>NC_089496.1:79353376-80026709 GCF_036850765.1 Saccopteryx bilineata
TACCAAAAGGAACAACTCTATGTAGCACCTCCTTTCCTTCTTTCCCTAGAGAAGGTTAGCTGCAGCTCCTGACCCAACAAATTTCTATGGTGAATTGAGTGGTGACAGGGGACCTTTTGCCTCTTGGTTTCTTAGGACTACATAGTTCTTTCTGCATGTAAAATAAGCTTTGAACAGTTTAATACTGAAGTTTCTTTGTTTCATGTGTATTAGCTTAATCTCACAAATTATATTGTAAACTTTATATACAAGGACAATTTTTTTAACTTCTTTTGTACTGAATACAGTGCTCAAGGCAAAAAGCTAATTGCTTGAACTCTCCTACATTGCTGGTGGTAGTATAAAATGATACAACCACTTTAGAAAACTAGCGTTTTCTTGTCAAGTTAAATACACACGTACTCTATGATTCTACTCCTATGTGTTTACCCAAAGTAAATGAAAACATATGGCCACGAAAAGACAGATACAAGAATGTTCATAGCACTTGATTCATCATTATAGCCCTAAAGTGGAAAAACTCAATTATCCGTCAACAAACAAGTAAATAAACAAATTGTTGTACCGTTTATTACTCATCAATGCAAACGAATGAACTACTGCAACATACCCAAAGTTGATTAACCTCAAAACCATAATGTTGAGCAAATGAAGCCAGACACAAAAGAACCCATATTGTATGATTGCACCTACATGAAGTTCTAGAACAAAGAAAATTAATCCGTGGTAGGAAAAAGAAATCAGTACAGGGATGGCTGCCTCTAGGGGATAAGTGGGGGTTTGTATTGACCAGGAACTGATTAGGGAACTTCTTGTCATTATGGCAATATACTACATCTTGGTAAAGGTTTAGGTTACGCTTAAGATTTGTGTATTTTACAGTATCTAACTTTTACCTATAAAGGAAGCCAATCTTGTGAATAATTATTCGACCCAAATTAATGATATTTATGCTTAAGTGTTTAGGGATGAAGTATACTGATGTTTGCAACTTATTTTTAAATGTAGTTTAAAAGAGTAATATATCGGCCCTGGCCGGTTGACTCAGTGGTAGAGCGTCGGCCTGGCGTGCAAGGGGTCCCGGGTTCGATTTCTGGCCAGGGCACACAGGAGAAGCGCCCATTTGCTTCTCCACCCCTCCCCCTCTCCTTCCTCTCTGTCTCTCTCTTCCCCTCCTGCAGCCGAGGCTCCATTGGAGCAAAGATGGCCCGGGCGCTGGGGATGGCTCCTTGGCCTCTGCCCCAGGTGCTAGAGTGGCTCTGGTCGCAACAGAGCGACGCCCCGGAGGGGCAGAGCATCGCCCCCTGGTGGGCAGAGCGTGGCCCCTGGTGGGCGTGCCGGGTGGATCCCGGTCAGGCGCATGCGGGAGTCTGTCTGTCTCTCCCCGTTTCCAGCTTCAGAAAAATACAAAAAATAAATAAATAAATAAATAAATAATAAAAAATTCAATTCCAAAATCCTCAACTTGAATGTGCATGTTTACTCCACATGTTTATCTCAATCATAGGCTGGGTATCGACCTATGCTCAGGGTGTTAGGCTGGTTCTCCTTTTTCCCTCCCTTCACAATTGCCCCTTTCTCATTTGACTTCAGAAAGACACAGTTTGCATCCAAATCAAATGTCATTTGGGATTTTATTTATTGATTTTACAGAGAGAGAAATGAGGTGGGAAGCAAAGAAGTATCAACTCATAGTTGCTTCACTTTAGTTGTTCATTGCTTATTTGTTATTCATCGCTTGCTTGTCATATGTGCCTTGACCAGACAAGCCCAGAGTTTCAAACCAGTGATCTCAGCATTCCAGGTCAACACTCTATCCACTGCACCATCACAGGTCAGGCTACTGTTTTTAATTTTTAAATTCCTGTTAATTCATCTAAAATTTATTTTGTGTTCAGCATGAGACAATGTATCTGTAGATTTAATAACTTTGATGTAAACATCTAACTTAACAGGATAATTTATATTTATTTATATTTTTATGTTCATATCAAAGTTCTTTTAAGCATATGAGAAAAAGATAGTTAGTAGATGTATCGTTCCACTATCTTCCAGAATTCCCTGTAGGTATAGTGGCCACGTGACATTGTTCTGGCCAATAAGATATAAAGTCTGCTGAGAATTAGTGGGAAGATTTTTAACTTCTTTAGACAATCTCTGCCTCTTGTTCCTTTTTTCTGGATGTATGATGCCTGGAGGTGAAGCAACCTTCTTTCTAACCACCCCCTCCTCCAAAGCTAATCTCAGTGGAAGTTGAATCCATTCACTTCCCCTGGTTGGTCTAAAGATAATTCCATCCTCATTGCCAAGGGTTGGTTTAATTGTCATTCTGTGACCCAATTCTGCACTTTGTGAAGCTGTCAGCTTCTCGGAAAGTTTTCCCTACTCTTAAAATAGACTCGTGGAAAGCCAGTCTTCCTCCACCTTCTCTTGGATGTTTTCCTTTTGCAATATACAAGTTTTACAGTTCAGTAGGTACAAGTATCTTTTGTGCATTAATAATTCCTTTCCTACCCATGGTGAAAATATTCTTCAATATAGTCTCCTAATAGTTCTAGAGTTCTGGATTTTTTTGTTCTTTTTTTTTTCACTTTTTTTTTTTATTGTTTTTTTCTAAGGTTTTCAATTTATTCATTTTAGAGAGGAGAGAGAAAGGGGGAGAGAGAGACAGAGACAGAGAGAGAAGGTGGGGAGGAGTAGGAAGCATCAACTCCCATATGTGCCTTGACCAGGTAAGCCCAGGGTTTTGAACCGGCAACCTCAGCATCTCCAGGTTGATGCTTTATCCACTGCGCCACCACAGGTCAGGCTTTTTTTTCACTTTTAAACCTTAATATTGGAATATGGTATGAAGTATGGATTTGATTTTTCCCTCCACATGGAGAGCCAAGTGTTGAACTTTGGTCAATAGTTCTTTCTTTTGCCATTAATTTTTGAAGCAATTATTCGGTGGCGCTATATATATATATATATATATATATATATATATAATGGCTAATTTTTATTTAGCATTTAGTATTTAAGTGTATCACGAATAAAACAATTTTAACCTTACCACTTTACTTTACATGTGCCTTAAAGGTGCAGGTACATGATTATTTACAATTCTGAATTTAAAAAGGTGAAAACCATGCTTTAAAAACCTCACCTGAGCTTTTTGCACAGCTGGCTCCCTTTTGCCATTTCAGCTTCAGCTTAAGTGACTCCTTGGTTTTCCCATAATTACCCAGACTATAGAGTCTCTAATCACTCCCTCTATATCACCTGAACTGGCATGTAGTTATTTACAGCCTTGTGTTTTGCTTTGTTTTTAAGAGAGAGAAACGTCAGTTTGAAGATTGAACTTGCAACGTTGACATATTGGGATGATGCTCTAACACACTGGTCCCCAACCTTTTTTGGGCCACGGACTGGTTTAATGTCAGAAAATATTTTCATGGACTAGCCTTTAGGGTGGGACGGATAAATGTATCACGTGACCGAGACAAATGTCAAGAGTGAGTCTTAGACGGATGTAACAGAGGGAATCTGGTCATTTTTTAAAAATAAAACATCATTCAGACTTAAATATAAATAAAACGGAAATAATGTAAGTTATTTATTCTTTCTCTGCGGACCGGTACCAAATGGCCCATGGACCGGTACCGGTCCGCAGCCCAGGGGTTGGGGACCACTGCTCTAACATATTGAGCCACCTGGCTAGGACTTATAGTCTTTTATTTATTCCACTTAGTATAGCTATTAATATTTTTATGCAGAGCTATAAAGGAATTTGATTATTAGGTGCTCTCCTAAAAGCTGTTGGGATGTGACATAAACAAAACATATACATTGGATAACTTCTCAAAATCTAAAGAATTCTAAATTTAGAAAACCATCTGCCAGAAGCTTCAGTTAAGGGTTGTGGACCAGTACTATTATTATCCCCATTTTACAGCTGAGGAAATTGAAACAAAAAAATTAAGTCACTTGCTCAAGGTCACATAGTTAACAAAAAGAATAACCAATGTAATTACTATTTTTAGCATTTATTGTGACAGTCACTTGGTTAAATGCAGCATATTCATTATCTGAGTTAATCCTCACCACAACCCTATGAGGTACTATTAGACCCATTTCCTAGCTTAAGTATTTTAAGTCTAGAAAGGTTATACAACTCCCCTGGACACACAATTGTAAGTGTGGTGAGGAATGGCTTAAAACAATTCAGTCTGGGCCCTGGCTGGTTGGCTCAGCAACAGAGCATCACCCTGGCACGTGGAAGTCCGGGGTTCAATTCCCAGTCAGGGCACGTCGGAGAAGCAACCATCTGCTTCTCCACCTTTCCCCCTCCCCTTCTCTCTCTTTCTCGCTCTCTCTTTCCCTCCCAAATGGTTTGAATGGTTCGAGCAAGTTGGCCCCAGGCACTGATGATGGCTCCATGGTCTCGCCTCAGGTGCTAAAATATCTTGGTTGCAGAGCAATGGAGTAGTGGTCCCAGATGGGCCCAGCCTCACCTGGTCCTGGGCTTGCCTGGTGGATCCCGGTCGGGGAGCATGTGGGAGTCTGTCTCCCTGCCTCTCACTTAATAAAAACAACAAAAAACCCCACAAAAAACAATTCAAGCTGACATCAGTATATAAAACAATTCAGTCTGACATCAGTATATTAGGTTATTACACTATCCCTTAAAACCTATAATATATATTAGCCTTTTCCTCTCTTCTAAATGTCCTTTAGAACTATCTTATATAATTATCTCTTGGATATTAGAGTAAGATTTTAAAAATGTATATCACACCATTTTACTCACATGCTTAAAACCCTCCGATGACTTTTTACTGCATTTAGAGTAGTATCCCAATTTCTCTCCCAGCTCTATCCCAACACAGCAGATTTCTCTTAGGCTTCTATACTTGGTGTATCTTATATCTCTGGGATCGAGAACCTATGGTTCGCGAGCCAGATGTGGCTCTTTTGATGGCTGCATCTGGCTCACAGACAAATCTTTAATAAAAAAAATGTTTAAAATATAAAACATTCTCATTACAATCCATTTATTTCCTACCGCTCATGTTCATGGTTGCGGGTGGCTGGAGCCAATCACAGCTGTCCTCCAGGACAACACCAAATTTTTATTGAATAATGCGTATTGTACATGGGTCGTTGTATGGCTCTCACAGAATTACATTTTAAAATACATGTGGGCCCTGGCCGGTTGGCTCAGTGGTAGAGCGTCGGCCTGGCGTGCAGAAGTCCCGGGTTCAATTCCCGGCCAGGGCACACAGGAGAAGCGCCCATTTGCTTCTCCACCCCCCCCCCCCTCCTTCCTCTCTGTCTCTCTCTTCCCCTCCCGCTGCCAAGGCTCAATTGGAGCAAAGATGGCCCGGGCGCTGGGGATGGCTCCTTGGCCTCTGCCCCAGGCGCTAGAGTGGCTCTGGTCACAACAGAGCAATGCCCCGGAGGGGCAGAGCATCGCCCCCTGGTGGGCAGAGCGTCGCCCCTGGTGGGCGTGCTGGGTGGATCCCGGTCGGGCGCATGCGGGAGTCTGTCTGACTGTCTCCAGCTTCAGAAAAATACAAAACAAACAAACAAACAAAATACATGTGGCGTTCATGGCTCTCTCAGCCAAAAAAGTTCCTGACCCCTGTTCTATTTGAAAGGCTCCCCAACTCTTCACCTGGAGCTCTCTTTTGCCATTTGGACCTCAACTTAAGTGACTTCTTGGTTTTTCCTTAATTACCCAGTCTATAATCTCTAATCATTCCATCTCCTCATTCTATTTTACATAACATGTAAACATGTATTTCCTTGTTTGTTTCCTCTTTTTACTTCCTTTAGAATGTCAGCACAACAAGAGTGGGCACTTTGTCTGTTCTGGTTTCATTTGAAGCCCCAATCTCCAGTACAGAATTTAGCAAGGTAGTTGGTATTTAATTTTGGCTGAATAAATGAATGTAGTACCCAATCAGTAAATAGTGCTGGTTAATTTCAGTGGTGGGAGATAAATTTCAGAATGCAGGTGGGAGGAGACTGTGAAATGTGAAGATATTTGAATATCAGCTTAATCAGTTTGTCTGATAGTATAAACAGTCCTTAGGCCCTGGCCGGTTGGCTCAGGACAAGGCTCAATTGGAGCAAAGTTGGCCCGAGCGCTAAGGATGGCTCTATGGCCTCTGCCTCAGGCGCTAGAATGGCTCTGGTTGCAACAGAGCAACGCCCCAGATGGGCAGAGCATCGCCCCCTGGTGGGCATGCCGGGTGGATCCCGGTCGGGCGCATGAGGGAATCTGTCTGGCTGCCTCCCTGTTTCCAACTTCAGAAAAAAAACAAAAAAATAGAACAATGCTTAGCAGAGTGTCTGACCTATAATAAGTGCCAAATAAATATCTGATGAATGAATGAACAGTAAATATTACTAGCTTGGATCTTGAGCAAATTACTTAAACTTTCTGAGCTGTTTCCTCACCTATAAAGTGAAGATTAAAACTTACTTTACAGGGCTAGCCTATGGATTATATGAGATAACTCATGACAAATGTCTATTACATCGTAGGTACTTTAGTTTCTTTCCCCTTATATTTATATACTACTTTATTGTTTACAAAGCTCTTGTAAGCTCTTCTAAATACATGACCTCGTTTTATTTCCATAACCTTCTATAGTGCTTCTCATTAACCTCATTTTATAGATTCAGGGGTTGAGACATAGCTTCTTCAGGTAACGAGAAGCCAATGTACAAGTTTTACAAGCAGAGAAGTGACACGATAAAAGCAGTGTTTTTTGTTGTTGTTGTTGTTTTGTATTTTTCTGGAGCTGGAAACGGGAAGAGACAGTCAGACAGACTCCCCCGCATGCGCCCTACCGGGATCCACCCGGCACGCCCACCAGGGGGCGACGCTCTGCCCACCAGGGGGAGATGCTCTGCCCCTCCGGGGCATCGCTTTGTCACGACCAGAGCCACTCTAGCGCCTGGGGCAAAGGCCAAGGAGCCATCCCCAGCGCCTAGGCCATCTTTGCTCCAATGGAGCCTCGCTGCAGGAGGGGACGAGAGAGACTGAGAGGAAGGAAGACAGAGAGGAAGGAGAAGGGGAGGGGTGGAGAAGCAGATGGGCGCTTCTCCTATGTGCCCTGGCTGGGAATCGAACCGGGGACCTCCGCACGCCAGGCCGATGCTCTACCACTGAGCCAACCGGCCAGGGCCAAAAGCAGTGTTTTTTGAAGATTAATCTGTTAGTGGTCTATAAGATGGCATCGAAGGTGGAGAAATATTACTCTCATAAAAATCAAGTTTATGGTGATAAATGTCTGCACTAGGTGGCAGGATCAAGTTTCAAAGCTCATGAATTTAGCCCGATAAAACTCTGGCAGTTTCCACACCTGGTTGATAACATAAACAATTAGGAAATCAACTTGGCAAAATGGTTGCCAAAAGACCTTCCCTCCAATACCTATGCAGAACTTCTGGCGAATATGGCAAACACGTAAGCCGTGTCTTAAGTGCCATTGTAGATCTTTCTTACTTTTACCTCTCCCACGGGCTTCACCACCTGGACTAGAACATCCTAAAGTCCATCGTAATTGTTACTGAAGAGTCCGGCGGGATGAGGATGGGGCGGTTAGGAATTAGAAACCCAGTTTATAAACTTCCGGAATCTTGGCCTAAGCGCCTTTTTTTCTTTCTCTCCAGAATATAAGAAGGCCCGTATTTTTCCCTCCCACTTCGTTGTAAGACTAACGACCCTCTCCAGATGGGCACAAAGATACTTTCATTTCCTGAGCGCGCGCAAACATGCCAAATTCGCTCGCATTCCTTGCTCTCAGCCGAGGAGTTGAGCCCCTCGCGGCGAGCTGACGTCACTTCCGGCGCGCTGACGCTCAGTTCGGCGTGCCGACGCCAGCGTCAGCAAAGAGCGGGGCTGGGGGCACCGGGTTTGAAGTCGTGCGGGTCTGAGGACTGCTGCCTCCGCCGTGTCAGACCCCTGCTCCTGGGCCGCGGCGAGGACGAGCTTGAGTAGGCGGCGGGGCAGATGCCCGAGGGCCCGCGCCGGGACGCCCCGCGCCGCACCGGCCGCTTCCCTGCTCTGCGACTTGGGCCTGCGCCGCTCAGCTCCCTGGAAACTAGCTCCTCAGCGGCGCGGCGCCTCGCTCGTGGGTAACCTCGAACCGCCGGCGCCGGGCCATGGCGGTCTCCAGGTGGGTCTCGCACCTAATGAGCGGCTGCGAAGGCGGCCCCAGCGAGGTGCCGTCTCCCCTCGGTGAGCCCGCTCGTAGGAAGGAGCGGCTCCCGTTGTCAGTGGGCTCGGGCGCCTTCTTCCACATAGACTTCGGAGTTCGCCCCTCAGTCTGCGCGGTTCGGGCTCGGGTTTCTCCTTGCGAACGGTTCAAAAATGTCTTTTTGGTGTGTGGTCTTGACTTACTGCCACGTTAGGGCTAGCTTTTCTCTGCTCTCACCAGGTTTCTCTCGGCTGATTTCTCTTCCCTGTTTCTGTTCTAGGAGTGCCTTTTATCTTAGCATTCTAAGGCTGATCCCTAACCTCCATTTCACGGGAAAACTTGGTAGTAGCTCTCTAAGTGGGAGCGATTAGAGTACTATTTTCTAAGTGACCTTTTGATGACGTTAAAATTTTGTGTTTATAGCTTTTAGGGGTATGTTCTTTCCTGAGGACCTTTTTTTTTTCTTTTAACATTACAATAGAATTTTTTCTTTTTTGTTTAGCAGTAAGCATTCAGTTGGCAGCATTGTAATCTTTGGGAAATTATTGTATTAGTGCCGTTTTCCTTGACTAAAGCGTGAAAAGATATATCACAAATCTTAAACTGTTTTAAAGTGTTGCTTGTCAACAGGAAAGTCTAGGAACACCAACGTTTTGCAAGCTTATAGGAGGAAAGGCTTCCTTTCCTGCAATATGATAGAATGGTAGAAAAACTTTGTCAGAGGTTTGAGTTTACTGGATCTGTGTACATTAAGTAGGGGCAGACCCTCTGATAGCAGTCAGAAGGAATTAGCAAGTTCCCTAGAGTTCGTGAAGTTAAAAGTTTTCATGAGAATTGGGTACTTTTACCACATAGACTGAAGGACAAATGATAGTACAGAAAACAACATATAGTTTTCATTCTTTTTTTTTTTTACATAGTTAATTGAACACATTCCTTGAATGCACTAGGTGCGCAAGCTTTATCTGTTTTTGCAAGAGAAAGGATCACCCGTCCCTTACACGGACTCCCTGGATAACTGATGAAATAGTGTGTAGGAGAAGTCCATGGGAGTTGGATGAAGGGAGTTGCTAGGTAACCGTAGTATGGGGCACCTAATTTTTATTTCATAGGTAAGTGGAATCCATTCAGTGTGAGGAAGTTTTTTCCCCCCTGCATTGATTTGAGAGGCTGGGAAGGGGGGAGGGAGAGAGAGAAAGAAGCATCAACTCCGTGTTCCATTTAGTTCCATTTAGTTGTGCACCCATTGGTTGTACCCTGTATGTGTTCTGACCAGTGATTGAACCCTCAACCTTGGCATTCGGGACGGTGCTCTATCCACTGAACCACCCAGCCAGGGCAGAAAGTTCTTATTTTGTGAATATAAAACTGCCTTGAGAGAATGCAAGTGGTATTTCCAGTTTTTGCACACACAGAAAGTTGTATCTTCTAATATGTTATCTTCTATATAAATACATAAGTATATACATTATACATACATTAATACATAAACTTAACATGAGATTTGTTTATCAGGTGATTCAGTGTTTAAGGGAATGAGTTGTTCTTGAAATTCCTTTCTTATAGCTATGTGTATTTTTACAGTATTGGATATAGTTTTGTAGAGACAAAACGAAAGTGTTTTAAAAGAGCCTAATCTGTTTGGCCAATGCTAATTTTACAGTTTAGGGCACCTAAATTTCTGAAAGAGTGAGAGTTGAAAGATACTGTCTTTTGTTCTTGATACTGAGTTTCAAAGGATAGTGCTCTTTTTCCCTGTAGATTCTTTATTATTCACCTTATGAAAATTCTATTAAATTACACTTTTAAAAAGCCTGTCATGATTTTTTGAAGAGCTGCTCCTGTGCTTATTTTAGTAATATAAAGGTTCAAAGAAAACACTTTTGAAATTTGTGACTCTGGGATACTGTCAGTTCTTGCCTTTTTAATTTGCCGATTCATTCTGAATAGAAAACTTTAGTTTCAGGCTGGCTGCCTCCATACACCAAGCCTGTTTCTTTACTAACTAAATATCATTTCTTTCCTCTTGGTGTGTGCTTGTGGAATACAGACCTATTTGAACCTGGGTCCTCAGCAACCCAGGCCGAGGCTCTATCCACTGTGCCACAGCCTGGTCAGGCTGAAAATGTGTAATATTTCCAGGACCTTGTAAATATTTGGTACCATCATTCCCTCAATTGCCAGGTTCAGAAATCTGGTGATACTGTCATGTTTGACTTCTCTCTCCCATTTTTGCCCCCATCTAGCCAGTCACCAAACCCAGTGTTCTCAGTTCTATCTTTCTAATCTTTTTCTGGTCTTCTTTCCATATATCAGTTATGACAATCCTGCTGGAAACCACCATCATCTCTAATTCAAGATACCTGCTAAAGTAGCCCCTTAAATTTCTTGCCTCTCATGGCATCTCATTCTAATTTATTCTTCACTTCAGCCAAATTATTTGCTAATATACAAATTTTAATGTTATTTTTCTGCTTAAAACCCAGTCGTTTTTTTTTTTTTTTTTTTTTTTTACAGAGTCAGAGAGAGGGATAGATAGGGACAAACAGACAGGAATGGAGAGAGATGAGAAGCATCAATCATTAGTATTTCGTTGCGACACCTTAGTTGTTCATTAATTGCTTTCTCATATGTGCCTTGACTGTGAGGCTACAGCAAACTGAGGAACCCCTTGCTCAAGCCAGTGACCTTGGGTCCCAAGCTGGTGAGCTTTGCTCAAACCAGATGAGCCCGCGTTCAAGCTGGCAACCTCGGGATCTCGAACCTGGGTCCTCCGCATCCCAGTCTGACACTTTATCCACTGCGCCACCATCTGGTCAGGCAAAACCCAGTAGTTTTCTAATGCCACAGAATAAAGTCCAAATTTCTTAAACATCTTACCAAATTCTTTGTGATCTGGTTCCTGCTTCACCTTTTTATTTCCATCCTATCAGGTTCTCTGCATGTCTCTCTCTCTCTCTAGCTCTCTCCCTCTCTCTCATTCTCCCTCCCTCTCCCTTTCCCCCCTTTTCCAAATTTATGTTCTCATCTCCTAATCTTTATCTCTGGAACATGTCTTTCTTGTGTTCCTCCGACCCCAAGTCTTGCTAATTCCAACCCTATGTTCTGGGTATAAGCCTATATATCAGTTTGTTCAGCAAGCCCTCTCTGGCATTACTTCAGCTGAGCTACTTACACTAATTTGTTCTTTTGTCAACCATCATATTTATCATACTTTGTAATTGATTGTTTCATTGTTCTTTCCCCTGCTTGGATTAATATAAACTCTGTGAGAGAAGGGAGTACACTGTATCTGGTCTTTCTATTCCCAGATGAGTGCCTGGCTCCTAGTAGGTGCTCAGTACATTTTTTTTATGTTTGTTTGGTTTACTTTTGTTTTTAAATGAGATTTTTGTTTTCTGTTTTTTAAGTGAGAGTGACAGAGATAAGAGACAGGGACAGTCAGACAGAAATGGAGAGAGATGAGAAGCATCAGTTCTTTTTTTTTTTTAATGTATTTTTTTCCAGTGTTAGAAGCAGGGAGGCAGTCAGTGCCCAACTGGGATCCACCTGGCATTCCTACCAGGGGGTGATGCTCTGCCCATCTGGGGCATTGCTCTGTTTCGGCGGGAGCCATTCTAGCGCCTGAGGCGGAGGCCATGGAGCCATCCTCAGTGCCCGGACCAGCTTTGCTCCAGTGGAGCCTAGGTTGTCAGAGGGGAAGAGAGGGAGAGGGGAAGGGTGGAGAAGCAGATGGGTGCTTCTCCTGTGTGCCCTGACTGGGAATCGAACCTAGGACTTCCACACGCTGGGCTAATGCTCTACCACTGAGCCAACCGGCCAGGACCAAGAAGCATTAGTTCTTCATTGCAGCTCCTTAGTTGTTCATTGACTGCTTTCTCTTATGTGCCTTGACCCAGGGGGCTCCAGCTGAGCCATTGACCACTTGCTCAAGCCAGCAACCATGGAGTCATGTCTATGATCCCACGCTCAAACCACTGACCCTGTGCTCAAGCTCGTAAGCCTGTGCTCAAGCTGGATGAGCCTGCACTCAGTCTAATGACTTAAAAGCGTTTTGAACCTGGATCCTCTGTGTCCCAGGCTGATGTTCTATCCATTACACCACCGCCTAGTCAGACCTTGTTTCTTGTTTTAATATCTGTCGTGATTTACTTATGTAAATATTTTCAGTGGAATATTTACTGGAAATATGTGGAATATTTCTGGTGTTTTTCAGGAGTGCTTCTGAGTTTAGCTATAGTTAAGCTGGAGCTATGAATATTGGCCAGGCTTTTAACTTAAAAAACATAATAAATATTATTAGAACTTTTTTTAAAGTTTATAGTTGGTACAATTCTGTGATAGTATGACATTTTAGAATGCAGATTGAGTATAAAGTAATCCTGCATTTTGTATGATAAAATTTTTTAGACCCTGCTTATAGTTTTTTTAAAGGCTTATAGTTTTACTGTACTTTAAATTGTAAGAATTGGCAAATTATGAAATGCATGATCACATCTTGATGTGTGGATGAGTTAAATCTTGGAAAAAAAGAAAACCCACCACACGCTTTTGGCTCTTTTTTTTTTTTTTAATTCAGTGAGAGGAGGGGAGGCAGAGACAAAGACAAACTCCTGCATGTGCTCTGACTGGGATCCACCAAGCAAGCCCCCTACAGGGGCATGCTCTGCCCATGTGGGACCATTGCTCCATTGCTCAGCAACCAACCTATTTTAGTGCCTGAGGCAAGGCCATGGAGCAGGGGTCGGGAACCTTTTTGGCTGAGAGAGTCATGAACGCCACATATTTTAAAACAGGGGTCCCCAAACTTTTTACACAGGGGGCCAGCTCACTGTCCCTCAGACCGCTGGAGGGCCGGACTATAAAAAAAAAACTATGAACAAATCCCTATGCACACTGCACATATCTTATTTTAAAGTAAAAAAACAAAACGGGAACAAATACAATATTTAAAATAAAGAACAAGTAAATTTAAATCAACAAACTGACCAGTATTTCAATGGGAACTATGCTCCTCTCACTGACTACCAATGAAAGAGGTGCCCCTTCTGGAAGTGCGGCGGGGGCCGGATAAATGGCCTCAGGGGGCCACATGTGGCCCGCAGGCCATAGTTTGGGGACCCCTGTTTTAAAATGTAATTCCGTGAGAACCATACAACGACTTGTGTACATTATGCATTATCCAATAAAAATTTGGTGTTGTCCCGGAGGACAGCTGTGATTGGCTCCATCCACCCGCAACCATGAACATGAGCGGTGGGAAATGAATGGATTGTAATACATGAGAATGTTTTATATTTTTAACATTATTATTTTTTTTGTTGAAGGTTTGTCTGCGAGCCAGATGCAGCCATCAAAAGAGCCACATCTGGCTCGTGAACCATAGGTTCTCAACTCCTGCCATGGAGCCATCTTCTGTGCCTGGGATAACTTGCTCCTCTGAGCCATGACTGTGTGTGTGTGTGGGGGGGGGGGGAGAGAGAAGCAAGAGGGTGAGGAGTGGAGAAGCAAATGAGTGCTTCTCCTGTGTGCCCTGACCAGGAATTGAACCTGGGACATCCATACACTCTACCACTAAGGCAACTGGCCAGGACCAACTTTGACTCTTTAAAACTGCAAGTACAATTACAGCATTTTGTGTTTGTTTCTGCAGCACATATACAATGATAACATTTTAAGTTCTCCATAAAATGCAGTGAAATATTACTGAAAAATGTATAATTCCTTTAGATCCTTAATAAAAGAGGCAGTATACAAATGTAGAAGTAGAGAACAATGTTGCCCTTTAAATGTAATGTTGGAAAATCAGCTAAACTCATTCACTAGCTACTTGATTTGCTCCTACAGAACCAAGCTCAGCAAAAAGACAAATTAGTGTGTTACAGCTTTCAGTGTTGTTTGCAAACAGTTGATGTCTCAATTGTTAAATCTTTGAATACTGCTAGTCTGTTTTGTGAGCTTTTCTCCCGGTATTATGTGTCACCTGCCAAGTTGGGATTGGGCCACCAACAATCAAGGCAGCCTTAAAAGAATTGTTAAGGGATATTATGCTCATTATAAAAGAAAGTAAATCTGTAGCATTGGTGGGTTCCATGCCTTGATACAGAATTTTTCTTTTTTTTAGAGAGCAAGAGAGAGAAAGACAGACAGGAAGGGAGAGAGATAAGAAGCATCACTTGTAATTGTGTCACTTTAGTTGTTCATTGATTGCTTCTCATACATGGCTTGATGCCCAAGCCAAGCCAGTGACCCCTTGCTCAAACCAGCATTCTTGGACTCAAGCCAATGGCTTTGAGCTCAAGCCAGCAACCCTGGGGTTTCAAACCTGGGACTTCGGCATCCCAGGGCGATGCTCTATTCCCTGCGCCACCACCAGTCAAGCAATACAGAATTTTTTAAGGTTGTTTTTGATATCTTTGCCTGTTTATGCCACAGTTGAATCAATTGACTGGAGTTTTACATTGACTGACTAATATGAACAGTTTTTCCTTGATCATGTAGAGAAAAAATATATAATGTAGAGAATTTTTCCTCAGTGATTTAAGCTATAAAGGTTCTTTTCTGAAATATCTAGGCAATAGTTATGATTTGACTACATTAGAAGCCATACCGTATATCTCTGATGTCATCCTTTGCATTTTTAAAATGTATTTATTTTAGAGAGAAAAGGAAGGAGGGAGAGAGAGAAACATCTATTTGTTGTCCTATTTATTTATACGTTCATTGGTTGATTCTTGTATGTGCCCTGACTGGGGATCAAATCCACAACCTTGACACCAGGATGATGTTCCATCCAACAGCACTACCCAGCCAGGGCCAAACGTTTGCATTTGTAAATGATGCAGTGTTCAGAAAAGATTCAGGAAAAAAATGGGAATATACCCTGTTTTGGAAGGAACAAATTGCTGTGTCTGAACAGAATTTTGCTTAGATTTGTTAATTCTCTCTGCACTGCTGATACTTCAGAGGAACATCGTTTCAATATCTGTTCTGCCAGATAAAAAGAAGTATCTTTATTTTATTAATTTAAAATTTTTTTTAGGTGAGAGGAAGGGATATAGTGAGATAGACTCTCACATACATCCCTGGGGCTGATGCTCAAATACTGAGCTATTTTTAGTGCCTGAGGCTGATGTGCTGGGACCAACCAAGTTATGCCTCATGCCTTAGCACCTAGGGCCATGCTTGCACAAATTGAGCCACTTGCTGCAGAAGGGAAGAGGGGGAGACATGGGAGAGGGAGGGAGGGAAAAGCAGATGGTTGCTTTTCCTGTGTGCCCTGACTGGGAATCGAACCCAGGACATCAATACACTGGGCTAATGCTCTATCCACTGAGCCACTTGCCAGGGCCAAAAAGAAGTTTTTGGGGTTTTTTTTTGTATTTTTCTGAAGTGAGAAGTGAGGAGGCAGAGAGACAGAGTCCCACATGCACCTGACCAGGATCCACCAGGGGGCGATGCTCTGCCCATCTAGGGCGTTGCTCCGTTGCAACCAAAGCCATTCTAGCACCTGAGGTAGAGGCCATGGAGCTGTCCTCAGCACCCAGGCCAACTTTGCTCCAGTGGAGCCTTGGCTATGGAAGGGGAAGAGAGAGATGGAGAGAAAGGAGAGGGGGAAGGGTGGAGAAGCAGATAGGCGCTTCTCCTGTGTGCCTGGGACTTCCACACGCCAGGCTGACGCTCTACCACTAAGTGAACTGTCCAGGGAAAAAAGAAGTTTCTTGATGTAAGGAAAGTTCCAGTGAATCATTTCTAATGACAGAAAAAATGCTAAAATGATCTTAATTAGTTGTAGGACAGCATGTGTCTCTTGTGTTTGCTATGTCTATTCCTCCTTTGCTGCTAATTTCAATTCATTATAGGATTAACAGAAGAGACTGTTATAAATTACATATAGTAGGTGCTCCATATCTGTAGGATTTTCATAAGTAGATTCAACAATTTGTGTAGCACGCACCTGGCCATACCCCTGGCTTTGCTGTGGTTTCACATCTTCATCTTCACCCTTGTGTTCTGTGTGGTATCTTAAGTTAATCTACTCTTTTGTTTAAGGAACATAACATTAAGATGGTTTCAAATTATTCACAGTATGAAATAGAAATTTTATTTGCATTTTAAAACATCAGTCTAGAGTATTTCTTAGAAGTTTTCTTCTAACTATAACTTTCTTGCTCAATAATAATATGTGGGACTTAGGACAGAGTTCATATCAGATATTTTCTTTATTTTCTATGTAACACAGAAAAGTAGGAATTCAAATAGTTTCTATTTTAAATTTTTGAGAGAGTAAGGGACAACGCTTCAACCAACTGAGCATCTGGCCAGGGCTTAGTATTTTATTAATTTTTAGAAAGAGAGAGGAAAGAAGAGGGAGGGGGGAGAAGGGAAACATTTGTTGTTCCACTCAGTTGTGCATATTTTGGCTGCTTCCTGTGTGTACCCTGACTGGGGAATGAAACCCACAACCTTGTTTCGGGATGACGCTCTTAACCGACTGAGCTAACCGGCCAGGGCTCTGTTTTAAATTTTAATGTACTTTTGCTAAATGTAAAAAATACATAACAAAATGGACAAACTTGACTGATTGTTCTCCATTAGTTAAAGTTACAAAGCCATTTGGTTGACCTGTCAAAATTTTTCAGAGATTAAGTTCATTATGAGAATATTGAGATTGGAAGTAGATTGAGGAAGTTATATTTTATAACATTTTTATTTCGTCCTCAAATGGCTTAGGAGTGGAAATGCAACATATACTTGTTTATTAATGATGAAGTAGTTCAAAACACATTGAAGTGGGCATAAGTAGTTTACAGTTATGAGTACGCAAAACAGAGTTTATTCTTGTATTTTTTTTTTTACTAATTATTGTATTATTTGTATTACAACTGTTTACCTGGTTTTGCCCATGCCTGTCTGATTTCTTTCAGTTTCTTTTGATGTCTTTGTGAAGTATCATAATGCAAAGAGGTAAAGAGAAGAGGGGTTAGATTGCAGTTGCCAGTATAATCTCTACAAACTTCCTGTACTTTTTCCAAAATCACAAATTGGTAAATAAAACAGAAGTCATGTCTTATGTAGCTATCTCTCTGAATTAAGATCCAAATTGCAAATGGGCCAGATTTCTTATCAATAGATTCATAAGTGGATATTGTAAAATGTAATTACCTTATGCTTTATTTAAATTATTCTTCTGTAGTCTTTGGTACCTTTCATTCAGTTGACATCTGTTACCTCTTTCTTCTCCATCTGTCTATCTTCAGAGAATGAAGAATGGCATTTTTTTCTACTAACTGTTCTGCAAGAGAAGGTTTAGCTGGAAGAAGTATCGTGGTAAGTACTGTGTTCCCTCAGTCAGCCCTTCTTTTAACTTCCTTTTTCTTCTGACCACCTAGCTTCCTTCAGGACTTCTCCCTCACCAAGGGCCCTGTCTCCCCTCCAACATAATACTGACCCTGTCTCAAGCCCTTGCCCCTCTCCCACCAGTTGACTATACCAGCCTTTTTAATTGTGGCCTGGCCTGATGCTTACCCTGCTTGCCTTAGAGCTGGCTCCCATGGGGTAACAGGTCAGACTGCCCTCTTGTCAGATCCAGGTCTGTGCATCCTTTTCTTCTTCCTTCTGCGTGATGTCTAATCTGCTGTCCTGGAGAGAGGAATGTAGAACTCCAAAAGGGGCTTTGAGTCAAGAGTGCCAAGGAAGTATTCTTGTGTCCCCATTCCTCTATTCAGGGAGGCATGTTTGGTTACCACCAACGTGGAAGATGTAAGAATAAACAGACCTGGAACTAGATGAGAGTGTGAGCTGATCTGCCACCCTTAGGGCATTTGACTAATGGAGGAGCACAGGTGACATGACATGGCATTGGGATAAAAGGCTTTGCAGAAAGGAGAGGCAAGAGGAACTGTGTGGCTGTGAGACAGATCAGCATTAGGTTAGAGAGGAGTGGAAGGTCTTTGGCCAGGCATGTGGTTCTAATGAAGCTAAGTAGCAGGGAACTAAAGGAAAGTTTAGGAGGGTGGAATTTATTGAAGGAATACAGTGCCTACTACATTGTCTCTTTCAAATTGCTGTTTGGAGCAGACATAACTGCCTTGATGTTCAGAATTCCAAAGTACTGCTATGCTGATCTTTTCACTAACTGAAACATTACTGTACCATTATTTCTGGTTTTTTAAATATATTTTTATGTGATATATATTTTGTAGATTAAGGATATTTCTCAAAGGAAACAAAAACATTGTAATAAAAAACTTTGCTTAAAAATGGTGCTTAAATTTGAACTTTCTTTATGTATGATTTTTTTTTTTTTAATTTTTGTATTTTTCTGAAGCTGGAAACGGGGAGAGACAGTCAGACAGACTCCCGCATGCGCCCGACCAGGATCCACCCGGCACGCCCACCAGGGGCGATGCTCTGCCCACCAGGGGGCGATGCTCTGCGACCAGAGCCACTCTAGTGCCTGGGGCAGAGGCCAAGGAGCCATCCCCAGCGCTCAGGCCATCTTTGCTCCAATGGAGCCTCGGCTGCGGGAGGGGAAGAGAGAGACAGAGAGGAAGGGGGGGGGGTGGAGAAGCAGATGGGCGCTTCTCCTATGTGCCCTGGCCGGGAATCGAACCCGGGTCCCCCGCACACCAGGCCGACGCTCTACCGCTGAGCCAACCAGCCAGGGCCTCTTTATGAATGATTTTAATTATAGTAAACACCAACTACTGAACTGTATTTAAGTACTGTGCAGAGACACTGTAAAGTGTTGTGGGGGACAAAAACAATCATTGAAGGAAGTGAAGCCTAATGAACTTAAGATATCATGTGACAACTCAATGTAAGAGATGCCATAAAACAAAGCATAATAAATATGGCCATTTAAGATGAGAATTCATGTGGATTTCAGAAGAGAAAGGAATCTCTATGGTTTAATGGCATGAGATGGTTTCAGTAGAGTGAAGGACTTTAAATCTTGATGGGAGGGAGCTAGCTGAAGAATTGAACCAAAAAAAGATTCCAAGTGGAGGCCCTGGCCGGTTGGCCCAGTGGATAGAGCATCAGCCTGGCGTGCAGATGTCCTGGGTTTGATTCCCGGTCAGGGCATATGTGAGAAATAACCACCTGCTTCTCTTCCTGTTACTCTCTCCCTTCTCTTTTTTCCGTCTCTGCCAGTGGCTCAATTGGTTCAAGCATCAGCCTCAGGGGCTGAGAATAGCTCGGTTGGTCCAGTGTCAGCCTCAGGCACTGAGGATAGCCCAGACAGGTGGATCCTGGTCCGGGTGCATGCAGGAGTTTATCTCCCCTTCTCTCACTTAAAGGAAAAAAAGATATTCCAAGTGGAGGAAACAGTATATACAAAATTATGAACACAAAAAAAGGTCTGTGTTTGGAAGATACTTATTTGTTTTTGATGGCTGTTTGATAGGTAAGGGTGAGCCTTTAAAATTGTGGGTGTGTGTGCGCGCGCATGTGTGTGTGCGCGCGCACCAGAGACAGAGAGGGACAGATAGGGACAGACAGACACGAAGGGAGAGAGATGAGAAGCATCAATTCTTCATTGCGGCTCCTTAGTTGTTCACTGATTGCTTTCTCATATGTGCCTTGACCAGGGAGCTATAGCAGACTGACTGACCCCTGCTCAAGCCAGCAACCCTGGGCTCAGTTGGTGAGCCTTGCTCAAACCAGATGAGCCTGCACTCAAGCCGGCAACCTCGGGACCTCGCATCTGGGTCCTCCACTGCCCAGTTCGATGCTCTATCCACTGCGCCACCGCCGGGTCAGGCTGAGCCATTACAATTTTTAGAAAGCCCTCGCTGGGTAGGTCAGTTGGATAGAGCGTCATCCCAATATGCCAAGGATGCGTGTTCTGCACTCCCTGGTCAAGATTACATACAAAAATTAACCAATGGATGCATAGATGAGTGGAACAACAAATTGATGTTTCTCTCTCTGTCCCTTCCTCTCTTTTTCTAGGGGAAAAAAATCAATAAAAATAAAAATTTTAGAGTAAGGTAGTAATTTGATCAAAAGGTGTTTTAGGAAGTAAATCTGGCCGTAAGATCACATTAGTTAGTATGGGGTTATGCTCACCAGGCAGTTGGAAGTGTGGCACTAGAGCTTCCAGATGGGCCAGATTTAGGAATTACTTATACTGTGTTATAGTTTCAACAGATAATACTGTTTCCTAAGAGAGAAAATGCCAAGAGATGAGCAGCTAAGGACTGAATCTGGGAGAATGTTCACATTAAGAGTAGGGAAACCAAGGAAAGAATTGAGTTCAGAGAAGAATAGGGTAATAAAATGTTGTGGAAATTTAGAAAAGAAGTATTTTAAGAATGGGGTATTTGCTGGTATCAGATATCATAGAAGAATCAAGAAAATCGGATTTACAAAATAATTGGATTTGGATCTTTTCATATGAAGTTTCTGCTTTCTGTTACAAAAAGCAAAGCTGGCCAAAAGTGCATCGGTGACTTTTAGGTGTACTATTTCTGTAATAGAGGATTAGAAACTTGACTGATTGATAAGAATTAAGTTGTGTATGCTGAGGAAACAAGAGGTGATTTTAAACCCTGTTTCAAACTACTTGGCAGTAAAAAGAAAGTGTTCCAAAAGATGGAGGTCCGGGCGTTTATTTTCTCACTAGTGGCAGCCGTCTGCATATTTGAAGACAGAAGGGAATGGATTAATAAGGCAATGATTTAAGCTATTGGAGAAAGATAATTGAGGATAGAAGGGGATAGTATCAAGAAAATGGGACAATATCTAAGTTGTCAAGAGTGCGGACTGTCATTTCTTCTGAAATAGAAAAAGACTGTAAATGTAAAAGCCCATCTTTAGCAGTAGTGAGGAAAGAACTTGAGACCATTTGTGGTCCATAGCCTGGAGATCTATCAACTCGGTGAAGTAGTCCATTCCTTTTTAAGGAATAAGGAATGGTAATTGGGACTTGAGGAATATAGAAATGACTGGGGAAAACTTTGAAAAATGTCAATTTTCTCTTTTTACACATGAATTTATAAACAGCTTAGTTTTGCCACTTCCTTAGAGTGTTCATTTTGTGGCCAGCTTTGCTTTTTGGTAACAAAAAGCAGAAACTTAATATGGAAAAGAAACTACAAAGTAGCTAAAATCTTTGTAGTGGTCTAAGGAACTTGGCATTACTAAATGGTATAATGGGAAAGTCCTGGGTCTATGTAAACTATATGTATAATAGAAAGCCGTATTGTTTTAAAGAGTACATGCAGCACGTACAGTTATAAGTCCACTGTAGCATAAATATATTCTTTATAGTGAAACTTACTTAATTTTTGATAATTTTGCCTGCCATAGCTATAGAAGAGTTAAATGAATGTTTGTCCTGATACTTACAGAAAGCAGTTTCTAGATTAAATTTTATTTTTCACAAATTTCTTTTCATTGAGCACAGGCATTCAAAATAATGGGGTCATGGCAACATGCAGCAGATATTTGTTTGTTCAGACAGGATTCTTACAAACTTTAACATTGCAACCACTTTTAAGATGAAAATAAAGGGTATGCTGAGAGTTATGTGTGGGATAAGTATGGGAAATCATTTTCTGGGGATGAGGATTGGGTCTGATTTAGTCTTAGAACTTTTTTAAGAACACTGTCAGAAAAAAATTATTTTCTTTTTGTTCCACTATCTCTCTGAATCACTGTTCACCAAAGCCTGTAGCAAAAATTGATAAATGAATGAGTCAAGACAAATATTTAGATAGCATTGAATGAATAAGGTGGGATATGTC
The DNA here is from genome assembly GCF_036850765.1 of Saccopteryx bilineata. NCBI lineage: Eukaryota > Metazoa > Chordata > Mammalia > Chiroptera > Emballonuridae > Saccopteryx > Saccopteryx bilineata. The sequence continues at coordinate 79,375,326 of NC_089496.1, forward strand.
TGTGTAAAGGATATAAAGTAAAATTTTGCATGTCTTATAAAAATTTCTTTACAATTAATTACTTTGTGTGCTAGTCAGTATATTGAAAGCAAAAACTATGTTGTACTGCTTTTTTTATGCGTCACTGGCTTTAATTGCTTCAAATAATTTTGTTATTATGTCCTTCTGACCTACCCTTAACTGCAAAATTTGAACCTTGCCTCTTAGTATATTGTTCTGAAGCAGTTTGTTCTTAGCTTCTTGACAGAAAAAGATCTATTTTAGTTATATTTCTCGCTAGTTGTAAAGATTTTGTACTTATTAATGACTGACTAATTTGAAATACTACCAGAAAAAAGAGAACAAAAAACAAAAACCCTGCCCATTTCATTTGCTCCCTTAGAGGTTTATCTTATAAAAGGCTCTCAGAGCTTTGCTTTGGGATTTTTTTAGCTCTTTATGAAAGAAAAAGAATCCCAGATGTCACATATGAGTCTCTTTACAGTTTATTAATGCTTAATGCAGACGATTAGCTTTGGGACCTTGCTTTCTATCTCTTCTTCATTAGATAAAATTTGGAGATATATTCACTAAATCTGCCCTTGTATAGAATTGTATAGGGCACAATCATTATAACCTTGCCCCTTGTCACCCTCCACCTTGTTTAAAGTACATATTTATTTATTCCTATATATGAAGCACATTTCTTTCATTACTTGTGGCATCTACTGTGCCTTATTAAGCTTGATTAGTAGTGTGATGGAGGGGTTATACCAGTATGTATGTGAACAGCTATGGTAGTTACTTGTGACTTTCTTTCTAAAACCCTAGGATCTTCCTATATGCCTACAACGAAGTAACACAGTTTTCCATTTCCCCCCACTTGTTGCAGGTTTAAGGCATTGTAATTTTATTCCAAACTTTATCTGTCAGTGGGATTTGAACCATGTTACGTTGTGTTATATGCCTTTATAAACTCTTTCCTCAGATCTTACTTATTGCCATTTCTGTCACTTACATTCACTCCCAACTTTCTGCTGAACTTCAGACCAACTATCCTTTTTCGTCTCTCCTTGCTATCCTTTCCTTACCACTAGTAAACTTGTCATCTTTTCTTACATTTCCTCATTAGTTCTTCCCATTCCTTTTAATGACATCTTCATTTTCTAAGATTTAGAATCTCAGAATCTTTTTATTAACATCTTATTTGATTACTATACCATATGTGATTTATTTCTGTAGCATTTCTTCCAACCTCTTTTTAGTCTTGCCATGATTATAGTTCAGGTCTATACTTTTAGTCTTAAGTTCTCTAAAAGTTTCATTCCATTTTATTTCATGCTTTACACTGCTACCAGATTAGTCTTTCAAAAAAATAGCTCCAGCCTGACCAGGTGGTGGCACAATGGATAGAGTATCATTGATCTGGGACACTGAGGATGCAGGGTCAAAACCCTGAGGTTGCCGGCTTGAACGCGGCTCACCAGCTTGAGCCCAGAGGTCCCTGGCTTGAGCCCAAGGTCACTGGCTTGAATAGAGGGTCACTGAGTTGGCTGGAGCCTCTCCCCCAGTCAAGGCACATATGAGAAAGCAGTCAATGAACAACCAAAGTAATGGAACTGAGTTGATGCTTCTCATCTCTCCCTCCCTGTCGGTCTGTCCTTCTCTGTTTCTCTCGCTAAAAAACAAAAACAGAAAACTATAGCTCCAGCCTGACCTGTGTGGTGCAGTGGATAAGGTGTTGACCTGGAATGCTGAGGTCGCCAGTTAAAAAACAAACCAACCCTGCGCTTGCCCATCAAGGCATGTACCTGAAGCAACTACTCTGAGTTGATGCTTCCCATCTTCCCCACACCTCCCTTTCTCTCTCTCTCTCTCTCTCTCTCTCTCTCTCTCCCCCCTCCCCCCGCTAAAATCAATAAGTAAAATTAAAAAAAAAAAAAAAAAAAAAGCAGCTCCAGTTCCATCCCTTTCTTAATCCAAGATCTTCATGGTTGAACTCCACATTCAAAGGTATCCACACTAGGGCTCTAGCTACTTTTAAGCTGTATCTCCCACCATTCTTTTAAATGTACTCTGAATTACAATCAAGCTGTTAGTCACTGCCTTAATACAGTCTTCCTTTTCTTATTGCTGTGTTGTTATTCTGTCTTTCAGGTGTCTCTCACCCTTCCCCTTTTACCACCTCAATTTTACCAGTATTGAACTCTTATTCCACCATCATGGTCCTTCTCATATACCATTTCTTTTATGAAGCCTTTGCAGTATTGCTCAGTTGCGGATATAGTATTTGCTTTCTCTGTTCCCACTCCTTAAAAGCACCTTGGACGTCTTTTCTGACATTATTTTCTTGTAGTCTACCCTGCAATCCTAGTATAGGTCTGTGTTCCCAGATGCTTGGTACATTTATTGACTCATATGGGAAAACATGTTTCAGAATAACCATTATATTTTTGTTGTTTTAGGCTTGACCGTCTTTTTATCTTACTGGATACTGGCACCACTCCAGTTACAAGAAAAGCTGCTGCACAACAGCTTGGAGAAGTGGTAAAGCTTCATCCCCATGAACTAAATAACCTCTTAGCTAAAGTAAGAACTCTTTCTTTTTTCTGAAGTATAATACAGTTGTGGAAATTTGTCCATGAATAGGAACATAAAAGTAAAGACAGAAATTGTTTTATTTAGTAACAGCATGTGGTCTTAAAATTCTGTTAAATATCTTAACATTTATCCAAATATTTAAAATTCTTTGTAATTTTTTAAAAATTTAGTTTGTTGCAAGATTTAAAATACATATATTTTTTGCATCAAGTTAAATGCGTAAGGAATTGGGTAGCATAAAACCGTCACCTGTGGTACAGATCTGAGTCTGACTCAGTTTGGTAACGAACTAAGTTTAAGTTGTTAATCTACACCAAAAAATGTATTTTTTGCCAGTCTAACCAAAAAATAGGTATAATTTTGATTGATTAATAATGGTAATTATGTACCCTTTTTGCTTAAAAGCGATTTTTAAAAAATTAGGTACCTATTATATATATAGGGATTTCTGGTACCAAGATTAACCAGTCAGACGCAATCTTAGGCAGTGTGACTAGTAAGATACAACTCTATTATATGACCTCTATATTTATGGTTCAAGACAGGGCATTCACACCAGATGGCTATTGTTGTGTTGGCTGTTGTCATGTTTTCATTTGACAAGCTAAGGCAAAAAAAGGTCAGTGTCCCTGACTAAATAGTCAGAGTTTGCATGTTTAAAAAATTCTTGCGGCACAGAGGTTGAAATCGCTGATCTAGTTTGTTAGTGGTCTAACTTGTTCTTAACAGCTAATAATTACATCATAATTGGCAGTCTTCAAATGGATAAGTATTCATGGGCAATGACTAAAATATATGAGAAGCTGGTTGTCATTACATTCTTAGTTATCAGCTTTTTGTCTGCTCTGGTGGATCAGTGTTTTTATAATTCTACCCCATGTTCTTTCCTTAAGCAATGGCTATATTTTCACTGAACTCTGGGCTTGTAGAATTGTGCCTGTATGATAGTAAGCAGCACATTCCATGTGTTTATTTTCCTGGCATGCAAAGTAAAAACAAAGTGCTTGAGGGGAGGAGAGAATAAGGAATAGGTCAGGGGAGCAATATGATAGCCTGGACATTGGAAGCCCAAGATACCTCTCTTCCTGCTGGTTTTAGCCCCGTTTTTCAATCTCACTTGTCCCTCCCTAACTCTTAGGAGTAGACATTCTAAGCCCTTTGTTAAGATATGTAAATCAGTACTAAATGGTTTCTACCATAAAGGCTAACAATGACTCTTTTTCTAATATATTCCCTGGTTAGATATTATTAAGAACTTAAAAAAATTTTTTTTTAGAGATGAAATTTAAAGGGATGACATTGGTCCATAGAAGGGGTCGGGAACCTATGGCTCACGAGCCAGATGTGGCTCTTTTGATGGCTGCATCTGGCTCGCAGACAAATCTTTTTTTTTTTTTTTTTTTTTTTTGTATTTTTCTGAAGCTGGAAACGGGGAGAGACAGTCAGACAGACTCCTGCGTGTGCCCAACTGGGATCCACCCAGCACGCCCACCAAGGGGCAACGCTCTGCCCACCAGGGGGTGATGCTCTGTCCCTCCAGGCGTAGCTCTGTTGCGACCAGAGCCACTCTAGCGCCTGGGGCAGAGGCCAAGGAGCCATCCCCAGCGCCTGGGCCATCTTTGCTCCAATGGAGCCTCGCTGCGGGAGGGGAAGAGAGAGGCAGAGAGGAAGGAGGGGGGGGTGGAGAAGCAGATGGGCGCTTCTTCTGTGTGCCCTGGCTGGGAATCAAACCCGGGACTTCTGCATGCCAGGCCGACGCTCTACCACTGAGCCAACCAGCCAGGGCCTCACAGACAAATCTTTAATAAAAAAATAATAATGTGCCTGACCAAGTGGTGGCGCAGTGGATAGAGCGTCGGACTGGGATGCAGAGGACCCAGGTTCGAGACCCAGAGGTCGCTAGCTTGAGCGCGGGCTCATCTGGTTTGAGCAAAAGCCCACCAGCTTGAACTCAAGGTCGCTGGCTCCAGCAAGGGGTTACTCGGTCTGCTGAAGGCCCGCGGTCAAGGCACATATGAGAAAGCAATCCATGAACAACTAAGGTGTTGCAACACGCAATGAAAAACTAATGATTGATGCTTCTCATCTCTCTCCGTTCCTGTTTGTCTGTCCCTGTCTATCCCTCTCTCTGACTCACTCTCTGTTTCTGTAAAAAATATAAATAAATAAATAAAATAAATAATAATAATAACATTAAAAATATAATACATTCTCATGTATTACAATCCATTCATTTCCTACCACTCATGTTCATGGTTGTGGGTGGCTGGAACCAATCATAGCTGTCCTCCGGGACAACACCAAATTTTTATTGGATAATGTGTAACGTACATGGGTCGTTGTATGGCTCTCGCGGAATTACATTTTAAAATATGTGGCGGTCATGGCTCTCTCAGCCAAAAAGGTTCCTGACCCTGGTCCATAAGAACACATAGGTTTCAGAACTTTCTAACTAAGATGTTGGAGAGACAGTGATTTGACCTCATATTAGGAGTCATTCTAGGCAATGTTATACTCATGTAAGGTGGAGGGATAGCGGAGCGTACTTGTTTCTTTTCATCCCAAGGGAAGAGAGGAGAACTGAATGGGCTGTCTGGAAACAATGAACGAGACTAATCTGTGCTGAACCGAGAAAAGGTTGCAGCCTCCCAAGTGAGTTCTGGTCTTTGTAACCGAGACCCCAGCATATGGCTGCCAACAGACAATTCCAAAAGAGGCAGTTTGTCTTTAGCACCTTCTTACCACGTATCCTCTTTTCTCTTTCTTCAGTGTTTTTCTGTTGCCTTTCAGTTTTGTTTTTTAGCTTTATTGAAATACAATTGACATAGAGTAGAGTTGGCCCACGTAAAGTATACAATTCAGTGAGTTTTTATTGTATTCATAGATATGTGCAACCATAACCACAATCTAATTTTAAAACATTTTTATCTCCCCCAAAATAAGCCTCATGCCCATTATCAGTCACTCTTCATCACTCCCCCTCCCATACCCTGTCCTAGGCAACCACTGATGTAGTTTCTGTCTATAGATTTGCCTATTCGGAACATTTTATGTAAATGTGTGGCCTTTTGTGACTGGTTTCTTTCACTTAAAATAATACTTTTAAGGTGCTTTCATACTGTGCATGTCTCATTACTTCCTTCCTTTTTAATACCAAATACTATTCTGTTGTATGGATATGGGTATACTATTGATATATGGGTATACCACACCTTATTTGTCTGTTCATCAGTTTGGGTTTCCACTTTTTGGCCTATGATGAAAATGCTACTATGTAAATCCATGTGCAGGTTTTTATGTAGATGTATGTTTTCATTTCTCTTGGATATATACCTGGAGTAAAATTGTTGAGTTATCTGGTGATTATGTTTAACTTCATGAGGAACTGCCAGATTGTTTTCCAAATTGGCTCCACTGTTTTACATTCCCAACAGCAGTGTATGAGATCTGATTTCCCCACATCCTTGCCAGAACTTGTTATTAACTAACTTTGATTATATCCACACTAGTGAGTGTAGAGTGGTATCTCATTGAACTTTTTTTTTTTTTTTTTTTGTATTTTTCTGAAGCTGGAAACGGGGAGAGACAGTCAGACAGACTCCCACATGCGCCCCACCGGGATCCACCTGGCACGCCCACCAAGGGGCAATGCTCTGCCCACCAGAGGGCGATGCTCTGCCCCTCCGGGGGGGTTGCTCTGTCGCGACCAGAGCCACTCTAGCGCCTGGGGCAGAGGCCAAGGAGCCATCCCCAGCGCCCGGGCCATCTTTGCTCCAATGGCGCCTCAGCTGCATGAGGGGAAGAGAGAGACAGAAAGGAAGGAGAGGGGGAGGAGTGGAGAAGCAGATTGACGCTTGTCCTGTGTGCCCTGGCTGGGAATCAAACCCGGGACTTCTGCACGCCAGGCCAACGCTCTACCACTGAGCCAACTGGCCAGGGCCTCATTGAACTTTTGATTTGCATTTTCCTGATGACTAATGATGTTGAACATCTTTTCATGTGTTTATTGACCATTGATCATAGCTTTTGGAGAACTGTATATTCAGATCCTTTGCCTGTTTTTTTTTTCTTCATTTTAAAGGTTGTTTGTTTTTAGAGAGATAAAGAGACAGGAAGGGAGAGAGCTGAGAAGTATCAACCTGTAGTTGTGTCACTTTAGTTGTTCATTGTGTGCTTCTTATGCGTGCCTTGACCAGGGGCCTCCAGCCAAGTCAGTGACTCCTTTTTCAAGCTAGCGACCTTGGGCTCAAGCCAGTGACCATGAGATCATATCTGTGATGCCACGCTAAAGCTGGTGAGCCTGTGCTCAAGCCCACAACCTTGGGGTTTCGAACCTGGGTTCTCAGTGTCCCAAGTTGACACTCTTATTCACTGTGCCACCACCATCAGGCCATTTTAAGTACTTAATGGAAGTCGTATATATGATTACTTTATTCCTGCATCTTCTCAATTGGTTCTTCCTGGTACTTGCCCTTTTCCTTTCCTACTTGGTGGGATTTGGCTTCATATTCCAGGATCTTTTTGTCATCTATGTCCAGTTTTAGTCAACTGATAATCACTTTGTGAGGGTGAATGCCCACATGAACAGTTGTACCATTTATTAGCTTTCTCCTGTTGCACTTGTTTAATGTAGATGACATATTTCTTCCTGTAAACTTGGACTACTTTGCCATCCTTTGTAATACCCTTGCATGACCTGAACTTTATTGTATTTTCGAATGGGCATGGATCAAATATTGTACTTCTGTCTCAGCTCTTTGAAATGAGATGATGACATCATTTTCTTGTAAATATGGGAAGGTTCATTGAAATGACTTTTGTGGTTCTTAATCAGCTCAGAAGTCACAAAAGGAGTGAACTTCCTTTTGACTGCTGGTGCTTCTACAGTGGCTGCAAAGACTTCTTTGTTTTTAAAGTGAAATAGTTTTTTTATTATTGAGTTGTAAGATTTCTTTATATATTATATACACTTATTGATATCCTTGAAGCACAAAAGTTATTAATTTTGATGAAGTCCATTTTTTTTAACATTACTTGTGCTTTTAGTCATACCTAAGAAACCCTTGCCTAATCCAATGTGACAAAGATTTACCCCTATGTTTTCTATTTTTTAAAAAAAATTATTGATCTTAAAGAGAGGAGGAGAAGAGCTAGCAAGAGAGAAACATCAATCCGTTCCACTTATTTATGCCTTTCTTAGCTGTATGTGCATTGGCTGGAGATTGAACTTGCAACCTCAGTGTATCATATGACACTAACCAACTGAACTATCTGTTCATCACTAACCCTGTATTTTCAGAATTTAATAGTTTTTAGCTCTTAAAGCTCTTAGGCTTATGGCCCATTTTGAGTTAGTTTTTCTGTATGGTGTGAGGTAGGGATTCAAAATAATTATTTTGTTTTGCCCCAGCACCATTTATTGATAAAAACAACGCTTTACCCATTGAATTGTTTTGGTACTCTTGTTAAAAATCAGTTGACCATAGACACGTAATATTGTTTCTGGACTCTCAATTCTCTCCCATTAACTTATATATCTGTTCTTTTGCCAGTATCACACTGTCTTGATTATTTTTGCTTTGTAATAAGTTTTGAAATCAAGAAAAAATCTGCCAGTTCTATTCTTTTCAAGATTGTTTTGGTTATCTTTAAGTTCCTTGCATTTCCATATAAATTTTAGAATCTACTTATTAATTTCTATAAAAAAGCCATCTGAGATTTTAACAGTATTGTGAATCTTTTGTAATTTTTAGTATTCAAGTCTTGTACTTCTTTTGTTAAATTTATTGTTTTATAATTTTTTTGTTTTTTAAGTATATTTTTAGTGAGACAGAGAGAGTCAGGAAGACAGTAAGGGAGAGAGATGAGAAGCATCAACTCATAGTTGCATCACTTTAGTTGTTCATTGATTTCTTCTCATAAGTGCCTTGGCAGGTAGAGGGTGCTCAAGCAAAGCCAGTGACCTTTGGGCTCAAGCCAGTGACCCATGGGATCATGTCAGTGATTCAGTGCTCAAACTGGAGACCTCAGGATTTCAGACCTGGGACCTCAGCATCCCAGGTTGACCACCACTGATTAGGCAGGATTTTCTAGTTTTTGATTTTTTTTAAATTTAATTTTTAGGTTGCTTATTGCAAGTTTATAGAAACACCATTGATTTTTTTTTGTATATTGTTCTTCTTGCAGTCTTATTAAACTCATTTATTATTTGCTAGTTTTTATAACTTTTTGCATTAAATAATGAGACTTAATAATGTAGTTTGCTTTTTAGCATGTTTAAAGCTAAGTTAGTTTTCAAATGCACTTAGGGAACTTTTTTTTAATGTTTATTGATTTTAGAGAGAGAAGGAAGAGAGGAAGAGAGAGGCAGGAACCTCTCTCTCCTGCTAAGGGAACTTTTAATAAAACAATACTTATTTCCTTTTTTTAAGTTGTAGTGATATTTCCTGTGAATTATATAATCTTATAAATAGTGTCAATAATTTCAGGATGTTTTATATAAATTTGAGGGCTGCTAAATTATAAATTAATAACATGAAAATTTGTCTTTTTCAGTACTGGCTGCCTTGAACAAACAACAAATTTTGGTAAATAACTATTGTGTTTTACAATTTTTTAAGGTGTTGATATACTTACGGAGTACAAATTGGGACACTCGGATAGCAGCAGGCCAAGCTGTTGAAGCTATAGTGAAAAATGTACCTGAGTGGAATCCAGTGCCAAGAACCAAACAAGGTGCTCTTAAGTGGAAAAATTGTTTGCAGTAAAAACTAACTCTAGAATTTACTATACATTTTATCTTTTAGTAATTTTAATTTTAATCTGATTAAAAATTAAATTAAGCTTAATTTTCATGCTTTTAAAGGTGTAGGCTTGTCAAGAAATGACATTGAATAAGGTGATTTTCAGATTATTAATTCTACATTATACTTGATCTGTGGAGGTGTGGAGATTATTACTTCCTGAAGAAATTTATGTTCTGAAAACTAATATCAAATTAATACAAAATAAATATTTGAAACAGTCTTTTTGTTGTTGGTGGTAGAAGAATAGTGTGATTATTTTCTAATTTAAGCAAAATTATGCATGGATGTTTGGATGGGTATGTCTGATTTTTTTATGTGTCCTTTAGATGTCTTATAGTGGAAATTATTTTTCTGACTTCATGTAATGATATTTACAAATGAGTATATCCTTTTAAAAATGTGTAAAAGAGCACATTTTAATTTAGTGAAAATTTAATATGGTGCAACTGGGTTTCATTTTCAAGTCACTTTGATAATATCACTTTTATCATAAGTCTTTGCTTGTCTAAAATTTTTTCTTTAATTTGCTGGCACATATTATTTTGAGTGATTATGTTAATTTGTCTTTTCTCATCAAATGAAATATATAACCAGAATAAATTATAACTTGTTTTTAGAAAAGAACTTTTCCAGCATTTTATTCCTGATTAATCTATATATAGAAATGTTAGAACTTGCACTCTTTTTTACAAAACTTACTAAATTAGTTATGCTGGCATTAAAATTTATGGCAAGGTTGCTTATCATAAGTAGAAGAGTTAAAATATTTGTAGTAGTTCTTTTTTTTTTTCTTTTGTATTTTTCTGAAGTGAGAAGCGGTGAGGCAGAGAGATGGACTTCCACATGCGCTGGACTGGGATCCACCTGGCATGCCCACTAGGGGCAGTGCTCTACCTTCTGGGGCATTGCTGCGTTGCAACTGGAGCCATTCTAGCTCCTGAGGCGGAGGCCATAGAGCCACCCTCAGCACCTGGGCCAACTTTTGCTCCAGTGGAGCCTTAGCTGTGGGAGGGGAAGAGAGAGAGAGAGAAAGACAAGGGGGAAGGGTGGATAAGCAGATGAGCGCTTCTCCTGTGTGCCCTGACTAGGAATCAAACCCAGGACTTCCTCATGCCAGGCTGACACTCTACTGCTGAGCCAGCTGGCCAGAGCCTATAGCAGTTGTTTTTTTGTTTTTTAAAATAAAATAGATTTTTATTTATTCAAAATGCTTATGTTTAAACTAACTGAAATTAAAAATGATCTCTTTTGCCAATAAAGTTAGCATCTAAAACTGTTACTATAGCAGTTCTTTTTAAGTCAAGCAATTATACTTTAGTTTACAGATGAATTATATGTAAATTCCAGCTAAACAAACCAGTGAACAATTACAATATATTTTCTTTTTATTTTTATTTTTTACAGTATGTTTTAAATTTTATAATGGCATAGGCTTTTTGGGGAGGAATACAAAACATTTTGTAGCTATTTTTAGTTCTCCTCGGATATAATTTTAGCAGTTTACCCAAGGATTATTATCATTTGCTTTATATTATGAGAAGTGAGTTCTGTGAGTAAGTAGTTGCTTTGTGTCCCAAGTATTCCTCAGGTATAGGGAGGGATGATGCTTATTAGTTTTATTTATGAATATATTCTGTGAATATGTTTATCTTCTAATTTAGCACTATAATAAACTCACATTCTTACTGTGGTATTTTTAAACAGTTTAATGGTAAGTGGAGACAGCATAATATTTAACATACATATTTCAAAATGAGGATAGCCCTGGCCGGTTGGCTCAGTGGTAAAGCGTTGGCCCAGCATGTGGAAGTCCCAGGCTCGATTCCGGTCAGGGCCCACAGAAGAAGGGCCCATCTGCTTCTCCACCATTCCCCTTCTTCTTTCTATCTCTCTCTTCCCCTCCTGCAACTAAGGCTCCATGGGAACAAAAGTTGGCCCGGACACTGAGGATGGCTCCATGGCCTTCGCCTTAGGCGCTAGAATGGCTCTGGTTCTAACTGAGCAACGCCCCAGATGGGCATACCCCCTGTTGGGCATGCTGGGTGCATCCCGCTTGGGCACATGCGGGAGTCTGTCTGAAGCGCCACCCCCACCCCCGCCACTTCTCACTCGAAAAAATTCCAAAAAAAAGAAAATGGAGGTGTATTTTTTCATAAAACATTGTGCTTTTGTAGTCGAAAACAACTATACATACACCCACTAGAATTCTGATAGTTTGTAAGTGGGAAGCTACCAACTAAATGGTTTATTTGTAAATAACTAAAATAATCATAAATAAATCCACAGTAGCTTTTTACTTCCTTTACCTTTCACTTTTCTTAAAATATAAGGTCTACCGGAAAGTTCTTTCCGTTTCTATCACAAGTTTCGACACGTAAGCACATGTTTATTTGGCGCATGTGTGCCTCTATTTTTATCACTTAATGTATATATACTAATGTAGCAAATTAACTAAATCAAAGTTGATTCATGTTAGTCTTATGTGTGAAGCGATAGTGTACCCATGGCTACTGATAAAGTTCATTTACGCCATTGTATTGTATACAAATTTCAACAAGGAAGAAATGCTACAGAAGCATGTAGAAATTTATTGAAAGTGTTTGGTGAAGGTACAGTTTCTGATAGGACATGCAGAAGATGGTTCAAAAAATTCGAAACAGATGATTTCGACCTTTCTGATAAACCACGTTCTGGGCGACCATCTTTGATCGATGACGATGTTGTTAAGACCATGTTGGAGCAAGATCCTTTTCTGACAACATCAGAGATCGCAGAAAGGCTTAATTCAGCTCAGCAAACCATTTCAGACCATATTTGGAAGATAGGATTGGTGTGGAAATATTCAAGATGGGTGCCACATGAATTAAGTCAGAGAATTTGTATTTTGTTTTATTCCAAAAACGGACAGAACTTTCCAGTAGACCTTATATTAACCATCTACTACAAGTAATGCTATTTTCTTTCATTTTACATTTTGCTCAAATTACATATTTGATCAAATTAAATATTTTTAACCCTCATCTAGAACCTACTTCAGAAAGTGCTATGGAAGATTCATCTACTACTGATCGATTGAATTTTGACAGATTTGATATATGTAGACTGTTACAACATGGAGCATCACTGTTGGGATCTGCTGGTGCAGAATTTGAAGTACAAGATGAAAAATCAGGTATGTAGATCTATAGAAAACTCTAGGAAATTGTATTATTATTATTATTATTTTTTTTAGGTGAGAGGAGGGGAGATAGTGAGGCAGACTCCCTCATGCACCCTGACCAGGATTCACCAAGCAACCCCATCTGGGCCTGATGCCCAAGTACCAAGTTACTTTTAGCACCTGAGACTGATGCACTCCAGTGGAGCTGTCCTCAGTGCCCAGGGCCACACTGAAGCCAATCGAGCCATTGGCTGTGGGAGGGGAAGAGGGAGAGACGAGGGAGGGCGGATGAAGCAGATGGTTGCTTCTCCTATGTGCCCTGACTAGGAACCGAACCTGCGACATCCATATGCCAGACCAGTGCTGTATCCATTGAGCAACCGGTCAGGGCTAGGAAATTGTATTTAAAAGTAAAAACTCTGCCTGTGACTCTAATACATAACCAGGATTGGAAACCCCAGTTTTTTGGAACTCAGTTTTAAATGCTGGTAATTCACAGCATGTTGAACAGTGCTTATTTAAAACCCTCAAATTAGGTTCTCTTGAAATGTTCATCTGTGTTAGTCTTCGCGTATGTATGTGAAAAACACATCCTGATTACTATTTTGGGAGGTGGTGTGAGTTTCCTTTACATTTGTGTAAGTGATTTTTCCCAGTAGGACTTGCTTTGTGTCCCGGGAACAAGAGGACTAATTTTGAGCCTAGTGTTTTTCCCTCTGGCAAGAGCAACCTTAAATTTTTAAAAATATCTTTATTGAGCCTGTCCTGTGGTGGCACAGTGGCTAGATCATTGACATGGAGTGCTGAGGTTACCAGTTTGAAACCTTGGGCGTGCCTGGTCAAGGCACATACAAGAAGCAACCAGTGAACAACTGAAGTGAGGCAACTATGAGTTGATACTTCTCGCTCCCCCTTCCTGCTCTCCTCTCTGTAAAATCAGTAAGTACAGTAAAAAAAATAGCTTTATTGAGATATCCACATTTTATATAATTTACTCATTTAAAAACTATGTCAGTGGTTTTTAGTATATTCAGATATGTGCACTCAATCTTAGAATATTTTCATTACCTCAAGAAGAGACCCCATATTCTTTAGCTGTCACCCTTTTATCCTCCCACATCCTTTCCTCACCTTCCCAGCCCTGAGTGACTTTCTATCTATCTGCCTATTCTGGACATTTCATATAAGTTGAGTTATAAATATGTGGTCTTTTGTGACTGGCTTCTTTTAGCAGAATGTTTCCACGTTTATCCATATTGTATATTCAGTACTTATTTTATTTATTTCTAAATAGGTTTTTAAATTCTTTTATTTTTTATTCAGTGAAAGGAGGGGAGGCAGAGAGACAGACTCCTACATGCACCCCAACCAGCATCCAGCCTGCAAGCACACCAGAGGGCAATGCTCAGCCCATCAGGGGCATTGCTCCATTGCTCAGCAACGGAGCACTTAGATGAGGCGAAGGCCATGGAGCCATCCTCAGCACCCTGGGCCAACTTGCTCCAATCGAGCCATGGCTGGAGGAGGAGAAGAGAGAGAAGCGAGAGGAGGGAGGGATAGAGAAGCAGATGGTCGCTTCTGTGTGCCCTGACCAGGAATTGAACTCGGGACATCCACATGCAAGGCCAATGCTCTTCCACTGAGCCAACCGGCCAGGGTCTCTAAATAGTTTTTATTACTGTCACAGGTTATATTTGCTTTTTAATTGTGCTAAAATATAGAGAACATAAAATTTATTATCTTAACCATTTGTAAGTTTACCTACTATTCAGTAGTATTAAGTACATTCATATTGACATGCAGCCAGTCTCCAGAACTTTTTTCATTTTGCAAAACTGAAATTTTATACTCATTAAACAACAATTCCCATTTCCCCTTCTACCCCCACCCCCTGGCAACCACTATTCTGTTTTTTATCTTTATGAATTTAAATACTCTAGGTACTTCATATAAGTAGACTCATACAGTATTTATACTTTTGTGACTGGCTTCCTTCAGTTAACATAATTTTCTCAGGGTTTATCCATGTTGTAGCATGTGTCAGAATTTTTCTTTTTTAGGGCTGAATAATACTTCACTGTGTGTTTATACCAAATTTTGTTTATCCATTCATTCATCCATGGACGTGGGTTGTTTCTACCTTTAATTTATTGTGAATAATGTTGCTATGAACATGGGTATACAAATATCTGTTTGAATTCCTGCTTTTGGTACTTTTTGGGTGTTTACCTAGCAGAATTACTGGATCATATGTTAATTCTATTCTTAGTATTTTTAGGAATTGTCATACTGTTTTTCATAGTGGCTATCCACACAAAAGAAGTAAAGTCATAATACTTATGACTTGTAGATCTTAGAAATAGCTGGAGGCTGGGCAGTACTCTGTCCCAGGTCATGACCGAGAAGGAGATAGAAATCGAGGTAGCAGTTATCTATTATAGGGTGGTTGGGGATAAGGTCACTGATTTTTTCACAGACTCAACTATAAGTGGTTATTTTAAAAGGTGCCCCGGGAAAAACAAAGTAGGAAGTTGTAATGGGAATCCTAAGCTGAGGCCCTAAATCTAAATGTCCAGATTCTGGGTATGAGGAGGGTTGTCATACTGTAAAATGCCTAGGCAGTAACTCAGAATAGCTGGGTTTTCATCACACTTTCAACACTTGTTATTTTCTGGGGGCTTGTTTTGTTTGTTTTTATTTGCCGATAGCCATCCTAATGATTGTGAAATGGTCTTATTTCATTTTATGGTTTAATAATACTCCATTGTATGGATATCACATTTTATTTAATTCCTTGGTTGATGACATTTTTGTTTCTACCTTTTTTCTATTATCTATAATGCTGCAATAAACATTTATGTACAAGTTTTTGTTTGGACATATGTTTTCATTTCTCCTGTGTTGATACCTATGAGTAGAATTGTTGGGTCATGTGGTAACTATGTTGTACCATTTATTGCATTACCATTCAGAGAAAATGCCAAATTCCTTTCTTTTTCAGGGTAGCCCTCCTGTTTTACATTCTACCAGCAGTATATGAGGGTTCTGATTTCTACATGTTTTGATAACAGTTGTTATTAACTGACTTTGATTGTAACCATACTAGTGAGTGTGAAGTACTGTCTTGTAGTTTTGATTTGCATTTTTCTGGTGACTAATAATACTGAATATGTGATTATTGCCTATTTGTGTATCTTCTTTGAGAATTATTCAGATCCTTTTCCCATTTTTAAGTGGAATATTGTTCTTTTATTACGAGTTGTAACATATTCTAGATACAAACTTTTTGTTTGATATTACAAAGATATCGTCCCATTTTATGGGTAGTATTTTTACTTTCATGATGGTATCCTTTGAAGCACAAAATTACTAACTTTGAAGAGGTCCAGTTTATCTTTTTCTTCTATTGCCAACTCTGAGGTCACAGACCCCTATGTTTTCTTCTAAGAGGTTTGTAGCTCTAGCTCTTAGTATTAGGTATTTGATCCATTTTGAATTAATTTTTCTATGAGTTGTGAGGTTATGGGTCCAGTTTAATTCTTTTACATGTGGCTATCCTGTTGTCTCAACATCATTTGTTGAAAAGAACTGTTCTTTGCACACTAAATTATCTAGCACCCTTGTTGAAACCAGTTGATCATAGAGAGTTTTATTTCTGGATTCTCAATTTTGTTCCATTGATATCTCGCGTATGCCAGTACCTCACTGTCTTGGTTACTATTGCTTTATAATAAGTTTTAAAATCAAGAAACATGGGTCTCCAACTTTGTTCTTTTTTAGAATTGTTTGGGATATTCTGAGTCTTTTAAATTTCTGTGTGAATTTTAGGATCAGTTTTTCAATGTTTGCAAAAAAGCCAACTGGTATTTAAAGGATTTGTGTTGACTATATATGTTTAGGAATTACTGCTGTCTTGACAATGATGCATGAACATGGAATGTTCTTTGATTTCTATCACCAATATTTTGTAGATTTCAGAATGTAAGTTTTGCTCTTGATGCCACTATAAGTAGAATTGTTCTCTTAATTTCATTTTTGGGTTGTTTTGCTTTTTTTTTTTTTTTTTGCGACAGAGAGAGAGGGACAGACAGGAAGGGAGACATCAGAAGCATCAAGTCTTCATTGTGGCACCTTAGTTGTTCATTGATTGTTTTCTCATATGTGTCTTGAGTGGGGGGTTCCAGCAGAGCAAGTAACTCCTTGCTCAAGCCAGTGACCTTTGGGCTCAATCCAGCAGCCGTGGTGTCATGTGTATGATCCCATGCTCAAGCTGGTGAGCCTGCGCTCAATCCAGCGATCTTGGGGTTTCAAATATGGGTCCTCTGCATCCCAGTCCAACACTCAGTTCACTCCGCCACCACCTGGTCAGGCAGGTTGCTGCTTTAAAACTTTTTTTCCCTCTGTTTCTTTTTTTTTCCTTTTTTCTTTTTTTTTTTTTACAGAGACAGAGAGAGAGTCAGAGAGAGGGATAGACAGGGACAGACAGACAGGAACGGAGAGATGAGAAGCATCAATCATTAGTTTTTCGTTGCGCATTGCAACACCTTAGTTGTTCATTGATTGCTTTCTCATATATGCCTTGACCGCGGGCCTTCAGCAGACCGAGTAACCCCTTGCTGGAGCCAGTGACCTTGGGTCCAAGCTGGTGAACTCTTGCACAAACCAGATGAGCCCGCGCTCAAGCTGGCGACTTCAGGGTCTCGAACCTGGGTCCTTCTGCATCCTAGTCCAACGCTATATCCACTGCACCACCGCCTGGTCAGGCCCCCTCTCTGTTTCTTAAATTGAGTATTTGTATTGCTTTACCCATAAGTTCACTTATACATTGTCTTATCTTTATTTAACTGTTAAGCCCATTCATTGATTTTTAAATTTCAGATATTGTATTGTTTAGTTCCAGACCTGTTTTTTAAATTAGAAAAGTAGCTTTATTGGCACATATTATATAATGCACTATTTCAGGTGTATGATTTTATCTATTTCTTTTTTTATAGTTTCTCTGTTGAGGTATGCTGTATTTTCATTATTGTGACAGTATCTTTTTTTACATTGAGTATTGTTAAACTTGCAGCTTAAGCTCTTGTCATCTAATTTCAATGTATCAGTCATCTCAGAGTTGGTCTCTATTAATTGTCTTTTATTTTGAGTATGGGTTACATTTTCTTGATAGTTTTTATGTCACTTATTTTTGTATTGTATCTCTCACATTGTAAATGCTATACTTGCAGGCTTGATCCTGTTATATTCTTCCAAAGAGTGTTTTGGTTGGTTTGTTTTTTGTTTTCTTGTTTGTTTTAGCATCAATTTAATTTGGCAAAACTCAGTTTACAGACCTCTTTGCAACAGCTCAAATCTCAGATCAGGTTTTAGCTTTAGCTAGATGGTGTGGAGTCTTCCCAGTGCATGAAAACAAAGGTCAGAATTCAGCCAAGATATGGCTGAGTTTACTATGAATTTGGCTTTCTCCATTCTGGTTTTTCTTTATCTTCCAGTAGTTAAAGTGACCCCTGACTCTTTCTTCTAGTTCTACAACAAGCCAGAAAGACTGAGGTTTATATATCCAATTTTTAACCCCACATACCATGGACTGGGTCCACTGTCAGGTTAAATGCTGCAAAATTGGAAAACTCACCCAATTGCCATACCCTTCCAGGTATTGACAGTCCTCCCAAGTATATGCCAACATTCATACTCTTTCCAGTGCCTTTGGGTAGTTTTTTTTTATATTTTGGCTAGAGTTTATCATCTTTGGAGGGTTAGTCCAATAACAATTTATTATTAGCAGGACATTAATATTTTAAAGTGTTATAATTTGCCTGACAGCGCAATGGATTGAGCATCAGCCTGGGATACTGAGGATCCAGACTGGAAACCCTGAGGTCACTGGCTTGAGCATAGGCTCATCCTGTTTGAGCGCAGGATAGTAGATATGACCCCACGATCTCTGGCTTGAGCTCAAAGGTCACTGGCTTAAAGCTTAACATTGCTGTCCTGAGTCCAAGGTTGCTGGCATGAGCAAGAGGTCACTGGCTTGGCTGGACCCCCCACCCCCGGTCAAGGCACATATGAGAAAGCAATCAGTGAACAACTAAGGTGCCACAATGAAGAATTGATGCTTCTCATCTCTCTCCCTTCCTGTCTGTCTGTCCCCTCTCTCTTTCTCTCATTATAAAAAGAAAGTTAAAAAATTTTCAATTGTATAAAGTTGTCTCTTGAAACTTAGCTGTTTTAAGTCCAAATTTTTATTTTTATTTATTTTTAAATTTTTGTTAAATGTTTATTTTATTGATTTTAGAGAGAAACGAAGGTAGAGAGAGAAACAGGAACTTCAGTCTGTTTCTGTATGTGCCCTTACTAGGGATTGAACTGGCAACCTCTGTGCTTTGGGACAATGTTCTAACCAACTGAGCAGTCTGGCCAGAGCCAAATTTTTACTTTTAAATTAATACCATTTGATTTGTTTTCCACTGACATATTATTGGTTTTACTTGGGACATTTAAAAATCTATCTACTTTTATGCCTATATGCTTATGCCTGTATGTTTCTCATACATGTTACTTGGGCTATTTAGACTATGTCATCTCAAATACATAAAGGCCACACTTGGAATAAGTATGTATTAGTTGAGGTCTTTTTCTGTCAAATAAAATCTAGATTTTTGGTTTTTTAAATGTAGATCTTTCAGAGAATGTACAAGATACAGCTATAAAATAATACATTTTCCCCCCATAAAAATAGATCTCATTTTATATATACAGTACTTGACAGTTGACAGTAGGGCAATATGGGAATCTCAAAACTCCTGGAGCTTTTTGTTAGAACACTATTTTCTACTCATGGTTGGGTAATAGAATTTATGACATGCAGAGACTGTGAGTATGGTTTGCTTATTTTCAAGAGGGGTGTTTTAATAGTTAAAAAGCTTTTACTTTGAGTTTGATTTTCATGTATTAGAAAACTTTTTAAGCAATAGAGACAGACAGACAGGAAGGGAGAGAGATGAGAAGCATTAACTCAGTTGTATCACTTTAATTGTTCTTTGATTGCTTCTCATACATGCCTTGACTGGGGTCCTCCAGCTGAGACCGTGATCCTTTACTCAAGCCAGCAACCATAGAATCATGTCTATGATACCACGCTCAAGCTGGCGAGCCTGTGCTCAAACTGTATGAGCTCACTCTCAAACCAGCAACCTTGGAGTTTCAAACCTGGATCCTCAGTGGCCCAGGTCAATGCTCTGTCCACTGCGCTACCACCTGTTTAGGAGTAGGAAACTTTTTTTTTTATTAAGTGAGAGGCGGGAGGCAGAGAGAGACTTTCGCATGCGCTCCAACCGGGATCCACCCGGCAACCCCCCTAATGGGCGTACTCTGTGCATCTGGGGCTGCTGCTCTGTTGAGTAGAAAACTTCTTAACTTATTTGAAGGAAATGTATTTCTTTTCTGTTTAAAGGTGAAGTGGATCCTAAAGAGAGGATAGCACGCCAACGAAAACTATTACAGAAAAAACTTGGCCTTAATATGGGAGAAGCCATTGGAATGAGTACTGAAGAACTGTTCAATGATGAAGATTTGGATTATACCCCAACTTCAGCAGCCCTTGTAAACAAACAGCCTGTAGGTAAAACCTTTGATTTTAAGTAATGATACAAAGGGTTTGCTTCATTTTTCTATGCAGTTGCAATTTAAAAAAAAATCCTGTCCTTAATTCTGTTTATTGCTGCTTAGTATCACCATAATGGAATATCTTCATAAATTGGATTTCTGTTTTTCTTTTTTCTTTTTTTTTTATAGAGAGAGAGGGACAGATAGGGACAGACAGACAGGAAGGGAGAGATGAGAAGCATCATTTCTTTGTTGTGGCACCTTACTTATTCATTGACTGCTTTCTCATATGTGCCCTCACTGGAGGGGGTGGGGCTACAGCCAAGCGAATGACTGCATGCTCAAGCCAGCAACCATGAGGTCATGTCTCTGAGCCCACACTCAAGCCGGCAGCCTCAGGGTTCCTCATTTCCCAGTCTTGACACTCTATTCATTGCACCACTGCCTGGTCAGGCATAAATTAGATTTCTGATGACAGATTTTAAAGAGCCAGAAGTTCAATCTACCTTATAGAGGCTGGACTGTTAGATAAAAGTTGTGGTATACCTTTAGGAGACTCTTATATTGAGGGATCCTAGTTTCATCAGTTATTCTTTTCTTTGTTCTTTAGTAAAGGGAAAAAAAAGTAAATGTGTAGAGTTGGACACAGTAAGAGCTTTCACAGTCAAAAATGATACTAAGATATTTAGAGCTGTGATTCTTTAATTTATTGTAGAATGGTCAATTTCAGTTGAATCTTACTCAGTTAAGGGCAGGAAGGATTTTTAGGCTTGGGCTCAAAGCATTTCTAATTCACAACCTTTAGAATATCTCCATGAATGAGAAGAGATTAAAAACAGGTAGTGAGTGCTTAAGAGGAAGGGAACTCACAGGGTAAGTTGAGTATAGGATACAGACAGGAACAGAGAGAGATAAGAAGCATCAATCATTAGTTTTTCGTTGCAACACCTTAGTTGTTCATTGATTGCTTTCTCATATGTGCCTTGACCACGTGCCTTCAGCAGACCGAGTGACCCCTTGCTCGAGCCAGCGACCTTGGGTCCAAGCTGGTGAGCTTTGCTCAAACCAGATGAGCCCGCACTCAAGCTGGCGACCTCGAGGTCTCGAACCTGGGTCTTCGGCATCCCAGTCTGATGTTCTATCCACTGCGCCACTGCCTGGTCAGGCCTGGCTATAATTATTTTTAAACATATATTTTCTAGCATATGATAGTTATCAGTTTCTGTCATTGACATTCTTTATTCTTACAATTTTTTGTGGGTATTACAGTTATTTTGAAATCTCATCTCTTCAGAGCTCTCTCTGTGGTTTAGTATAGAACATTTATGCCACATCCGTGACATAAGAAAAGTTTAGGAACACATGAACATCTTTTGGGAATTGGAAAAATAGGGAAGAAGGATGAAGAGAGTGAAATTATGGCACAGCCATACAACAGAATAACATGAAGCTGTCAAAAAAGAATTTGATCAGTACTGGCTAGGTAGCTCAGTTGGTTAGAGCATCGTCCTGATACACCAGGGTTGTAGGTTTGATCCCCGGTCAGGGCACACATAAGAATCAACCAATGAATGCATAAATAAGTGGCACAACAAATCGATGTTTCTCTTTCTCTCCCCCTCCCTCCCTTCCCCTTTCTCTAAAATAAGTAAATAAGTTTTTGTAAATGTGATCAATTTGTGTATATTGAAATATATAGGCTTAGTCCTCTTTCGAGGCTGAGACTGTAGATATTTATTTTAACTTCTGAAGTTCGAACTCTGTTCTTTTATTCTTTTAGACTCTCCAGGCTGCTGAATTGATTGACTCAGAATTTCGCGCAGGAATGAGCAATAGACAAAAGAACAAAGCTAAAAGAATGGCTAAGTTATTTGCAAAACAGAGATCCAGGGATGCAGTAGAAACTAATGAGAAGAGGTAATAATCTTTTTCTGCTATTCATTTAAAACAATAATGCTTTATACCTTAAATCGGTGTCTGCTTGATCTCTGAAAACATTTTGCTGACATTGTCTCTGCCTGCAGAGTATCGTTTGGATTGTCTTGCTCAACTATCAGAGTATTTGCTATTATTAGGGACTAGGACAACTTCCCAGAAAAATCCACATATGCAGATGTTTTTTCTTACTAATTATGCACTCCAAGTGAGGGCTGAAATGCATTCCAGGCAGAGGCAACACTGTGAATGCCTTAATCATGTAATATTCAAGAAATAGAAGGGCATTATGGCTGGGATGAGTGGACGGAAACAAGAGTAATAAAGAGTGAAGTCACAGAGATGATGGTGTAGGGCCACAAGTTAAAAATACTGTATTAGTAAAATGAGAACTATTACATTTTTAAGTCACCTGATTCATAGGCTGGGAGCTAAACCAAACAGCAGATACAGTAATCCAGGCTTGTTTACCTAATCCTGTTGTAGGAAAAACTCCATAGTTTTTCCTCACATTCTTAATGTGTTAATAAAAGTGGTATCTATGCATAGATTGGAGCAGCATTTCTCAAAGAGTATTTCAAAACAATCCCTTTCAGAAGTGTTTTGAGGGGCTTGTTAAAATGGAGATTGTGGAGCCCCAGTCAGCCTTACTATAACAGACTTTTTAGTGGTATTCAAGAAATGTTTGAGTAAATGATGAATTAAACACAAGAGCCTATGATAATAAATGTTTGTTGCAGATGACAGCCCTTGTTCATTCCATTCATTTAAAGCTAAAAAAATAAGTGTTTACAGTGTTTATTTAAAAGCCAGGCACAAAGGAGAAAAAATAATAAACATGCTACTTGGTATAAAATTTTGTATGGAGTTTTATTTTCTAAGTATTGAATCTTTATTGCTTGTTAACTACAGGAGTTTTTCTTAGCAGCTCATTAGAATCACATGGTAACCTGGTAATTGTTTCCACTGATTTTTATTTATATAAATACTTTTACCCAAATGTTTGAATATTGGAAATATTAGACCTTATTTTTCAGAGTTGTGATTTATTTGTCCCACAGATATTTATTGAATATCTCCTGTGCTTGACCCTCATCATACAGTAGTAAATAAGATAAAAGATTTCTGCCTTTGTGGAGCTTACATTGTAGAGGGATAGATGAGGAACAAGATGAATAAGGAAATCATATGTTAATGATAAGAATTAAGAAGGAAAAGAGATAAAGCAAGTAAAGAACATGTGAAATGTTTTGTAGATAGAGCTTAAAATTTAAATAGACAGGTTAGGGAGGGATTCACAGAGTTGACTCTTCAGTAAAGATCTGAAAGAAGTGAGGATTCTGTATTTGGAAAAGATATTCCATATACAGGAAATAGCAAATGCTGGAAGTATAAGCATGCCTTCAAAGACCATAAGGTGACCAATGTGGCTAGATTGGAAATAATTAGGGTAAAAACAATAAGGACTGAGATTAGAGGAGCTCAGATTTCTTTTTTATTTTATTTTTTAATTTAGTGACAGGAGGGGAAATAGACATAGACTCCTATATAAACCCTGACTGGGATTCACCCAGTGTCCCCCGTCTGGGGTCGATGCTCTGCCCATCTGGGGCTATGCTTGCAACTGAGCTATTTTTAGCACCTGAGGTGGAGGCTCCACAGAGCCATTCTCAGCACCCACAGCTGACGGGCTTGAATCAGTCAAGCCATGGCTGCAGGAGGAGAGAGAGAAAAATGGGTAGGGAGAAGGAGCAGATGATCACTTCTTTTGTGTGCCCTGACTGGGAATTGAACCTGGGACTTCTACATGCCAGGTTGATGTTCTACCACTGAGCCAAGTGGCCAGGGCCAAGGGAGCCTCAGATTTCATTTGTCACTTTATGGAAAATATAGTTGGGCAAACAAATTACACTATTGAGATGGAGGGAAAATAGAAACTTTAATGGTGCTAATTTGTTACTTCCCATTAAATCTGAATAGTTTTACTTGTCTTCTCCTTTATAATATTTTGTTAGAAGATTAGCCTGAATATTTTTGGTCTTTTAGTCATAAAATAACATTTCCTCAAATTTTCTGGACACATTTTTCATTGATAAATTGTCTTAACTCTTGTTTTTCAAGAATTAGTAAGAATATGGTGTATCATCACTCAGTGTATTACTTTTCTCCTGGGTACTTTAAAAACCTAAAAAAGTTACACTGGTCCATATTTAGGTTGTTAGACCAAGGGAGTTTAAAAATAAAACCAGAGAGGAAGAATGAAAGACTTGTTAAATTTGAGATCCAATTGGAAAGCAAGAATTCATTGACTATTTTTATACTCGTCAATAAGAGTAATAGCATATATGTTTGCTCAAGAAGTTTAAGTTAAAGTTAACTTTAGTTATTTGATACATGAAATTACAAGTAAACGATATAAGCAGAATATGACAAGACATTTGTTCAAATGATGGATTCTCTTCATTGTGTTTCACATTATCCTTATTCATGTTTTAAATGGTGACTTTTATTTTTTAGCAATGATAGCACTGATGGGGAACCAGAAGAAAAGAGACGAAAAATAGCAAATGTTGTTATTAATCAGTCTGCAAATGATTCCAAAGTCTTGATTGATAATATTCCAGACAGTTCTTCCTTAATTGAAGAGGTACTATTGAAATGCCCTAAGTTTCCTTTGAAATTGTTTATAATTTTTTCATATTAATGTATCAATATTTAATAATCTGTCAATTGAAAAAATTTAAATCTTCATTAATAAAATAATTCATTCATTAATAAAATTTATTAATAAAAACTTATTAATTTTTATTTATTCATTAATAAAAATTTTAATATTTAAAAAAAATTAAATCTATTATTATTAGACCTCCAAATAAAAATAGACCTTTTTAATTAATAGTAATTTTGTTTTTGTTTTCTTATTTAGACAAATGAATGGCCTTTGGAAAGCTTTTGTGAAGAACTTTGCAATGACCTTTTTAATCCTTCCTGGGAGGTATGATTTCTTTCCTTTTTTTATTAAGGTATTATTTTTAGTTAAATCTGTTTTACATATTTTTTATTTTATATTGGGGTGACATTGATTAATAAAATTATGTAGGTTTTAAGTATAGTTCTGTAATACATCATCTGTGTATTTGTATTGTATTGTGTGTTCACCACCCCAAGGCAAGTCTCCTTTTAGCACTGTTTATTTCCCCTTTTTTACTCTCTTCTGTCCCTTTTCTTCTGGGTCTGTGAGACAAGTGGTGTTTTTTTTTTCTTGATCCTTTTAACATTTTCACCCAGCTCCCAACAATCCACCTCTCTCACAGCTGCCAGTCTGCTCTCTGTATCTGTGAAGCTGTCTCTATTTTGTTAGTTTATTTTGTTCATTAGATTCTAAATGTGACTGAAATCATATGGTACTTGTCTTTCTCTGACTGGCTTATTTCATGAACTTAGCGTAATACTTTCCAGGTCCATCCATGCTGTCTAAAAAGTTAGATTTTCTTTTTTATGGCTATAGTACTCCACTGTGTAAAATGTACCACAGCTTTTTCATCTACTTATCTACTGATGAACACTTGGGCTGCTTCCACATCTTGGTTATTTTATTTTATTTTATTTTTTATTTATTTATTTTTTTTTTCCGGAAGCTAGAAACGGGGAGAGAGACAGTCAGACAGACACCCGCATGTGCCCGACCGGGATCCACCCAGCACGCCCACCAGGGGCAACGCTCTGCCCACCAGGGGGCGATGCTCTGCCCCTCCGGGGCGTCACTCTGCTGCAAGCAGAGCCACTCTAGCGCCTGGGGTAGAGGCCAAGGAGCCATCCCCAGCGCCCGGGCCATCTTTGCTCCAATGGAACCTTGGCTGTGGGAGGGGAAGAGAGAGACAGAGAGGAAGGAGGGGGGGGTGGAGAAGCAAATGGGCGCTTCTCCTATATGCCCTGGCCGGGAATCGAACCTGGGTCCCCCACACGCCAGGCCGACGCTCTACCACTGAGCCAACCGGCCAGGGCCTGGTTATTTTAAATAACACTGCAGTGAACATACAGGGTGCATATATTTCTTTTGAATTAGTGTTTTGGTTTCTTCAGATATATTTCCAGAAGTGGAATCCATTTAATTTTTAATTTTTATTTTTTTTATTTTTGTGAGAGTGACAACAAGACAGAGAGAGGGACAGATAGGGACAGACAGACAGGAAGGGAGAGAGATTAGAAGCATCAATTCTTCATTGTAGCACCTTAGTTGTTCATTGATTACTTTCTCATATGTACCTTGACCAGGGCCGGGGTGGGGGCTACAGCAGAGTGAGTGACCCCTTGCTCAAGCCAGCGACCATGGGGTCATGTCTATGATCCCACAGTCAAGCCAGCAACCCCACGCTCAAGCTGATGAGCCTGTGTCAAGCCAGATAAGCCTGCGCTCAAG
Organism: Saccopteryx bilineata; assembly: GCF_036850765.1. NCBI lineage: Eukaryota > Metazoa > Chordata > Mammalia > Chiroptera > Emballonuridae > Saccopteryx > Saccopteryx bilineata. Next base: position 79,401,832 of record NC_089496.1, read on the forward strand.
CCGGTGACCTTGGGGTTTCGAACCTGGGTCCTCTGCATCCCAGGCTGATGCTCTATCCCAGGGTTCCCCAAATTTTTTACACAGCTGACCAGTTCACTGTCCCTCAGACCGTTGGAGGGCTGGGTTATAAAAAAAAAAAGCTATGAACAAATCCCTATGCACATTGCACATATCTTATTTTAAAGTAAAAAAACAAAACGGGAACAAATACATATTTAAAATAAAGAAAAAGTAAATTTAAATCAACAAACTGACCAGTATTTCAGTGGGAACTATGCTTCTCTCACTGACCACCAATGAAAGAGGTGCTTCTTCTGGAAGTGTGGCAGGGGCCAGATAAATGGTCTCTGGGGGACGCATGCAGCCTGCAGGCCGTAGTTTGGGGACCCCTGCTCTATCTACTGCACCACTGCCTGGTCAAATTCATTTTTAATTTTTTGAGGTAACTCTATGCTGCTTTCCTCAGTGGCTGTACCAGTCTGCATTCCCACCAAAAGTATATGACAAGGGCTCCCTTTTCTGTATATCCTTGCCAATACTTGTTTATTTATTTACTGATGAAAGCTATTATTTTTTATTTTTATAAGTGAGAAAAGCGGAGATAATGAAACAGACTTCTGCATGTGTCCTGACGGGGCAATGCCATCTCAGGCCGATGCTGGAGTACTGAGCTATTTTTAGTGCCTGAGGCTGATGCGCCTCAGCATCCAGGGCCACGCTTGAACCAATAGAGCCACTGACCGTGGGAGGGGAAGAAGGAAAGAAGTGGGGGAGAAGTAGATGGTCACTTCTTCTGTTTGCCCTGACCAGGGATTAAACCCAGGACATCCACACGCCAGGCCAACACTCTATATACTAAGCCACCAGCCAGGGCTGAAAGCCACTCTGACAGGTGTGGGGTTCTTTTTCTCTTGTTTTTTTTTTTTTTTTTTTGAGAGGGTGGGGAGAGGGAAATAGATGAGAAACATCAACTCATAGTCGCAGTATTTTAGTTGTTCATTGATTACTTCTCACATATGCTTTGATGGGGAGGGTGGGGGCTCCAGCCAAGCCAGTGATCCCTTGCTCAAGCCAGTGACCTTGGGCTAAAGCCAGTGACTATGGGATCATATCAATGATCACACACTATAGCCTGTAATCTCGTGCTCAAGCTGGTGAGCCTGCACTCAAGCTGGCGACCTCTGGGTTTCAACCTGGAACCTCAGTGTCCCAGAATGACACTCTATCCACTGCACCACCACTGATCAGACTCATTGTGTTTTTAATTTGCATTTCTCTGATGATTAGTGATGTTGAGCATCATTTCATAAGTCCATTGACCATCTGTATGTCCTTTTTGGAAAAGTGTCTATTCAGGTCTTTTGACCATTTTATAATTGGATTTTTTGAGGGAGTATAGAGTTTATAACTTCTTTATAAATTTTGGATATTAACCCCTTAGCACGTATCATTGGCGAAGATGTTCTCCCATGCGGTGTATTGTCTTTTCATTTTGTTGGTCTCCTTTGCTGTGTGAAAACTTGAGTTTGATGTAGTCCCATTTGTTTATTTTTTTCTTTTGTTTTCGTTGCCTGAGTAGATATGTCAGGAAAAATATTTTCATGAGAAATGTTCAAGATTTTATTGCCTATGTTTTCTTCTAGGACTTTTATGGTTTTGAGTCTGGCATTTAAGTCTTTAATCCATTTTGAGTTTATTTTGGTATATGGTATAAGAAGGTGGTCTGGTTTCATTTTTTTACATGTATCTGTCCAATTTTCCCTACACTGTTTATTTAATAGATTATCTTTATTCTATTGTATGGTTTTGCTTCCTTTGTTACATATTAATTGACCATAAAGGCATGGGTTTATTTCTGGGCTCTCTATTCTGTTCCATTGATTTGTATGTCTGCATTATGACAGTACAATGCTATTTTGATTACTATGGGCTTAGTAGTATAGTTTGATATCAGGTAGCATGATTCTTTCAACTTTATTCTTTCTCAGGATTGCTGTGGCTATTCAGGGTCTTTTGTGGTTCCATATAAATATTTGTCCTCGTTCTGTGAAATACACCATCGGTATGTTGATAGGAATTGCATTGAATCTATAGGTTGCTTTGCATAGTGTGGACATTTGTTTTTCTTCTTTTTCCAAGTGAGAGGAGGGGAGATAGCAACACAGACTCCCACATGCACCCCAGCCGGGATCCACTTGGCAACCCCCTTCTGGGGATGATGCTCTGCCCTTCTTGGGCCATGCTTGCAACTGAGCTATTTTTAGCACCTGAGGCGGAGGCTCCACGGAGCCATCCTCAGCACCTGGGACCAAAATGCTTGAATCAATCGAGCCATGGCTGAAGGAGGAGAAGAGAAAATGAGAGAGAAGGGGGAAAGAGAGGGGTGGAGAATCTGATGGTTGCTTCTTCTGTGTGCCCTGACCAGAAATCGAACCTGGGACATCTACACACTAGGCTGATGTTCTACTACTGAACCAACCAGCCAGGGCCAGTGTGGACATTTTAATGATGTTAATTCTTCCTACTCATGAATACAGTATATGCTTCCACTTATTTGTATCTTATTCAGGTTCTTTCTTCAGTGTTTTATAATTTTCCAAGTATAGATCTTTTACATCCTTGGTTGAATTTATTCTTAAGTATTTTATTGTATTGTATTGTATTGTATTTATTATTTTATTATTATTATTTTTGCAAGAGAGATAAGACAGGAAGCTTCCACTTATTTGTATCTTCTTCAGGTTCTTTCTTCAGTGTCTTATAATTTTCCAAGTATAGATCTTTTACAGTCTTGGTTGAATTATTCTTAAGTATTTTATTGTATTGTATTGTATTTATTATTTTATTTTTTTTTTTTTTTGCAAGAGAGATAAGACAGGAAGAAAGAGAGATGAGAAGTACCAATTTCTGGTTGCAGCACTTTAGTTGTTCATTGATTGCTTCTCATATGTGCCTTGACCAGAAGCTCCAGCTGAGCCAGGGACCCCTTGCTCAAGCCAGCAACTATGGGGTCATGTCTGTGATCCCATGCTCAAGCTGATGAGCTTGTGCTCAATCCAGTGACCTTGGAGTTTTGAACCTGAGTCCTCAGTGGCCCAGGTTGATACTCTATCCCAGGTGTTCCCAAACTACGGCCCATGGGCCGCATGTGGCCTCCTGAGGCCATTTATCTGGCCCCCCGCTGCACTTCCAGAAGGGGCACCTCTTTCATTGGTGGTCAGTGAGAGGAGCACTGTATGTGGCGGCCCTCCAACGGTCTGAGGGACAGTAAACTGGCCCCCTGTGTAAAAAGTTTGGGGACCCCTGCATCCACTGCATCACCGCCTGGACAGGCTATTTTATATTTTTTATGGAGTTGGAAATGGTATTGTTTTCTTAGTTTTTCTTTCTGATAGTTCATTATTGGTGTATAAAAATACAACTGACTTCTGGATATTTATTTTATATCCTGCTACTTTACTAAATTCATTTATCAGTTGTAGTTATTTTTGTGGAATCATTAAGGTCTCTGTATATAGTATCATGTCATCTGAGAATAATGACCTTTTACATCCTCCTTTCAATTTGGCTTTTATTTCTTCTTCTTATTGCTGTGGCTAGGACTTCCATTTCTATGTTGAATGAGAGTGGTAAAAGCAGACATCCCTGTCTTGTTCCTGATCTTAAGGGAGATTTTAGTTTCTACCCTTGAGTATGATGTTGGCTATGGGATTGTCATATATGGCCTTTACTATGTTGAGGTATGATTCCTCTATTCCCATTTTGCTGAGAGGTTTTTATCATAAATGGGTGCTGAATTTTATCAGATGCTTTTTCAACATTAATATGGTCACGTACCTTTTAGCCTTTGTGTATGTGGTGTATCGTGTTTATTGATTTGTGGATATTTCACCCACCTTGTATCTCTGGAATAAATCTCACTTGATCATGGCATAGGATCTTTTTAATGTATTGTTGGATCCAGTTTGCTAATTTTGTAGAGGATTTTAGCGTCTGTGTTTATCGGAGATATTATAACCTGTCATTTTCTTTCTTTGTAATGTCTATCTGGTTTTAGAATTAGGATAATGCTGGGCTTGTAAAATTTGCTTGGAAGTCTTCCCTCTTGAATATTTTGAAATAGTTTGAGGATAGGTGTTAGTTCTTCTTTGGACATTTGGTAAAATTCACCTGTCACACCATCCATTTTTTTTGTTGGGAGTTTTTTAATTACTGCTTCAATTTTGTTAGCTGTAATCTGCCTATTCAGATTTTCTGATTCTTCCTGATTCAGTTTTGGAAGATTGTATGTTTTTAGGAATTTATCCCTTTTTCTCCAGATTGTCCAATTTGTTGCCACATAGTTCATAATATTTTCTTACAGTCTTTTCTACTTCTTTGGTGTCAGTTGTTACTTTTTCATTTCTGATTTTATTTATTTGGATCTTCTCTCTTTTTTCTTGAATCTTAAGATAAAAGGTTTTTTGAAATTGTTTATCTTTTAAAGAACCAGCTCTTGGTTTAATTGATTTTTTATATATATATTTTTTAGACTTTATTTCTGCTTTGATCTTTATTGTTTCATTTCTTCTACTCACTTTGGGTTTTGTTTGCTGTTCTTTTTCTAGTTTCTTTAAGTGTAAAGTTAAATTGCTTGAGATTTTTCTTTTTTCTTGACATAGGTCTGTGATGCTATGAATTTTTTTCTTAGGACTGCTTTCATTGTGTCCTACAGATTTTGGGTTGTGTTCTTGTTTTCATTTGTTTCAAGGTATTTTTTTATTTATTTTTTGATCTCATTGTTAACCCATTTATTGTTTAGTAACATGTTATTTAGCCTCCATGTCTTTGTGTGTGTTTCAGGTTTTTTTTCCTTGTGTTTGATTTCTACATTCATACCATTATGTCAGAGAAGAGACTTGATATGATTTCAGTCTTCTTAAATTTATTGAGACTTGTTTTGTGTCCTAACATGTGGTCTATCCTAGAAAACATCCCATGTGCTCTTGAAAAGAATGTATGTTCTGCTCCTTTGGGTGAAATGTTCTGAAGATAATCAATGCAATCCATATGATCTAGTGTGCCATTTAAGGCCATTGTTTCCTTGTTGATTTTCTGTCTGGAAAATCTATTTATTGAAGTCACAAAGGTGTTAAAATCCTCTAATATGACTGTATTACTGTTGATCTCTCACTTTATATTCTTCAAGATTTGCATTTTATACAATTAAGTGCTCATATGTTGGTGCATAAATGTTTACAAGGGTTATAGTCTTTTGCTGGATTGCTTCCTTTATCATTATGTATTGTCCTTCTTTGTCTCTTATATAACCTTTGTTTTAAAGTCTATCTTGTCAGCTATAAGTATTGCTACCCCAGTTTCTTTTTCATTTCCATTTGTATGAAATATCTTTTTCCATCCCTTTACTTTTAGTCTCTGTATATGTCTTGTTTTCTTATCCATTCAGATACTCTATGTCTTTTGATTGGAGACTTTAAGCCATATACATATAAAGTGATTATTGATAGGTATGCATTTATTACCATTTTATTCTTTTAACTCTCTTGCTCTGTTTTTCATTTTCTTCTTAAGACCCTTTAACATTTCTTGTAATACTAGTTTGGTGGTAAAGTAGTCTTGATTGTAGTTCCTTGCTTTTCATCATTTTGAATATATCATGCCAGTGCCTTCTGGCTTACAAAGTTTCTGTTGAGAAATCAGCTTGATAGTTCTGTGGGAGCTCCCTTGTAGGTAACTAACTGCTTTTCTTTTGCTGCTTTTAAGACTCTCTTTTTGTCGTTAACCTTTGCCATTTTAATTATGATGTGTCTTGGTGTGGGCCTCTTTAGGTTCATCTTGTTTGGAACTCTCTGTGCTTCCTGGAACTGTGTATCTTTTCCTTCACCAGGTTAGGGAAGTTTTCAGTCGTTATTTCTTCAAATAGATTTTTTATCTTTTCCCCCTCTCTTCTTCTGGTACCCCACTGATATGGATGTTGTTATGCTTTATGTTGTCCCAAAGGTCCCTTACACTATCCTCATTTTCTAAATTTTTTTCTTGTGGCTACTCTGATTATGTGTTTCTGCTACATTTTCCTCCAAGTCACTGATTCGATCCTCTGCTTCATCCAACCTACTGTTTATTTTCCCCAGTGTATTCTTTACTTTATATAGTGTATTTTTCATTTCTGACTGGTTCTTTTTATGGTTTCCATGTCCTTTTTTCATGCTTTTATAGTTCTAAGTTCCTTGAACATCCTATGACCATTTTAAAAAATTATATCTGATACAGATATAATTTGCTTGTCTCCATTTCATTTATCTCTTTTTCAGGAATTTTCTCTTGTTCTTTTATTTGGGACCTGTTCTTTTATCTCATTTTTGACTGCCTCTTTGTGTTTGTTTCTATGTGTTAGGTCAGTCTACTATGATTCCCAGTCTTGGCAGGCTGGCCTTATGTAGTAGGTGTCCTGTGGGATTTATTGGCACAGTCCCCTTAATCACCAGAGCTGGGTGCTTCAGGACTGACCTCTGGGGGTACCCCTGCAGCTGAGATATTTCTCTGGAATTTCAGCTGTAGCCCATGGGAACGTGGCCAGCTCTTTTCATGTCTCTGCCCTTCCTACCAGTCTCACTCTCTACAGTTTCTCTCAGCTTTATTTTTTTTGTTAAAGAAAGAAACCATGTCAAGCACAACCTGTTTGTCATGGTTCTTGTTCTTCCCTTGTGTCCTTGGGACCACTGCTTAAGGAAGGCATGTAGTATTACTAGGTAGAAAACTGTAGACTGATTTTTACCTTTCATATCCTTTTTGTTTTATTTCTCTAATGACTTGTTTGTTTCCTTTTACTATAATACAAAGACTTGTATTTCCAAGACAGTACAAAGTACCTTTGGAAGTGGACAATTTTGACTAAGAGCAGTAGTTTCCACACCAGCTTTTTAACCTCAGAAATTTATTTCTTCAAAGAAAATCTTGAACAGGTCCCAATATGTGAAAGAGATGAAAGTGAAGTCCCTCTGGTTGAGGTTGATAGTTGGTGGTCTCAAACCACTCTGTTTCACTAGGTTGGCCTCTGGGCAATTTAAAAAACACTTATTTGGAGTACATTTCAGCATCCTTTCTGCTCCATGATGTACTTCTGTTTGAAACTTCAGCTCATATGGGTCTTGAATAAGTGGATGCAGTGTCAGTTGCCTGTTTTCCTTACTTCCAAATGACACTTCAGAAGGCCACAGGTCTGTGGTGAAACATTACTCATGAAATACTTTATTTGACTTGTATTTCTTTTACACTTCACTGGTAGCTTTAGAACTTAGTTTTGATACATGTATTTCTAAAATATTGATATTGGGGTTATAAAGAACAATATATGATACTTTCTTTTTTAGTGTGGATAATGCTGAGTGCAACTAGAGGGTAGAGAAAGAATAGCCAAGTGGATAATATATATTGAGAGGGTTTTAGAATAGCTTTTTACTTAGCTTGATTTAAAAAACATTCCACATAACCAAAATTATAAAATTTATATATGTAATTCTCCTGAGTTAATAGAAGAAAAGGACATTCTTGTGAAATGCCACTTAATTTAATATAATTTTTTAAAAATCTAACATTCTCTGTTCAAATTAAAGAAAAGATAAACTCAGTTTCTTCAGCACTTAACCTCTGGCATTTGCTTCTTGGTTCTTTTTAGGTTCGACATGGTGCAGGCACTGGACTTAGGGAAATCCTCAAAGCTCATGGGAAAAGTGGTGGTAAAATGGGAGATAGCACTTTAGAAGAGGTAAGTGTTGTAACACAATAATTATTATCAAGTTTCAGTATCTGGCTCTTTTTCCAAGTTAGAAAATTAACAAAGCATGTGCCATGAAGTAAAAATGAGAGGTAAATAAGTAAGTATGGAAATGTGATTATGAGGGGAAAAGTAAAAAGGTTAGGAAGAAGTTTATTTATAGACAGGAAGAATGAGTCCTAAGGAAATATGTTCAGAAACATTAAGTGAAAAACTATATAGAAACAAGAGTATTTGAGCAGAATATAATGGATTGGGAAGTGAAGTGAGATGAATAAGCGGATAGTTTAGACATCAATGAGCAATATGATTGGTGCGTAGCATGTAGCCTCTGGTAATAGGAGATATAGTAGATAAATGACAGATATAATTGATAGTTTCTTAATTTCTCTTGGAGAGCAAGTGATATAATAGAATTCATGAATTTTAAAGAGTTTGGTATAGTATATCTGAATCTAATAAAGAAGATGTGGCCTGACCTGTGGTGGTGCAGTGGGTGAAGTGTCAACCTGGAACACTGAGGTTGCCAGTTCGAAACTCTGGGCTTGCCTGGTCAAGGCACATATGGGAAGCAGCTACTACGAGTTGATGCTTCCCACTTCTCCCCTCTTTTTCTCTCTCCTTTCTCTGTGTCTCTCTCCTCTCTCTTTAAAAAAAAAAAAAGGTATTAAAGATTGCAATTGGGACTCTAATGTATTTTGGTTATTGTTCCTACAGCTAAAATAATCTATCTCAATATTTTAGTTTTTGTTTCCCCAATTCCCAGTACAAAGTGTGATCTTTGTTTGTTACTAAAAAATGATTGTTTAACAACAGATGATTCAGCAGCATCAGGAGTGGTTGGAAGACTTGGTTATTAGACTCCTTTGTGTTTTTGCCTTAGACAGATTTGGAGACTTTGTTTCTGATGAAGTAAGTATCACCTAAAGGGTACTTTGCCCAATCAAATTTAAAATTCAACAAAATAAGTTTTTTGCAATAGGAATTTTCTTCCTTTCTCCTTTGTAGGTGGTGGCTCCAGTTCGTGAGACTTGTGCTCAAACATTAGGTGTGGTGTTGAAACACATGAATGAAACAGGAGTGCATAAGACTGTGGATGTGCTACTTAAGTTACTTACACAAGAACAATGGGAAGTTAGACATGGTGGTCTGCTAGGAATAAAATATGCTTTGGCAGTTCGTCAGGTAAACACTCCAGTTTTTGAAGCATATAATGAGAGAGTTTTTCCCCTTAGTTTATTTTCATTAATTATATGAAATGGATATACATTCATAGTATTACAGATAAGTCAGTCCTTCAAGATTTGCTTTCTTTAGGTAGTGCCATAGAGATAGATGATGCTTATAAGAATTTAAGTTTCATAGAAGACCCAATTCTAGGTAAGTTTCCATTGTGTCTGTCACAGGAGTGGCCTCTGAAGGCTGGCTCTATTGGGTAAGTTAAAAAGAGAGTAGACTAGAATAAAGAAAAGCAGGAAGGAACTGGCTTTACTTTTTTAATTTTCTCATACCCTTTTTGACTAGCAGTGGGTTGAATGAGAAACAAGTTCAGTTTCTAGTAGCAGGGCTATGTATGTATGTGTGGTCATACAGAGAATTCATACCTTGAGAACATGTTTTGATGTTTTAAATCACACTGAATAATAAAGTATTTGATACTGTTATAGTATTTTTCAAATAAGATTAGCTGCATAGACTTCCATTGATGTAATTTTTCTTTTCTGTTTATGTGATTCTTTTTTAATAAATAAAATTGGAATTTATGTTTTTATATGGCAAGTTTAATAAAATATTTAAGCACAATATTTGTACTACAGAAAGTTAATATATTTTGATGTACTGTTTTACAGGATGTAATTAATACTTTATTGCCTAAAGTTTTAACTAAAATAATTGAAGGACTCCAGGACCTTGATGATGATGTCAGAGCTGTTGCTGCAGCATCATTAGTACCTGTGGTAGAAAGCCTTGTGTATCTTCAGACACAAAAGGTAAATTTAGTATTTTTGCATATACTTTCTGTTGATTGTTTACATTTGGTGTATAAAGTATTAGGAAAAACCTTGAGTACTTTTTTTCGTCCTTCGTCTTCCATTTTTCTTAAGACAGCTATCTGATGTAGGCAAACCTAATTATACGTTATACTTGGGAAGAGCGAATTGTGTCTGTTTTTCTACTTCACATTCATGTATGTATTATGTAGGGAACTTCCCTGGGAAAAAAAATGCAAACGTTTTTTCTTTATTTTACTCTTGGTTTTTAGACATAGGAGATTTTTATTTGTTTTGACTTTGTTATTTTAGCTTTTGGTTTTTTAATCTGGTTTCATTTTTTGAAGTGTCCCATTTAAGGAAGGTCTATCTGAGTTTCCCTTGTACTATCAAAACACATACATTTGGAAGTGCAGTAAGCAGTATTTTAAAAACAAATGTACTGTCTTTAGTACTGTTTTAAATAAGATTATTTAGAGGGTTATATCTTGTGTGTCTACACTGTATTGTCTTCCAAGTTTAGTTTTTTACATAAAATGAAGTATTGACTATCTTATTTCCTGAATTTCCCCTCTCATTTTGTATCTGGTTAGTAAGAAAAGTTTCAAAGTAGATGTGAGTTGCATTAAAAACAGAATTGTTAAAGGCAAATAATTTTTCCTCCTTAATTTTGCCCAAAACTGGCACTATCCAAGCTCATCGGGACTGTATATGCTACTGAGCAACTCCTGGGACACAACTGGCATGACGTGGTGAATATTTTGTGTAAAATTAGTAACTGTTTTCTTAATAACTGATCTTATAGGTACCCTTCATTGTAAATACATTATGGGATGCTCTTCTGGAACTAGATGATCTAACAGCTTCAACAAATAGTATTATGACTCTTCTTTCATCCCTGTTAACTTACCCTCAGGTCCAACAATGCAGGTAATTATTTCTGTTTAGTTGAATGAAGTAAAAGGTATTTACATAAATTTCCAGATAATTAAACCTAAAAATACAAAAGTCTAGCTCCTTTATTAATGGTACTGTTAGTTGGGGATACCAAACACTATTATTTTCAGGAGCTTATAAAGGTCATATTCTTTTATCCTTGGGTTACTTTAGTTACAGAATTCTTCATCTTTTTTTTTTTTAAGAATTCTTCATCTTATCCTGTAAAAGTTGACTTCAGAAATATATATATATTTTATTTTATTTATTTTTTATTTTTTAACAAAGGGTCAGAAAGAGGGATAGATAGGGACAGACAGACAGGAATGGAGAGAGATGAGAAGCATCAATCGTTAGTTTTTTGTTGCGACACCTTAGTTGTTCATTGATTACTTTCTCATATGTGTCTTGACCGTGGGGCTACAGCAGACCGAGTAACCCCTTGCTCGAGCCAGCGACCTTGGGTCCAAGCTGGTGAGCTTTTGCTCAAACCAGATGAGCCCACGCTCAAGCTGGCAACCTCGGGGTCTCGAACCTGGGTCCTCGAACCTGGGTCCTCCATATCCCAGTCTGACACACTATCCACTACGCCATCACCTGGTCAGGCCAGAAATATAGTTGCTTATTATTTTCACTTGTATCCCCAGAATATTGAATTTTAATCTAATTTATCTAATGGAAGTATCATTGAACATTGGCGTTGCATTTTCCAAAATTTGCTCCTCTAGGAACTTTTTCTTTGTAATGTTTCTTTCAACTCTTGTTCTTGATTTCAAGAATTACTTATCAGGAATGGGGACACATAATAATGTGATATAATGTCCAAAGGCAGAGATTGGGTAAAGCCAAAAACATAAAAATTTTAGTGTCATGTATTTTTATATCCTGATATTTGAAGTGAAGCTTAGCTAATTAATGTATTTCCTGCCTTTTTTTCATGACAGAGACAGAGAGAGGGACAGATAGGGACAGACTAACAGGAAGGGAGAAAGATAAACATCAATTCTTCGTTGAGGCACTTAGTTCATTGATTGTTTTCTCATATGTGCCTTGATGGAAGTAGAGAGCTACAGCAGAGTGAGTGACCCCTTGCTCAAGCCAGTGACCTTGGGCTTCAAGCCAGTGACCTTTGGGCTTAGCCAGCAACCATGGGGTCATGTCTATGATCCCACACTCAAGCCAGCAACGCTACACTCAAGCTGGTGAGGCTCACGCTCAAGCCAGCAATCTTGGGTTTCAAACCTGGGTCCTCTGCGTCCCAGTCTGACACTCTATCTGTTGCACCACTAAAAGGCAGGCTATTCCCTACCTTTTAGATTGGCTCCTGAAAGTATTGTTTCTATTAATGATGTCCTTGGAGACACAGAAGTAAAAATTTACTTGCAACTTTAAAAAAAAATCATAGATGAGGAAATTAATGTTTTTAGTCTTGTTAGGGTGTTCTGTGAATGTTCATATGATTGTGATCATAAATAATTTCTGGCTTTATGAGTATTTTCAATGAAAATCATAGGTGTATGAAAACATGTAGAGAATGTTTCAAATAATACTGATCTATTGATATTACTTCAATGTTAATTTTAGGCTAGTAGGACAGCCCCCAGATTGGAATAGCAAAATCAGTGTCTGTAAAAGCAAATGAAGAGAAAACTTGAGGTGGTAGTACATATATGGGATTTCCTAATTTTCAGCTGCTTTCATTAATAATGAAAGATATAGGGACTAAATGAGTTAGTCTGCGTGAAAGCCCTTCTCAGGATGCAGATTGTGAGTTTTTAATTACCCTTAGGGTTTGGCACAGTTTTTCTTTGAAGACAGATAATATTTTTGGCTCTGTAGACCTTATGATCTCTGTCAAAACCACTCAACTCTGCAGGTACCATGATATTTTGGGGTTTGTGGGCCATCTCAGTCAGAACTACGCATACCTGCCGTGGTAGCCCAAAAGAAGCCATAGACGATATATGAAGGAATGACTGTATCTTCCAATAAAACTTTATTTAAAAACCGAAGTAGAGTGGATTTGGACTGTGGCCCTTAGTTTATTGACACCTGTGCTAAATAAAGGACTTAAGGACTTTTTTTTTTAATTGCCAACTAGACAGTATCAGGAAAGCTAAATAATGTACGAAAATGAATGAATGTAGTGGAAATTCTGTTAATTTGATATGAAATAATGTAGTTTTTTATCTTTTTTTCCAAAATTGCCTTGTTAGAAAATTTGCTTTCATATATTGTGATATTTGCCATATACTTTCTAGCAGCATGTTACTTGGAGCATGAACAGTTACACTATTAACCAGATCTTGTTATAATGCTTTTACATATTTTGGGTCTGTTTTATCTGTGTTGTATGTGTACTAAATGTGTAAACTAATGTAAGTCATATTTATACAAACCTTCAAGTCATGACATATTAAAAGATAGGTCTCCTGAGAGGAACCACAAAACAAATAGTTACACTGACATATTCTTTTTTATTCATGCCTTTTCCTACAGAGGTATGTATTTCAAATGCTACTTAAAAATAATTTGCTAATTCCACATGACTTTTATAATCACTCATGGATGTGACAAGTATCCTATGGTCCAAGTTGTCCTAGATGTGGTTTTACTTGCTTCCTCATTTAAAATCTAATCTGTAAGAAGGAAGATATTTGAGTTTTCTTAACTTAGTAATGCTAAATCAGGATACATTTCAGAGCTACTACTCTTATCACCTCTTGCTCATTTGCCTTGTGGCCAAGATGGCCCCAGAGGGGATGTAAATTATGTGTATCTAATAACCCATAGGAAAGAAGTAAGGATTAGCAATCCTGATTTTGTGTAGGCTTACTACTAGTTAAGATACATGTCTCGTTTTCCTGAGTAAGAACAGATTGAGAGTAAGAACATTTATATTGTAAAGTTCTAATTTGATAAAGGTTTCATGACAGTGCTATAGAAGTAACTAATGTTAATATTTGTGTTCTTTATGACTGTTTACTCTGGTTATTCTGGTTAACAGTTTTGAATGAGGGTGTTAAGTGAATGTTCATAGAAAAATTATATTTTTAGAATTTACTCATCGAAAAAGATAGTGGGTCCACAAGGAAATGGTATTTAGATAATCTGTCAATGGAGTTTCAACTAAGAATAATTAGATTAATTTGTGTCTTCTTTATTAGTATTCAGAAGTCACTCACAGTTTTAGTTCCACGTGTCTGGCCTTTTTTGCATCACACTATATCTTCAGTTCGAAGAGCAGCATTGGAAACTCTGTTTACATTATTATCAACACAGGACCAGGTAAGCAGGCCTAACTGTCTAGTAATCTTGAAATTTGTATAAATTAATTTTATAAAATAAATTGGACCACCAGGTTACCCTTGCTACATATCCAAAGTTAGGAAAATGCTGGGCAGAAATATTTTAATATTTTGCTCTAGGTTGTATTACTAGCACTTGGAATAGTGTTTAACACATAGGAGTTCCTCAGTAAATATTTGTCCAGTGAAAGTTTGAATAGTCCTTTCCTCTCCAAGACCTGTTGTTATTCATCTTTGCTTGCTCTGTGTGATTGGTAATTTGAAGGTTGTTAGAGCTCATCTCAGGTTAGAACGTTACATTTGAAGTTCTGCATAACTTCTAAAGACTAGCACTGAAATTGCTAGGCACTTGCATCCTCTTAAGGATTACTCAATCTTAAGAGCAGGGTATTTCCAAGGATAGTATACTTCAGGAGTCACACATTGACATGCCTGCAGAAATCATTCAGGTAATACCAGTGTGTGAATGGAGTCTGTGATGAGCTGAGGAGTCCTTGCCCTGTCTATTAAAGGCTTCCATTCCTATTTTTTAAAGAACCCTATAGGTCATATAAAATACTAGAATTTAGGGAAATATCGTAAGGAATCCATTCTTTTACCGTGCTGTTATTTATAGGTACTACAGTTTGAGTCAGGGATCTTTAAAAAGGCAGTGACTAATTTTTTAAATTATATTATGGATAAATGTCTCTCATGTTCACTAACCATGCATTTCTATGTGAATTAGAAATATTCCACAGAGACTTGCTTTAATCCTTAGCATGATACTGTGTTGTACTTCTATGAATTAGCATCTGTAAATTTTGTTTTGCATTATCTTTTTTATTTTGTCTACTCTGAGGAAAACCTGTCAGGTCTGTATAGTCCTCAGTTGATCGGGCATGGTTGATAAGATTAGCATGGGTTATTCTGAATTTTCACTTCATTTTTGTGGGTTTTGTCTAATGGCAAATTAAACAATGTAAGGACTGTATTCTGTTTTTGTTGGGGTTTTTTTTTGTTTGTTTGTTTGTTTTAAGCTAGAGAAAGAGACAGAAAGACAGGAAGGGAGAGAAGGGAAGCAACAACTTGTATTTTTGGCACTTTTAGTTCCTTGATTGCTTCTCGTATGTGCCTTGACGGGATGGAGTCAGGGGGCTCCAGCTGAGCCAGTGATCCCTTGCCTGGGCTCAAGCCAGCGACCATGGGGTCCTGTCTATGATTCCACACCTAAGCCAGTGACCCCGTACTCAGAGTGGTGAGCCCACACTCAAGCCAGCAACCTCTGAGTTTCGAACCTGGGACCTCAGTGTTGCAGATCTGTGTTCTATCCACTGCACCGCCACCTGGTCAGGCAAAAACTATATATATTCTTAAATTCATTTTGGATAGGCGTCTTGAAGTTACTTTACCAAATTTCTTCCCTTCATGTTGTCCTTTTTTTTTTTAATAGACTTAAGAGCAGTTTAAGCTTATAGAATAACTGAGCGAAAAGTACGTAGTTCCCATATGCCTGTCTGCCCCACTCTCTACAGTTTCTCCTATAGTTAACATCTTGCATTAGTGTAGTTCATTTTCTACTACACTTGATAAACCAATATTGATACATTATTATTAACTGAAGCCCATAGTTTACATTAAAGTTCACTCTTTGTATTGTAGATTCTATGGGTGTTGAGAAATATACAATGATAACTGTATACCATTATAGTATCATACTGAATAGTTTTATTGCCCTGAGAAATACCTTAGTTTCACCTGTACATCCCTCCTTCCCTCCCTCCAGCCCCCTTAGCAACCACTGATCTTTTCCAGTTTGCCTTTTCCGGAAAATCATATAGTTGGAGTCATCTAGTATTCAGCCTTTTCATATTGCCTTTGTTCATTTAGCAATATGAAATTCAGGTTCCTCTTTGTCTTTTTGTGTCTTGGTAACTCATTTCTTTTTATCACTGAATAATACTTTTCAATTTATATGGCTTATACCACAGTTCATTTTTTCACTGCTTGAAGGATATCTTGGTTGCTTCCCGTTTTTGGCAATATGAATAAAGTTTTAAACGTTTATGTGCAGGTTTTTGTATGGGCATAAGTTTTTAGTGCATCTCAGTAAATAAATACCAAGGAGCACAATTGTTGGATCATATAGCAAGGGTATGTGTAATTTTATAATAAAGTATCTTCTTAAGTGGCTATACCAATTTGCATTTCTACCAGCAATAAATAAGAATTCCTTTTGTTCCCTATTCTCACCAGTGTTTTTAATAACTGTGTGGTGGTATCTCATTGTTTAATTTGCCATTTTTTAATATATAATATTAAGCATCTTTTTATATGCTTACTTGCAACCTGCATCTCTTTTTTGGATCTTTGGTCCATTTTAAAATTGGCTTGTTTTCTTACTGAATTTTAAGATTTCTTTGTATGTTTTGGATTCAAGTCCCACATTATTCTTTTAAGACTTTCTGTTCAATGAAGCTACCTGCAGACGTTTATAACTTACTTTTGTGGACTTTTATTTGTTTAGTAACATTAAGTTTATATTATAGGGAATAAGATATTTTATATAAATGAATTTACTAAATAATTAGGTCATACTTTCTTTGCCATCAGAAATCATTAACCATTAGCCTCACCAGGTGGTGGACTGGGATGCGGCAGACCCAGGTTTGAAATCCCAAGGCTCACCAGCTTGAGCCCAAGGTCGCTGGCTTGAGCAAGGAGTCACTTGGTCTGTTGTAGCCCCCTGGTCAAGGCACATATGAGAAAGCAATCAACGAACAACTAAGGTGCCGCAACAAAGAATTGATGCTTCTCATCTCTCTCCCTTCCTGTCTGTCTGTCCCTATCTATTCCTCTCTCTGTGTCTCTCGTCTCTGTCTCTCTCTCTCACACACACACACACACAGAGAAATCATTAACCATTAATCATATAACACAAATTAATATTTTTGTGTTGAATCGGTCACCAGTACTATTTATCGGTCATTAGTGTTTAAACTGTGCTTAATGTTGTATACTGTGGGAATAATGAGAGACATAATAGTTACTTCTCTCAGTGATTTAACTGCTTTATTTCAATTGGCTTGTTTCTAGTTGTTTACCTCAGCTGTCAATTGTGATATCTCACATTTGTTAGTCCTTTTTTATTTATTTTATTATTATTTTTTTAATACTAGACTTTTTTTCTTTTTTTTATTATTTATAAATATAATCAGCATTTCAGGCCAATGCTTTATCCACTGTGCCACCACAGGTCAGGCTTGTTAGTCTATTTTTAAAATTGATTTTAGAGACAAAGAGGAATGAATAGAGTGTGAGCTAGTTTAGATAAGATCATAAGATTGTTCCAAATCTCCAAATTTATTTTTAGTCCCTAAATGATTGTTGATATTGACTATTAAAATTATATAGTTGTGAAAACATCTGTATATGCCATGATGTTGATTTTCTTACCCATGGCGTTTTATTTTGTCTTTTGCATTTGTCTTTACTGGCTTATAAATGAAGGCTTTGGCTGTAGCATATATAAAGAATTGATGGTGATGACTCTTTATCATTTTTTATACCAGAACACTGTTGTCTTTGTATGTGATTTGCCATACACCTGCCAGCTACCGCTTCTGCATAGGCCCTCAGTATTTGTTAAATAATGTATATAAAATTCTAGGCAGGGTCTTTTGGGGAAATTAAAAAAAAAAAAGTTCTATATGGTTTTTACCTGGGAAAAATTTACAGTGTGATCTTGATAAGATTCTTTCATGATAAACTTAATAACCTCTGCAAAGAGTTAAATATATTAATGGAAAAGCAGAATATGAGAGGTGTTAAGAAGCAGCATTGAAAGATAAACTAATTGCTAAAAGATCAAGAGGATTTGGTGATTTGATTTAAAAAAAACAACTAATGTATCCTTTTCTCTCCCTATAATGGTATCACTAATGAAACTTCCCCTTGTTTCTATCTAGCTTGTCTTCATAGTATGTCTTTATCAAAAGTCATACTGTCAGTGAAACTTCATATTAATACATATAGATTATATTCTGCTTTGTCGCTGCCCTGAGCCTTGATTTCCAGCATCGGCACTATTTTTTAAATTATTATTAAGTGAGAGGAGGGGAGGCAGAGATACAGACTCCCACATCCACCCAGCAAAACCCACTAGGAGGTGATGCTCTGCCCATCTGGAGGGTTGCTCTGTAGCTCAGCAACTGAGCTCTTCTTAGAGCCTGAGGCAAGGCCATGGAGCCATCCTCAGAGCCCAGGGCCAACTCCAATCCAGCTGAGACTGCAGGAGGGGGAGAGAGAGAGAAAGAGAGAGGTGGAGGAGCAGATGGAAGCTTCTCCTGTGTGCCCTGACCCGGAATCAAACCCAGGGTATCCACACTTTGGACAAGGCTCTATCATTGAGCCAACCGGCCAGGGCTGCATCCTCAGTATTGAAGACTATAGCTTTAGCACTTAACACCCACTCTTAGTACACTTTTGGCCTGTATTATTTATTATTTTTTATTGGAATTCTCATTTGTTTTTTCAAATAATACTACAAAGCCAGACCCTTTAGAAAACTTTATAAGCCTCACCACCTATTTTCATTTATAATTTTGGGGAAAATTTTTTTTTTTTACAGAGACAGAGAGTCAGAGAGAAGGATATATAGAGACAGACAGACAGGAAGGGAGAGAGATGAGAATCATCAATTTTTTTTTGTGGCACTTTAGTTGTTCATTGATTGCTTTCTCATATTTGCCTTGACGGTGGGGCTACAGCAGACCAAGTAACCCCTTGCTCAAGCCAGCGACATTGGGTCCAAGCTGGTGAGCTCAAACCAGATGTGCCCGCGCTCAAGCTGGCGACCTCAGGGTCTCGAACCTGGGTCCGCCACATCCCAGTTCAACGCTCTACCCACTGCGCCACTGCCTGGTCAGGCTTGGGGAAATTTTTAAATAGAGAAAAGAGCAGGGAATTATAAAACAACATTCATAGATCCACCATCTATACTTGACATTTGTTATAATTTATTTGCTTCAAGATTGTATAATTAGAATATTAAGAAGTTGTAGTCTCCTTAAAAGACCCCTCTTGATTTTTATCTAGCACGCATGAGCATGGGACGAGTCTGTTCCACGTCTTCACTCCTCCTTCCAGTCTTGATGTGCTTCCTTTATATCCTTAGTTGTAGGACTTCCATTCAACTAGATTGCAGGCAGTTCTGAATGATGGTGGTTCTGTAGTTTAGTTGTAATTTAAATCTTTCAGTTCTTAATTTTATATGGAGACAAAATGTATTAAGTATCTATTGAATTTCTTTCCTGCTCCTGAATATGAAATTATTTTAAGGACAAAGTGAAGAAAATGAACCTAATTTCTAAATTGCTAGTAACTCTCTTCTGGTTTTATAGTAGTTTCTAACTTTTCAACCTATTCCTATCAATAATTCCAGGATAATTTGGTGAGGTTAAACCTGGTTATAGCTTAGTGCATCAATACCTCATAAAGACTGATGGCTCTGTTCCCTTGAAAGTACTCTGATTATCTTTAGTAATTTTTTTGTTGTATTTTGCTTTATAAAAGCAAAAATTTTATAGGAAAGATGTCCTTAATCTTAAAACTTATTTGTATATATGCAGGCATGGACATCTTTGAAATGTCCTTAAATAGAACCATAGTTAATATAGTTATTTATCGCCTGACCAGGCGGTGGCGCAGTGGATAGAGCGTTGAACTGGGATGTGGAGGACCCAAGTTCGAGACCCTGAGATCGCCAGCTTTAGCGCGGGTTCACCTGGTTTGAGCAAAAGCTCACCCAAGGTTGCTGGCTCAAGCAAGGGGTTACTCGGTCTGCTGAAGGACCACAGTCAAGGCATACATGAGAAAGCAATCAATGAACAACTAAAGTCTCGCTACGAAAAAAACCTGATGATTGATGCTTCTCATTTCTCTGTTCCTGTCTGTCTGTCCCTGTGTATCCCTCTCTCTGACTCTCTCTCTCTGTCCCTGTAAAAATTAAAAAAAAATTAAAATAAATATATATATATATAGTTATCAATCTTATATCTGTTGGACTTCTCTGTGACATACCATGGCATATGTGAAAATAAATTAATTCCTGTACCTTTGTCTGTGATATTAACATGTCAAAGTATTTCCAAAGCCTGGCTTCTTGGGGAGCATGAATTAAGAACACTTAAGCCAGTGGTTCTCAAACTTTTTGAAGTTGGGGGCGTATTTAAAATCCTACAAATAATTGTAGGCCCACTATATACAAATTTCTGAGAAAGATGTTATAATAATTAAGTCAAATATTAAAGAAAAATATATAAAGTCCAAGTGTGCTTTTATGGTAATTAAATGAAATAAATACAAATTAAATTTATTCTGACATTAAAAAACATTTTTATGTTACATGTTTTGAGCTATGCTTTTTAGAATTCATAAAAGAGGCATTAAATAAAGACAAAAAAGTTATCTTTTTATATATATAGATGCATTCTTAGTAAGATTTAGCAAATTCAGCAGGTCTTAGCACAAATGTGTTAAGTTTTTTCATTTTTGTGTTTATAAGAAACATGAGCCTGATGTGTCAGCGATTTTTTCAATATTTGGGCATATATTTGAAAGGCAAACTTATTTTCTCATCAATACATTGAAGAATTCCTCTCTTTTTATTCTTAATTGTGTTGAGTGCAGAAAACCCCCACCATACATATCATCTTAACTTTACACCAAACAAAGGATAGAAGGAACTTGCCTCCAGTCTTTCCGGGGAACATTGGGGGTAGTGTAAACAATTCAGCACCACAGCTTAACAGCGTTTTGCAACCTAATCAGGCAAGTGAGGTGGGGGGTTGGGCAGACTGTCAGCTTACAGCCAATTCTCCACACCTCTGTCCCCCAAAGATCTAAACTCCAAAAACCCTGTTGGTTTTTTGGTCCCCAACAGGCACATATTTCCTGGAATACCATAGAGCACACCTGGAAATCTAGGGCACACCAGTGCACACTGGTGCACACTTTGAGAACCACTGACTTAAGCAAACAAAACTTGTTTCATTTGGTAATGACTTAAAAGCAAGGTGTAACTTTTTTGCTCAAACTGGCTGGGCAATTAAAGTGAAGGAACTTACCAGTTTTTTCTTCTTATATTCTCTCTCTAGCCTGTGACTATGTTTATACATGCAAAACTATATGCGTATCTATTAATATATATGTCTGTCAGTAAATTACTTTACTGGAATATCTAGATTAACTAGTGTTGAAAGCCATTAATGATTGTAGCCAGAACTTGACTCTAAGATCTAGACAGGTTTGCTTCTGAACATGCATCTCTTCTTTAGCCATGTTTTGCTGACTAGATCAACTTTTCCAGTCCATTTGCATCACAGTCACTTTGTAAATCATCCGAAAATTTAATTTACTGATATATACAGCATTGACTTTTGTTTGAAAGAGAACTTTTGGCAAGAAGCTTACATATATTTAACATGAAGATATACGTGAGATTGAGTTGGTTTCTGAGGCATACTTAATCCAAGATGTAAGAAAACATATGCCTATGTAGGGAAAGAAAGAAGGACCAAAAGAATAGATTTTGGCCCTGGCCAGTTGGCTCAGCTATAGAGTGTTGGCCCAGCGTGTGGAAGTCCCAGGTTCAATTCCTGGCCAGGGCACACAGGAGAAGCGTCCATCTGCTTCTCCACTCTCCCCCCTCTCCCTCCTCTCTCTCTCTCTCTCTCTCTCTCTCTCTCTCTCTCTCTGTCTTTCTTCCTCTCCTGCAGCCAAGGCTCCATTGGAGCAGAGTTGGCCTGGACACTGAGGATGGCTCCATGGGCCTCCGCCTCAGGTGTTAGAATGGCTCCAGTTGCAGTGGAGCAACGCCCCAGAGGGGCCAAGCATTGCCCCCTGGTGGGCATGCTGGGTGGATCCCAGTCGGGCGCATATGGGAGTCTGACTGCCTCCTCACTTCTGACTTTGGAAAAATACAAAAACAATAAAAAAGAACAAATTTGACTAAGACTTTAGCTGTAGAGAACATTAGCATGATTAGGTTTGGTCAGATTTTATAGATACGGAAAGGAGAGATAGTGTATAGCTATTTAGCTACTTTCAATAAATATTGGTTGTGCACAGGAATAGAATAAGGCATTATAATTGTCTAAATGTAGAATTGGGTTGGGAGGGCAGTTGGCCAAAATATGATTTCATATCCAAATTAGTGAAAGAACTCAGTGTGATTCATCACTTTTTTTTTTTTCCTGAAGCTGGAAACGGGGAGAGACAGACAGACTCCCGCATGCGCCCGACTGGGATCCACCCGGCACGCCCACCAGGGGCGATGCTCTGCCCCTCCAGGGTGTCACTCTGCCGCGACCAGAGCCACTCCAGCGCCCGGGGCAGAGGCCAAGGAGCCATCCCCAGCGCCCGGGCCATCTTTGCTCCAATGGAGCCCTGGCTGCGGGAGGGGAAGAGAGAGACAGAGAGGAAGGAGGGGTTGGGGGCGGAGAAGCAAACAGGCGCTTCTCCTACGTGCCCTGGCCGGGAATCGAACTCGGGTCCCCCGCACGCCAGGCCGATGCTCTACCGCTGAGCCAACCGGCCAGGGCCTGTTTTTTAAATGTCTTCTGGTAGATCTTTTTTTTTTTCTTCTTTTTAGACTTTGTATATTCATTTTTTGAGAGAGGAGACAGAGAGAGAGAGAGAGAGAAGGGGTGGGAGGAGCAGAAAGCATCAACTCCCATATGTGCTCAACTCCTATATGTGCCTTGACCAGGCAAGCCTGGAGTTTTGAACCTGCGACCTCAGCATTCCAGGTTGACACTTTTACCCACTGTGCCACTGCAGGTCAGGCTCATCACTTTTTTTTATAGCTTTCCAGCTCTTCCCTGCAGCCCAAACTTATTTGCTGTGGAGATAGAAATAGTAATTTACCTACAGGCAGGAATCAGATGTTCATGACAGTGATGATCAGAGTGCTGCTTTTTTCCATACCTACCCTTCTTGTGGGAAGGTAAGGACATGGTAAAAGGGTGCTGTGAAGGTCTTGCCCCACCTAGGATGCCAGTTTTGCCCATTAGGGATTTATTGCAAACTACAATTCTGGGAAATGTTTGCATTGGATATTACTAATTATTCCCTGTGACTTCAGACCGTTTCTTATAAGAAAGGTGAATTGATTCAGCAAATATTTTAGTGCCTACATAGCTACAATTTTATAGATACTGTCCAGTAAGAGACAAGGTTTCTACCCTTCTGTAGAGTTTAAAACAGGAAACTAAACAAGACAGGAGAAGACAGACAACTAGACAAGATCTAATAATAAAATGAGGTAAGTATCTGGTACAAGATATAGATGGTGCTATTGGATCCTCGCTAGTGAGGTAAGTGAACGTTGAGGAAGGTATCCTGCTAAAAGTGAAGTTTAAGGTGAGACCAGGTAAAGAGCAGGGTATGAGTCAGAGGAAGGTACGGTATGTGAAACTCTGGAAGCAGGAGAGAATATGATGGCACCAAAGAGGAGGCGAAAGAAAACTGATCAGGCTGGAGGGCAGTATGAGATGACTAGAAGTTTCACTTTGATTTTCAGGTACAGCAAAACATCTAATAGTCACCAACTCTTTATTCTCAGTTTCAGAAAGGCAGAACATAGGAGGAAACATCAATCTGAATAAAACAGCTTTGAAGAGACTTCCCCACCTGTGTTAATACTAAATATTTATGGAGTTTACTTTTTAGAGCAGTTTTAGATTCACAGTATATATCTCCTTCTCCACCCCAAACATGGCTTCTCCCACCATCAACATCTCACACTAGAGTGGTATAGTCCTTACAGTTAGTGAGCCAACATTGATACATTGTTATCAAAGTCCATAGTTTACATTAGGGTTCACCCTTGACGTTGTACACTAATTTTATGGATTTTGACAAATCTATAATGACATCTCTTTATTATTGTATCATACAGAATAGTTTCTTTAACCTCTCCCTGCCCTGGCCCCAGTTCTCTATTCATCCTTTACTCCCCCGGTTGTGTTTAATAACTGTGAAGTAGAATTTGCTGTAGTAACTAAGCTTGTAGGCTGATACTATTACAATTTATATCACATTTATTATTTATAAATATAGGGGAAATATTTCTCTATAGATAAGGCTCTGGGATCTACAAGCAACAGTTTGGATTTTCAATAATGGGGTTTGGGGTGGGTTAAAGAAAGTTGGTAAATACGATGGTGGGAAATCATAAGTGAGAGGAGATTATAGAAGTGTGATATTATTTGCTTGTTGCTATTATAGCTTTCTTAGTTCTGTTTAAATTGTCCCTAATTCTGTGTGATGAGAAAAGAAAGAAGACCCACCTTTTTTTTTGTTTCCAATGAAAAGTAGTTAAGACATAATCAGTGAATAGGCACCCTGAGCTGATGATTTTGTCTGTTTTAAACATCTTTCAAACCATTTTGAGAACATATAAACGTGGTCCTGTCCTTGTCATTCATTAGTTTTATATTAGCTAGAAAATTATTGGTGGCCTTTTAAGTTATGTGTTATCCTTAGAACTTGTAACCTTCCTGGAAGTTCAGTTTAAATTTTCAAGTCTTTCCTCAGTCTTCCAGACAATGGATTTTTTGCTTAAAAACATGGTAGACCTGACTGGTGGTGGCACAGTGGATAGAGCATTGACTTAGAGTGCTGAGATGCCAGGTTCAAAACCCTGAGGTTGCTGGCTGGAGTACAGGATCATTGACATGATCCCAGGGTCACTGGCTTGAGCTCAAAGGTTACTAGCTCAGCTGGCGCCCCCTGGTCAAGGCCACATATGGGAAGCAATTGATGAACAACTAAAATGAAACAACTACAAGTTGATGCTTCTCACTCTCCTTCCTCTCCCTCCCTCTTTCTTCCCCCCCCCCTTCCTCCTCCCAACTCCTCCTCCCTCTGAAATCATTCAAAAAAAATTATGGTGGGTGTGGTGATAGGTACTGTGAATTATTTTCTAGAAAATTTCAGTTGGTCAGTCTTACTCAGTGAGCTTGTAACTTTTTGTACAATAGATAATGTGCAATTCCTTTCTGAGGATCCTGGGTACACAATAGCTATTTGGCTGAGCAAAATTTGATTGCTTAATTTGGGTAGGCTTTTGAATCATTGAGAAATTTACTAGATTGAGGTGCTGAAACCTGGGGCTGAGGGAATCCTTGAACCCTCTGAAATTGGAAGCAGAATGTTGTACCTAAATATGTATATGTGTATTTTTCTAAGAAAAGAGTGTATTGTTTTCATTACATTTTTAAAAGGTTCTTAATCCAAAATAGATTAAGAACCTTTGCCTTAATTTTGTAGCGAACTCAAAAGTAGAATTTTCTACATTGGTATCATTTTATAATTCCTTACTTGGATTATTAATGAGCACAATAGAACTTAAGTTCTGATCAGGCAGCACAGCAGCAGTGATCTGATTATTCAAGTTTTCCTGACAAAGCACTGATTTATAATGTAACCAAGGAGATGTTGCTGGATAGATCTTGCTTCCATGTGGAGGATGATTTCAACGTATTTGAAGCAAAATTTAATGTTATTAATCATAATCAGACTTTCTCCAGCTTCCCAGCAATTATATGCCATTCAGTTTCTCCCCTCTACTAGAATAATAAATTTGGTATTGTTGCTCCAAAATCTTGTCAGACTTTATCACTAGTTGAACCTTTCTTAAAAGAATTTTTTCCATTGATTTAAGAGTGGTGAAAGGGGGAGCGAGGGAGAAGGAAAGGGGGAGACAAAGAGAAGGAGAGAGAGAGAGAGAGAATCATCAACTCGTTCCATTTAGTTATGCACTCATTGGTTGCTTCTCAGATGTGTCCTAACCAGGGGTTGAACTGGTGGCTTGGTAGGACAACACTCTACCCACTGAGCAACCCAGCCAGGGCCTGAACTTATTTTTTTTACTCCCCCCACCCACCCAGCTATATAATCTTTTCATGATAATATTTTATTATTTGGCTTATAACTCTTCAAAGAAGCTAATACCCATGATTTATGTATAAGCTATAGCTTTGTTTTTGTTTTCAGAACTCTTCATCTTGGCTTATACCTATTCTGCCTGATATGCTGCGACATATTTTTCAGTTTTGCGTTTTAGAAAGCAGTCAGGAAATTCTGGACCTGATTCACAAGGTACATGTTGAATATATCTGTACTCCTTTTTTTCAGTAACTTGGTAGTTTAAAATTTTTTCATAATTGCTATACTGTTGTTGGTCAGGAGTTTTTATGAAATTAGAAATCATCTAAGATTTGAAAAGTCTGGAGGTCTACAAGGTGAGACATAGGGTAATAAGCTTCTTGTGCAATATAAGTCCCGACTGGCTGTGCTTCTTTCTCTTACGTGCAAGTGTTTTAAGTAATTTCTGATAGCCATAGCCTCAATACAGAAAATAAAATGAAGGAAAGACTCCTTTTCTCTAACTCATTTTGCTATTTATCAGAGTGCTTACAGATCCTGCAAAGTATGTTTTGGGATTTATTGGTAATATATATAGTCTGATTGTCATAGTTTAGAGTTATACTTTTTCCCCTTAGCAAGATTGTAAATGTGTTGGAATCTTTATATTCAGTAACATTTATGAGGGTGGGGAATGGCATTGTTTTACCTTTAAAACCTATTAAGTTAGTCTTGAATTATTGGCCTCTGAAGTGGTTCTTTAATAGCCTTGGGTTGACAGTGGTGTTATTTCTACCACTGTTATTTTTATACTGGTCCTATCCCATTTAATGTTAGGTATCAAGTAAGGTACCTTATTGAGTAAGATCATAAATCAAGACTTATACTGTCTTAATTTATACTAGGCTACTATGATCTCTAAAGTTAGCAAAAGATATTTATCAGGAGTTCTTATATCTTGAAGTGTGTGTGTTGAATATAGTACCGTATTAGTATTGAGCTTTATGATACACAGAGGATTTCAGTGACTTAACTGAGATTTTGACAACTCTTTTATTTTTATGGGTATCTTTTATTTTAAATGACTTTCATAAAATACTAAAGAAAATTCTTTGTGAAAATTTTTTTGTAACTTTTCTTTTTTATTACTTTTTTTAGTGTACTAACCAGAAACAACAGTATTTTAAACATGAGCCTCTATATTGGATTTTTAAATTAATCTCTATGCCGTTTCTGTATTATGTTTTTCAATTCAGTACCTGTAAAAAAATATTAGGCTTTTTAGCCCTTATTAGAAAAATTTCACTTTGTTGTTCCCCTTTCATTCTGTAGGTTTGGATGGAACTATTGAGCAAGGCTTCAGTCCAGTATGTGGTAGCAGCTGCTTGTCCATGGATGGGTGCTTGGCTTTGCTTAATGATGCAGCCTTCACATTTACCTATTGATTTAAATATGTTGCTGGAAGTAAAAGCTAGAGCCAAGGTAAGTGAAGTGGGACATCCTATATTTGTATGTTCAGCTTATAATTATTAATATAGTAACCAGGTAAGATATCTGTATTGCTTTATTATAAGTGTGATTTTATTTAACATATAATGAAAAATTATTAGGATTGTGACAAAATGAATAGTAATTTTTATCCGTTAAAGTTTTGTGAAAATAACTGTATTTTACTGAAATTATAACAAATGCGAATATTTTTGATGTTGCTATTACACTTTAATAATTAATCTTTAATTATTGGGGGGTTTTTTTCTTCTCATTCTCTCTAGGAAAAAACAGGTGGTAAGATACGCCAAGGCCAAAATCAGAATAAAGAAGTGCTTCAGGAGTACATTGCAGGTGCAGACACCATCATGGAAGACGCTGCCACCAGGGATTTTGTGGTTATGCGTGCCAGAATGACGGCAGCCAAGTAAGTTATTGAACCCAGGTTGGTCAGTGGTGCCACAGTGGATAGAGTGTTGACCCAAGACACTGAGGTCCCCAGTTTGAAACCCCAGGGTTACCAGCTTGAGTACAGGCTTGCTGGCTTGAGCATGGGATCATCAACATGATCCCAAGGTTGCTGGCTCTAGCAAGGGGTCACTGGCTCGGCTTGAGCCCTCTCCTTCTCCCCTATGAATTGATGGTGTTCATCTCTCTGTCTCCTCTCTCTCTCAAAAAAATTTCAACCCAAAGATTTCTCTAATGTGTGTCAGTTCTTCCTCCATCACACTAGTTACAAAGTAAGAAAAAATTAACATGTAAGAAAACTTTTAATGTTTGAAGTTTTAAATAGGATTTGTATATTTTTAAGAAGAAAAGATTGTAGTTATTTCTTCTTGGGAAAAGTTATAGCTTCAATAGGAGAAACTTTACCTCAGGTAACTGCTATGGGAACTTCTTTTTGTTTTTCCCTTCTAGGTTGTTAGGAGCGCTTTGCTGCTGTATTTGTGACCCGGGTGTAAATGTAGTTACCCAAGAAATTAAACCAGCTGAATCCCTTGGCCATTTACTACTCTTCCATTTGAACTCCAAATCTGCCTTACAGAGAATTAGTGTTGCTTTGGTAATCTGTGAATGGGCTGCTTTACAAAAGGTAAGATTTTGGCCCCCCCAAAAATGAAGTCACTTTGAGTAAATCAATTTTCATTTAGCTGTTAGTATTATTTTCATTATATTTTATTAATAGAAAAGTGAAAATTTTATCTGTATGAAAATCCAGCAGTTATAGAAAAGTATTCCAAATTATATTGAAACATTCTTTCTTTCTCATTTGCTTTTAACCCTGGACTTTTTTCTTAGAACCCCCAGTGTCATACCTGAGGCTACTGATTATTCCTTTACTTAATATTTGCTGTCGATCCTACAATCTGTTAAGACATGTTCCTCCTAAAAAAACACGTGTATGTGTGGAAGCAGTCCCGAAACTATTAGTCATTTATTCCTCTGTATCTCTCTCAGATATCACTGAAAACTATAAAAGATAAGAGGCTTTGAATACTGGAGATCCATTTATATGAGTAGTCTAGCAAGAACAGAATTTTTGGTCACAGAAAGATTTTTGGTTTCCACATTTAAACCAAAATCTTTGTTTCCAGATAATCTATGCCGTTGCAGCTCCTTTAACCCTTTGAGTAGTACAAATGTTCATGTACGTCCTCATTCAAAGGGTTAACAAAAAACTCACTATTCAGTGAGTTAACTTCTAGTAAGGTGTATGATTTTGTGTAAGACTTGCTTCTCTAAATTAAAGAAACTTCCTGCTGGCTTTGTTTATTCTATTGACTGGAATTCTGGAAATGTAACTGTCTGCACTTGCTGTGAGAGTTGCTGCCTCTTAGCAGTTTGTGAGAGCTGTGTCTAACGTAATTGAGCCATGCTCTATTGCAACTGAGACCCCAGCTTTGCTTCTGGAAAGAAGCAAGGCTCATCTGTTTTTAGGCAGGACTCGGTGTGCTGGAGAGGCAGTGATGCTGTGTTTTTGTGCCTCTCAGACTCAGCAGCAAGTGTTGACAGTTCGGTTTCTGGACCCTCACAGAGCTTCTCTGGACTTACTCTGTGAAGCCCAGGCTGATCACCCAGATCCCACAGAACCTCTCATGGCTCACCACTGAGGCCATTCCCCCTCTGGTTGGGGCAGGCAGCAACCAGAGAGAGTGGGAAGGGTTAGTTAAATTTGGGGGCAGGTAAGTAGCTTTTAAATTATATATCCATTTCTACAGTATGGCATGTGAAGCTATGGGTTCAACTGTTAAGAAGTTAAATCAGTTTTTAAATAACAATTTTAGTGCATGCAAAGTATTCTTATCTGACTTGATTTTTTTTTACAGTTATGTATTTTTAAATCTGTGCTATATATATGTAAAGTTGGAATAAGTTCAGAGTAAAGTAAAAGTAATTAGTTGGAAAATGTAATGGAATTTTAATAGTTACATGTGCATGTTCTATAGTCATTTATGTTAAAATTTTAGAGTAGTTTGGGCATGATGCCTTTTCTCTGTGCAACTAACTTGTTTTAAGAGATAGATTCAAAATCATTAGGATTTTAGAACTTGGTGGTTTGCAAGTGAAGAGTAATGCATCTCTAGAATTGTTTATTTGCTCTGAATATTTGTTGTCTGTTATGTTTTAGGAGTGTAAAGCTGTTACGCTGGCTGTGCAGCCACGTTTACTTGATATCCTTTCAGAACATTTATATTATGATGAAATTGCCGTCCCATTCACACGAATGCAGAATGAATGTAAACAGCTTATTTCATCATTAGCTGATGCACGTATTGAAGTTGGTAATAGAGTAAACAACAATGTTTTTACAATAGATCAAGCTAATGACCTGGTGAGTAAAGAAGTAACTTTCTTAATTTTAGATAGAGCATTTATTTCATGGTAAAGATTAAAGAAAAAGATTAAAGATTAAAGAAGTAACTTTCTTAATTTTAGATAGAACATTTATTTCATGATAAAGGTAAAGATTAAAAACTTGTCATGTTTACCAAAAAAAAAATTAATTTGTTGACTTTATCTGTGGCTTCATAACCTGCCACCCCTACCCTTTAGAAAGGTTGTTTTATTGTATTGACTTTTCTTGAAATAAAGGGATGGGGAAGGATTTTTTTTTTTAATCAGATTTTGGCAAACCAGTGCATGTTTATTAGAAAAGCTGTTACAGTTTTTGTCATTTCTCAGTCTTGCTCAAGACTGGCAGAGTATAGAGAATAACTGCTTCTGTAAGTTCCTGAGTATTTCTCTTCTTCCCTCCCAACTTATAATGAAAATATTCGAACATAAAAGGTAAGAAAATTACACAATGAGCATTTCATATACTTACCAACTAGATTCCACAGTTAACATTTTATTAAATTTGCTTTATCACATATATATGCAACTAACTACCTCTCATGAGTCCATCTTACTCCTTTTATGCATTTTTAAATTGCAGATATCAGTATACTTCAGCATGTATGTAATTAACTAAAATTCAATACTTGATTTTTTTTTTTGCTCTATCCAATCATCAGTTAATCTTATTTTTATTCATTTTTAAGTTGCAGATATCAATATGCTTCAGCATGTGTGTAATTAACAAATATGTGATTTTTTTGCTCTTTTTTGAGTTAAAATTTATATACTATGAAGGTATACAAATCTTAAATGAACCATTTGATGAATTGTAACATTTATTTACCTATGAAACCCAACTCCCTATCAAGATAAGACAATACCATCACCATTTCTCATTCAATCCCTGCCTCTCCCTGCCCTCAAGTAACCACTGTCTGGTTTTTTTGCCACCATAGATTACTTTTACTTGTTCTAGAATTTCATATACTCTGTGTTGATTATTGCAAGGATTTTTTTTAGCATGATGTTTTTAAAATTTATTCATGTTCATGTATATATACCAATAATTCATTTTTTTATTATTGAGTATTATTTCATTGTATAAGTATACCACATTAGTTTAAGCCCTAGCCCTTCTCCTGTTGAACACTTGGGCTGTTCCAAGTTTTTGGCTACTATGAACAAAGCTGCTATAAACATTCCTGTACAAGTCTTGGTAGGTGGTATATTTTCATGTCTCTTGGGTAAATATATAGTAGAATTGCTGGGTCATAGGGTAGGTGCTTACTTGTTTTTTTAAAAATTTGCAAGCTTCTCCCAGAGTAGCTATTATCATTTTACCTTCTAACCAAGCATGTGTGAGTTCTTAGTGGGTTCACATCATCACCAAAATTTGGTGTGATCACTTCTAATTTTTTGACATTATGGTGGTTGTATAATGGAGTCATTTTGGTTTCAATCTGTTTTCTTGATAACTTTTTAATGTCTTGTTGGCCATTAGGTCTTTCTTTCTAAAGTGTATGTTCAAATCATTTGCCTATTTTTAATTAGGTTGTGTTTACTATTGAGTTTTTATATATTCTAAATACCAATCCTTTGTCAGATATTGCTTTCTGAATATCTTCTCCCAGTACATGCCTTTTCATTTTCTTAATGATGTCTTTAGATGAGTAAATATTTTCGATTTTGATGAAGTCTAGTTTATCAATTGTTTTCTTTTATGGTTACTGTTTTGTGTGACCTGCTGAGATACCTTTTCTTATCTCCAAGTTGCAAAGATAGCCACGTATATTTTCTTCTATAGCTTTGTAGTTTTAGCTTTTATGTTTAGATTTATCATCCTTATTGAATTAATGTTTATGTATGGTATAAAGTAGAGATTGAATTTTGTTTGTTTTTATTAAAGATACCAAATTTATCCAGTTTTCCCATCTTTTATTGCAAAGCTTTCCTTCCCCTCACTGGATTGCTTTGGTATCTTTGTCAAATATTTGTTGAAGTATTAGTAGTATGAGTCCCTAGCTGAGCCCTATTTGTCCAGTCTTCTTGTCTCTTCTTATGCTATGACCAATGGTTTGGTTACTATAACGTTCTGTACTTAGTAAGTCCTTGAGGTTAGATATGTAAATGAAGGGTTTTTTAAATTTATGTTTTGACTTAGAGGATTAGAAACTGAGCTACCAGTACTTCACTTATATTGGTCCCTGTGAAATAGAAGTCTTCATTTCTTATTCCCCTTTCTAATTAAAAAGTTATATAGTTGAAATTTTTTTGTTCTCACCTTGAGAGAAGTCTAAAATTGCTATTTTTTCTGTTCTTTTATAAAGTTATTTTCCTGGTTGTTATTCTATAATTTCTACTTTCACATCCCTTTTTTTCACATCCCCCCCCTTTTTTGCCTGCTTGGAATGAAATGCCCAAAATTTTTTATGGTCTAGGTTCCCTTTCTGTTATTTCTGCCAACTTTTCTTTTTAAAGCTATCTAATGTCCCATTTCTCAAGCTTTTGTTATTCAGACCTCTTACCAATGAAAATACTGTTCTGTTTCATCCACTCTATTAGTCTAGCTGTTTTAACCTGGGACATCAGAATCTCTGGAAGAGTATTGAGGGAAGGGCAATTTTAAAAGTTTAGTCTTGCTTGGCCTTGGCTAAGAGTCACTGTACAATGTATCCTTCACTGAATGCCCATTTTTCTCTTACCTGCCAAATATAGGCATTTCCATAGGTCTTTCTTATCTCTCACCATTCTCACAGTTTAGTTCTTACCCATGTACAGTGCTTTCTTTTGATCTTTTATATGCTCTACTATTAGGTGTCTTTACTTGGATATCTCACTATCACTTCAAATTAATACAACAAAAAAACTGGAATTTTAGCATATACTTTTTTTTTTTTTTTTTTTTTTTTTTTTACAGAGACAGAGTCAGATAGACAGGGACAGACAGACAGGAACGAAGAGATGAGAAGCATCAATCATTAGTTTTTTGTTGCTCATTGCAACACCTGAGTTGTTCACTGATTGCTTTCTCATATGTGCCTTGACCGCGGGCCTTCAGCAAACTGAGTAACCCCTTGCTTGAGCCAGCGATCTTGGGCTCAAGCTGGTGAGATTTTGCTCAAACCAGATGAGCCCACACTCAAGCTGGCGACCTCGGGGTCTTGAACCTGGGTCTTCCACATCCCAGTCTGATGCTCTATCCACTGTGCCACCACCTGGTCAGGCAAAAAAAAAAACAACTGGAATTTTAAAAGGAAAATGCCATTTTTAATCCACACTCACTTTGTTAACATTTCCTTGCAAAAAGTGGATAGAATGTCAACCTGAAATGCTGAGGTCCCTGGTTCGAAACCCCAAGATCACTGGCTTGAACATAAGCTCATCTGGCTTGAACCCATCTTGAGCTCAGGGTCACCAGAGGGGTCATCAACATGATCCCATAGTCACTGGTTGGGCTTGAGACCCCCAGTGAAGGCACACATAAGAAGCAATCAAAGAACAACTAAAGTGATGTAGCTACAAATTGATGCTTCTCATCTCTCTCCCTTCCTGTCTCTGTCTCTCAAAAAAAAAAAACAACTCATGTTTATCCTTTCTTTGTTTCCATTGCTACAACTTAGTGAAAGGCCTTAGTACTTTATGACTAGATTGTGACTCATCTGTAAGCCTCCAAGCAGTCTCTGATTCATGTCTTTCTGTAAGCTGTGCTGGACTAGTAAAGTCCTCTAGTGCCACTCTGAATGTATCCTTCCATTGCTTAAAAATACTTTCTTTTGCTCTGGCTGGTGGCTCAGTAGATAGAGCATTGGCTAGGTGTATGGGTGTCTCAGGTTCGATTCTCGGTCAGGACACACAGGAGAAGCAATCATCTACTTCTTCCTCCCTCCCTTTCCCTCTTTACTCCCTCTTTCCCTCCCACAGCCAGTGACTTCATTGGTTTGAGCTTGGCCCTGAGCACTGAGGATGGCTCATTTTGTCCAAGTGCATCAGCCTTAGGCACTAAAAAGTAGCGTGGTACTCGAACATCAGCCCAAGAGAGTTGCCAGGTGTATCCAGGTTGGGGCGCATGCAGAAGTCTGCCTCAATATCTCCCCTCCTCTTGCCTAAAAATAATTTTTTTTCTTTTTCCTCAACTTGAGTTTTTTTTTCTTACTTTCAGCACCTTATTTAAATTTCTTAGCTCTTTTCTCATTTCACACTTTCTCCACTTAAACTTTCCTCTTGTAGAAAAATACACCACATTCTTTCTGCATCTCACTTGTTCTCACTTTTTTTGCCTGAGCTGCTATTTTCTTTGCCAGGAATTCTATACCCTCAACCGTCTATGCTCATACCAAGTTCATTGCTTAACATTTCTCCCTCTGCATCTTTTGTTCAGGCCATGATAAGCCATTTTCAGTTCCTTGGACAGTGTCCCACTTTCACTCCCTAACTCACTCCGTTTGCCAAGCTGTCCCTACAATTCCCAACTTACTCATTCTTAAAAAATCCAGCATAGGTGTTAACTTCCTGGCAAGCCTCCACTGATCTTGTCACCTAAGAAGAGTTAACCCTTATGTTAGTTGTTTAATTACATATCTATCTCCCACATTTGTCCCTGCATTTTCTGAATGTATAAAGGCATCTTTTAGTATTACTCAATAAATATTTGTTGAATGAGTGAGTGAATTTGGGTAATTGGAAAGCTTATTTTTAGTTGCCTTGACAGGAGCATAATGTATTTAAGACAATGGTTTAAACTTCTAGCAGTGAAACCCTGTTTCAAATAAATTTTATGAAGACCTTGAATAAATAAAACAGTGGTATGTGATCATGTACCTTTGCAGTGAGCAGACTGACAAAGTCAAGCAGGTGTAGAGCTCAATTTAAAGTCTTCAGTATTTTATAATGATAAAAGGTCTTATTTGTATGCCTATTTTATTTTTTATAATTAAGAGGTCAGCATAATCAGTCTTGTCTATAATGGAATTGATCATTTCTCTTTTTTTAGAGAGAGGGACAGATAGGGGCAGACAGACAGGAAGGGAGAGAGATGAGAAGCATCAGTTCTTAATTGCAGCACCTTAGTTCTTCATTGATTGCTTTCTCATATGTGCCTTGACAAGGGGAGGGTGGCTTCAGCTAAGCCAGTGACCCCTTGCCCAAGCCATATGAGCCCATGCTCAAGCCAGCGACCTCATGGTTTTGAACTTTGGTCCTCTGTGTCCTAGGCCAACACTCTGTCCACTGAGCCACTGCCTGGTCAGGCTGGAATTGATCATTCTAAGTCTGAAAAATTAGGTTCTCCATTGAAAAGAAAGTTAGGTTTTTTCAGTGTTACATGCTTTTTGACCAGTATTGATCTAACTGGATATATTTATGGAACCTCTTTTTTTTTTTTGGACAGAGAAAGGAATAGATAGGGACAAACAGACAGGAAGGGAAAGAGATGAGAAGCATCAGTTCTTCATTGTGGTTCCTTAGTTATTCACTGATTGCTTTTTCATATGTGCCTTGGCAGTGGGGGGTTGTTTATAGCAGACCAGGTGACCCCTTGTTCAAGCCAGCGACCTTGGGCTCAAGCTGGTGAGCCTTGCTCAAACCAGATGAGCCCGCGCTCAAGCTGGTGACCTCGGGATTTCGAACCTGGGTCTTCCCTGTCCTAGTCCAGTGCTCTATACACTGCGCCACCGCCTGGTCAGGTTATGGAACCTCTTTATGATTGCCATTACCTATCAAACAAGAAGATTATTTTTGTTATGTAAGCTATCACCCAATCTTTAGGTGGTAATTGGAAAACCTGCTTACACAAAAACATGTATGTAAATGTTCATGGCATTATTCATAATAGCTAAAAAGTGGGAACAACTCATTTGTTCATGAACTAATGAATATATACAATGTGGTATATCCATATGGTGGGATATTATTTGGCAAAAAAAGGAATGAGGTATTTATACATGCTACAACATTGATGTGTTATGAAAGCATTATGCTCAATGTAAGAAATCAGTCACTATAGATAACAGGTTGTATTAGTCTGTTCATGTGAAATGTCTAGAATGGGCAAATCTATAAAGATAGAAAGTGGGTAAGTGGTTGCAGCAGGCTGGGAGAAAATGAAGAACGATTGCTAATAAGTGTGAATTTTATTTAGGGATGATGAAAATGTTCTAAAATAGTGGCAGTGATTATGCAATTGGAGTAGAACCAAAACCACTGAAACTGTACACTTTAAATGGGTGTAGTATATGTAAATTATGTGATAATGTTTAAAAAAGTTTATTGAACAGTTTTTTAATTGAGCTTGTAAAGTGATCTGATGCCACAGTCTTGCTAAAGCCTATAGCTTTAGGCAGTCTTGGTAATTAAAGAGTTAGTGACTATTGTGTCATTTTCCCCTTGCCACCCCCTCCCATTATTTGGGCATTTTCACCAGAAGGGAGGCCAAAGAAAGAATGAAAATAATTCAGTTAGCATCACTTAGCAACAGCTACCCTAAAAGTTTTTGAGTTGAGAAGAATATTTTTCCCTAAAAGGAAGTTTGTGAGTTCTACTGTTTATTCCTTAATAGTTAGTTTATATTTTCTTACAGCTTTTGGTATTTTACCAAAGTACTATGTGGGTGTTGAGTGTGATTTTCTCTCCAACTTTTTAGATATATGTAAAGGATGAATAATTGTATTGTTCTCAAGAGACTTTGTCTTTCTTTAAAGAATATAATGCTAATGTTAAGCCAAATTAAAATATAGTTGGGACTTTTAGACATTTATTTACTTTACTGAATACTAAAATAATACTAGATATTGTGAAACTTAAAATTGAAACAGAAGGCTTGCTGTCTGCCCTTTAGGACTTTACGGGCTGTTTTGAGGTTGATGTCATTAATGATTTTAATTTCTTTTTTAATAGGTCACTACTGTTTTTAATGAAGTCACATCATCTTTCGAATTAAATCTTCAAGTGTCACAGCAGTTAGATAGTAAACGACAGCAGGTCCAAATGACAGTTTCCGAGACCAACCAAGAGTGGCAAGTGTTGCAATTGAGAGTGCACACTTTTGCTGCATGTGCAGTTGTGAGCTTGCAGCAGCTTCCGGAGAAATTAAATCCTATCATAAAACCTTTAATGGAGACAATTAAAAAGGAAGAGAATACACTAGTGCAAAACTATGCGGCGCAATCCATAGCCAAACTTCTTCAGCAGTGCACAATGAGGACTCCCTGTCCCAATTCAAAAATTATTAAAAACCTTTGTAGCTCACTTTGTGTGGACCCCTATCTTACTCCTTGTGTCACATGTCCAGTACCAACACAAAGTGGCCAGGAAAATTCTAAAGGTATATATCTAAATATTCACTTGGGGTAGAAAAAGAATAACCATATAAATATGTTTTCATTTACTTATAGGTATAATTTAAGCACAAATAGCACTTACGCTAGACTTTTTTCTCATTTTGAGAGAATTTTCATATACTTTCAATCAAAGCGCACCCTCTGAACTCAAATCAGTTATTCATAAATAACTTCAGATGACTAATATCTGAGACAGGTGTTAACCTTTGCTTTCTCTTTCAAGACCATCATTATTGGGTTTACTGTGAACTGGAGGAGAAAATGTGATGGTATCAAATGTTGAATGAAAGTTCTTATAAAACTAGTTTCTCTAATTTGGTGTCTTATGAAATAAGTGAACCTTTAGGAAATAATCCTTAACCAACTTTTCTGTTTTAATCTGGAGATTTATTTGGGAAACAAAAACTTCTCTCTAGGCTAGTCTTAAGGACCAAAATTTCTTACATGCCTATATGATTTATTTATTTTTATTGTTAATAAGATTTTGGAAAAGCAAATTATTTAAAAGATAATAGTCTTACAACTTTGGCGAAATATAGTTCTTGAAAATAATGTAAATTAACTGGAAGGACCATGGTGGACATTTTGAGAGAACTTGCTTGCAATTTTATTTTTTTATTTTTGAGAGTGATGGGGGGGGACAGACAGATAGGAAAGGAGAGAGATGAGAAGCATCAACTTGGTAGTTGCGGCACCTTAGTTGTTCATTGATTGCTTTCTCATACGTGCCTTGATGGGGGGGCTACAGCAGAGCCAGTGACCCCTTGCTCAGGCCAGCGACCTTGGGCTTCAAAGCCAGTGACTTCTGGGCTCATGTCTGTGACCCCACACTCAAGTCAATGAGCCCACATTCAAGCCAGTAACTTCAGGGTTTCGAACCCAGGTCCTCAACATCCCAGGTCAATGCTCTATCCACTCTGCCACTGCCTGGTCAGGCATTTGCAGTATTTTTTAGTATTTATTTTTATGCCTAGAAACAATCATTTTTTAAAAATTAATATACTTGGAGACAATTATTTTTGCATATGTTCTTATTAATATCTTCCAACTTTGATTGTATTAAGTATGTACCTATGCAGATATCAAAACATTTAGCTTAGTGTTCTAAATTTAATGACAGTTTATTACCATCTCTAAAGAAGATGTCTTTGGCTTATAAAAATTGAGGTTTCAAAGACATCAATTATAATTTGTTTTTTGGTCACCTATATTATGCTTAAAAGTTATTTAATTTTTTTCTTATTAGGATCCAACTCTGAAAAAGATGGAATGCACCATACTGTCACCAAGCACAGAGGTATAATTACGCTCTATAGGCATCAGAAAGCTGCGTTTGCAATCACAAGTAGGAGAGGCCCTACCCCCAAAGCAGTGAAAGCTCAAATAGCAGATCTTCCTGCAGGAAGCAGTGGGAATGTCCTTGTAGAACTTGATGAGGTAAATAGTTTCTTTTTTTGAATACTCTGGTTTTTAAACAAATATCTTTCAGATTGAGAGCTAATTGTTGTAACAGCTTCTAGAATTGTATTTTTATATTTTTAATTGAAAGAACTGGGATTAATAATCTTTTGGAGTACTCCAGCAACATGATCCAGAAAAACTGCAAACTTCGAATTTCTCATGTCTGAAATTTAAAAAAATTATTTTTAGTTTATTTGTTTTGGGAGAGGGGTTCGGTTGTCTTGTTTCTTTTATTTTTTCTTTATTTCTTTCATTGCCTCAAATTTTTACCAGTAGTTTTTGAAAATCACATTATTAACA
The DNA here is from genome assembly GCF_036850765.1 of Saccopteryx bilineata. Lineage (NCBI taxonomy): Eukaryota > Metazoa > Chordata > Mammalia > Chiroptera > Emballonuridae > Saccopteryx > Saccopteryx bilineata. Next base: position 79,441,172 of record NC_089496.1, read on the forward strand.
ATGGAGTGAATACTCTAGAGCTCTTTTTATTGCAAGACATAGGAATTTACCTGAGTTCATCAGTAAACTATCAAACTATCAGTGCTAAAAGACATGTGTATAATATATTTATATATATATTTATAAAATATAAGCCTATCTTAAGTTTTTAAAATCAAAATCTTAGCTTATCTATGTTCTTTTTAAAATATGCTATGAATGAAGGCTTTTTCACTAAATATATTCTTCCCATAATAATTTTAGTAAAAAAGTTACTGTGGGTGATTACGGGGGGGGGGGGGTGGAGGGAGGGAAGGAGGGAGAGGGGGAGGGGGAGGAGGAGGGGTACAAAGAAAACTGGATAGAGGGTGACAGAGGATGATCTCTCTTTGGGTAATGGGTATGCAACAGAACTAAATGACAAGATAACCTGGAAATGTTTTCTTTGAATATATGTACCCTGATTTATTGATGTCACCTCATTAAAATAAAATAAAAAAGTTACTGTGATTTTTATATATATACGTCTATGGTTTGCATAGTTCTTCCATTTGAAACTAATTTGTAAAATAATTTAATTTGTATGTTTCTAGGGGAACAGTTTTATTTTTTGTATTATAAAATTATGCTAGGTAAGAGGTTATTTATCTTGTGGTTATAGTAAACACGCTCTTATTTTATCCCTTAATTTTTTTTTATTATTTTTATTTTTTTCTGAAGCTGGAAACGGGGAGAGACAGTCAGACAGACTCCCGCATGCGCCCGACCAGGATCCACCCGGCACGCCCACCAGGGGCGACGCTCTGCCCACCAGGGGGCGATGCTCTGCCCCTCTGGGGCGTCGCTCTGCCGCGACCAGAGCCATTCTAGCACCTGGGGCAGAGGCCAAGGAGCCATCCCCAGCGCCCAGGCCATCTTTACTCCAATGGAGCCTTGGCTGCGGGAGGGGAAGAGAGAGACAGAGAGGAAGGAGGGGGGGGTGGAGAAGCAAATGGGCACTTCTCCTATGTGCCCTGGCCGGGAATCGAACCTGGGTCCCCCGCACGCCAGGCCAACGCACTACCGCTGAGCCAACCGGCCAGGACCTATCCCTTAAATATTAATAAGGACAGATCCTTCTATCTCCTAATCTTCTCTCTTGGGGTATGGAGAACAAAAATAAATCAGGTCACTTAGGACTGTCTCTAGAAACAGTAAATATTCTTCTATTCATTATCCCCAACCCCAAAAAGTATTTTACTTTGGACATAAACAAATCTAGTTTGGATTTTTACTGCTGTAAATTTAATTATGGAAAATACTTATAATTGTGATAAATATACTCAATAATTGGTGAGTTTTAATGGTGAGTTTTTAGATAGTTACTTTTATATTCTCTTAATAAAATTTTAAATACCTTATACTTTTTTCTGAAATTCTAGTTTCAACTAACATTTCATTTTAGGCCCAGAAACCTTACCTGGTACAACGGAGAGGAGCTGAGTTTGCCTTGACGACTATAGTGAAGCATTTTGGTAGTGAAATGGCAGTGAAGTTGCCACACCTCTGGGATGCTATGGTTGGTCCTTTGAGGAACACAATTGACATAAATCATTTTGGTGTGTACATACTTTTCTAAGTTGAGTTTTTAACAGATGTCAGTATATATTTATTACATATATTCTTATAAAATAAAAATGCCAATAACTTTATCTCAGACTAGCTGGTAAGTTTTAAAATGGAAACATTTATTCTATTTTTATTTTGTATATTGTTTGCTTTTTATTCTATTACAATCAGGGTGTGGCAAAAGTAGGTTTATCGTTCATAGGGAAAGTAATACAATAATTAATAGTACAAAAATAAACTCTGTGTTTCACGTACTCACAACTCTAAACCTACTTTTGCTCCCACCCTGTATTTAGAAAGAGACATTTAGAATGGATCATTGTGTTAAACATTTTAGTTGCTTTAAGTGTACCTCAGTACTTAAATTAAGGGCATGGTATTTAACTGCATACTAAAAAAGCAAAAATAGACTCCTATAGTAGCTGGGGAAGTGCTAAGAGTTTTTTGTGTTCTCTGGATTTTAAAAAATTATTCACAAGGTGATATGCACTTAAATCAATGTATTTCAATAGATGGAAAGTCTCTCCTGGAAAAGGGAGATGGCCCTGCCCAAGAATTGGTGAATTCTCTGCAAGTTTTTGAAATAGCAGCAGCATCAATGGATTCTGAGCTTCATCCTTTGGTAATTAACTAATGCAAGTGTAGTTTTCTTTATTAAACAAATGGTTTTATATAAATGTCTTATGGCTTGAAGAATGCAACTTTGATGTCATCCCTAGTAATTGCATTTTCTTTTATATGGTATATCTAGATTCCTTCCGTAGTGACAGCACAATTCTTCTGGGATTTGAGGCAGACTTGGGTGCATAAATGATAGAAAACCCACTCTGGGACCTTTGTATACAGTGCAGTAGGTACACAGGTCTATGCTGATACAGGAGCCAGATATAAACAGGAAAGAAAGGTGCAGCCCTGTTCATTCATACCATCTTAATACAGTGTTAAGAAAGGAAGAGGACAGGTAATAAAGCTTCTTTCCAAAATAAGTGTAAAGGTAGAAAGAAGTTACCTGAACAAGATTAAACTAGTCAGTGGCAAAGATAAACCACTAATTTTTGTTTGTTAAAATAGTTTTTACAAATAAATTGGGATGAGGGAAGAGGAAAGTAGAGTTAATTATCTGGCTTTTACATAGAAGAAAGTATTATTTTTTTCCATATAGCTGCAATAGGAAGCATTCTACAAATTTTAGGGTGCTGATCCCAGTTCTCTGTTTATATTTAACGTAAAAGGGAGAATCTAGGAGAGAGTAGAGAAGAATGAACTTTTTCCGTTTATACAGCACTGAAGTATGTTCTTTTACTTCTTAAATTTTGCTGATTGATCATTAGTAAAGAAGGACAGAATCTGCCCATGTGCTCTTACCCTCCACAATCAACAACATGCATTCACCTGAAATGTAAGCCTGAGTTCACCTGAATCTGTTGCGCAGATACCTAGCTCTCACAAACATTAATCCTGGCGTTCAGTGCAGCATACATTTAATAGTAGGATATGTCATGCTATTGTGGTCATAACACTGTGGTAAGCCAGGAAGTTAAAATGGAAAATATACCTATCAAAGTATGGTGCCTAGAACAAAAGCAGGATCACTCAATCCAGCGAATAAAAAGGATGTACCTAAACCTAAGCCATTGGGAGGGGGTTGGTGTATGTGGTATCATTTTCCCAGTGTCAGTAGGAGAATCATACAGCTGCCTTTTGATGTGTTCCCTGTTAATTTTGGAAAGAAGTTTGTGTTCCTTGATACCTAAGAGAGGATATTGAGCAGGGAAGTTCTACACCTTTTCTTTTGAAAAGAGATATAATACTTTAGTTTGGATTTAGGTTTTTTATTGAGAATGTTTTGATAGTAATGTTTTGAGGTACTTGGAGATATTCTTGGATTTAGAGACAATTGAGAACCTCTGAGTATGGGTTACTATAGTTTTACTTTAAACGGTGGATTCTCAAGTGAGTATTCTGATTGTTTTAAACTTTTTGTTTCTAGTTGGTACAGCATTTGCCTCACCTTTATATGTGCCTTCAGTACCCCAGCACTGCAGTGAGACACATGGCTGCTCGTTGTGTAGGTGTCATGAGCAAAATAGCTACCATGGAAACAATGAATATTTTTTTGGAGAAGGTTCTTCCTTGGCTGGGAGCAATTGATGACAATATCAAGCAAGAGGGTGCAATTGAAGCACTTGCCTGTATCCTTTTTTTATTTTAACTATTGAAAAATTATTTTATTTAATGACTAAAATAAAATTGATTTACTCATATATGCATATAAATAACCTACCTTGTTCTGAAAACATTTTACATTTTATTTTGAAGTAGTATTATATTATATATTAAAAATATTTTATTATGAAAATTTCTATTTTATCTCTTTAATAGGTAAAAATAATTTTATGTGCTTTATGAACGATATATTTATCTAGTAATTAATGTTTATTTGGTTTGTAATTAATGTTTCATTACTATTAACCAGATACTATGTAGGTAGTCCTTATATTGTAAAACATTATGTTTCCAAGTTGGTTCATTACTTGGATAGAATATGACTACATGTACTAAATTACTAGACTGTACAGGCAAACTTTTTGCTAAAAGGGTAGAGCATCCACTAAAATTTTAACTTCAAGTACCTGAAAGATACTTCTAAGAGCAAGAAAGATAGATGGAGATCGAATTAATAGAATATCAGAAATGCTGAAGATTGCTGGAGAAGTGAATTTACTGAGCCTGCTGTGTTCAGTTTATGATTTTCAAAATCCTAGTGGGAAGTTTGGAATTAATCATTGAGTGTGGTGCTTCCTGCTTGTAATGTAACTCACCTTATTTTGGTATTGGAAGTCTAGAAACTTACAGGAATGAAAAGAACCTTCTTGGTAAATTTCCTCTAGCCTTTCTCAGATGGAAACATAATTTTTTATTCATTATCATGAGAAAATTATATAGTGTTTGCAAAGGAGCAATAGTGTGCAAATGCTGTAATAAGTGAATCATAGACTTTGAGGGACAATTTAGTCCCTCACACAGAGGAGAACATGAGGAACTGTTTTAGAAGTTAAAATCTTTGTCTGTTTTTTGTAAAATCATCTACCTCAGAACTATTGGGAAATTTCCTTAATAACTTACTCAGGTGTAATGGAACAACTAGATGTCGGTATTGTCCCATATATTGTTCTTTTAGTTGTGCCTGTTTTGGGAAGAATGAGTGATCAGACAGACAGTGTAAGATTCATGGCTACACAGTGCTTTGCAACACTAATTAGACTCATGCCACTTGAGGTAAGTGGGTGATCCTTGGTTTATAGACTTAATATTTTTTATAACTTCATAATAATTATAACCCTTTTTAAAGAACATGTCAGGTTTTTAAAATGTTTAATATGTATGTTATATTTATATATTTATGTTCTAAGCATTATGTTATGAGCATACATTAATATTCATTATAAGCATTAAGAAATTTACACTTTGCCTGACCAGGCTGTGGCACAGTGGATAGAGCATCAGACTGAGACGTAGAGGACCCAGGTTCAAAACCGCGAGGTTGCCAGCTTGAGCATGAGCTCATCTGGTTTGAGCAAGGCTCACCAGCTTGAACAAGGGGTCACTCGGTCTGCTGTAGTTACCCCCCCATCAAGGCACATATGAGAAAGCAATCTGAACAACGAAGGAGCCGAAATGAAGAATTGATGCTTCTCATCTCTCTCCCTTCCTGTCTCTCTGTTCCTATCTGTCTCTCTTTCTGATTCTGTCACCCCAAAAAAGAAGAAATTTATACTTTAATGGGTAATTTTTTTAAAACACAGGATTTTAAGTAAAACTATGGTTCCTAAAAGAATAATTTACTCATGCTATTCTAGAAATAGAATTGTTTCCAAGTATCCCTGTGAAGGTTATATGCTGAAGTTTACATGAAAGGTAAATTTGAGAGATGGTAATGAAAGTGTAAAGCATTGGAAGTGGGAATATGGAGAAAGCAGACTGGAAGGACTGAAGTTGGAGAATTTTGGAGTGTATTCTTGAGGCAAGAATAATATATGTAGCCAATACAGGTAGTAGTGGCTTGAAACAAGTGAAGAGCCAGAACCCTGCCAGCTAAGCCTCTTAAAATACTTGACTGGAATTTTTTATAATTCAGGAAATAAGGAGATATGCAGTTCATTCATGTTATACTATATACCAACACTTGATTTTGTTTGCAAAAGCATCTACCTCAGAACCATTTGGAAATTTTCTTAACTACTTACTCAAGTGTAATAGAACAACTGGATGTCAGTGTCTGTATATCAATACTTCTTTTTATGGTCCAGCAGTACTCCATTGTATGGACATACCACCTTTTGTTTATCCATTCAGCAATTGATAGACATTTGGATTGTTACCTGCTTTTGGCTATTACAAATAATATATGCAGATGAACTTAAAAGTTTTTGTGTGGATGTATACTTTCTTTTTACAGAGACAGGGAGTCAGAAAGAGGGATAGATAGGGACAGACAGACAGGAACGGAGAGATGAGAAGCATCAATCATCAGTTTTCATTGTGATACCTTAGTTGTTCATTGATTGCTTTCTTATATGTGCCGTGACCATGGGGCTACAGCACCGAGTAACCCCTTGCTCAAGCCAGTGGCCTTGGGTCCAAGCTGGTGAGCTTTGCTCAAACCAGATGAGCCCACGCTCAAGCTGGTAACCTTGGGGTCTCGAACCTGGGCCCTCTGCATCCCAGACCAATACTCTATCCACTGTGCCACCGCCTAGTCAGGCTATACTTTCATTTCTTTTGAGCAATTAAATATTCAGGAATGGAATTACTGGGTCATATAATATTTAACTGTTTAGGAAACTGCCAAACCGTTTCCAAAATAACAGTGCCTCATTACATTTCCACTGGCAAAGTTATGAGCATAAATTATATAGCCTCTGAAGAAAACTTTGGCTATATCTGGTAAAGTTGAAGATTACCATCCCAGTGACCCAGCGAATCCATCCTAGGTATATACCCTAGAGAATGAACAAAGTACAGACACATACAATATTAATTAATCCTTTATATAAGATTCCATCTTTTTATAAGGTTCAAAGATAGGCAAAGAAAAGTACATGGGATGTGTACTTAGATGATAAAGGTATAAAGAAAAATAAGAAAGAAATGGCCATGAAAGTCAGTAAAGTGATTACCTCTCAGGGCAAAGAGAGTGATAGCACTGTGAAGGAATATGTGGGATCTTCTAGGATGTCAGGACTATTTTCCTTGATCAACTAATGGTTATAAAGGTGTTTTTTAATAATTCTTTTAAACTGTTCATTTATATGTATATTCTACATGGATATTTCATAATAAAAATGTTAAAATAATCAGCTTCACAAAAAAGAAAAATACTAGGCTGCTGTCGCAAAGGACCCAAGTGTCATATCCAGAATTGTTTTCATCCTCTGATTATTCACATCCTTTGACTCTTGGGCCTGCATTTTTTATCTGTAAATCAAATTGGCTACATTTAGTCCTCTTGGCCCTTTTTAGCTTTGGAATCATTGAGTGATGGGAAACTATCATGTGTTCTTTGAGTAAAGAAGTAGATGATAAAAGCAATGTTTTAGGAAAAGTAGCCTAACAATGGCTGAAATCTGTGTCTTGTGAAAATTAGTTTAATCGCTGTTTGATTGTGGTACCCCTAAGTCAGAGCCCAGATTCACTCTGAAGTGATAAAGGGTGTAAACTACTTTAAAAAAAAAATAATACTTGATAACATTAGCAAAGAGAAGAGATTTGACTTTAGAGATAGAGAAAAGTAAAGTTCTCTTTGATGTGAAAATTACAAAAATATGATGCCTATTTTGCTTCCAGCCACAACAGAAAAACAGGGACCAGATTTATCCTCCTACCTGAACCAGAAAACCAGACAAAATGAATGAAAAGATGGTTTTCAGATGTTGAGCAACAGGCAGTCAAGAATAATGATTCATGAGAGAAGGGAAAGAAATTAACTGCCCTAGTTTAAAGCCTGGAGTGAGTTTCCAGGCCATCAGATAGGGAAGTGAATCCTAAACAGCCTAGTAGTCTAGCCAAGTTGAAGAGTCAGGGTTCAGAGCGCAGAGAGGACAAGATGGTGAGAATTTGCAAGGCCCAAGTACCCCTACAGGAAGCAGCTGCACAGAGAGGAAGCTCCAGAGGTCCCCACGAGGGCTGAGCATTCATCTGGGTATACGTATGAGAATATAGGTTTGAGGCTAGGGGAAAAATGTCATAGAAGAGTATGTGGAACAATTTCTATAACTTGCACAGGGCCAGGAATAGTTTGTGCATCCACCACGCTGAGGGAAAAGACTTCTACCATATAGAGCATCAAGCATGGTCCTTAGAAGTGTATTGCCTGAGTAGTGGGGCCAAATTAACCCTTGATTAAAGTCTGATTTAGACCCATCTAAACAAAATTTAAAAGCAAGCTTTAAAAGATCAAATTGATTTCAAATACTTTAATTACATTCCAGAAAAAAATCCAAAAATATTTAAGCCAGAAACATCCAGCACCCAACATTATAAAACTTAAGATGTTTAATATCCACAAAAAAATTACCAGGTATGTAAATACCCAATAACCACAAGAAAAGTCAGTAGACTCTGAAATGACCCCCATAATAGAATTAGTTGACAAAAGGACATTAAAATACACTCCATATGTTCAAAAAGACAGCTTGAATGTAGTGAGCAAAATGGAAGACGTGAGAACAACCTAAATTAAACTTCTTGAGATGAAAAATATAATTACAAATAGTCATGTGCCACATAAGAACATTTTTGGTCAACAAGAGACCACATATTTGATGGTGGTGTCATAAGATTATAATGAGCCGAATTTCCTGTAAGAAAGTAAAGGCTATGTGATTTATGAGGATTTTTTCCTCCTCTGATGGGAGCAGTACCTGTGGGCTTGGTAATAGATTCCTTCTCACTCACAGCACCTCAATTTGGAGTGCACAGATTATATCGCAATCAGCCAGCCACTTGTTTCAGCACAAAGGAGCGCATTTTCCCAGCGCTCTCTATACAGAGGCAGGCACATCAACCCTCCCAGATCTGCCGTAATGATCTTCAGAGTATATTGCTGTAAATTCTTTGTTCTTAGGACCTTGTACCAGAGCACAGATCCTCAGGAGCGGCCTTAACAAATATTAAGTGCCACCGCCATTTAATAAAAGCTTTTGGGGTTAGGGTGGAGCCATTCTGTCCCTGTACTTCGGAAGTATTTTCAGGTTGTAATGATTTAAAGCATACATCTGACATTGTTCAGTGTCAGAGAGTGCTCATTATCCTAGGTAGGATTCATGAACCCAAAAACAAATTTCCAAAGACAAAATACTGACTTCTCAGTTCTACATCCTCTCTGCATGTTAAACATCCTCTTTTATAATGAATACCAGAAAGTTCCTTAATCTGACCACTGCACCAACGTGCAGTAGCCAAAACCACATTGCCATTGGAATTCCCTACATGCCTTTACCTCTCCATCTTAATTTCTCATTCCCACTGATCCTTTCACTCCCTCTTGATAGTCACTATTACAATGACCTAAGCTTTACCCAGCTGGTTTCTCCTTGATGTTTCCCATCAATCCAGTCCAAATTTCTTCATGGAGCAGCATTGACAGCTTTGGTGTTTTATATCTGACCCTGTTGGGAGGAAGCAGGGGGAGGAGGGCTTGTGGGACCATGTTCATAAAGTCTGTGTCAGTGTATAGTAATGTCCTAAGCCTTCTAATTCACTAATCACTCATTCACTGACTCACCCAGAGCAACTTCCAATCTGGCAAACTCTGTTCGTGGTAAGTCCCCTGTATAGGTGTACTATTTTTCTTTTACACCTTATTTTTCCTGTTCCCTTTCTGTGTTTAGATACACAAATACCATTGTGTTACAGTAAAATATCATTGCCCACAATAACTAGGAGCAATGGGCTATACCATATAGCCTACCTGTGTAGTACGCTATACCAAGCTAGGTTTGTGTAAGGGCACTTGTTCGCACAGTGACAAATTGCCTAAGGATGTATTTCTCAGAATGTATCCCTACTGTTAAGTGATGCACTGTAAAAACACTGCATAAGAAAAGATTTGTGAGTTTGCAGAACTAGCAATAGAAATACGAATGTCATGCAGGTTCATTTTTGTTCCACTTTATCTTGATTTCCTCTGTTACATCTTCATAGGAAGAATCGTGTACTTCTGTGAAATGTATACTATCAAGGATCCAGGGGATATCAACTGGTGATTCTGACAGAATCCAGTTTCCTGCACTATTAGTAATTCTTGCTGATTTTATTGAAAAAATCCCTGGCACTGAACAATATTTATGACTCTTGGGCTTAGGCTTTCATTGTTAGGAAAAGGATCTCATTTTATGGCCTTATATCTAGTTGTCATTTATTAAAAATTCTACGAGGATAAATATGTTAAGATTTTGTTGCGACTTAGTACAGTGCTATGCAGAAAGGCCTCATTTTGATTATGGTGTTAGATGTGCTAAAATGTTAGTTTCTATCTTACTAAAGGTAATTCTGAAACCTTTTGAAAATATAACATGCAGCTATTTTTCAGTCTCATTGTACATGCCTCACTACCAATACTGTTTCTGGTGTTACATGGAATATATATTTTGAATTGAAATTGTTTCCAGAGTTTTATATTTCTTCACTTTAGAGACAGCATAGGGCAGTAGTTCTAAAACTTTTTGGCCTGAGGATCTCTTATGTCACCATTTTTAATAAAAATTAACATTTTATTTTTTAAAATTTGATTTGAGAAGTAAAGACAGGAAGGGAGAGAAAGAGGGAGGACATAGATGAGACGCATCAACTCATAGCTGTGGCACTTTGGTTGTTCATTGATTGCTTCTCATATGTGCCTTGACCAGGGGACTCAAGCTGAGCCAGTGACCTTGGGATCATGTCGATGATCCCACACTCAAGCCAGTGACCCCAAGCTATTGACCTTAGGGCTTTGAACCAGGGACCTCAGCGTCAAATGTCCTGGGTTGATGCTCTATTCTTTGTGCCACCTGGCTTAAAAAAACATGTTAGTTTAAAAAATAACATTGTTTGACATTTTTGCAAATCTCTTATTCCTGAGCTAGTGGAGGTAGCTGAATTCTTGTATTTTCTTGGGCATTTAGTGTCTGTTGCAACATGTTTTTTGAGTTGACAAGGTATATGAAGGAAGTTTTAGCCTCATAGAGATAGGTAGTTAGAAAAATGAGCAGTATTTTGACAGCCTTTTCAAACAATTGTGAATGTTTTTATAATCTGACAGCATATCATAACTCAAAAAGAGAAAGTTTATTAAACTTATTTGCAATGTAGAATCAAAAAATTCTATCACGGAATGTGTAATTTCTCTTAATTTAAAGTTAATTGGTTAATCTTACAGTTTTGAATAGATCTTTTACCCATGCATGTTTTATAACATTATGCACTGGTCATTTGGAAAGTATTGGTTCACTGAATTATGTAAAACTTTTAAAGATTGATATATTTTTACCATATTGTAGCAAAAAAATCAAATTAATATCACCGACAGAAAATTCTTTTTAACTATTGGGAAGCTGTCAAGTTGATAGTGCTTAGTTTGTCCTGAAAACTTGAATTTTGTCATTGGCAACAAGTTATGCCAGTTGTTTTCCTTGAAATGACAAATTTATTTTTGAAAAAATGTCAGCCAGATAGGCAGGTCAAATAACTATGGTTTTATCAGTCCAGTCAAGTAAAATGTTCTATAAAAAACAGCAAGGTCAAGTTCACAATTTAAGCAGTGAGCATAGAGAGTTGAAAAAGATGTGCATTCATGTTGAAGTTTAACAAAATTATTTTTACTACAGTGAAACCAGCTTTTTAAAAAATTCTGGTGCATGGCTGTGAGAAATACAGTGATTACTGGTATATTTGGTGCCGATGCCTCTATTCTTTCTGATGCATAAAGAGTTTTGCCCATTATTACTTTTACAGTACTGGTGCAAATGTCAACACAGTGCATAAAGCAAGCAATATCTCTTATCATGAAATAGTTTTGACTTCAACGACCCTTTGAAAAGGTCTTAAGGACCCTGAGGGGTCTGTAGCCCACATTTTGAAAACCAGTATCCTGGGACATCATAACATGAAAATTGAGAAGTTCCAGTAACAGCATTTTACTTAAACTATACAACTTTATTTGCCTTTTTATCAAATAATGCACGATGTGGGAAAATTAAGTTGTAAATGTGTTCTTTAAAATAGCTCAAATGTGTTTGTTTAGTAGTCTCATTGTAGCATTTTAATACCTGTCAAATTCTTTAAACTCTGACCTCTAATCTTTAAAATTACACTTTTTGAATTACTTTTTTCTCTGCATTTATATTTTGATCTGATTAAAATTATTTCATTGATGAAAACAATTATGAGTAAATAGTTTTAATATACTTTAAAAAATAATTTTAGGCAGGCATTCCAGACCCTCCAAATATGTCAGAAGAATTAATCCAGCTGAAAGCCAAGGAGCGACACTTTTTGGAGCAGTTGTTAGACGGGAAGAAGTTAGAAAATTACAAGATTCCAGTACCAATCAATGCTGAACTCAGAAAATATCAGCAGGTAAAGTTTTATACTTACTTTGTAAATATGAATAGTGATTATTTTTTTCAAATGTACCTTAAAGAATTTTTAAAACTCATTTAGTAAAATCTTGTGGTTAGTGTCTTATGCCTATAAAAATACATTTGGACCTGGACCCCATGTCCTAGACTCCAAAATAGTCATGGAGATGTAAAGTTCAGCATAGATCTGTGTACATTTATAATTTTTCTCTTTCAACATTTCAGGATGGTGTAAATTGGTTAGCATTTCTTAATAAGTATAAACTTCATGGAATTCTGTGTGATGACATGGGTTTAGGAAAAACTTTACAGTCCATCTGCATTCTAGCAGGAGATCACTGTCACAGGTAATTTAAAATGTTATTTTAAAAAAAGCCTTTCAGATGCTGAGAAATGTAAATAAACTGGTTAATTTATTGTGTTTTGCTGTTGTAAAGGGCCCAGGAATATGCAAGATCAAAATTGGCAGAATGTATGCCACTTCCTTCCTTGGTGGTTTGTCCGCCAACACTCACAGGTCACTGGGTGGATGAAGTAGGTAAATTTTGCTCCAGAGAATATCTCAATCCACTGCATTATACTGGACCCCCTACTGAAAGAATAAGGTAAGAACTGCATAACCAAAAAATGTTAAATCTTTTGCTTTAAGAAGTTCAGAAGAGCCTGACCTGGGGTGGCGCAGTGTATAAATCATTGACTTGAAACGCTGAGGTTGCCAGTTCGAAACCCTGGGCTTGCCTGGTCAAGGCACATACAAGAAGCAACTACTATGAGTAGATGCATCCTGTTTCTCCCCCACTCTAAAAATCAGTAAATAATAAATTTTTTTTAAAAGTTCGGAAGAATAAAATTTATCAAAGGTGAATTTAGTTAGCTAATTTTGGTTTCAGACACAGAAACTTATTTTAAAAGGTGAGTGTACATTTTAAAGATTATCATTCTCTTCAAAATTCAGGGACTTTACCCAAAACACTAGTTCAAAAGAATATATGCACCCCTGTGTTCATTGTTATTTATAATAGCCAAGATACAGAAGCAACCCAAATTCCCATCAGTAGACAGTAGATAAAAAAAGTTTTATATTTATATAATGAAATGTTAGTCATAAAGTAAGACTGAAAACTTAACATTTGTGACAGCATGGATGGACCTAGAGGTTATTATGCTAAGTGAAATAAGTCAGAGCAAGATAGATACCGTATGATTTCCTTTGTATGTGGAATTTAAAGAACAAAATAACGAACAAACAAAATGGACTCATAGACACAGAACAAACTGTTGGTTGCCAGATGGGGGAGAGGATTTAAGGAATTGGGTGAAAAGGTAAGAGGATCGAGAAGTACAAATTGGTAATGAACAAAATAGTCATGGAGCTGTAAAGTTCAGCATAGAGAATATAATTAATAATATTTGTAGTAGCTATGTATGATACCAGGTAGGTACAGAAATACTGAGGGGAACACTTCATAAAGAATATGATTGTCTAATCACCATCCAGTACACCTGAAACTAGTACAAAATATTAAATATAAACTAAGTGAAAGATAAAATTTTTTGTTTATTTTTAATTCAAGGCCTTAAACCATTAGCAATCAATTGGGCTTTCTAAGTACAGTATTAGAGCTAGGAAACTAGCAAGAACCAAAGCCATTCTCTGTGCCCTTCTCGGGAGCCTATGATCATAGCCATCTCCTAAGTGTCATAACTACCCATTTTCCCTAAGTGTTTCTTCCTTCTTCCTTCTCCCCTCTCTCTGTAAGGACTGCCTCAGCTGTCCTGATATTGTAACATTAAAATTCTGTTAGCTTTACCCTGTTTACTGATACATCTCTTATGTTCCCAAATACAGATTTTGAAGAGGGGAATCTCACTGATATCATTTCACCTTTTAAAGCTTGGCTAGTCATAGGTTGCTGATTAGTCCATAGATTTGCTGCCTTTCTGTATTAATAATAGCTACAATATATTGAGCACTTTCTGGCCAGGCATTGTTCTAAGCAGTTTTACATTTGTATAAAAATAGGTATTGTCTATTTTCACAATTGCTTTAAGGAACATTTTTGTTCCTAATTTGTAGTTGAGGAGTCTAGGACATGGGGCCCAGGTCCAAAGTCATTCAGCTAATTAAATGAGCAGGGTGAGATTTTAACACAGGCAGCTCAATAGCTTGCACTCTTAAAAAATTTACTATAGTGTCTGTTAGAATTCATTCATTTGCAAGTGATAGAAACTCAACTCAGACTAGCTTAAACAAACAAATTCACTAAATTGAGAATTTCAGGGGTTCTTATTTCAGGCACATCTAGATTACTCTCATTTGCTCTTTCTCCTCTGGGTCTGTGTTGGATTTCAGTCTAAAGTTGGTGGTTAAGATGATCATGGGCAATTCTAGCCTGGAAAATACAGTAAACAGAGATCTTTCCCCAGTCATGAATATATCGATACTGGAGATGACTGACTGGCCTTGTTTGGGTCCTGCTCACAAACCAGCCTTCTTGTGGTCAGGAAATAAACTATTGTAAATAGCTCAATCTAATTTAGATGCTTCATATCTTTGGTGAATATGGGGACTTACAGTGATTGATAGCTCCCCCTCAGTCCACCAACACAACTTGGAGTAGTGAAGAAATAGTGTGTCCAAAGAAGAGGTGTTGACACGTGAAGTTACAATGTCCGCCACATTTTAAGTCAGGTATCCATCTCTTTTCTAAGCAGACTAAGGAGCAATAAAGCCAGTTTATAAGAAGAGTGGTCTTCAGGTAGCTGGGTCATAAATTTAAACAGAAGAGAATGTTAGTCTTAGTAGGCAGATTGCAAGCATCTTATATGATAGTAGCTGTAGTTTTCACTTTGAAATTATATTACTAATTTTGCAGATTTCTCGTTTCCTAATCTTACTTTTTTTTTAAATGCAGGCTACAGCATCAGGTAAAAAGGCATAATCTGATAGTGGCTTCATATGATGTTGTGAGGAATGACATAGATTTCTTTAGGTAAGAATTAAAAAAAATTAAACAGTATCAAACTTGGAGAAACTTAGCATTTTCCTAACTCAAAGACTCTACCTATAGTTCCTGACAGTGAAAGATGCTAAATTTTTTTGTTTATTTTCCCTTAGAAATATTAAATTTAACTACTGTATTCTTGATGAAGGCCATGTCATCAAAAATGGAAAAACGAAATTGTCAAAAGCAGTAAAACAACTGACTGCTAATTACAGGATTATTCTTTCTGGAACACCAATCCAGGTAATTATCAACTTTTTTTTTTTTTTTTTTTTTTAATATTTGCCAGTGAAAAGAAGGCTTGGTATTATTGGTAGTGAGTTAAGTAAGAGGTTTTTTTGTTTTTTGTTTTTCAGTTTATAAGAATGATAATTTTCAGTAATTATCTTTCTTGCTTTTATAATGGTTCATTTGGTATGTAGCAGTATCTGAGCAAACTAGGTTTTTTGGAGTTTTTTGTTTTTTGTTTTTATGTGAGGGAGAGAGCTAGGGGAACAGACTCCCACATGTGCCCCGACTGGGATCTACCGGCAAGCCCCATCTAGGAGTGAGGCTTGAATCAACTGAGCCACTGGGTACGAGAAGGGGAGAGAGAGAGAAAGGGGATGGGGAGGGAGAGAAACAGATGGTCACTTCTCATGTGTGCTTGACTAGAAATTGAATCTGGGATGTCAGTATACCGGGCTGACACATTGTCCACTGAGCCAACCGGCCAGGGCATTCCCCCCCCCCCCCCCCCCCCCCCCCAAACTAAGTTTTTTTTGTTTTTTTTTGTTTGTTTTTTTCATTTTTCTGAAGCTGGAAACAGGGAGACAGTCAGACAGACTCCCGCATGCGCCCAACCGGGATCCACCCGGCACGCCCACCAGGGGCGATGCTCTGCCCACCAGGGGGCGATGCTCTGCCCATCCTGGGCGTCGCCATGTTGCGACCAGAGCCACTCTAGCGCCTGAGGCAGAGGCCACAGAGCCATCCCCAGCACCCGGGCCATCTTTGCTCCAATGGAGCCTTGGCTGCAGGAGGGGAAGAGAGAGACAGAGAGGAAAGCGCGGCGGAGGGGTGGAGAAGCAAATGGGCGCTTCTCCTGTGTGCCCTGGCCGGGAATCGAACCCGGGTCCTCCGCACGCTAGGCCGACGCTCTACCGCTGAGCCAACCGGCCAGGGCCCAAACTAAGTTTTTAAAAGTCATATTTAAAATATAATGCACCACCGGTGGTGCACTAGGTAGAGCTTCATCTAGGACACTGAGGTCCCAGGTTCTAAATCTTGAGGTCACCAACCTGAGTGCAGGTTCACCAGTTTGAGCATGGGGTCACTGGCTTGAGCCCAGGGTTGCTGACTTGAGCCCCCTGGTCAAGGTTCAGATGAGAAGCAATCAGTGAACAAGCAGAAGTGATACAACTACAAATTGATGCTTCTCATCTCTCTCCCTTAGGCTTTGTAAATAGAAGTCTTATGTCCAAAGTCTGAGAGACATTAACCAGACTATTTCTAACTGGCCATTCTCCTTTTGTAGTACAGTCCCCAGGTTACGAACAAGATGGGTTCTGTAGGTTTGAAAATGTTTAAGTATTTGTTTGCACAGAAAAGTAAAAACAAATAAAATACTGTTAAACTTACTATGTAAGTTGCCTTTATAGGTAAATGTACCTGTTCCAGCTTGCATACAAATTCAACTTAAGAACAAACCTACAGAACCTATCTTGTTCGTAACTCAGGGACTGCCTGTATTACATACACTACAATTTGATTTATACTGAAAAACTAGTGCTGACTCCGAGGTGAGTCATACAGTAAGAAGTGTGAATACATGAGGTCAGGAAGCAGTTGAAGGGAGGAGATTGTATAAGTTTATTTTGGAAACAAGAAGAAGATGATTGAGCATGTAGATGTCTTCAGATGAGAGAAATTGTGTTATCTTCCAGAGGAAGTGGTTGCAAGTGGTTTCATCTAGCTTGGATAGCCCACTCTGATGGGAAGATACCCTCATCACTCTTCAGTTAGTGGGAGGATCAACTCCAAGTGGCGTCTGAGAGTCCCTGTCACTGAAATAATTGATGATTTTTTATTTATGTACTACTTTTCTTTAAAATTATTTTTGGTGATGGGCTATTATAAGTGTTATGGTTATGTTCACTAAGTGAATGCTGTGGATTTTAATAACTATAAGAGATAATTACAAGCATTTAAAAATTTAATTACAAGTAAGAAAAGGTACCTTTAAAAGGGGAAAAAAAGACTTGGTTTGAATTATCAAGATTTGTTTTAATTTATACTCACATGGAAACTTCTCAGTATTTTTAAATAGGTTATTGCTTTCACAATAAAAGAAGTTTATTTATTTATTTATTTTTTTGCTTAAAGGCAATCTCTTTTTCCTTCATACCCACCAGAATAGTTTAGTTCTGAAGCTGTAAGGTGCGTTTCTGCACCAAAGAGCCATGGTAGCCCAGAGTTGGGAGTCAGGCTTAAGTTGGATTTGAAGGCAGTCCAGTACAGTGAGCCAGAGCCTGAGCAGTGTGAAGAGGGTGTCTGGAAGGTTTAAAGCAGGGGTCCCCAAACTTTTTACACAGGGGGCCAGTTCACTGTCCCTCAGACCGTTGGAGGCCGACTATAAAAAAAAACTATGAACAAATCCCTATGCACACTGCACATATCTTATTTTAAAGTAAAAAAACAAAACGGGAACAAATACAATATTTAAAATAAAGAACAAGTAAATTTAAATCAACAAACTGACCAGTATTTCAATGGGAACTATGGACCTGCTTTTGGCTAATGAGATGGTCAATGTCCGGTTCCATATTTGTCACTGCTAGCCGTAACAAGTGATAT
This sequence comes from Saccopteryx bilineata, assembly GCF_036850765.1. Taxonomy (NCBI): domain Eukaryota; kingdom Metazoa; phylum Chordata; class Mammalia; order Chiroptera; family Emballonuridae; genus Saccopteryx; species Saccopteryx bilineata. Next base: position 79,459,221 of record NC_089496.1, read on the forward strand.
GACCCGCTTCCGGAGCCATGACACCGCGCTTTGCGGCACCGCCACACACAGTACTCCAGGAGCACAGGATCGGCACTGACCACCAATGAAAGAGGTGCCCCTTCTGGAAATGCGCCGGGGGCCGGATAAATGGCCTCGGGGGGCCGCATGCAGCCCGCGGGCGGTAGTTTGGGGACCCCTGGTTTAAAGGGTGGAATGGCTCCTTAGGATACACACATATTGGGAAAGCATCCAAAATTAAAATGGGCTGATTTTTTTTTTCCATTAAACTTTAGCAGTTCCGTATGACCCATAAATACCGGGCAGACTGACCTATGACCAAACTTTTTTGTTTTTCCCTTGTTGAAGAAATAGTGATGTTTACCATATTCCTTAAATCTTGCTGTTAATTTGAATGTCAAAGTTAAAACAATCAGAAATGTATTCATCCTTCTGCTCCTCTATTTACTACTCTATGCCACCAATAGGATTTTTTTTTTTTACAAGGAGAGAGAAGAACAGATAGGGACAGACAGACAGGAACGGAGATGAGAAGCATCAATCATCAGTTTTTCGTTATGACACCTTAGTTGTTCATTGACTGCTTTCTCATATGTGCCTTGACCGTGGGCCTTCAGCAGACCGAGTAACCCCTTGCTGAAGCCAGCGACCTTGGGTCCAAGCTGGTGGGCTTTGCTCAAACCGGATGAGCCCACACTCAAGCTGACGACCTCGGGGTCTTGAACCTGGGTTCTCCACATCTATCCACTGCGATGCTCTATCCACTGCGCCACCAATAGGATTTAAATACTACAGACCAAAGCTTATTTGGTGGAGAAGACTTGAAAATTTCCCCCCAAATAAGAATATTTTCTCAAAGGATGCTGACCTGAATTTTACACATTAAAATATGTAGTTATACTACCTGAGCTATGGTGGCACAGCTGGTAGAGCGTCGACCTGGAATGCTGAGGTCTCCAGTTCAGAACCCTCGGCTGCCTGGTCAAGGCACATATGGGAGTTGATGCTTCCTGCTCCTCCCCCCTTCTCTCTCTCCTCTCTAAAATGAATACATTAAAATATATATAGGGAGAATTATACCATACACCTAAAAATGTTATAATTTCTCATCTTTATCATCATAACGGGCTTTTGTTCATATGTTATTTTTTAAGTGCAAGTAAATAATCCCAGTACAGAAGATAATTTGTATTCCTTTCTTATATTCAGAACAACGTCTTGGAGCTGTGGTCATTATTTGATTTCCTCATGCCAGGATTTTTGGGGACTGAACGCCAGTTTGCTGCTCGATATGGTAAACCTATATTAGCAAGTAGGGATGCTCGAAGCTCCAGTCGAGAACAAGAAGCAGGTATGAAAGAGAGACATAATTATATTCTCTGTACAAGTGAATATCATTTATTCCTAACTTTTTTGAGCCATATTCTCTTATTAACAGGTGTCCTTGCAATGGAGGCACTGCACCGCCAAGTCCTGCCTTTTCTTTTGAGAAGAATGAAAGAAGATGTTTTGCAGGATCTTCCACCCAAAATTATTCAAGACTATTACTGTACTCTAAGTCCTCTCCAGGTTAGGAATCTGGTGATTGTGGTTGTTGGTGGTATGTTTTATTAGAAGAATGCTTTAAATAAGCCACAAAAGTATTGAGTAAAGGGGAATAGCCTTTGGCTTTATCACTCTAATTTAGTGTCTTCCCTAGACTTGAAGAATATTCTGTTTCAAACAGATGTAGATAAGACCTAAGTGAATCTGTTTGTTTATGTGGATACATTTGGATATGTGCATTTCAAATGTAGCATTATAACACAATATTCAGTATTATAATTGCTTTCTTACGTATATAGTTAGTTGAAAAAGTTGCAAGATTAAACTGAGGAAATGTTTATAAGGGCCAAAAATATGCCTATAGCATCTTATTCTTACGACAGCATTATATTGTCCTTATATGAATAAGGAAGCTAAAGCTCAGAAAGTTAAGCAACTTGCTCAAGGTTATATAGCCAATATACATGGATGGGCAAAAGTAGGTTTGCAGTTCTATGGAAAAAGACATGCTACCTGATCAGGCGGTCGTGCAGTGGATAGGGCATCGGACTGGGCACAGAGGACCCAGGTTTGAAACTCCAAAGTTGACAGCTTGAGCACGAGCTCATCTGGTTTGAGCAAGGCTCACCAGCTTGAGCCCAGGGTCACTGGCTTGAGCAAGGGGTCACTAGGTCCGCTGTACCCCCTGGTCAAGGCACATATGAGAAAGCAATCAATGAACAACTAAGGTGTCGCAACAAAGAATTGATGCTTCTCATCTCTTTCCCTTCCTGCCTATATGTCCCTCTCTGTCTCTGTCACAAAAAAAGAAAAGTACATGCAAGTTATGATTATTACAATAGCTTTATTAACTCAAAAGAATGTCATAATATGACCCTGGCTGGTTGACTCAGCAGTAGAGCATTGGCCTGGTGTGTGGAAGTCCTGGGTTTGATTCCTGGTCAAGGCACACAGGAGAAGCGACCACCTGCTTCTCCACCCCTCCCCTCCTCCCTCCATCCCTCTCTCCTCCCTTCCCACAGCCAAGGCTTGATTGGTTGGCGCTGGGTGCTAAGGATGGCTCCATGGCCTTGCCCCAGTTGTTAAAATAGCTTGGTTGCTGAGCAATGACCCCACATAGGCAAAGCATCACTTGGTAGGGGCTTGCCAGGTAGATCCTGGTAAGGGCGCATGTGAGAGTCTGTCCATCTGCCTCTTGCTTAATTTAAAAAAAAGCCTGACCAGGCGCAGTGGATAGAGTGTCGGACTGGGATGCTAAGGACCCAGATTCGAGACCCCGAGGTCACCAGCTTGAGCGCGGGCTCATCTGGTTTGAGCAAAACGCTCACCAGCTTGGACCCAGGGTCGCTGTCCCAAGCAAGGGGTTACTCGGTCTACTGAAGGCCCGCGGTCAAGGCACATATGAGAGAGCAATCAATGAACAACTAAGGGGTCGCAATGTGCAACGAAAAACTAATGATTGATGCTTCTCATCTCTCCGTTCCTGTCTGTCTGTCCCTGCCTATCCCTCTCTCTGACTCTCTCTCTGTCTCTGTAAAAAAATAAAAAAATTAAAAGAAAAAAAAAGAATGTCATAATACAACTGTAAACCTACTTTTCCTGCTTTTGCTCATGCTTGTTTATCTGGGCTAAGTTTCAAACCTTGGGAAGTGGGGACCTCATTCCTTTTAAAGTATTATTGCATTGCCTGTAATTTTTTTTTTTTTTTTTTTTTTTTTACAGAGAGAGAGAGGGATAGACAGGGACAGACAGACAGGAACGGAGAGATGAGAAGCATTAATCATTAGTTTTTCATTGCGCGTTGCGACACCTTAGTTGTTTATTGATTGCTCTCTCATAAGTGCCTTGATCGTGGGGCTACAGCAGACCGAGTAACCCCTTGCTTGAGCCAGCGACCCTGGGTCCAAGCTGGTGAGCTTTGCTCAAACCAGATGAGCCCGTGCTCAAGCCAGTGACCTCAGGGTCTCCTCGTACCTGGGTCCTCCACATCCCAGTCCGACGCTCTATCCACTACGCCACTGCCTGGTCAGGCGCACTGCCTGTAAATTTTTGAAATAAATTTTGGCTTCTGCATAATTCTGATTTTGTACATAGAGACCATTATCAAAGGAATTTATTGTATGCCTTTCCTTGTGTAGTATTTTGTAAGGGGAAACTATCCCTTACAGAGTTTTGTTCAGGTCACTACTCATCAGTCCATTTCAACAGTATGAGGTGATCAAATGAATATAAGAAAGATATATAGACACACCCTACAAACTTACCTTCTTTCCCCTCCAGTGTATTGACAGTGAAGCTGTATTTATCTGTACATCTTGAATTTAGCTGCTCACAGTTCTTTGACCAATATATTATCTCTCTGGGCCTCCATTTCTTATTTGTAAAAAAGTATTAATATTTCTAGAAAGGAATATTGTATGAGCAATGTGATGAAGGCTTTTTAAAGTACAATAAAGAAAAGGTGCCATGTGGAAAAAAGGCCATGGTGATACACTAGTGATGAAGTTAAAACATCAACATGAAATACATTTAAGTAGTCTGGAGGGAGGGAAGTGACATTTGCCCTTATTTAACTTCCATAGGTTTTCATACTCTGACTTCTGGTACTTAGCACTCTAGCTTTTCTTCCCTTTTGCATTGTGTTAGCATGTACAAGCAGAGCCCAGGCCCCAAGGTAGTACTTTACACTTGATAGGAGTTCCCTTTGGGCAGCAATATCATTTAAAAGGTAGTCTTGGAGTGAACCTATGGAGTCTTGATAGTGTAACTTCACTTACGGGAGATTTTCGCATTGAGTTGCAGGAGTTCAGGTTCTCTGTTAGTGGCGTTATATTTCTCTTCTGAACAAAGTGCGAAAAACTATTTGACTAGTTTTTAATATTTCAGCAGCGAAACTTAATGTGTTATATTTGTTTTCTAAAAGTAATTTTAAAAGAATTGACCAAGATGCAATGGATTAGCTGTAATTAGTAGTGAAGTATAGGTATCATAATTTATTTTTATTAAATTACTGCTCTTATTGACCATTGCTGGATATTTTTTTAACAATTGAAAATAAATATACTTCTTTTCTGGGGAAATTTTACAGGTTCAACTCTATGAGGATTTTGCTAAGTCTCGCGCCAAGTGTGATATCGATGAAACAGTTTCTTCAGCTGCACTTTCTGAAGAAACTGAAAAACCAAAACTTAAAGCTACAGGCCATGTATTCCAGGTATAACTTACAGTCTACTCTTTGAATGTCACTTAAAATTCTTCAGTGCAGCAGATTTTATAATGAACACTGAAATATAGGTTTAAGTTTTTTTTAATTAATTAATTAATTTATTTTTAGTGAGTGGAGGGGAGGCAGACAGACAGATTCCTGCATGTGCCCTGACCAGGATCCACCTGGCAAGCCTACTAGGGGGTGATGCTCTGCCCATCTGGGGCCTTTGCTCCTTTGCAGAGGTAGCCTTTTTTTTTAAGTGCCTGACATGGAGGCCATGGAGCCATCCTTAATGCCCAAGGCCATCTTGCTCAAGCCAATCGAGCCATAGCTGTGGGAGAGGGAGAGAGAGAGAGATAGAGAGAGGAAGGAAGAAAAGGGGGAAGGATGAAGAAGTAGGTAGTTGCTTCTCCTGTGTGCCCTTACCAGGAATCGAACCTGGGATATCCACATGCTGAGTCAGTGCTAAGTTTTTTCAGTACTGTGTATATTCCTAAAAATAGGTAAAAGTACCAATTTATTTTCATATTCATAGTTAATTAGTGATTAATAATATAAAAATGCAATGTATGTTTATATGAAAAGGGTTTTGGAATAGAAAGTGTTTTGCTTTCCATTCAAAAAATGTTGGAATACTTCACACAAGGCAGTAATTTTTCTAAGCTCAGGGATCAATCAATTATAGCAGTGGACAAAACAGACTCCCTTTCTTCCAGATATGAAAAATAAGTAAAATACATATTATGTAAGAAAATAAAGCAGAGTATGAGATTATAAAGTATAGGAGTCAGGATAGGTTGTGATTTTTTAATTGAGGGATCAGGGATGGCCAAACTGAGAAAGTGACATTTTTAGCAGACCTAAAGGATTGAGGCATGGCAGAAACGTAGGAGAAGCAGTTCTGGACAGAGGATATAAAAATGACAGAGGTCCGAGGCATGCTGCCTCTTATACTCGAGTGTGTGTAGCCAGTGATGAAAAAAGACACAGAAAGTGTCTACTTTTTTCCTTTTTGAAATATTCCACTATTTATGGAAAACCTTCCAAATCTCCTTGCCACCAGTAAATTATATACTGTAGCATTTTTAAAGATAGAAGAGGAAAAAGATGGTTGTAAAGACTTAATACCTCTCCCAGAGTCTTTTAAGCCTCGTCAGTGGAGTTGACTAATACAGATCTGTGTGCCAAGGGAGAGATGCAAATCATAATCCGAATAAAAAGCAAGAGAGAAAGCGTGTGGCTGAATCAGAAAAGAAAGAAGAGATCCTGTAGAGCAATGGTTTTCAACCTTGCCACACTTGGGGACCAGTGAAAATCAAAGAATTATTTCAAGGACTGCTAAAGCAGAAATCACTGAGCATAAGCGAATTTGACTAAGATCATTGGGTCTATAATCTTCATACATCAGGGTGGTTAACTCTTTCGTGACTGGCACAAAGTTTCTGGCAGATCGGTCTGCAGACTGGAGGTTGAAAAACACTGCAGAGTTCTGATTCTCAAACACAACTACTTGAAATAAACATCTAGCTTCCCACCCTCTGTCACAGACCTGAACCACAACAGTATATAGAGGGAAAGATTTGCAGATTTATTAGGTCCTCAAGAAAGTCTTATACCCACTGATGTTTGAGTAACCCTTCTCTAGGGAAGTCATGCCTGGTCCAGAAGTATCTGTAAGCTTTATCAGGCACTTTGAGTGGAAAAGATTTAGCTCTAGGAGCTAATGAATAAAACTCTCTGTATGAGAAGCTCATTGTCTAGTGAGTGATACAGACAATAAACAGTACAATCTATACAATATATACAAAGTTATAAATGCTGTCAAACTGCTCCAGCCAGTTAGCTCAGTCTGTGAGCTATACCAGTGAATGCACAACTAAGTGGAATCACAAATGCTTCTCTCTCCTTCCCCTTCCTTTCTCTCTCTAAAATGAAGAATAATTTTTAAAATAAATACAAACTGCACACGAAACACAGATGAAGCCATCACAGATGAGATACTTGAACTGGTTCTTGAAAGAATGAGTATCCGTAGTCAGAAGAGGCAGAAAGGCATTCTAGACAGAGAATAGAGGAGGAAAAGATACTGAGATACAACAAGGACTTGTGGCATGTGAAGTGGACTCATACATACTTTTTTCCTCTTTAAAGGCATTACAGTACTTACGTAAACTGTGCAACCATCCAGCATTAGTCTTAACACCTCAACATCCAGAGTTCAAGAGTACTACTGAAAAATTGGCAGCTCAGAACTCTTCTCTTCATGATATTCAACATGCCCCTAAACTCTCAGCTTTGAAACAAGTAAGTCTTTTAAGTGTTAGATATGTGTTGAACATTCCTGCTCTATAAACTAGGTAAATTTGTATTTCTAATAGGTTACTGATATACATTTACCACTTTATTTCTTGATTTGATTTGTTAAATTTTTGATACAGCTTTTTAAAAATTTGTGGTAAAATATATATATATAGCATAATATATGCCATTTTAATCATTTTTAAGTGTATAATTCTGTGGCATTATTTGCATTCACTGTTGTATAACTGTCACCACTATTTATTTATGAAATTTTTCTATTACCCAAACAGAAACTCTGAACTCATTGAGCAATAACTTCCTGTTCTTCTTTTCCCCCAACACTGGGTAACCTCTAATGTACTTTCTGTCTGTATGATTTGCGTGTTCTAAATATTTCATTAAGTAGACTCATAATGTTTGTCCTTTTGTGACAGGCTTATTTCATTTATTTTCATGGTTCATTCATGTTATGTATTTGTACTTCATTTTTATGGCTGAATAATATTCCTCATTACTGTTATCATGTATATACCACATTTTCTTTATCCAGTCATGTGTTGATGTGATACTTGAGTTGTTTCAACCTTTGGCTATTGTGAATAATGCTGCAGTGAACACTGGCTTATAAGTATTTGTTTGTGTTTCCTCTTCAGTTCTTTTGGATATAGACCTAGGAGTGGAATTGCTGGCTGGATCGCACAGCAATTCTATGTTTAACTTTTTCAGAAGCTGCCAAACTGTTTTTCCATTGTGGCTGCACCATTTACATTCCCACTAACAGTGTGCCACGGATACAATTTCTCCACATCCTCCTCAACAGTTATTTTTTTTATTATAGTCATCCCAGTAGCATGAATTGGCATCTCATTGTTGATTTGTTATGACCAATGATGTTGAACATCTTTTCATGTGTTTGTTGGATTTTTCTATATCTTTGGAGAAATACCTGTTTTGGATAATTTTTAATTGGACTTTTATTCTTTTGGTTGAGTTTTAGGACAGATATGATTTGCCAATACTCTCATTCTGTATATTGTCTTTCACTTTCTCGACAATGTCCTCCATGGTTTCTGATGAGAAATCAGGTGGTAATCTTACTGAGGATCCCTTTTACATGATGAGTCACTTTGCTTTTGCTGCTTATAAGATTCTCTTTGTCTTTCAACGGTTTGATTACAATATGTGTCAGCATGGATCTATTTTCAAATAAAAATTGAATTTAATCTATAATTATACTGTAGTCTTTAAATCATTCTTAGTTTATGTTTTTGTACATTACTTTTTTACCTACAGTTATACTTAAACTAATCTCTTACTTGAGAGTATCTCTTATTACTGTGAAATGTCTGGAATTAAGAACTTTAGTAACTCTGCACTTTAGGCCCAGATTATTTCTGGCTATACCGATGGAGGGCTTTTCTAGAACCCTTCTTTCCCATTTGCCCTCTTCTTTTCAGCTATTGAGAGTAAAGGTTCTGTCTTGGGAGATAATTAGCCTGCTTTATTTTATTTAAAATATGTCGGTTCTCTGAGGTAAAGGAGAAATCTTATTTGCCTTTTAAAAATCTGGCAGAAGAAGAATGTTTGTTTATTAGCAGGTAATTGTGCCAGAAGTATTGCTGGAGCTAGAATTTAAAAATTCATTAGAGTAGAATAATGAACTGAAACTCTAGGTGACATTTAATGGTGATGCAGAGTCAATTGTAAAAGAAAACATAGGTAAATATAGATTCTGTCAGACTTGGCAAACATTTTATATAGGGTAAAGTTGAGTTTGATTTGATGGCAAGTTCACTGCAAACCTGTATGAATTAGTTGCCAGTATATAAAGCTATTATGATCTTGGTAGAATTAAAGCATTGAATTAATGCCCAAAATGAGGGCATCACAGTTTTACTGTATTTTATGTCAGTCAGACCAAATTTTGAGTATCATTTATAATTTGGGTCACTATAGGTATATAACTATAATAACCTAGAAACCATTTATACAAGGTATTGCTTGAAAAACTATTGGTTGCCTACTTCTATTGAACACCTGTATAACAAATTTCATTCTTTTTTCAGTTGCTATTGGACTGTGGTTTGGGAAATGGCAGCACTTCAGAGAGTGGCACAGAGTCTGTTGTGGCCCAGCACAGGATCCTGATCTTCTGTCAGCTTAAAAGCATGCTTGACATAGTAGAACATGATCTTCTCAAACCTCACTTACCCTCTGTCACTTATTTGAGATTAGATGGAAGCATACCTCCTGGTCAGAGGCATTCCATTGTTTCACGGTAAGTGGCCTCTAAAACTCTTATAAATCGAGGCTGTACTCACTGTACTGTTACATACATAAAGGTTTCCCTCATGAAATATTTTCTTTAAAAATATAGAATGATAGAAATATAATTGAATAGACTGTTTAGTTTTTAAAAAGTGTCACTATATTAGGCCTGACCTGTGGTGGCGCAGTGGGATAAAGCGTCGACCTGGAACACTGAGGTTGCCGGTTCGAAACCCTGGGCTTGCCTGGTCAAGGCACATATGGGAGTTGATGCTTCCTGCTCCTCCCCCTTCTCTCTCTCTCCCCTCTCTCTAAAAATCAATTAAAAAAATCAATAAAAAAAAAAAAAAAAAAAAAAAAGTGTCACTATATTAGGATAGCACTTTGAAGGGTATGAAAGAAATTTAAGGCATCAAAAAAAAAATAGAGGTAACTGTAGTACATTCCACCTCACCTTTCTGTGGGGAGTTGTGGTGGGAGGAAGCAAACAAGTGGTTTGGCTGAGGTCAGAACAAACTGAAAGCTGGCCCAGCTAGGAAGCAGAATCAGTAAGTACATTGTTTATTACATGTGGCCTGCACCCTCTGTTTAGAAAGTCACAGATTTCTAGACACAGATTCCTAGGTTCTATATCAGACTAGCTAACTTCAAGAGTGAGTATTTTTAACAAGCACCCTCAAGAGATTGTTAGACATAATGTAGTTGGAGACTCATGAATGGGTTTTGAAGGCAGACCCAGGTTGGACTCCTGCCTCTGCTTTATTCAGGCCTTGTTCTCTTGGGTATATTGATTATCCGTAGAGCTTGAGTCCCTCTAAAAGGACAGTGATAATATCCTTATAGAGCTGTTGTAACAATTAAGTAACATAATGCATATAAAGTAAAAAGCCCACTGCTTGCCCTCTGGTGAGATGTAATAAATGGTAGCTTGGTAATGTTAGTTTTTCTTTTTCCTAGAAGCTGTTAGATGTCCTTTGCCAGTATCTTCTAGGACTAGTACAGTAGCAGCAACTCTCAGCAACTTTATCTCTGCCTTCCCTGACTGATCTTTTCCCCTCAATGTCCTCTTCTCTCTCAATACATTAAAAGTTCTTAGTTTTGCCTGATCAGGCGGTGGCGCAGTGGATAGTGCGTCGGACTGGGATGCAGAGGACCCAGGTTCGAGACCCCGAGGTTGCCAGCTTGAGCACGGGCTCCTCTGGTTTGAGCAAAAATTCCACCAGCTTGAGCCCAAGGTCACTGGCTCCAGCAAGGTGTTACTCGGTCTGCTGAAGGCCCGCGGTCAAGGCACATATGAGAAAGCAATCAATGAACAACTAAGGTGTTGCAACGCGCAATGAAAAACTAATGATTGATGCTTCTCATCTCTCTCCATTCCTGTCTGTCTGTCCCTGTCTATCCCTCTCTCTGACTCACTCTCTGTCTCTATTAAAAAAAAAAAAAAAAAAGTTCTTAGTTTTGTCCTAATTATACTTAGTGCTTAATTACATTTTTGCAACTTAGCCTTTATTTGATACTCTGAATTATAGTCCAGTTGGACTTATTTCTTTTTGCAAAATTTTTGAGGCCCTGGCCGGTTGGCTCAGCGGTAGAGTGTCGGCCTAGCGTGTGGGGGACCCGGGTTCGATTCGCGGCCAGGGCACATAGGAGAAGCACCCATTTGCTTCTCCACCCCACCCCCTCCTTCCTCTCTGTCTCTCTCTTCCCCTCCCGCAGCCAAGGCTCCATTGGAGCAAAGACGGCCCGGGCGCTGGGGATGGCTCCTTGGCCTCTGCCCCAGGCGCTAGAGTGGCTCTGGTCGCGGCAGAACATCACCCCCTGGTGGGCGTGCCGGGTGGATCCCGGTCGGGCGTATGCAGGAGTCTGTCTGTCTCTCCCCGTTTCCAGCTTCAGAAAAATAATAAATAAATAAATAAATTTTTGACATGTTCTAGAATACATTCTATTACTGTAGATCTTATATACAGGGTAGCAAAAGTAGCTTTACAGTTGTATGTGAAAGTTTTTTCTTATATTTTCCATACAAACAACTGTAAACCTACTTTTACCCCACCCTATATTTATTAAAATTTTCAGTTGGTCACAGAAATATTTATATTTTAGATTTGTAAAGAAGTGTTCTCATTTGTGTTCTTTAATTTTTATTAAGTAGTCTAATTTCTGTTATATAGGTACCTTAGAGAAATGTACTAATTTTTAAATATATTTTTAGGTTCAACAATGATCCATCCATAGATGTTCTCTTACTTACAACTCACGTTGGTGGCCTGGGGCTTAACTTAACAGGCGCTGACACAGTGGTATTTGTGGAGCATGACTGGAATCCTATGCGTGATCTACAAGCCATGGACCGGGCGCATCGCATTGGGCAGGTAAAGTCACTGCACACAGGTATTAATCTCCTCAGAAAAGACAGGAATCACTTTACATTCCTACTCTGATATTAACAAATGTCTGACCTTAGGCAAGTCACTTAATTCTGTGGCACCACTTCCTCATGCATTAAATGAGGTGGCATGGGTTAAGAAAACTAGGACACTGTCCATTCCTAATATTCTATGATTCTCTGCAAATATTTTAAGCTAATGGAGCCAGATTAAGAAAACCCAATCATAATCAGATAGTAGTTAAGTATGCAAGCCCCTTAACCTGGTGAGCCTTGCTAATTTATTTGTGCTGTAGTTGCTTAACGTCTTTCTCTCATTCAGAAACGTGTGGTTAACGTGTACCGATTGATAACCAGAGGAACGTTGGAGGAGAAAATAATGGGTTTGCAGAAATTCAAGATGAACATAGCGAATACAGTTATTAGCCAAGAGAACTCTAGTTTGCAGAGTATGGGGACAGATCAACTTCTTGATCTGTTTACGCTTGATAAGGTAAAGAACTTACACAATTTGCTCTATCCTTAGTGCATGCACAGACTTTCCAGAGCTGCTTGGTGGAAGTATTGAAGGGAGTAGCAAAAAGCACTCATTTAAGTATCAACTAAACATTTTTTGGGAATTTTTGACATCCAGATAAAACTCTTCAGGATTCTAGGGGTGTTTGAAGTTTTGACACTCTGATTATCTCCAATGTCTTGCCCCAAGATTTCTTTCCTTAGTTCTTTGCTGTTAAAAGACATCTGTCACTGGAGTCAGCAAGACCTAGGTCTGTGTTTCTTGCCCTGCCTCCTATTAACTGGTGACCTTAGGCAAGTGAACTTCTTCAGGCACCTATACTCTCAGGAGAGTAACAATGCCTGTCTTACTACACGGTTATGAAGTTAATATATGTAAGCATTAAGAAAGGTTATCTAGTATAGACTCTCAATAAATAGTAACCATTCTTAGTATTGTAGGTGACAGAACCTAATATAGCAGATAATCTATTATCAAAGGATGTACCATTTGGAAATATTATCACTCTAATAGAGTTTGATTTAAAGTACTTCATAGGTTCAGAAAATCAGCTGCACACCCAGTATAAATTAATGTGAGAATTGGCCTTAGGTAATGTAATTAAATGTAATAACAGAATTATAATGTCCAAATTTGAGAGAAAGTAAGTTCCACTGTACTGTGTGTGTTCAGCCACTGTTAGAATATTATGTCTGGTTCTGGGTGCTATATTTTAAACAATAACAAACTAGTAAGTCCCCAAGAGATGGCCAGAATGGAGGAAGGTTCTTCAATCATGTCATATAAGGTAAGGTTGGAAAAACTAGATATATGTAACCTAAGAAAAAGAAGGCTCAAAGAAACACAGATTGCTGCCTTCAAATAGCTTTTATTCTATTGTAAGAATATTCTTATGTGTGACTTTTAGCAAAGAAAACTGGGCTCAGGGATGTTCCAGGGAAGCAAGAACTAAAATTTGAATCAAGACTATTTTTATATAGCAATTTGTATTTTTTTTTTTTAAGTAAGAAGTGGGGAGGCAGAGAGACAGACTCCTGCATGTGCCCCAACCAGGATCCACCTGGCTCTGCCTATCTGGGGCTGTTGCTCCATTGCTTGGCAACCAAGCTATTTTAGCACCTGAGGTCAGGCCATGGAGCCATCCTCAGCACCTGGGGCCAACTTGCTCCAATCGAGCCATGGCTGTGGGAGAGGAAAGAGAGAGATAGACAAGGAAGAGGGGGAGGGGCAGAGAAGCATATGGTCACTTCTCCTGTGTGCCCTGACTGGACATCAAACCCAGACATTCACACTCTGGGCTGACGCTGTACCACTGAGCCAACTGGCCAGGGCCAAATTTTCTTAATTTGATTTTTGTACTTTGGTTATGTAAGAGAATGTCCTTGTTCTTAAGAATATATGCTTATTTTTCTCTAGAGGTAAAGGGGCACATAGCATTTATAAACTATATCTGGCTCATACATATATCTATATATAGGGGAGAGAGAATGACAAAACCAGTGTAACACAGTTAACAATGAGTTCTTTGTAATATTCTTATAATTCTATAATCTTGAAATTCTTCCCAAATAAAAAGCTTAAAACGATAAATTATTAGGCCTGGGGGAAAACAGAATAAGCTATCTTATGAGATGAACTTACTATCACTTGAAGTATTTAACTCTGTGGAATAAATGCAATGTTAGAATCAAGTATGATAGTTTAAAGCAAAATGTAATTTTTGAAGTTAATTTTTTATTTCATCTTTCTGCCAATTTTTCTTAAGGATGGAAAAGCAGAAAAAGCTGACACCTCTACATCTGGAAAAGCAAGTATGAAATCCGTTCTTGAAAACCTGAGTGATCTTTGGGATCAAGAGCAATATGACTCAGAGTACAGCCTGGAAAATTTTATGCATTCTCTCAAGTAACTATCAAATACTGTTAATGCGATTGCTGCTAGTTCAGTTACATTTCTGCTGATATTCAGCAAATTTCAAAGTTTATAGTGAACTTTTAGCTCAATGTGTAAATAGATCTGAAGAATATTCAGCATAACGCTGATTCTTGTTTCACTGGGCGGAACAAGTTATTCTCAAATATTTGCACTGTATTAAATTTAAATGTTAATGTGAAATGGTTTAAATTTTACATGCTGAATAGCTGCAGAGGAACCAAACCAGGTTTACATGTGCTACCATGAGGGGTTCTTACTGGGAACGAGCCTCCTGTCTTTACATAGTCATTTTGTACAGGATAAATATCCATGAGTACTCTAGTGTTCATGTACATTTTTCCTTTTAAATAGAACTTGTTTTTATAAATGATTAAAAATAGGGCTTTTTTTGTACTAAGCCTTAATGAGCCATAATTTTAAGAATAATGACTATGATATTGGTCACTCTTAGAACATGAAAATCTTAGACAATGAATTGAACTATGCTTCTGGTGGAAACCTTTATATATTTAATGCAGATGCATAGTGTTTTTCAAGTCTTTAACATCATTTTGTCAACTTTTAAAATATTATCAATTATTCTAAATACAGGTAATGGTCTATTTAAGGCTATCAAAATAACATCCTATTAAGAGGGTGTTTGTTTTTTTTTTAATTTATCTAATGGCTAGGATATAGCCAGATTCAGAGAACATATGTATGCAATAGGTTTCAATCATATATATATATAATATATTTTTTGTAACTATGAACATATACAGTTTTCCAGAAGTAGATTTTACACTGCTTAGAAATCTAGAACCAATGGTGAATAGACTGTTTATTGAAGTAATGCATGACTGAAGCATAAAAGGGAGAAATCCTTTATATATACAAACATGCATAAAAACACATATCTATATCACAGACATACACCTGTCCTGCATTCGAAAAGGTGCTTAGTATCAGCACTAAAATCATGTAGTTATACTGAGCAGCAATAATAACTGGGCCTGAAGCTGATCAGTGTTAGAAAAGTGAGCTCAGTGGTAAGGGTGGGTATATGTATATAGATGTGCGTCTATATGTGTATGTATATAATTTTATAAATTTCAAACAAATTAATACATGCTTGTGTGCATATATATGTATGAGATATTTGTATATACATGTACAGGTAATAACATCCCCACGGTTTGTGGCTAGCCATAACATAGGCATCGATTAAAAACCATCAGACCTCAGTGTAAAAGAAACTGTTCTGTTTAAAGTTATTAGTGATACTGTTCTGCAGCATATAGACATGGACATTTGTCACATTTCAGTAGCCTCAACAATCATACTGTAACATTAAACCTAGCATTCCACAAGAGAATAAATAAGATTGAAACCAAAATATATGCAACTGTGTGTTATGTGTACAAAATAATCACTAGAAAGAGCAAAAGATTAACATGATTAGCTCATAAAGGTTCTAAAAAGCTCAATACCTTTTTTTCTTACTAATTAAATCGTTTATTGTATCATTGGTTAGGATTTACATTCAAATTGTAAAAGACTAAAAGGAAACTAAACTCTTGACTTCATATAGAACATTCATTGTATATAGCTCTGGGTGCAGAGTCAGTAAACCTGAGTGGAATTTTTTTTTTTTTTTTTTCCCTGAAGTTGGAAACAGGAAGGCAGTCAGACAGACTCCCGCATGCGCCCGACCGGGATCCACCCAGCACGCCCACCAGGGGGTGATGCTCTGCCCATCTGGGGTGTCACTCTGTTGCAACCAGAGCCATTCTAGCGCCTGAGGCAGAGGCCACAGAGCCATCCCCAGCACCTGGGCCAACCTTGCTCCAATGGAGCCTTGGCTGTGGGAGGGGAAGAGAGAGACAGAGAGGAAGGAGAGGGGGAGGGGTGGAGAAGCAGATGGGCGCTTCTCCTGTGTGCCCTGGCCAGGAATCGAACCCGGGACTCCTGCACGCCAGGCTGACACTCTACCACTGAGCCAACTGGCCAGGACCCTGAGTGGAATTTTTTTTTAAAGATTTTATTTACTCACCTGATCAGGCAGTGATGCAGTGGATAGAACATCAGTCTGGGACGCAGAGGACCCAGCTTTGAAATCCCGAGGTTGCTGGCTTGAGCGCGAGCTTACAAGCTTAAGCTCTGGGTCACTGGCTTATGGGATCATAAACATGACCCCATGGTCTCTGGCTTGAAGCCCAAGGTTGCTGGCTTGAGCAAGGGGTCACTCGCTCTGCTGTAACCTCCCCAGTAAAGGCACATATGAGAAAGCAATCAATGAACAACTAAGGTGCCGCAACAAAGAATTGATGCTTCTTGTCTCCCTCCCATCCTCCCCGTCTCTGTCTCTCTCTCTCTCTCTGTCACACACACACACACACACACACACACACAAAGACTTTATTCATTTTAGAGAGGAGAAAGAGAGAAGGTGGGGGGAGCATGAAGCATCAACTCTCATATGTGCCTTGACCAGGCAAGCCCAGGGTTTCCAACTGGTGCCCTCAGCATTTCCAGGTTGACGCTTTATCCACTGCACCACCACAGGTCAGGCCTAAGTTGAATTTCTTAAACTATTAATATGCTTTTTCTGTAAGCCAACTATTTAACATAGCTCAGAGTAATGGTATTTTCTAAGAATATGTAAGGAGCAATATATTATTAAATAGGAAGAGAATACATACCATAAAAGTTAGATTGTTTTTCAAATTAGGACAGAGCTGCAAGGATTGCTTCTGCATGGGAAAGGAGGGTCAGAGGGAAGAGGAAGACTTAGCATGACTAGAACATTAAAAAGATAACCTTTTGAGTTACACAAAAGTAAATCGCACATTCCAGCTTTCCAAATAAAGAAAAACACATAAACAGGTAAGAATTAAGTATTCTCAATTAAGTAACCGATTTAGAGTTTATAGTAATGCAGCCTAAGAGTGATGGTTACATGGAGAAAGTGGAACTGTGAGTGATACTAAAGAAGTTTATAGCTGTTAATTGTGTGGATGTGACAATGAGATGGTAATGTGTTTTTAAAATGTGTGCATGTGGGAAACAAAACAAGCATGAGAGAAGGTTATATTTTAAACTGGGTTTGGGTTCATGAATATCCATTGCACTATTCCCCCTCTTTTTTATTATAGAAAATTCTAGTTAAAGATAACTATATACTCATAGTTATCATTCGTGTTTCCTGTAGGAGAATCATAAGTTTTTATGACTAAAGAAATAGTAAAATTTATGGTTCTAGGAATAATTTTTGTTATATGAATATATCTACAAACATTTTCCAAAGAATGATTCTAGTCTTTCAACAGTTTACTATAACAAGGGTGAAAGTCTCTGATGTTGGACTGATTGACCCAATATAGTGTAAACTTACTCCTTTTAGGTGTTTAACATAAACTTACTCAAGTGTACATACAGTACTTCAGTGAAATTGTTTGAGAATGTGACCACTTATAGTTCCCCCAATATTGCCTATAAGAGAAGAATAAAAATTATAGCAAAGTAATAAGACTGCCATCACACATCTGTTCCAAATAATCCCAATACAGTCTTCTACTCCCTGGTTAAAGAAAAGACCTCCTCAATTTCCCAGAATATGTGCTGGCATCAGTGGACTCGAAAGTGAAATTGCAGGAAAATCTTACCAAGTGCCAGAGTGCTCAATGTAAATCTATAAATCAAAAACTTAGGTTATGCCAGTAAATAGAAAATGTTCACTATTCACAAATCAAACTGGCCACCTCTAAGAAGACAAAAATTACCTCCTGCTTTAAGAAAGGGTTCCTAGTTTCTGGTAAATTCCCTCAGGCCAGTGAAGCTCTGTTGAAGAATATAGGGGCTGAGAGCCTAATATCTGATAGGGACAAAAGACGGGGTTTCAGGCTTATGGGAGAAAATGGAGCTATAACTTAATTCCCTCCATAGAGCCACGAAGAGCTCATGCATTCAAACAGATCTAGCACAACTTTGTCCAGGAGCCCAGAAACAAAGTTATCTCTGAGAAATCAGAATGCCAGGCCTGCACCACAGGTAAATACAGTATGTGAAGTCTAAGGAACACAATAAACGAACAAATAGAAACAGACTCATAGAAACAGGGACCAGACAGCTATCGGAGGGAGGAGGATTGGGTGGCTGGGAGAAAACTGTGAAGAGATTAAAAAAATAAACCTTATAGACACAGAACAGTATGGTGATTACCAGAGGGGGTGGGGGAGGGAGGCAGAAGAAGGTGAAGAGATCAATAGTGACAGGAGACTTGACTTTGGGTGGTGAACACACAACACAATATGTAGATGACATATTATAGAATTGTACAGTTGAAACCCCATGTACTTTTATTAACCAATCTCACCTCAATAAATACAAAACGTTAAAATTTTTTAAAAAAAAGGTCCAGCCTGACCAGACAGTGGCACAGTCGATAGAGTGTCAGACTGGAATGCTGAGGACCCAGGTTTGAAACCCCAAGGTCACTGGCTTGAGCACGACGGGGTCACTAGCTTGAGCGTGGGATCATAGACATGACCCTATGGTAGCTAGCTCGAACCCAAAGGTCAGTGGCTTGAAGCCCAAGGTTTCTCTTTTCTCTAAAATCAATAAATAAAAATTTAAAAATATATACTTCTCTGCCTCTACTGCTACAGCTATGGTACCTTCCATCATTTAATTGTCCCAGACTGCTGAGTTCAGATTGGTCTTCCTGCTTGCCAAACCCTTCAGTGGCTTCTTATAACACTCAGGCTGACCCTGAACCTCTTTACCATGGACTGCAAGTCCTACAGTTTCTGGCCCCTGACCATTTCTGTAACTTTCTCTTGTCATATCCCACCATATTTACCTGGAAAATTTTAAACATACTTTATATAAAAGCAACAAAAACCATGAAATTGTTAGGTCCAAGTCTTACATATTATGTAAAAGGTCTGTGTGCTGAAAACTACAACATGTTTATGAAAGAAACCAAAATGACCTTTCAAAGTGAAGTGATTCATATTATAGAATTGTACATCTGAAACCTAGAATTTAATTCAAAATTTAATTCAAAATTAATCATGAATATAAATGATATACCTAAATCTGTATAACTTCTAGAAGAAAACAAAGTTGGGTTGGGCAAAGATTTCTCAAATATGATATGTAAAGCATGTGTGATCCATAAAAAAAAGGTAAATTGTACTGTAAGAAAACTAAGAACTTTATTTAAAAGATACTTTACCTATCTGTCCCTATCTATCCCTCTCTCTGACTCTGTCTCTGTAAAAAAAAAAAAAAAAATTTTAAAAACCAAACCTAAAAGATACTTTAGAAAAAAATGAAGAGCCACAGAGTAAGAGAAAATATTTCCAAGTCACATATCTGATAAAAGGCTTCTATCTTGACTATATGAAGAACTTCCAAAGCTCACTAAGCAACACAATTTAAAGGGCAGTGGGTGAAGAAAGAAATGGACATGAGGGGATAAATGGTGATGGAAGGAGACTTGGGGTGAACATCAATCAATACATATACCAATAATGTCTTATAGAATAGTACACCTGGAAACTATAATTTTATTAACCAGTGTTGCCCCCAATAAATTCAATAAATAAAAAGCAAAAGATTTAAACAGACACATCTCCAAAATAGATATACAGAAGACAACCACATGAAAAGATGTTCAACACCTTTTCCTAAGAGTTGTGTAGTGTATCACTACCATTACCCACCTTTGAGAATGCTCCAAATTTAAAAAACTGACAATACAAACTGCTGATAAAGATGCAGAACAACTGGAATTCTCATACACTGCCATCTGGAATGCAAAATGGTACAGCCGCTCAGCGGTAGAGTGTCGGCCTGGCATGCGGGGGACCCGGGTTCGATTCCCAGCCAGGGCACATAGGAGAAGCACCCATTTGCTTCTCCACCCTCCACCCCCTCCTTCCTCTCTGTCTCTCTCTTCCCCTCCCGCAGCCAAGGCTCCATTGGAGCAAAGATGGCCCGGGCGCTGGGGATGGCTCCTTGGCCTCTGCCCCAGGCACTGGAGTGGCTCTGGTCGCGGCAGAGCGACGCCCTGGAGGGGCAGAGCATCGCCCCTGGTGGGCCGTGCCGGGTGGATCCCGGTCGAGCGCATGCGGGAGTCTGACTGTCTCTCCCCGTTTCCAGCTTCAGAAAAATACAAAAAAAAAAAACAAAATTAAAAAAAAAAACGGTACAGCCACTTTGGAAAACAATTTGATATTTTTCTTATAAAGTTAAATATAAACTTACCAAATGACTCACTAGTCTCATTCCTAGGTATTTACCAGTGTAATGAAAACATGTGTCCATGTACAAGCTTGTACACGAGTGTTTATGGCAGCATTATTCGTCAATGGACAAAGGATGGGAACAACCCAAATGTTCCCTTAACTGACAAATGGCTGAGCAAAGTGTCGTGCAGTAGTCCACCCTCGCCTGCAGCTTTAGTTACACACAGCCCTGAATGGAAAATTTTAGAAATAAACAATTGATACGTTTTTAAAACACGTGCCATTCTGCATACTGTGGTGAAATCTCATGCCCTCTTGCTCTGTCCATGCCTGGGACAAATTGTTCCTTTGTCCACCCTATTCATGCTATATACACTATGCACCCGTTAGTCACTTAATCACCATTTCAGATATCAGATCCACTGTTGGTATTGCAGTGCTTGTGTTCTAGTAACCCTTATGTTACTTAATAATGGCCCCAAAGCCAGTCACATAACTTTTATTACACTATATGATTATAACTGCCCTATTTTTTTCTTTCTATTAATCTCTTACTGTGCCTCATTTATAAATGAAACTTTATCATAGGTATGTAGGTACAGGAAAAAATAGCATATATTGGGTTTGACACTCTCCACAGTTTCAGACATACACTTGGAATGTGTATCCCATTGATAAATGGGAACTACTGTATATCTGTACAGTGGAATATTATTTGGCCATGGAAATGAAGTACTAGTACATACTACAACATGGATGAACCTTGACTTTATGCTAAGTGAAAGCAGTCACAGAAGACCACATAGTGTATGAATCCGTTCATATGAAACATCCAACAGGGAAATCTATAGAGACGGAAAATTAGTGGTTGCTTAGGGCTGGGAATGTGGTATAGGTTAGTGTTAGTATAAGACACAGATTTCTTTGTGAAGTGATGAAAATGTTCTAAAATTGACTGGTGATGGTTGTATATATCTGTGAAAATGTTAAAAATGAATTGGTACCTTTAGCCTGACCAGGCGGTGGCGCAGTGGATAGAGCATCGGACTGGGATGCGGAAGACCCAGGTTCGAGACCCTGAGGTCGCCAGCTTGAGTGCGGGCTCATCTGGTTTGAACAAAAGCTCACCAGCTTGAGCCCAAGGTCGCTGGCTCAAGCAAGGGGTTACTCGGTCTGCTGAAGGCCCGCGGTCAAGGCACATATGAGAAAGCAATCAATGAACAACTCAGGTGTTGCAATGCACAACGAAAAACTAATGATTGATGCTTCTCATCTCTTCGTTCCTGTCTGTCTGTCCCTGTCTATCCCTCTCTCTGACTCTCTCTCTCTGTCTCTGAAAAAAAAAAAAAGTACCTTTAGAATGGATGAATTGTATGGTATGTGAATTATATCTCAATAAATCTATTTTTCTAAGAGTTTCTAGAAAAACCTAAAGAAAAGAGATGAGACAAAAACAAGGACACAAGAGGAAATTGAAGTCCCCAATAGTTAAGTACAGCAAACATTAAACAGAGCATAACTCATAGCCAGATAAACAGAAGATCTCACACTGAAGGCCTATTTAATACCTCAGTTACTATTTCTCATCATATCCAACTTACAACAAAAAATTACAAAGCAAGCATCACTACCAGATTTACATATGGCAAAGATTTTGTAATTATATTGAAAATTTTAAATAACTATGATTAATGCACCACAGGCTGCCCTGGCCAGATAGTTCGATTGGTTAGAGCATCATCCCAAAGTACAGAGGTTGCCGGTTCAATCCCCGGTCAGGGCACACACAGGGACAGATTGTTCCTCTCTCTCTACCTTCCTCGCTCTCTAATATCAATAAAAATAAACATTAAAAAAATTTGTCACAGGCTTTAATGATACAGGAAAACAACACACAAGAACAGATGGGTGATGTAAACCAAGAAATTGAAACTTTAAGAATTAAAGGAAATGTTGGCTGACCTGTGGTGGCGCAGTGGATAAAGCGTCAGCCTGGAAATGCTGAGGTCGCCGGTTCGAAACCCTGGGCTTGCCTGGTCAAGGCACATATGGGAGTTGATGCTTCCTGCTCCTCCCCTCCTCCTCTCTCTCCTCTCTCTCCCCCCCTCCTTTCTAAAATGAATAAATAAAAAAATAAAATAAATTAATAAATAAAATCTTTAAAAAAAAAAAAAGAATTAAAGGAAATGCCAAAAATAAAAAACTGAAACAAATGAAAAATTCCTTTCATGGGCTTAGCAGTAACCTTGACACTGACTGAGTCAGTGAACTTGAAGATATGTTACTAGAAACCCTAAGCTGAACTGCAAAGAGAAAAGACTGAAAAAGACAATATCCTAGAATTGAGGGACAATTATAAACAGTGTGCCATGTGCATAATAGAATATCAGAAGGTGAAGAGAGAAAGGAGCAAAAGAAATTTTAAGTAGTAATGAGAATTCTCTAAAACTAACAGAAAGCAAATCACAGATTCAGGAAGCTCACAGAAAAGCAAGAAGAATCAACAACAAAAACAACAACAAAAAACCTCTATCCAGGTGTATCACACTTAAACTGCCAAGAACCAAAGCTGAAATTGTTTGAAAGAAGACAGGAAAAAGAAAAAATACCTATAAGGGAACAAAGGTAAAAACTGTATCAGACTTTTCTTCCTTTTTTTTTTTTTTTTAAATAGAGACAGAGAGCCCTGGCCGGCTGGCTCAGTGGTAGAGCGTCAGCCTGGCGTGCAGGGGTCCCAGGTTCGATTCCCAGCCAGGGCACACAGGGGAAGCGCCCATCTGCTTCTCCACCCCTCCCCCTCTCCTTCCTCTATCTCTCTTCCCCTCCCGCAGCCAAGGCTCCATTGGAGCAAAGATGATGGCCGGGGCACTGGGGATGGCTCTGGTCGCAGCAGAGCGACGCCCCCTGGTCTGCATCGCGCCCTGGTGGGCATGCCGGGTGGACCCCGGTCGGGCACATGCGGGAGTCTGTCTGACTCCCCATTTCCAGCTTCAGAGAAATACAAGAAGAAAAAAAAAATAGAGACAGAGAGTGAGTCAGAGAGGGATAGACAGGGATAGACAGACAGGAACGAGGAGAGATGAGAAGCATCAATCATTAGTTTTCTATTGCATGTTGCAACACCTTAGTTGTTCATTGATTGCTTTCTCATATGTGCCTTGACCGCAGGCCTTAAGCAGACCGAGTAACCCCTTGCTCGAGCCAGCGACCTTGGGTTCAAGCTGGTGGGATTTTGCTCAAACTAGATGAGCCCGCGCTCAAGCTAGCGACCTCGGGGTCTCGAACCTGGGTCCTCTGCATCCCAGTCCAACGCTCCATCCACTGCACCACTGCCTGGTCAGGCAGACTTTTTTTTTTTTTCTTCTGAAGCTGGAAACGGGGAGAGACAGTCAGACAGACTCCCGCGTGCGCCCGACCGGGATCCACCCGGCACGCCCACCAGGGGGCGACGCTCTGCCCACCAGGGGGCGATGCTCTGCCCCTCCGGGGCGTCGCTCTGCCGTGACCAGAGCCACTCCAGCGCCTGGGGCAGAGGCCAAGGAGCCATCCCCAGCGCCCGGGCCATCCCCGCTCCAATGGAGCCCTGGCTGCGGGAGGGGAAGAAAGAGACAGAGGAAGGAGGGGAGGGTGGAGAAGTAAATGGGCGCTTCTCCTATGTGCCCTGGCCGGGAATCGAACCCAGGTCCTCCGCACGCCAGGCCGACGCTCCACCGCTGAGCCAACCGGCCAGGGCTCAGGCAGACTTTTCTTCACAAAACATGCAAACAAGAAAACAGTAGAAGGAAATATTAAAAGTGGTGAAAGAAAAAGCCCACCAACTTACAAGTCTGTTTCAAGTGAAATTATCATTCAACACCCAACCTGTGGTGGCGCAGCAGATAAAGTGTCGATCTGGAACGCTGAGGTCTCTGGTTTGAAACCCTGAGCTTGCCCTGTCAAGGCACATGAGAAGCAACTACTATGAATTGATGCTCCTCACTTCTCCTTTTCTCTCTCTCAAAAATAATTTTTTTTTAATGAAGGAGAAATAAAGACTCAGACAAACAAAAACTGAGGGTATTTGTCACCAGTAGACATGCTTTCCATAAAGTGATAAATTCATCAGAGAAGGAAAACGATAGGTCAAAAATTAATACCCATATCAAAATTACCACGAAACCACAGAACAATCATCATCATTCAGAACCACCTGAAATCTGGCTGAATGGAAGTCCTACAACTACGGATTTAAAAAAGAAGCCAATCAAGACTGGTAGAGGGGCGGAGACACAGACGCTCCCACACCCATGTATGGCAGTTTAAAATTGGGAGTGATAGCTCGGCTGCAGAAGTTCCCCCTGAAGAGCAAGGCGTCCCAGCCTCACATCAGGCCTCCCAGCACAGGGTTCCAGAGTCAGGAAGAGAAGTCCTCATAAAAACCAATGGGGGCCCTGGCCGGTTGGCTCAGCAGTGGAGCGTCGGCCTGGCGTGCGGGGGACCTGGGTTCGATTCCCGGCCAGGGCACATAGGAGAGGCGCCCGTTTGCTTCTCCACCCCCCCCCCACTCCTTCCTCTCTGTCTCTCTCTTCCCCTCCTGCAGCCAAGGCTCCATTGGAGCAAAGATGGCCCGGGCGCTAGAGTGGCTCTAGTCGCGGCAGAGTGACGCCGGGGAGGGGCAGAGCGTTGCCCCCTGGTGGGCGTGCCGGGTGGATCCCGGTCGGGCGCATGCGGGAGTCTGTCTGACTGTGTCTCCCCGTTTCCAGCTTCAGAAAGAAAAAAAAAAAAACCAATGGGGATTGTGGCTGAGTGAGTCCCAAGCAGCACCCAGACTTACTCAGACTCCCTCACTCTGATCTCAAGCACCGGGGCAGCAACTTGAAAGGAACAAGGGACGTACAGGGAGAAACTGAATTGTCCAGCATCAAGGCAAGGGTTGGGGGACAGATTTCTGCCAGATATAAGTGCTGGCCAAGACCACTGTTCCTTTTCTGAGACTTCGCCCTCTTCCAACAGACCCCACAGGTGGGTGCCGTATCTGAATTTCCATCAAGCTGGCTCACACTGCTCCCCCGCCCAGGTGATTCCGTGAGACCCAGCCCCACCCAATTTACAGGCTCACCCCAGCCATTTCCGGTGGCTTTTCCACACAAATGGCCTCTCCTGCCTCATGCATTGAACTTTCCTAAAATCTCTCAAAAAAGCAGCATCTAGTCTCTGCATACCTCATACCTCTCACTAAGTGGTCTCGGGCCTGGCACTAGTGGCAGCTCTCCTTGGTTCACAGCTTGGCCTCTCCTGGGCACCTCCAAGCCCAGCACAAGTAGCAGCCATAGGTACATCGCTCTGTATAGCTCATGCAGGGGGACTCCATGCAGGGCACAGGCAGCGGCTGACCTTGCACCTCCTGTGCACATGGTGGGCAGCATCAGACCCATGCTGCATGAAACCTTACCTCCTCCACAAGCAACTCATTCAAGGAGCGGACTTAGTGAGCACCAAAGCCCCACGGAGGCAAGTCCTGGTCCATACAGTTGACTGCTGCACAGAAGCTCCTCTGTAGTTGCTGCTGGTCCTCGAGCCCATCAGCCTGAGGCTCAGTCCCACCCAGGGACAACAGCAGCAATCAAAGCTCAACTACAGCAGGACAGTGCACACAGCCCACACAGGGATGCACCTGAGCATAAAAACAACATAGGGAAGCAGCCAAAATGCAGAGACAAAGAAACATGCTCTAAATCAGGGGTCTCAAACTCAACTCAGCATGTGGGCCGCAGAGCAAGATCACAGCCATTTGGCGGGCCGCACTAGGTCTACAAAAGGCAACTGTTAAGCAACACTTTTCAGTGTCACAAAACGACCAGAAACTAGTTCGTGGATTAGTCTGCGAGCCGCACAATATTGTTCAGCGGGCCGCATGCGGCCTGCGGGCCGCAAGTTTGAGACCTCTGCTCTAAATGAAAGAACAAAATATATCTCCAGAATGCAGGATACACTATCTGAAATGAAGACTAATTTACAGGGAATCAACAGTGGAGAAGATGAAGCTGAGAATCAAATCAGCAATTTAGAATATAAGAAAGCAAAAAAACACCCCACTGGAACAGCAAAATGAAAAAAGAATCCCATGAGGACAGTGTAAGGAGCCTCTGGGACAACTTCAAGCATACCAACATTCACATGACGGGGGTGCCAGAAAGAGGAGAGAGCAAGAATTGAAAGGCTACCATATTTGAAAATATAATGGCTGCCCTGGCTGAATAGTGTGACAGTCGAATAAAAACTATAGAATACATTAATAGGCTTGAGGAAAATAACTTAAAAGGAACTAGTCCAGTAAGTACAGCACATTCTTAGAATAGATGAGACCAGACTCCCAGGATGAATAAGACAGATGAGTCCTAGAGATAAGGAAGTCGTTAGACTCCCAGGATGACTAGGACAGATGAGTCCCAGAGATAAGGAAGTCATAAAAACTCCTAAGATAGTTAATGTGACCGCATCCTGGGGGTTAGATAGGGACATTTTCCAGCTGGAGGTTTTCAACTGCATGACTGGTTACTAAGGCACATGACTAAAAAAATTAATTTAGAAGAGCCAATTGCTGAATGCCAAATCTGCTTCTGTATGAACTGCTTGCTTGCTACGCTATAAAAACCCCTAGACTGTAGGCGCTAGGTGTGGCTCGTGGTACTACCGCTTGAGTCCACCCCTGCGCAGGTTTTATTTTTCTGTTTTGTTCTCTATTTCTTTTGGCCATAAAGATTTGTCTTAAACTCTCCAAACGTCTCCAGTGTCTGTTTTACCCGGCGAGTGCTACATTTTATGGGGGCTCGCCCGGGATCGCCCATTACGGGTATCTTGACTGGGGACAGGCGGAACAGCTGTTTAAGCTGGTGAGTATTTTGTTGTAGAATTTCTTGGTTTTGTATTCTGGCTCCGGAGCACTTACAGTCTGTGGTGGCAGACAGGACGCTGTCAGTGACCCGCCCAGACACTCGGGCCAAAGGGCAGGACGCTGCCGGCCGAGGTTTCTGTTTCTGTCTGAAATCGATCGATCGTTTCAAAGTAGTGAGCTCACTCGCGCTGCGCCGCGCTGCTGTCTGGTTGTCTGTTTAGCCTGAATGACTGTGTGGGAAATTTTGTGTATTGCCCTCCTGGGATTTGCTGCATTGTTGTGTTTAGTGTTAATTTGTTTGCCGGTACAGTGTGATCAGCGCTCACCTATTTAGATTACCCTACTTATAGGGTGGGGAATCCTGTGTGTTGTCTTTGTAGGACTAGAAGCGCACCTGGCTGAGAAGAACAAGCACCGCGAGATGGGACAGCAAGAATCTATTCTTAAGTCCCCTCTTGATTGCATTTTAAGTAACTTCTCTGATTTTCAGAAGAGAGCTCAGGGTTATGGGGGACCTCCACCCGATCGAGAAACTCTCCGGACCTTAAGCCAAGTAGAGTGGCCATCTCTTAAGGTTGGATGGCCATCTGAAGGAACTTTTGATCTGCCCATAGTTTTTGCAGTAAGAGCCATTATATATCAGGTACCTCACCCAGACCAATATGTGTATATAGATGTTTGGATAGATATAGCTACAGATAAACCTGGGTACATTAAGAGGTGCATAAAAGCAAATCAAAAGGTTAAAAGAGCTATTTGTGTGAGCGCTGCGGACATTAAGCCTCGCCCTCCCTCCGCTCCACCTGCACCTGAAAAAGAGCCTCCTAAATCGTATCCGGTCCTTTCTGAGGCTACTGAGGATATAGCAGACCCTGTAAATCATCCTCCTCCTTATCAGAAGCCCAGGGAGCCAGATTCAACTGTGCCCGAGAATGTCCAGAGTCCTCCCCACACTCGTGGGGGAACTCCTTATGCTCAACCTTCCTTTGCTGGAGGTGCCCCAATGTTACCTCTTAGGGAGGTGTTGCCCCCACTAGATGAAGGATCACATGCACCGTCCCGAATGATTTATATTCCTTTTTCTACTAGTGACCTTTATAATTGGAAACATCAGAACCCACCATTCTCAGAGAAACCTCAGGGGTTAATTTCTTTGCTTGAGACTGTTTTCAGGACCCATCAACCAACTTGGGATGATTGTCAGCAGCTTTTGCACACTTTGTTCACAACAGAAGAAAGAACCCGCATCAGCCAAGAAGCTGAGAAAGTATTCAGGGACGAGGGGGGCACTGAAAGGGACCTAGAGAGGACTCTCCCCAGGAGCCCCCCCAGTTGGGATCCAAACAATGACAGGGATAGGGAATCGCTTACCCAATATCGCCAGGCTCTATTAAGGGGAATAAGGGCAGCTGCTAAGAAACCAACCAACTTTAGTAAGGTAGGTGAGGTAACTCAGGGGAGGGATGAGTCCCCTGCTGCATATTTAGAGCGGCTAATGGAGGCCTACCGGGTTTATACCCCTATTGATCCTGAGGCAGAGGAAAATCGCAAGCTAATAAACATAACCTTTGTCACTCAGGCAGCCCCAGATATTAAGAAGAAGCTCCAGAAAATAGAAGGATTTGAGGGAAAGAATAAGAGTGAGTTGTTAGAAATAGCACAGAAAGTTTTTGTCAATCGCGATGACCCTGAGATAGGGAGAGCAGCTGTAAAACTACTCTTAGCACAGCAATCAAAAGGAAAGAAAGGGAAGCAGCAGCCTTTAAAGGGAAAGAAGGGAACTTTCCCGCAGAAGCAATTAGACAGAGATCAGTGTGCTTATTGCAAGGAGAAGGGTCATTGGAAGAAGGATTGCCCTAAGCTACAGGCCGTAAATCAGGAACAAGGCTCGCAAGTTTTGCTCCAATTAGATTGACGGGGCCAAGGCTCCATTACCGTCGGCCCCCAGGAGCCTATGGTCACACTGTCAATCGAAGGGAAACCAACTACCTTTCTAGTTGACACGGGGGCCACTTATTCCGTCCTAAAGAGACCACTTGGGACATTACAAAAGGAATCCACAAAGGTAATAGGGGTCACTGGCAAAGCTGTCACATATCCTCGAGCCACTGCACGGATTACGGACCTGGCGCGAGGGACTATTACTCATTCCTTCCTGATTATTCCAGACTGCCCTTACCCGCTGTTGGGACGAGATCTGTTGCAAAAATTTCAAGCAACAATAACCTTCAACCAGGAGAAGGATGCAGAAGGCAAGGTATTAGTGACTGTGCCAATATCAGAAGAATACCTGATTGCCTCCCTCCCGGAAGGTAAGAGCGGGTTTAAGGGCGTCCCCGAGGAAGTAAAGCAGCAGGTTCCTGGAGTTTGGGCAGAGAACAATCCTCCGGGATTGGCAATACATCAGCCGCCTGTAGTAGTGCTGTTGCGAAGCGATGCTAGCCCAGTACGCATCAGACAGTATCCTGTGCCTGCTCGGGCTAAACAGGGTATAGCACAGCACTTGAGGCGCTTATTAGAAGCCGGGATTCTCCGGGAATGCCAATCTGCCTGGAACACTCCTTTGCTACCAGTACAAAAGCCTGGAACTCAAGACTATCGCCCAGTGCAGGACCTGCGTGAAGTGAATGCTCGGGTAGAGACCATACATCCTACTGTGCCAAACCCCTATACCCTATTAAGTTCATTGCCACCGACTCATGTTTTCTATTCAGTATTAGATTTAAAAGATGCCTTCTTTTGCATTCCATTAGCAAAGCAAAGTCAGGAAATGTTTGCCTTTGAGTGGAATGATCCCGAGAATGGACTTTCAGGCCAATACACTTGGACCAGGCTCCCTCAGGGTTTCAAGAACTCCCCAACCATATTTAATGAGGCCTTGTGCAAAGATTTACAGGAGTTTCGAGCCGGCCACTCTTCAATTGTGCTGCTGCAGTATGTGGACGATCTCCTTATCGCGGCCCCAAACCAGGAGAGTTGCCAGGAAGCTACGTTAGAATTACTCCAAGAATTGCAACGGATGGGGTATCGAGTATCTGCTAAGAAGGCCCAGATTGTCACCCAAACCGTGAGTTATTTGGGGTATGACTTGAGGGGAGGACAACGTAGTTTGTCTAGCCAAAGAATTCAGACCATATTACAGATTCCTGAGCCTGTCAGTAAAAGACAAGTGCGAGAATTTTTAGGTGCTGTGGGATATTGCAGACTTTGGATACTGGGATTTGCAGAACTAGCCAAACCTTTGCATGAGCTAACACGGGGAAAAGAGGAACAATTTGTATGGACAAAGGAGGCACAAGAGTCTTTTCAGAAACTTAAGGAGGCCCTAGTTGCAGCCCCGGCATTAACCCTGCCAGACTTGTCTAAGCCTTTTCAACTATTTGTGACTGAGAAAAAGGGCAGTGCTCTAGGGGTCCTCTGTCAAGAATTGGGACCTTGGAAAAGACCAGTAGCCTATCTGTCCAGAAGACTAGATCCTGTGTCGTCAGGGTGGCCCAATTGTTTAAGAGCGCTCGCTGCTACCTCCATCCTTGTCAAGGAAGCTAGTAAACTGACTCTGGGTCAAGACCTTCAGGTCATTGGAGAGCACTATTTAGAACAAGTACTGCGGGCTCCACCGGATAGGTGGATCTCGAACGCCCGACTAACACAGTATCAGGCACAGTTGCTGAACCCCCCTGCAATACAATTTTTGAAAACAACGGCCTTGAATCCCGCTACATTGCTCCCGTTGCCAGACTCATCAGTAATCCATGACTGTAGACAAGTATTAGATACCATTACAGGAGCCAGACCAGATCTGCGGGATCAGGCCTATGAGAAGGCAGATTTGACTCTGTTCACAGATGGAAGTAGCTATGTTCGGGATGGGCAAAGGTATGCTGGAACCGCAGTGACCACTCAAGATACTGTATTATGGAAAAAGGCGTTGCCTAAGGGCACATCTGCACAACGGGCTGAGCTTATCGGACTCACACAGGCCCTTAGAATTGCTAAAGGGAAAAGTGCCAACATTTATACAGACAGTAGATATGCCTTTGCCACTGCCCATGTACATGGCGCCATCTACCGGGAGCGTGGATTGTTGACTACTGCGGGAAGAGAAATTAAAAATAAGAATGAAATTGTAGCTTTATTAGAAGCCATTTGGTTGCCTAAAAAGGTGGCAATAATACATTGCAAAGGACATCAAAAGGGGGATTCCCCTATAGTGAAAGGAAACCACTTTGCTGATCAGGCTGCACGGAATGCAGCAGAAGAGGAGGAACACGTTAACCAATTGCTACTCATCCCACCCCCTACTTTGCAAATAGAACCAAGGTATGAGCCTAAAGAAGAAGAGAAAGGTAAGCAACTAGGGGGTAAGAAAAGTAAACAGGGATGGATAGAATTGCCAGACAACAGAATATACCTACCACAAGGAGTGTTAAGACAAATAATTCAAGAAATACATAGCAGCTCCCATTTGGGACAACAAAAACTAGAACATCTAGTAAGAAAATATTATGAGGGAGCAGAAATCAGAGATATCATACACTCTGTTGTGTCTAGGTGTCAAGCCTGTGCCAAAGTAAATGCTGTCAATAAGAAATTACCTCCTCTCATCAGGCACCGAGGAAAAGCTCCTGGAGAACTGTGGGAAGTAGATTTTACCGAAATGACTCCAGGGAAATTAGGCTACAAATATTTGCTTGTTCTGGTAGACACCTTTACTGGATGGACTGAGGCTTTTCCTACAAAAGGAGAGACTGCTTCAACAGTGTGTAAAATACTTTTAAGAGAAATTATTCCACGATATGGCATTCCCATTGCTGTAGGGTCAGATAATGGACCTGCTTTTGTGTCCAAAATATCACAGGAATTAGCAAAAAGATTAGGGATCAATTGGAAATTACACTGCATTTATCGGCCTCAAAGTTCAGGGCAAGTCGAGAGGATGAATAGGACCCTTAAAGAAACTATAATTAAGTTAAGAGAGGAGACTGGCGAAAACTGGGTAGAGCTACTCCCTTTTGCATTATATAGGGTTCGAAACACACCCTATACAGGAAAATGGACTCCTTATGAGTTAATGTATGGGCAACCAACCCCTTTGGTTCCACAAATAACAAGGGAAGAAATTGAGGGTTCTAATCAAAGTTTTCTAAAGTCCTTACAGGCATTACAACTGATACGTGCAGAAGTACGGGCGCTCAGAGACCAGCAGAAGGACCAACTCAAAGGACTTCCACTGCCAACTCCACCGGAGCCAGGACAATGGGTATGGATTCTTAACCACCGTCGCGGGAACCTTGACGCTCGGTGGCAAGGACCGTTCCAGGTACTGTTCAGCACGCCCTCGGCTGTGAGAATAGCTGAAAAACCTTACTGGATTCATCTATCACATATAAAGTTAGCTCGAGAACTGAGCTTAAAGGAAGCAAAATGGAGAGTCGAAGCGGATCCCCACAATCCCTTAAAAGTGCGGTTCTTACCCGAATTATAGCAATAGTTTTCTTTTGTATGTTGATTATTAACCCAGTACCTGCTTTCCAGGAGACCCTGAATCATCCAGAGAATTTGTGGGTAGCTTTAGCACGCACCCTAAATGTCTCATCATTCTGCCTTGAACAGGATAGTCATACTCATTTCATGCTAGGAAAATGTCTACGCCCGGTATGTAAACCGGCAGCTGACATAAGGAATTTAACTTTCTTCTCCAGTATCCCTAATAAGACTGTAACTTATCTAGATTTAGCAAACTGGGGAAAAGCTTCTTATCAGTTGCCAAGCCATGCATTACGGATTCATACTCCCCATAGCATTATTGTACCCAATGATACTTGTGTTCTTTTTGTTAATTGCAGTAAAAATTGTAAGACAATCCCTGGTTATTTGCCCTGTAATAACACTATCAAATACCCTTCCATTTATGGCTATGTAACCCTGCCTACTGGATGGTTCTTTACCTGTAACTCTATGACGTATAATTATATTCCCCCTAATCTTACTGACGCCACTTGTTGTTTATCTAGAATTGCTACTTTCTTACCTAACAAGAATGATTTGTTACTTCTTGAGCACAATACTACTCTTCGCAGCAGGCGTGCTGCCTCCCTCCCTGTAGGACCTAAATGTCATGATGAAGTGCGATTATTGTCAGAAGCTGAAGGATATGCCATAATTTTAAGTGTTGTAGGGAATCTAGTATGGGGTGCTTACAATCATAGACAAATCCAGCATTTAGCTTGTAACTTAGCTAAAAGCATCAACGAAACGTCTCAAGCATTAACTCTGTTAAATAATGAACAGCAGCAATTACGTCAAGCTATATTAGATAATCGGGCAGCTATTGATTATCTATTATTATTTCACCACCAGGGTTGTGAAAAAGTAAAAGGAATGTGTTGTTTTAATTTAACTGACAACAGCAATGAAATCCAGGATAAAATAGATAAAATAAAGCAATTAGCAGAGCATATACAGCAAAATAATGACAATTTAGATTGGTTCACCTCTATATTCAAACTGTCACCTTGGCTAACCACATTGATAACTACACTAGCGGGACCATTGTTAATACTGTTGTTGGCCCTCATTATTGGACCCGTAATCCTTAACAAATTATTTGCTTTTATCAAAGAAAGAATAGAAACAGTTAAAATAATGGTTTTATCTCAGCCATACCAACACCTCAGTACAGCTGATGAATCTTCTTTATAGTTAAGGATTTAACTAGGACAAAGAAGAGGAGGAAATGTGACAGTCGAATAAAAACTATAGAATACATTAATAGGCTTGAGGAAAATAACTTAAAAGGAACTAGTCCAGTAAGTACAGCACATTCTTAGAATAGATGAGACCAGACTCCCAGGATGAATAAGACAGATGAGTCCTAGAGATAAGGAAGTCGTTAGACTCCCAGGATGACTAGGACAGATGAGTCCCAGAGATAAGGAAGTCATAAAAACTCCTAAGATAGTTAATGTGACCGCATCCTGGGGGTTAGATAGGGACATTTTCCAGCTGGAGGTTTTCAACTGCATGACTGGTTACTAAGGCACATGACTAAAAAAATTAATTTAGAAGAGCCAATTGCTGAATGCCAAATCTGCTTCTGTATGAACTGCTTGCTTGCTACGCTATAAAAACCCCTAGACTGTAGGCGCTAGGTGTGGCTCGTGGTACTACCGCTTGAGTCCACCCCTGCGCAGGTTTTATTTTTCTGTTTTGTTCTCTATTTCTTTTGGCCATAAAGATTTGTCTTAAACTCTCCAAACGTCTCCAGTGTCTGTTTTACCCGGCGAGTGCTACAAATAGCTTGGTTAGTTAGTGCATCGTCCCCAAGCACAGAGGTTGCCAGTGTGATCCCCAGTCAGGGCACATACAGAAACAGATTGATGTTCCTGGCTCTGTCTCCGTCTCCCCCTCTTTCTCTCTCCCTAAACTCAATAAATTTTTTAAATTAGAAAAAGCAAAAGAAAATATAATGGCTGAAAAGTTCCCTCACCTGGTGAAGGAAATAGACATACAAGTCCAGGAAGCACAGAGTCCCAAACAAGATGAACCCAAGGAGGCCCACACCAAGGCACATCCTAATTAAAGTGCAGAAGGTTCAAGATAAAGAGAGAATCTTAAGACATCAAGAGAAAAGCAGTTACCTATAAGGGAGGTCCCATAAGACTTCAGCTGATTTCTTAACAGAAACTTTGCAGGCCAGAAAACAGTGGCAAGAAATAGTCAGTGATGAAAAGCAAGGACTTAGGCCCTGGCCGGTTGGCTCAGTGGTAGAGCGTTGGCCTGGCATGCAGAAGTCCTGGGTTCGATTCCCGGCCAGGGCACACAGGAGAGGCACCCATCTGCTTCTCCACCCCTCTCCCTCTCCTTCCTCTCTGTCTCTCTCTTCCCTCCCCACAGCTAAGGCTCCATTGGAGCAAAGATGGCCTGGGCGCTGGGGATGGCTCCTTGGCCTCTGCCTCAGGCGCTAAAGTGGCTCTGGTCGCAACATAGCGACACCCAGGATGGGCAGAGCATCGCCCCCTGGTGGACAGAGTGTCGCCCCTGGTGGGCGTGCCGGGTGGATCCCGGTTGGGCGCATGTGGGAGTCTGTCTGACTGTCTCTCCCCGTTTCCAGCTTCAGAAAAATACAAAAAAAAAGAAAAAGGAAAAAAAAGCAAGGACTTAGAACCAAGATTACTCTGCTCAGCAACGCTATCATTTAGAATTAAAAGAGATAGCTTCCCAGATAAGAAAAAGCTAAAGGAGTTCATCACCACTAAACCAGTATTACATGAAATGTTAAAGTTACTCTTAAAAAAAGAAAAAGAAAAACATAGGTTGCCCGTTCAATTCCTCAAGGAACATACAGGAACAGATCGATGCTTCTCTCTCTCTCTCTCTCTCTCTCTCTCTCTTTCCCTTCCTTCCTCTCTTATTAAAGTCAATAAATAAAAATTAGATAAAAAATATGTCAAGATTTATTTATAATCTTAAAAAAGATGAATAGTATAAATAAGTAAGAAAAAAGCTCTCACTGACAAATGCAAACAATCAGCATAGTGGATCAACCAAGTATAAAGTTACTACAAAAGTTAAAAGGCAAAAGTAGAAAGATCATGTGAAATTACAACAATAAATTAAACGATACACACACAAGAAGTAAAAAAAATACAGCCTGACCTGTGGTGGCACAGTGGATAGAGCATCGACCTGGGACGCTGAGGTCCCATGTTCAGAATCCCTAGGTCACTGGCTTGAGTGCAGGCTCACAGCTTGAACGCGGGATCATCAACCTGATCCCAGGGTTGCTGGCTTGAGCCCAAGGTCGCTGGCTTGAGCAAGGGGTCACTGGCTCCACTTGAGCCCCGCCCACCACCATTAAGGCACAAGAGAAGCAATTAATGAATAACTAAAGTGATGCAACTATAAGCTGATGCTCCTCATCTCTCTCTCTCTCAAAAAAATCTATATATATATGTGTATATATACACACACACACACACACACACACTGATGAAAACATAACTGTGGAGAGGGTGAGTAAAAAACAGCAGTGATAGTGGAATATGTTCAAACTTAAGCAACTATAAACCCAAAATCCACAGGATATATATAAGAAATAGGAATCCAAACACAACACTATAGAAAGTCACCAACATAGAACAGAACAAGAGAATAAGAAAGGAACTGAGAAAAACTATAAAATCAATCAGAAAGCAGTTAATAAAATGGGAATAACTACATACCTATCAATCATTGCTTTTTAAATTTTTTTTATTTGAGAAAAAAACATCAATCTATTTATGGGCCCTGACCAGGGAACTAACCAGCAACCTTTGTTTATTCGGACAACACTCCAACCAACTATCCAGCTGTCCAGCACTACAACCAGCTATACAGCTGTGGCTCAATAGTTACTTTAAATGTAAATGGACTAAAACAGGGGTCAGGAACCTATGGCTCACGAGCCAGATGTGGCCCTTTTGATGGCTGCATCTGGCTCACAGACAAATCTTTAATAAAAATAATAATAACGTTAAAAATATAAAACATTCTCATGTATTACAATCCATTCATTTCCTACAGCTCATATTCATGTTCATGGTTGCGGGTGGCTGGAGCCAATCACAGCTGTCCTCTGGGACAACACCAAATTTTTATTGGATAATGCGTAACGTACACAGGTCATTGTATGGCTCTCACGAAGAATTACATTTTTAAATATGTGGCGTTCATGGCTCTCTCAGCCAAAAAGGTTCCCGACCCATGGACTAAAAGTTTCAATCGAAAGACACAGGGTTGCTGAATGCATTAAAAAACAACCACCACCACCATACCTATATTGCCTACAAGAGACCCACTTCAGATTGAAGGACACAGAGAGTAAAAGTAGAGGGGATATAAATGAAAATAATCTGGGGTAACAATACTTATATCATACAAAATAGACTTTAAAACAAGGGCTAGAACAAGAGTCAGAACAAATGGAGAGTGCTTAATGAGTCTAGAGTTTAAGTTTCGCAAGACGAAAAAGTTCTGGAAATCTATTGCACATCAATATATACTTAACACTACTGAGCTGTGTACTTCGGAATGAGTAGGGTAATAAATTTTGTGTTATATAGTTTTTTAAAATCACAAAATAAAAATTTAAAGGGATAAAGAAAGATCTATGCTGCTAACACAAATCAAAAGTAAGCTGCAGTAGTTATATTAATTTTTGACAAGAGATTTCAGAACAAGGAAAATTAACAGGGATAAAAAGGAGCATTACACATGATCAAGGGAGCAATTCTCCAAGAAGACATAATGTTTACAATCCGTACGATGTATGCACTTAACAACCATATCCAAAGAAATGAGGCAAGAGCCGACAGAACTACAAGAAAAAATAGACAAATCCACTATTACACCTGGAGGCATAAGTTCATACATGTCTACCAATAAATGACAGATCAAGCAGGCAAATAATCGGTATACAGAACCAAACAACACCCAACAGAACATATATATTTTTTTCAAGCTGATACGGAACATTGACCAAGATAGGCCACATTCTGAGCAATTGCACACGCTACCTCAACGAACTTAAAAAACTAGAATTCATACAAAGTGTTTTCTCAAACCACAATGGAATTAAATGGAAATCAATAGAAGATAGCTGGAAAATCCCAAAATATCTGGAGATTAAACAACACATTTCTAAATATCACTTAGGTAAAGAAAGAAATCTCAAGAAATTAAAATAATAATTTGGGCCCTGGCCAGTTGGCTCAGCGGTAGAGCGTCGGCCTGGCGTGCAGGAGTCCCGGGTTCGATTTCCGGCCAGGGCACACAGGAGAGGTGCCCATCTGCTTCTCCACCCCTCCCCCTCTCCTTCCTCTCTGTCTCTCTCTTCCCCTCCCGCAGCGGAGGCTCCACTGGAGCAAAGATGGCCCGGGCGCTGGGGATGGCTCCTTGGCCTCTGCCTCAGGTGCTAGAATGGCTCTGGACGCAACAGAGCGATGCCCCAGATGGGCAGAGCGTCGCCCCCTGGTGGGCGTGCCGGGTGGATCCCGGTCGGGCGCATGCGGGAGTCTGTCTGACTGCCTCCCCGTTTCCAGCTTTGGAAAAATGAAAAAAAAAATAATAATAATTTGAACTAAATGAAAATACAATTTATCAATTTGTGAGATTCAATGAAAGTGCATAGAGGGAAATTTACAGCAATGAATGCATATATTTCAAATGAAGAAAGAGCTAAATCAAAACAGCTTCCACTATGAGCAATCTAGATTAAGAAGAGTAATATAAAACTAATGCAAGCAGAAGAAACAAAAACTAAAGCAAAAACTAAAGACATTTACAATGGGAAAAATAGAGAAAAATCAATGAAACCAATAATGTTAGTTCTTTGAAAAGATCAATAAAATTGATAAACCTCTAGGCCAACAAAGAGAAATACAGAGAAGACATGAATTATTAATATCAAGAAAGAAGGCCCTGGCCGGTTGGCTCAGTGGTAGAGCGTCAGCCTGGCGTGCAGAAGACCCGGGTTCGATTCCCGGCCAGGGCGCACAGGAGAAGCGCCCATCTGCTTCTCCACCCCTCCCCCTCTCCTTCCTCTCTGTCTCTCTCTTCCCCTCCTGCAGCCTAGGCTCCATTGGAGCAAAGATGGCCCAGGCGCTGGGAATGGCTCCTTGGCCTCTGCCCCAGGTGCTAGAGTGGCTCTGGTCTCAACAGAGCGACCCCCCCGGAGGGGCGGAGCATCGCCCCCTGGTGGGCGTGCCGGGTGGATCCCGGTCGGGCGCATGCGGGAGTCTGTCTGACTGTCTCTCCCCGTTTCCAGCTTCAGAAAAATACAAAAAAAAAAAGAAAGAAAGAAGGAGTGCTGACCACTACTGAGCCCATGGACATAAAAAGAATAATAAACAATCGTGAACAACTCTGTGCTTACAAGTTTGATGACTTACATGAGACAGGTCAATTCCTTGAAAGGTACAATCTACCAAAGCCACAGGAGAAATAGATACTCTGAATAGGCCCATATCTATTAAAGAAATTGAATCAATCATTAATAACCTTCCAAAGCAAACACCAGACCCAGGTGGTTTCACTGATGAATTCTAGCAAACACTGAAGGAAGAAATGATCCCAACTGTCAACAGGGTCTTTCAGAAAGTAGAAGCAGAAAGAACACAACCCTACTCATTTTACGAGAACAGCATTACCGCAACACTGAGCCAGACAAAGACATTACAAGAAAGGAAACCTACAGACAGTATCTCTCACCAACACAGATGCAAAAATCCTCAATAAAATACAGTTGACCCTAGAACAAGACAAGTTTGAATTGCACAGGTCTGCTTATATATGGATACTTTCAGTAAATATGTACAATACTGTAAATATATTTTATCTTCCTTATAATTTTCTTGTGTGTGTGTGTGTGTGTGTGTGTGTGTGTGTGACAGAGACAGAGAGAGACAGAAAGAGGGACAGACAGACAGGGAGATGAGAAGCATCAATTCTTTGTTGCGGCACCTTAGTTGTTCATTGATTGCTTTCTCATATGTGCCTTCACGGGGCAGGGGGGCTACAGCAGACCAAGTGACCCCTTGCTCAGGCCAGCGACCTTGGGCTCAAGCTGGTGAGCCTTGCTCAAACCAGCTGAGCCTGCGCTCAAGCTGGCGACCTCAGGGTTTCAAACCTGGGTCCTCTGCATTGCAGTCCAATGCTCTATCTACTGCGCCACTGCCTGGTCAGGCTCCTCATAATTTTCTTAATAACATTTTTGTTTCTATAGCTTACTTTATTATAAGACTACAGTATATAATGCATACAACATAGAAAATATATGTTAATTGTTGATATTATTGGTAAGACTTCTGGTCAACAGTAGGCTATTAAGTTTTGGGGACTCAAAAGTTATATGCATGTTTTCAGCGTGGCCTGTGGTGGCACAATAGATGAATTGTTGATCTGGACGCTGAGGTCACCAGTTCGAAACCCTGGGCTTTCCTGGTCAAGGCATATATGACAAACAACAACCTGTACCCTCCTCTCTCTGTAAAATCAATAAATAAAATCTTTTTTTTTTTTTTTGTACTTTTCTGAAGCTGGAAACGGGGAGAGACAGTCAGACAGACTCCCGCATGCGCCTGACCGGGATCCACCCGGCACGCCCACCAGGGGCGATGCTCTGCCCACCAGGGGGTGATGCTCTGCCCCTCCGGGGCGTCCCTCTGCCGCGACCAGAGCCACTCTAGCGCCTGGGGCAGAGGCCAAGGAGCCATCCCCAGCGCCCAGGCCATCTTTGCTCCAATGGGGCCTTGGCTGAGGGAGGGGAAGAGAAAGACAGAGAGGAAGGAGGGGGTGGGGGTGGAGAAGCAAATGGGCGCTTCTCCTATGTGCCCTGGCTGGGAATTGAACCCGGGTCCCCGCACGCCAGGCTGACGCTCTACCGCTGAGCCAACCGGCCAGGGCCTAAAATCTTTTTTAAAAAAAGTTATATGCAGATTTTCAACTCAGGGTCAGCACCTTGGACTGCCCTCCCCCAACCCATGTTGTTCAAGGGTCAACTGTATTAGCAAACCAAATCCAACAACAGAGTTATACACCATGACCAAGTGGGATTTATTCCAGGAATAAAAGGGTGGTTCAACATTCAAAAATAAATTTTCAAACATTAATTAATATATAATCTGCCTGACCAGGCAGTGACGCAGTGGATAGAGCATCAGACTGGGATGCAGAGGACCCAAGTTCAAAGCCCCAAGGTCGCCAACTTGAGTGTGGGCTTATTTGGTTCGAGCTAGGCTCACCCAAGGTCTCTGGCTTGAGCAAGGGGTCACTCGCTCTGCTGTAGCCCCACGGTCAAGGCACATATGAGAAAGCAATCAATGAACAAATAAGGTGCTGCAACAAAGAATTGAGGCTTCTCATCTCCCTTCCTGTCTGTCTGTCCTTATCTGTCCCTTTCTCTGTCTCTTTGTCACAGGAAAAAAAATTAAAAATATATATATATATAATCTATTATGTCAACAGGCTAAAGAAGAAATATCATATGATATTATCAATAGATGCTGAAAAAGTATTTGAAAAATCCCAACATCCATTCAATTTAAAAACTAGCAAACTAGGAATAAAGAGGAACTTGTTCAAATACCAGCTAATATCATAATAATGCTGCTAATCTAGATGCTTTCCCCTAAGACTGGAAACGAAGCAGAAATGTCTTCTCTCACCACTCCTATTTAGTATTATACTGAAAATACTAGCTGATACAATAAAAAAGAGGAAATAAAAGGTATATATATAGATCAGGAAGGAAGGCATTAATTTTTTTTTTTTTTTTTGCAGATGACATAGGGTTATCTATATAGAAAGATAGATAAAACAAAGAATCAACAACAACAAAAAAAAACCCAAAACTCCTGGAACGTAAAGTCATTATAGCAAGTTTGCAGAATATAAGGCAGAAGAGGTCACTGATTTACTATGTACCAGAATTAGTACTTCCAGAATTAAAGCAACCAAGATACCGTTCAGTAGGTGAATAGATGCAAACTATGATATATCCAATAATGGATATTCTTCAGCACGAAAAAGAAGCTACGAGGCCATGAGAAGGCATGGGAGAACCTCAAATGCATATTTCTAAGTGAAAAGAAGCCAGTCTGAAAAGTCCACATACTACACTGCAACTATATGACATTTTGCAAAAGGCTCCAAGTATAGAGACAGTAAAAATATCAGTGGCTGCCAAAGGGGTGGGGGGTGAGGTGGAGAGCTGAGCACATGGAAACTTCAGGGCAGTGAAACTACTCTCCACGATACTATAATGGTGGGGATATGACACTGTACACTTATCAAAGCCCATAGAATGCACAGCACACACCGTGACCCCCTAATGTAAACTACGGACTTCATTTAATAATGGTTCATTAATATTGGTTGATTAATTGCAGCAAATGTACCACATTACTACAAGATGATAACGGGAAACTTGGGGGGATTAGTGGAGAACATGGGAACTCTGCTATTTGATTAGTTTTCTGTGAGCTTAAAATTGCTCTGTAGGTCTTGGGTAAAAACAAACAAAAAACATTGCTCCGTAAAACAAAGTCATTTAAAAAATAGCCACATGATATTTTAAAAAGTTCAATTAGAAAATGAGTGGCCCTAGCCAGGTAGTTCAGTTGATTAGAATGTTGTCCTGATTCACCACGTTTGCGAGTTCAATCATCCCGTCTGGTCAGGGGACATGCGAGAATCAACCAATGAATATATAAATAAGTGAAACAATAAATTGATATTTCTCTCTCCCCTTCCTCTCTCTAAAATCATTAAATAAAAATTTAAAAAGAAAGAAAGAAAATAGACAAAATAGAAAGTGACATTTTACTGAAGGGGAGATAGAAAAATAAATATGCCCATGAAAAATGTTCAGCATTGTTAGCCATTAGGGAAATTCAAATTAAAACCACGATGGGGGCCTGACATGTGTTGGCGCAGTGGATAAAGCGTCGACCTAGAAATGCTGAGATCGCCGGTTCGAAACCCGGGGCTTG
Source organism: Saccopteryx bilineata (assembly GCF_036850765.1). Lineage (NCBI taxonomy): Eukaryota > Metazoa > Chordata > Mammalia > Chiroptera > Emballonuridae > Saccopteryx > Saccopteryx bilineata. Next base: position 79,502,018 of record NC_089496.1, read on the forward strand.
CCTGGTCAAGGCACATATGGGAGTTGATGCTTCCAGCTCCTCCCCCTTCTCTCTCTCTCTGTCTCTCTCTCCCTCTGTCTCTCTCCTCTCTAAAAATGAATAAATAAAATAAAAAAATAAAAAATTTAAAAAAAAAACAAAAAAACCCAGCCCTGGCCGGTTGGCTCAGCGGTAGAGCGTCGGCCTAGTGTGCGGAGGACCCGGGTTCGATTCCGGCCAGGGCACACAGGAGAAACGCCCATTTGCTTCTCCACCCCTCCGCCGCGCCTTCCTCTCTGTCTCTCTCTTCCCCTCCTGCAGCCAAGGCTCCATTGGAGCAAAGATGGCCCGGGCGCTGGGGATGGCTCTGTGGCCTCTGCCTCAGGCGCTAGACTGGCTCTGGTCGCAATATGGCGAAGCCCAGGATGGGCAGAGCATCGCCCCCTGGTGGGCAGAGCGTCGCCCCTGGTGAGCGTGCCGGGTGGATCCCGGTCGGGCGCATGCGGGAGTCTGTCTGACTGTCTCTCCCTGTTTCCAGCTTCAGAAAAATGGGGGGGGGGGGGGGGAACCACGATGAGGCCCTGGCCGGTTGGCTCATTGGTAGAGCGTCAGCCTGGCGTGCAGGAGTCCCAGGTTCGATTCCCAGCCAGGGCACACAGGAGAAGCGCCCATCTGCTTCTCCACCCCTCCCCCTCTCCTTCCTCTCTGTCTCTCTCTTTCCCTCCCGCAGCCAAGGCTCCACTGAAGCAAAGTTTGCCCGGGCGCTGAGGATGGCTCTGTGGTCTCTGCCTCAGGCGCTAGAATGGCTCTGATTGCGGCAGAGCACCGCCCCCTGGTGGGCATGCCGGGTGGATCCTGGTCGGGCACATGCGGGAGTCTGTCTGACTGCCTCCCTGTTTCCAGCTTCGGAAAAATACAAAAAAACAAACAAACAAAAAAACCACGATGGGCTATTATTGCACACCTATCAGAATGGCTAACCCAAAGTAGTGACCAACCAAATGCTGAAGAGAATAGAAACTGAATCACTCATACAATTTGGTCGATATATAAAAAGGGACACCCACTCCAGAAAACAGTTCAGTAGTTTCTTTAAAAACTAAACATGAAACTGCCATATGATCCTTCCACTGCACTCTTGGGCATTTATCCCAGAGAAAATGAAGACACGCTCACCCAAAAACATGTACACAGATGTTTATAGCAGCTGTCTGTAATAGCCCCAAGCTAGAAACAATCCAAATGTCCTTCAAACTGTACATGGTTCCACTCTGGTACAGTCATGCCATGGAATTGTATTTAGCAATCAAAAGGAACAAACTACTGAGACACAGAACCACCAAGATGAATTTCTAGAGAAGTATGCTGATTAAAAAATCCAGTCCCAGGCCCTGGCCGGTTGGCTTAGCGGTGGAGCGTCGGCCTGGCGTGCGGGGGACCCGGGTTCGATTCCCGGCCGGGGCACGTGGGAGAAGCGCCCATTTGCTTCTCCACCCTCCTCCCCTCCTTCCTCTCTGTCTCTCTCTTCCCCTCCCGCAGCCACAGCCGCAGCTGGGGCTCCATTGGAGCAGGGATGGCCCGGGTGCTGGGGATGGCTCCTTGGTCTCTGCCCCGGGCGCTGGAGTGGCTCTGGTTGCGGCAGGGCGACGCCCCGGAGGGGCAGAGTATCGCCCCCTGGTGGGCAGAGCGTCGCCCCCTGGTGGGCGTGCCGGGTGGATCCCGGTCGGGCGCATGCGGGAGTCTGGCTGGCTGTCTCTCCCCGTTTCCAGCTTCGGAGGGGTACAAAAAAAAAATAAAATAAAATAAATAAATCCAGTCCCAAAAGGTTATCTAGTTTCCACTTCCATTTATATACCATTCTTGGAATAAGAACATTACGGAACGGGAGAACAGTCTAGTCACTGCCAGGGATTAAGGCGGGTGCAAAGTGTGTGTTCCTTGTGGTGATGGAAATGTTCTTTGTTTGCAGCAATGTCAATATTCTCGTTGTGATATTTAATATAGTTTTGCAAGATGTTAGAAGTAATTTGGGTAAAGAATACATTGGGTCACTGTCTTATTTCTTACAACAGTATCTGAATCTACAATTATCTTAAAATAAAAACGTTAATGTTAAAAAATCAATCAGATTATAAGGTGGAAGTGAGGCCAACAGAGCGTGGGTGGTAAACAAGACTTGCTAGAAGCCAGCCAGCTCATGCACTGTGAGATGCATTGTCTTTGAATGTCTGCTGCTCAGCTATCAACTTCTGCAGAGTAATGGAATTTTATTACCTTTACGTCTCCACTCCACCTTTCCCTCCAAAGTGACTTAAAAAAAATCCTTCCGGGTGTTGGTCGGCTTAAGGAAGAAGAGTGAGGAGCCTGGAGATGGGTGGGGGGAGAGCGGGAGCAGGGAAACTGAGGCGTGGGTGCTGGGGAAGCAGCCCGGCTGCGTGAGCCCTGGCAGCAGTGATGGGCGGAGAGGAAAGGGATGCTCAGGAGTGTGCAGACACTGTATGGAGGGTGCCCAGAGAGGACAGGGATGCTCAGGAGTGTGCAGACACTGTATGGAGGGTGCCCAGAGAGGACAGGGATGCTCAGGAGTGTGCAGACACTGTATGGAGGGTGCCCGGAGAGGACAGGGATGCTCAGGAGTGTGCAGACACTGTATGGAGGGTGCCCGGAGAGGACAGGGATGCTCAGGAGTGTGCAGACACTGTATGGAGGGTGCCCGGAGAGGACAGGGATGCTCAGGAGTGTGCAGACACTGTATGGAGGGTGCCCGGAGAGGACAGGGATGCTCAGGAGTGTGCAGACACTGTATGGAGGGTGCCCGGAGAGGACAGGGATGCTCAGGAGTGTGCAGACACTGTATGGAGGGTGCCCGGAGAGGACAGGGATGCTCAGGAGTGTGCAGACACTGTATGGAGGGTGCCCGGAGAGGACAGGGATGCTCAGGAGTGTGCAGACACTGTATGGAGGGTGCCCGGAGAGGAAAGGGATGCTCAGGAGTGTGCAGACACTGTATAGAGGTTGCCTAGAAAGGAAACTCTCGCCTGACCTGTGGTGGCACAGTGGATAAAGTATCAACCTGGAAACACTGAGGTTGCCGGTTCAAAACCCTGGCTTGCCTGGTCAAGGCACATATGGGAGTTGATGCTTCCTGCTCCTCCCCCCTTCTCTCTATCTCCCCCCTCCTCTCTTAAATAAATAAATAAGTAAATAAATGGAAACTCTCCACGTGGCCCAAGCATGGGTTTTCACCTTGCACTGAGCCCGTTGTTGTTTGTTTGGATGTTCCACTGAAACACAGAAAAGTGTGCAGATCCCAGTGTATAAGCTCAGTGAGTCTTCACTACCTGAACACACCTGTGTATTCAACCGTCAGCTCTAGGAAGTCACCCAGAAGCCGCCTTCACGTCCCCTTTCAGTTATCCCTTTGCCCATATACATGAGTGGAGTCATTTAGTATTTTTTTATTTATTTATTCATTTTAGAGAGGAGAGAGAAAGAGAGAGAGAAGAGGGGGAGGAGCTGGAAGCATCAACTCCCATATGTGCCTTGACCAGACAAGACCAGGGTTTTGAACCAGCAACCTCAGCATTTCCAGGTCAATGCTTTATCCACTGCGCCACCACAGGTCAGGCTAGAGTCATATAGTATTATGTGCTCTTTTGAGACTGACTAATTTTAATCCACACTGAGATCTTTCTCTAATGTGGCTTCTACTTGTAGATCTTCATTCCCATTTTGTTCTCAGTATTCCATTTGCAGATATACTGCGGATGAAAAAAGAGGTTCTATGAAAAGTAGTCTCACAGGGTGATCTGCTCATGAATTTTTGAGGAGGAGGACTGGCGAGAGATGAGAAACATTAACTCGTAGTTGCATCATTTTATTGTTCATTGATTGCTTCTCATACGTGCCTTGAACATGGGGCTCAAGCCGAGCCAGCAATCTCTTGTTCAAGCCAGTGACCTTGGGCTTGGAGCTAGTGACTTTGGGATCATGATGATGACCCTGTGCTCAAGCTGGTGAGCCTGTGTTCAAGCCAGCGACCCCAGGGTTTCGAATCTGGGTCCTCAGGGTCCCAGATCAATGCTCTAGCCACTGTGCCAACGGTCAGGTCTGCTCATGAATTCTTAATTGGGCAAGTCATGGTGGGTAATCACATCCCGGGCCTATACTTTCTTTATTGAAAGGTGGTTTTTTTAAACTTAATTTAAAGAAATTTTTTATTTAAGTGAGAGGTGGGGAGACAGACTCCTGCATGCAGCCTGACTGGGATCCACCTGGCAATCCCTGTCTGGGGCTTGAATCAACTGAGCTATCCTCAGTGCCTGGGGCAATAAGCAAGCCACTGGCTGGAGTGGGAGAGAGAGGTAAAGAGAAGCAGATGGTTGCTTCTCATGTGTGCCCTGACCGGGGATTGAGCCCTGGACGTTTGCATGCCGGGCTGTAGCTCTATCCACTGAGCAAACCAGCCAGGGTCCTTTATTGAAAGGTTTTAAATTAGCCCCCTGTCCATTGTTTCTGTGCATCTAGGTTAACACATCTTTGAAATAAGCTTTGACCACACTAAAAAAAAGCATATAATCTTAACCGTCCTGTGATCCAATCCCCGCCTCGCTCTCTCCCACCTCCACGTCGTAATCTTCAGGGTTCTCCCTCCTTAATTCCAAATGCATAAAAGAAGCTGCAGAACTGCTATTCTCTGGAGCACTTGAGATCTTGCTCCCTGGCACACGTCATCAGTTTGGCTCAAATAAACTCATAAATATTCCTTATAGGTTTGAACACTTCTTACGTCGACACTACAGTTGATCCATTCGAGTTAGTTCCCGTTTGGAAACAGTACCTGCTAGGGTCATTCTTGTGCATGTCTTTTGGGAACATACTGTGTTATTTGTTGGTCATAGACCTATGAGTGAGAAAGCTGAGTCATACTATATACACACATCCAGCTCTCCTGTTTCTAAAAGGATTGTACCACTTTACACTTCTACCAGTACTTATCTAGGCCCTCCCAACCCTTGGTACTTGCAGGCTTTTATACTTTAAAAAAAAATTTTTGTTGTTTATTCATTTTAGAGAAAAGAGAGAGGAGGGGGGAGGAACAGGAAGCATCAACTCCCATATGTGCCTTGACCAGAAGAGTACACAATTTCGAACCGGCAACCTCAGCATTCCAGATCAACACTTTAACCACTGCGCCACCAGCCAGGCACTTGCAGGCTTTTAAATTTTAGTAACTCTTGTGGGTGTGCATTGGAATTGTATTTTGGTTTTAATGATGGGTAACAAAACTGAGCACAGGGCCCGTGGGTTTTTTGGGGGGGTTTTGGGAGGGGTTTTGGTATTTTTCTGAAGTTGGAAACGGGGAGGCAATCAGACGCCCACATGTGCCCAACTGGGATCCACCCGGCATGCCCACCAGGGGCTATACTCTGCCCCTCGGGGCGTTGCTCTATTGCAACCAAGGTCATTCTAGCGCCTGAGGCAGAGGCCATAGAGCCATCCTCAGCACCTGGGCCAACTTTGCTCCAATGGAGCCTTGGCTGCGGGAAGGGAAGAGAGAGACAGAGAGGAAGGAGAGGGGGAGGGGTGGAGAAGCAGATGGGTGCCTCTCCTGTGTGCCCTGGCCAGGAATCGAACCCAGGACTCCTGCACACCAGGCCAACTTGCCAGGGCTGGGTTTTCTTTTTGTTTTTTTTTAAATTTAGAGAGGAGAAGAAGAGACAGAGAGAGAGAGAAGGGGGGAGGAGCTGGAAGCATCAACTCCCATATGTGCCTTGACCAGGCAAGCCCAGGGTTTCGAACCGGCGACCTCAGCATTTCCAGGTCGACGCTTTATCCAGGTCAGGCTGGGGTTTTTTGAGAGGCCAGGCACATGACACAACTCCTCAGTTCAAGGACCAAAATTTGCCCAGAGAGTTTTTCTCCCATTTACAGAGTCTCATTTGGGGTAAGGCCTGCTCTGAAGGTGAGAAGTTGGAATGTTTCCCTCATTCTTAACAGTTCAGCTCAGACCATGTTAAGCAGCCTGGACCAGCAGCCAGCAGGACGCGAGCCTTGGTGACTCGTGAGGGGTCAGAATTAACCGTTGAGGTACATGCAGTTACAGCCTACGTCTCTTTATCTAAATACACACAGTGACCAAACTTAGAAGTCTGTTCCTGTCATGGGATGGAATAGAGGTCACTTCCAGTTACCTGTCCCAGCGATGGCTTCATTCCAGCTACTGACCTGTGGGAAACCACTCAGACCCCCGAGGTGATGTGAAGATGATTTGAAATTGAAGACAGTTGAGAGTCAACAGATGCAAAAAGCAACCTTTTCAGAGCTTCCTTTATCTGACTAAAGGCAGAAACTTCCCAGAGCCAGGCTGTAACCAAAGCCCTCTGGCCGGAGTTTCTCAACCAGCTGACCACTGGTTTTCTAATCTCCCCACTGCGCCTCTAATAACCCACTCTTTCCACAGAAGCCCTTTCCTCCCACTTCCTTTCCCTTATTAAATTGTTATAAACCCTTATCTTTAATTACATTAAGGGGCTACCTTTATTTTGCACTTCATATGCATGTGAATAAGCTTTATGCCTTCTGTTAATCTTTTTGTCAGTTAATTGCCAGACTCCTAATCATTTAGGTAGAGAAAACAGTTACTCCTCCCAACAATCCTTTGATTGGTAGTAGGACCCATCAGTTTGGACGCCCCTCAGCCCATTAGCAATCCTTCACCGATTTAGTGCAGCTGCTCCAGTTAAAATGTATGACTTTTAAGCCTTCCAATTTCAGAGTGCCCAAGTGACCCATGTGCCAAGGGCCTGGTGAAAAACCACCCAAATCCAATTGGAAAAAGCTGAGCGTTCTCTAGTGTTTGCAGTAGTGGGTTTTCTTCTCCGTAAAGCAAGGACCTCCGGCGTGAACCCAGGCCATCTCAACAAGCTGGTCCTGTTCCACGCATCTGCTCAGCGCGGGGTTGGTATTTAGCAAACCTCACGCACCAGAGCGCCAGGTCTCCGGAGTATTATCCCTAGAAAGGACAGGCTTCTGGTCACAGAGGCGCAGTCACCGCCCCCCCTTCGCTCCAAGAGCTGGGACGTCAGAACCTTTTTGCCAAGGGCCCAAGTCAAACCAGCGTTCTGAAAAGAGGGTTCCGTTTGTTGCTTAGTGTATGATACGTTTCTAGAAAATCAAATAGAAAAGGAGCTGAAACATATTGTAACATTGCTCTCCTGTTCCTGGAGGGCCGCAGGGCTCCCAGCGTTCAGCGCGGCCCGCGGCGGCCCGGGGAAGCTTACCTGCAGGGCCGCAGACAGGAGTGGATGCCACCACGACACGCCAGGGGCACCTTGGGTGGAGGATGTGGATCGCGGCCTCAGGAAGGGGTGCGATGCAGAAGACGGGGGGTGGGGAAGCCCGCGAAGGGGCCTGTGCGACACAGAGCGCTCCGGCCATTGCCCGAGGTGAGGACGCGGAACCAGTGTGCGCCCCAGCCACCCCACAGCCCTTTCCTGTCAGGGGACAGGGGCTGAGTGGCTCCGGGCCTGGGTCCCCGGAGGGCCTGAGCGCTGCGCGGGCGCCAGCCGCGTCCTTCTCGGCGCCCAGGGGACCCGGAGCGGCTGCAGGTCCCGCTCCCGCCCGGCGTCCACGCGCGGCTCGCTAGTGCACGGAAAGCCCCGGGAGTTTAAAACACCTGCGCCCCACCCACCCCAAACCGGCGCAAGCCTTCCCGGGCTGTGACGCCGCACCCGCACCTTCTGGAAGCTCTCCTGGGAACTGCCGAGCCGCTCGTGATCCATTTCCATGCGAGAGAGAGCTTCTAGCTCGTCCAAAGTTGATGTGGGATTTAAAAAAGACCCATTTTCTGAAATGGTCGGAGAGAGCCTCGCGTAAAAAACAAAACGAAAGGGGAATACTTACGTTTTCATTGACTTTCCTGGTTTGGGTTTTTGAAAATTGGTTTCATGTGGCAAGTGCCTGGCATTAAAAACCAGCTGCTCCTCTAAAAATCCTTGCCCTGAATACAGGTTCACATTGTGTCAAACAGCCACACACTGTTTCAAATACACGCGAGCTTTTTTCTTTTCCTGGGTAAGTGTTGTTTGTGACAGGACAGGTAAATGTTGTGCTTAATCTGCTATCAGGGACGACTCCTCCCCCCCCCCCAACACCCCAGCTAATCAAGCGATTGAAGGTGCAGGTGTTGCCCCATGCGTTCCATATGCACCACTCTCTTCCTCAGCAAATGCAAAGGATGACAAGTGTCAGCACTTCGTACAACTAGATTTAATAAGTTGTTGTTACAGAAAGAAATGAAGTCCAAACTACAAAGTTTAAGCAGTTGTAAGCAATTAGCTGCGTTGAGCTCCACGTGTGATCACAGTACTGCAGTTCCGTACAAGCAATATTAGTCCAAGCCCCAAAGGCAGAAGCTGAGTAAGGGTTACTAGCAAAAAACAATCTAAGAGAACAGGTAATAAAAGATACAATACATTTAAAATTAGTTGTTAGTTTAAAAACAAATACAGAGATCTTAGCTGTGAACACTCTAAAAGTTATGTCCATTATTTTGACAGCAAAAAATACAAATACCTAATGCTTTATACCCCAACAGAACTATATCCAGAAAAGAAAAAAGCAGGTTATCCTGTATTAGCACCCGAGTTTTCTACTTGTGGTGATTAACTTCATCGTCAAATTTAAACGTCCTCAAATCACATATCCACTTCTTGACCCATTTTGGGGTATAAAGTCAACAGCATTAATTATAAAATACTCTGTGGTAAAATGGAACACTATTGCAGCTGAGATAGAGAAGTTTGGTTATTATTTAAAAAATAAAACAACATGAAAATGTTAGCTGACATACCATATAAACTGGTGAAAAAGCAACAATCCATACAAATAAGCCAGTTTTAACAAAAAGATACTTTTTTTCACTAATCTGTGACTAATCTTTCACTCAAACCTTGCAAGTAGAGATGTCACAATACTCAAATATGTAGGTAGGAGCTTTACCCAGTTAAATACCATTTTGTTGCTAATACAATAAATAAAATTAAAACTAGCAGTTATTTGCTAATTGCATAAATGCAATACATTCTGCATTAGCCCATGCCTCACTAACAAGCTATAAAACACAAGATATAAGCAGAAATCTAAGCATAATCTTTATACCACTAAGCAAGAATTTTCCAATTTTGTTTCTTCTGTTCCTAATCACGTATTTGTAGTTAATGTAAAATTCCAACCAGTAATACCCAATTTGAGTTAAAATTTTACATCATGACTTGATCTAATCTATATATTATTTACAAAACTGAATACATAGAGCGTACCCAAAAGCCAACTCTGGACACACGTTTCTCCGAGTTATTGATAACCTCGCCTCCGTGGCAGCGGGACTGGAAGAGGCCATCAAGGACTAGTAGAAACACACCATCTATCTAGAGCAAGTCATCGGATGTTCTGTTTACGCAACACCAGTTTGCAGTTGCAGGTTTCTGTTTGTTTTAATTTTAGGTGCCATTACAATGACACGCTGCCTGAACAGCACAGCTTCAAGGTGAGGTGGGTGTTGGAAAAGAAGCAGGAGGGCAGACAGATCATGCTCAGGGTGTTGCCAGATGTGTTGCCACAATAGAGGACAAATAGGGACAATTAAGGGGCACCGTAACAGGTAGCAGGTGGGAGGTGAAGAAACACGAGTCTGAGACTGTTCGCGTACAGTGGTGACGGATGAGAGGGCTTCCTTGGCCATACCGGGGAACGAAGGGGAACAACGCAGTCTGGGCCTAACCACACAGAAGGTGGTGACCTCCCAGCACATCCTTTCCCTCTCAGACGTCACCACTGGGAATGAATGAAAAAGATGTGGCCTGGGCGAAAGGCACCGTCTCAACACATGGACAGCAGGTTGGTGGCAGATTCATACACACACACACACACACACACACACACGACATAATGAAGAGTTCGAGGGGAAAAGCAATGAGTCATTCTGTTGTCCTAGCCAGGTTTTCAACCTGGTGGGATTTCACTAGGGGTGACTCCCTGATCAGGGCCACCGATCCGGCTGCACCTGGTGTTGTATAAATCCACTGTGACATCCCTAGAGAACTGTACTGTGACATCCCTAATCTTACACTAAACCACTGTAACAAAGGAAAAGGCTTGTCAAAAATCTCACATGTTCTGCTCATTCTGTCATTTTATTACCCAATTATTCATTACATTTTCCAATCACGTTACATAACCAACCATTTTCATTGTTGTCACACTATTGTAAACCACATCAGCAAGTTAATACATAAAGCTTTTTGCATTTCAAAAAACTAGACACTTTAGTAACAATATTACAAAGGTTTTAGCTTCAAAAATAACTGAAAATGAAAAAAATAAACTTTTAAAGAATTAGCATCATAAAATTAATTTATTCCAAGTAAAAATACAAAATAATATTATGACATTGACCAGATATGAAAGTCCCTCCCAGAAACAACTCTATTAATGATTGAGAAAGCACTCCTTAAAGAAAATACGAAATAAAATGAAAAATATGTAAATATGTTTAATTTTTTTCTTAGCAAAAAATCTTTCTAAAAATAACAATGAAAATTTGTCTCAGTACAAAGGCTACATTACTATTGAAAAAATACCAGCATGAAGAAAAGGTACATATTTGACAGTAGAAAAATGATTTTAGTGAATCACAATGTCTAAAGTTTGCAATGAAAATAAATCTGCAATAAAGATTTATGCCTTTTTTCTTTTCTTTTTTTTTTTCTATTTTTTTATACAAACAGTACAAACAGTATTGCACATAACAACAAATAGTCGAGGTTAGGTTATAGCCTTCAAAAAATCGACTAGTTCAAGTGTCACATCAAGGAAAGGCCGCAACAGGGCCTGTTGATACCCAGGGTCTCCAGTCAAGTGGCAGGTCAGAACACCTCTGTGTTTTAAAAATAATGTTTTTGAAGGACCCTCTCTTTTAATATAACATTAACAACCTGGGGGGCACATTTATTTACAAAACAAAAGGGAACATGTTATAATTTAATAAACTAAAAAAGTTCTCTTTAAAAAAATACAAACAGAAGAACTCTTTCACAATCCTGGTCAGTCGTGCACAATCAACGCTTGATTATAAATATACAAATGAAGGGAAAGTCGTCTCCACCACCTAATCACAACTTTCAGCACCAAAGGGAGGTTCGTTTCTGTAACCTATTCTTCATGACAACGTTTTTTTTCGCTTTCACGTTAAGCTTTATGCTGTACAATCTTCCAGCTTTTTAAAAAAATCTCAGTGTTATATTTTTAGTACATGAAAGGGGTGCTTCTTCACAAAGTTTTGCTTCTTTCACATAATTAGGTAGATTTCTGTAGGTTAGATATGATCTTTAATATTATAGTTATAAAGCTCTAACTTCTTCATTTTCAAAAAACACAAATAAGCATGAAAAAAATAAAGTTACCCATCTGTTAAATCATTTTTCTTGCAGAATTAAATTAATATATATTTTTCTGAATAAACTTACTTAGAAAATATCATTTTTCTCTCCTATATTTCAAAATTGAGGTATTGCAAAAGATCATGTCAGTCAGAAAGCATGCCTTTTTCCTTAAAAACAAACAAAAAAATCTTCAGCCAACTTTTGAAAACTGTCTAGAATACAAAAAGTAGTAGTGCATAACAAAATTTCTTGTACAGATGAAAAAAAACCCCACAAACATAGAAAAAACAAACAGAAAAACCACAGCTGGGCAGAGAAAAAGCAATTATTACCAAAAAGCCCAGAGGTGACCTCAAAAGGGGAGAATTCTAATAAGCATTTTTAATCCAGTAAAAAACTATTTTTGTTTTTTCCTTTTTGAAAACAAACTGAAGTTTGAGAGCTGGTAATTGCAACAGAACACTGGAGAAATGAAACAGAACAGAACAAAAACAAGCAATATTAACTTAAAACAGTACAAGGACATCACAGCACATAAAACACAGCGATTGAAATCTGTTCTGCAGTGTCATATCCAGTCAGATTGTCCCCAGAATTCCAAAACATAGGAAAAAGATTAAAAAAAAAAAATGTACATAGTCTCACAATCATTGTGTGTGTTTATATATTACTATCTGCAGCCCAAGAGTGAATGCTAAAAAAATGTCCACGGTAGTATTAGCAGGTCTTAATTCTATTCAAGCTTTACAGGATAAATCCAGGGAATTAAGTAGTTAGTTTCTCACCCAGACAACCAGCCCTGCCCAGGCCGTCTTATTTTGTCCAGACATTTCTTTAGCATCACCATCGCACAACTTTCTTAAAATGTGCCTAGTTTGTCAATCTGACAACTTATCTCTATATATTGTATATATTCCTAGTGTTTGTAAGCTAAGATGAGCTCTTTGGTTTTCTGGACAAGGTCTGAAGCTATGTAAAATGGTGCAAGCACTAGGAGATTATAACTAAGAGCTCATGTATTAGTTAATAGTATACCAGTTATGAACTGTCAAGTTCATTAATGTCTGACACAGAGGCTTTTAAACAGTTAAGTTTGATCACAGTTAGACATAATCACTTTACTATATAAAATAAATTGCACAATATATAACAGAGCACCGCAAAGTACTTCATCTACCATCCACAAATTTGCTGTAAGAGTATCCTATACCTAGGTTTTATATTGGTTGTAATATCGGTCATTCTGTTATGGGCTCTTCCTAATTTCAGAAGCATTCCATTTATTGAGGCATGCCTTCCTCTGGTCAATTACCAATTCTTTAAGTGAAAAAAAAAATTTACTTTTTTTTTTTAAAAATCAGTATTTTATAGCTTATATAGAGTCTTAATTTGTGCATTGTGGGAAGGTTTTATACTAGACATTGGATATAAAATTTATTGCATGCAGCAACCTGATTAAGTAAACATGCAGTCAGAAACAGTGACCTGTTGAAGCTTTCTGAAGTCTTTTCCGATCTCTTTTCGGCAGCTGATTCTATCCCTAAATCACAAAAGTGTGTTGTTGGGTTTGTTTTTTCATTGATACCTTAGCCTGAATAGAGTATTATGGTATTAATAATACCATTTTAATAGCAGCAAAAGCTATTGCAGCATAAATTTACATAACACTAAAAAGATCTAACCAAAAATCCTCAGCAAAACAAAAATCAAACATGAAGGAAAAATAAAGATTCAGCTCGTGAGGTACCCTTACATGTCAAAACAGAGAGCAACTAAAGGCTTATTTTCATTAAGGGTTATATCCTTACTCTAAATAACCCCAACTAGTGATTGCTGAATTGTTGTGAAGTTTTTGCTACATCTGCCACCTTCTCACGAGGATTACCTTTGGTAAGTCTTCTCCTAGGGGCAACTCTCTAAGTTTCTGAAAATAAGTGCATGCTCCAGTTCAAAAACAATCGGAACAACAACAACAACACAACAACAACAGGAACAAACAGAAGAAATCACAGACATCAACCTGATGGCCGCTGATGAGAATGGCAGTCTACGTCCTGTCACGGGGGACAGATCAGGTGTAAGAAATTAAGGTACCAAGCAGACGAAGGTGTGAATCAAAGTGCAAATCAGTACCGTTATACACTCTGCAATTTTGCATTACACTGGACATTGAGTTCAGTAATATGACTGTAAATAATAATAATAAAAAGACCCATTTCTTCTTTAAAAATCGAAAACGAATGCACAGATTTCCAGAACACTGTAAGCCCTGAGGCAGTGCCCTCTTTTCCTTCCTAGTTATCTGCTCCAGTACTATTGGCGGGGTCTGCCCCCGGCTCAGCTCCAGCGGAACGGGACGTGGCGGGGGCGGTCGCCTCCCTCCTTCACCAGCGGTTTGTGGAACTCCCGCCCGGCGCGGGAGTGTATGCTCGCCCAGCAGTATTCGCAGTAATACTGCAGACAGGTGACGTTGGCACAGAAGAACGGGGCAAACTTCCCACCACAGCGCGTGCCCTGGCACTCATCGCACATCTGATCATCCAGCACGTATGGCTTCACCTCCACCTGGACCCAGAGAGGAAAGACAGGAAAAAGGTTTAGCAAAGCTTCCTTGCGTGTTTCCTTCCAGACTTGACAGAGACGCTGAATGAACCGCTTAGGTGAGATGCCCCCTGGGCCCCGGCAGGCGCGGGCATGGGAAGGCGCTCCCTCCTTTCCTAGCCGCCAGCACATCTTACAGTGCAGGGGCTGAGAGCCGGAGTACCAGTTACCCCCCACACAGGTCTGCCAGTCAGATGGGTGATCAGCTGGGATGAGCCCAGTAGCAGGCCAATGAGGGTACCGATGGGGAATGGTCTGCAGGAGCCTGGCAGCCCCACGGAGCTGGCAAGGCAGCTGGAGGGCGACACTGTTCTGAGGCTCTGGGCTTCTTGTTTTAATGACAAGGCTAACATCTCAGTGCTATATACAGCGGGCTGGGGGTGGGGAACTAGGGAGACTGAAGAAGTTACTATAGGCCCTGGCCGGCTGGCTCAGTGGTAGAGCGTCGGCCTGGCGTGCAGAGGTCCCAGGTTTGATTCCCGGCCAGGGCACACAGAAGAAGCGTCCATCTGCTTCTCCACCCCTCCCCCTCTCCTTCCTCTCTGTCTCTCTCTTCCCCTCCTGTAGCCGAGGCTCCATTGGAGCAAAGATGGCCCGGGCGCTGGGGATGGCTCCTTGGCCTCTGACGGGGGCGCTGGAGTGGCTCTGGTCGCAGCAGAGTAACGCCCGGAGGGGCAGAGAGTCGCCCCCCCTGGTGGGCGTGCCGGGTGGATCCCGGTCGGGTGCATGCGGGAGTCTGACTGTCTCTCTCCGTTTCCAGCTTCAGAAAAATACAAAAAAAAAAAAAAAAAAAGTTACTATAATAATTGAGGCTTTTTTATGTTTAGGACTTTACTACCTTACTCTCCCTGAATGACTGGGGGCTTCAATAGAGAACTTTCCATCAAAGCCCCTCAGGCGACACGTTATTCGCTAAATAAAGCAAGCACGGGAAAAGTTACCGCTGCTTTCCCTCACACCCTCTTCCCCCAGAGCAGGCGTTCTCAAACATTTTGAAGTCGGGGTGCATTTAAAATCCTACAAATAATTGTAGGCACACTATATACAAATTTCTGAGAAATACGGTATAATAATGAAGTCAAATATTAAAGAAAAAAATATAAAGTCCAAGCATGCTTTTATGGTAAATGAAATAAATGACAAAATTAAATTCATTCTTACATTAAAAAACATTTTTATGTTACATTTTTTGAGTTATACGTTTTAGAATTCGTAAAAAAAAGGGGGGGTTTAAAAAATTAAAAAAAAAAAGACAAAAAAATTATCTTTTTATATATATAGATACATTCTTAGTAAGATTTAGTAAATTTGGCAGCTCCCGGGGTGAATGTGTTAAGTTTTTTCATTCTTGTGTTGATGAGAAACAGGAGCCTGATGTGCCCTGGGATTTCTTCAATGTTTGGGCATATATTTGAAAGGCAAACTCTTATTTCCTCATCAATACATTGAAGAATTCCTCTTTTTACTCATAATTGTATTGAGTGCAGAAAACCCCCACCATACATATCATCTTAACTTGACACCACACAAAGAAGAAACTTGCCTCCAGTCTTTCCCCGGAACATGGGGGGTAGTGTAAACAATCCAGCACCACAGTTTAACAGCCTTTTGCAACCTAATCAGGCAAGTGAGGTGGGGGGTTGGGCAGACTGTCAGCTTACAGCCAATTCCCCACACCTCTGTCCCCCAAAGATCTAAACTCCAAAAACTCTGTTGGTTTTTTGGTCCCCAACAGGCACATATTTCCTGGAATACCATAGGGTGCACCTGGAAATCCTCTAAGGCGCAGCAGTGTGCCCTGGAGCACGCTCTTGAGAACCCCCGGCGCGTGCTCTGGGAACCCCCGGCGCGTGCTCTGGGAACACCCGGCGCACCCTGAGAACCCCCGGCGCACCCTGAGAACCCCCGGCGCACCCTGGCGCACCCTGAGAACCCCCGGCGCACCCTGAGAACCCCCGGTGCACCCTGAGAACCCCCGGCGCACGCTCTGAGAACCCCCGGCGCACGCTCTGAGAACCCCCGGTGCACCCTGAGAACCCCTGGCGCGCGCTCCGAGAACCCCGAGCACGCTCTGAGAACCCCCGGTGCACCCTGAGAACCCCCGGCGCACGCTCTGAGAACCCCTGGTGCACACTCTGAGAACCCCCGGTGCACCCTGAGAACCCCTGGCGCGTGCGCTCCGAGAACCCTGAGCACGCTCTGAGAAGCACGGCCCTAGAAGCTCGGGAAAGGAACATCTTTAACATTTCATCACAATGGTGGCAAGTCTGGACCAAAGGCTCCTTCCCACACCGACTCCCAGAGCCATTCCAGCAGGACAAGGACCGCCGGCCACTGGGGCTGTCAAGATGAGGACCCACAGTTGTTTTATTTTAAAATTGTTTTATTGATTGATTTTAGAGAGATTGGGGGGGGAGGGGAGAGAAGAGAGAGAGAGCAGCATTCATTTGTTGTGCATTCATTGGTCATTTCCCATATGTGCCCTGACCAGAGATTAAACCCGCAACCTTAGTGTTTCAGGATGACACTCTACCGACTGGGCTAACTGGCCAGGGCCAGACCCAGTGTGGGTTTTTTTTGTATTTTTCTGAAGCTAGAAACCGGGAGAGACAGACAGACTCCCGCATGCGCCCGACCGGGATCCACCCGGCACGCCCACCAGGGGGCGTCGCTCTGCCGAGACCAGAGCCACTCTAGCGCCTGGGGCAGAGGCCAAGGAGCCATCCCCAGCGCCCGGGCCATCTTTGCTCCAATGGAGCCTGGGCTGCGGGAGGGGAAGAGAGAGACAGAGAGGAAGGAGAGGGGGAAGGGTGGAGAAGCAAATGGGCGCTTCTCCTGTGTGCCCTGGCCGGGAATCGAACCCGGGACTTCTACACGCCAGGCCGACGCTCTACCACTGAGCCAACGGGCCAGGGCCAGACCCAGTGTTTTGATGTGACAATTTAGGCTGCCTCTGGATGCAGCCAGGAGGTCTGGCAGGGCACTAGGTGGGCAGGAAAGACAGGACTGCCTAGGATTAGACAGACACTCTAGAGACTCTGCTTCCTGGTTCTCCCTCCCTTCTGAAGGCCCTTTGCTGGCCTCCTCTGGAGTGTGGGCTCTAGCCTGGATCCAGCCCGCAGGTCCCACTGGCTAGCGAGATATTTCCACTTAGATGACCACTGAGCAGTCCTGGTTACTCAGGGGACAAGGCCTTTACTCTGGCTCTAGTTCCCTTTCTCCTACTTGCTCATCCTCAATCTGACCAGGTGGTAAGTGGGCTTCACCACAATCTCTCACCTTCACTTTTGCCTCATAATTAAAATGGGAGTGGGGGCCCTGGCCGGTTGGCTCAGCGGTAGAGTGTCAGCCTAGTGTGCGGAGGACCCGGGTTCGATTCCCAGCCAGGGCACACAGGAGAAGCGCCCATTTGCTTCTCCACCCCTCCGCCACGCCTTCCTCTCTGTCTCTCTCTTCCCCTCCCGCAGCCAAGGCTCCATTGGAGCAAAAATGGCCCGGGCGCTGGGGTTGGCTCTGTGGCCTCTGCCTCAGGAGCTAGAGTGGCTCTGGTCGCAACATGGCGACGCCCAGGATGGGCAGAGCATCGCCCCCTGGTGGGCAGAGCGTCGCCCCATGGTGGGCGTGCCCGGTGGATCCGGTCGGGCGCATGCGGGAGTCTGTCTCACTGTCTCTCCCTGTTTCCAGCTTCAGAAAAATGCAAAAAAATAAAAAAATAAAAAAAATAAATAAAATGGGAGTGGGGTTCTGGGGTCATCTGCCTGGGTTCAAATCTAGTGAGTGGCCCTGTGACCCCAGGCAAGTTTCTCAGCTGTTCTGAGGCTCTGCTTTCTTGCCTGTACACTGGAGGAAAAGAGGAGCTTATACTTACACGGTTCCTATGAGGGTTAAGTGAATGAAATCGTATCAAGCACACAGAACAGTGCCCGGCACATCACAGGCACAGTTATTATTCCTACTGCTTCCTCCCTAGTCCAGGTCAACACAAGACACACCTGGATGTGTTCAGTATCAAAGGCTTCTGCACTGACCACCAGACTCCGGCCTTCCCTCGTTCAATTCTCCTGTGTACTTGTTGACATTTCAACAGTCTACTTAAACGTTATTCCTCTCCTGGTCGAAGCCAGATTCTCCACAGCCCCGCTTCCTTAGTAGAATAGGGTATTCCTTGTCTCCTATGGCTCAGTTATAAGCCAGAGACTTCATGATTTGCCTTAATCTCTCTCCCAACCAATTCCCAACTCAGACTGTACCTGGTCCTTATTTTTACTTGCACTTTCTTCCCACGTTAAGTGTTCTTTTAATGCCCAGCCAACCCAACAATTTCATGTGCTCAACAAAGCCCAGTCTTTCTTTTATTCTTCTTTCTTATGATAAAATAAACAATTTTAAAGTGAATAATAGTTCCAAACTATTTTCGTCACCCCAACAGGAAACACTATCCCCCCTAAGCAATTACTCCACCTTTCCCTGGCAACAACCAGTCTGCTTTCTGTCTCTAAGGGTGTACCTATTCTGGATAGTTTATGTAAATGGAATCACATAATACGTGACCTTTTGTCTCTGGCTTCTTGCTCTTACAATGTTTTGAGGTTCATCCGTGTCGTAGCATGCAGCATTATTTCATTCCTCTTCGTGACTGGATAAAACTCCTTTACACGTGTACATACGCACAGCTTTTATCCACTCATTCGCTGAGGAACGTCTGGGTTGTTTCCATCTTCTCACTATTATGAATGGTGCTGCTATGAATGTATGTCCGTATTTTTGTTTGGACACCAGTGTTGACTTCTTTTGTATATGTACCTAGAAGTAGAATTGCTGGGCACATGACAATTCTAGGCTTAACTCTTTGTTCACTCTTTGAAGAACTGCCAAATTGTCTTCCACAGAGGCTACACCCTCTGCCACTCCCCCTAGCAATGTGCCAGGGTTCTAATTTCTCCACACCTTCACCGACACTTGCTGGTTTCCACTTCTGTGATTACTGCTATCTTGGTAAGTGTGGAGAGGTACCTCACTATAGTTTTGAATTCCATTTCCCTACTGACTAATGATTTTGAGCATCTTTTCATATGCTTATTGGGGCTCGGCACACCTTCTCTGAAGAAAGATATATATATATATCTACAGAATTTTCTGGTAGACTATATATATATATAGTCTGCCAGAAAGTTCTGTCTGTTTCTATCACAAGTTTCGACATGTAAGCACATGTTTATTTGGCGCATGTGTGCCTCTCTATTTTTATCACTTAATGTATACATACTGACGTAGCAAATTAACTAAAACAAAGTTGATTCATGTTAGTCTTATGTGTGAAGCGACAGTGTACCCATGGCTACTGATAAAGTTCATTTACGCCACTGTAATTTTTACGAATTTCAACAAGGAAGAAATGCTACAGAAGCATGTCTGTCGCATCCACCACATTCCCCGGACTTAGCACCCTCCAACTACCACTTGTTTTTGTCCTTAAAAAATTTTTTGCGGCCTGACCTGTGGTGGTGCAGTGGATAAAGCGTCAACCTGGAAATGTTGAGGTCGCCGGTTCGAAACCCTGGGCTTGCCTGGTCAAGGCACATATGGGAGTTGATGCTTCCAGCTCCTCCCCCCCCTTCTCTCTCTCTGTCTCTCCTCTCTCTCTGTCTCTCCCTCTCCTCTCTAAAATGAATAAATAAAAAAAATAAAAATAAAAATAAAGAGAGTTGGAAGAATTCTTTAAAAAAAAATTTTTTTTTGAAGGGCAAAAAATTCAAAAATGAAGACGATATCAAACAAGCACTGGTTCAATTTTTCGCATCAAAAGATAAAACATTTTTCAAAAATGAGATATACAAATTGCCCTCACGCTGGCAAGAAATCATTAATAATAATGGCAATTATATTATTTAATAAAGTTTATTGACGGTAAGAAAAATTTGTATTTTGTTTTATTCAAAAAACGGACAGAACTTTCCGGTAGACCATATATATATATATTTAGAGAGAGAGAGAGGAGATGATAGAGAGAAAGTGGGATGGAGAGGTAGCTTTACGGATGTGCCTTGACCAGGCAAGCCCGGGGTTTCGAACCAGAGACCTCAGCATTCCAGGTCAATGCTTTATCCACTGCTCCACCACAGGTCAGGCTATTTCAAGTCTTTTGCCCCCCCTTTTTTTTTCTCGTATTTTTCTGAAGTTGGAAACGGGGAGGCAGTCAGACAGACTCCCGCATGTGCCCGACTGGGATCCACCTGGCACGCCCACCAGGGGGCAATGCTCTGCCCATCTGGGGCGTCGCTCTGTTGCAACCAGAGCCATTTTAGCACCTGAGGCAGAGGCCACAGAGCCATCCTCAGCGCCTGGGCCAACTTTGCTCCAATGGAGCCTTGGCTGCAGGAGGGGAAGAGAGACAGAGAGGAAGGAGAGGGGGAGGGGTGGAGAAGCAGATGGGTGCCTCTCCTGTGTGCCCTGGCCGGGAATCAAACCCAGGACTCCTGTACGCCAGGTTGACGCTCTACCATTGAGCCAACTGGCCAGGGCCTCCTCTATACTTTTGAAGGTGCTCAAGTGCTTTAATGATTAAGAAGCTAAAATATTTAGCCTGACCAGGCAGTGGCGCAGTGCATAGAGCGTCAGACTGGGATGTGGAGGACTCAGGTTCGAGAGCCCGAGGTCACCAGCTTGAGCGCGGGCTCATCTGGTTTGAGCAAAGCTCACCAGCTTGGACCCAAGGTCGCTGGCTCAAGCAAGGGGTTACTCAGTCCGCTGAAGGCCCGCAGACAAGGCACATATGAGAAAGCAATCAATGAACAACTAAGGTGTCACACGCGCAACAAAAAACTAATGATTGATGCTCTCATCTCTCCATTCCTGTCTGTCTGTCCCTCTCTATCCTTCTCTCTGACTCTCTGTTTAAAAAATAAAATAAAATAAATATTTAAACTGCAGCTTTCTGACTAAGTTATTAGATGGATTGAAGAGATGATAATCACTGCAGAGATCCTGTTTAGGGGCCTAAAAGGCCTGGCAGAAATATTTCAAAGCTCTGCAAAAAATAATTTAGAAAAATAACGAATGAGAGAAAAGAAAGAAATTTTAGAATAGGTCTACAAGGATCTAATATATAAATTAAAAAAGTTCCATCCAGAAGAGACTCTGGCCAGTGACTCAGTGGATAGAGCTTTACCCAGCGTATGATGTCCTAGGTTTGACTCCTCCCCCTCCCCTTTTCTCTCCCTCTTCCTCTCCCCCACAGCCAGTGGCTTGACTGGTTCCAGCGTGATCTCAGGCACTGAGGATAGCTCCATTGGAGCGAATCAGCCTCAGGTGCTAAAAATAGCTCAATACTCATGCATCAGCCCCAGATGGGGTTGCCCAGTAGATCCCAGTCAGTTGGGGCACATGTGGGAGTCTGCCTATCCATCTGTCCTCCTCTCACCTAAAAAAACAAACAAACAAAAAAAAAACCCCCAAAAACCAAACAAACACAAAAACCAATAGACAAGCAAAAAACCCCCAACATTCCAGAAGAACAAAAAGAAAGGAGAAAAGGTAAAAGTCCTGAACAGTATATCAAAAATACCACCAGGTCGTCAAAACTGACGAGAAAAAAATGTACCACCAGGCATATCCTGGCAAATCACAAGCTAAAACTTCTGAGCTCTAAAGGTAAGGAGCCCTGGCTGGGTGGTTCACTGGATCAAGCATTGACCTGGCACACTAAAGGTGGCAGGTTTGACCCCCACTCAGGGCACATAGGAGAAGCAATCAATGAGTGCACAACTAAGTGAAACAACTAAGTAAAACAAGAAGTTGATGCTTCTCTTTCTCACTCTCCCTTTCCCTTCCCACATACTCTCACCCCAATTTCTTTTCTCAAATCAATGAAAAAAATAAAGTAAAGTAAATTAAACTAGACTGTGGTATATAATTTATTTTTAAAAATAAATAAAAGGAGAAAAATGTCACATGCTTCCAAGTGAAAAGGGCTAGTTACTATCTCCTACAAAAGAGAGAAAGAAACCAACTGGTATCAGGCTTTTCACCTGCTACACTGGAAGCCAGAACACCAAGAAAGGCCATCTACTAGGCTGAGAGAAAAAGATACGCTCCAAAATCCTGCATCTACTCATGGTATCATTTCTGCCTGACCAGGCGGTGGCGCAGTGAATAGAGTGTTGGACTGGGATGCAGAGGACCCAGGTTGGAGACCCTGAAGTCACTGGCTTGACTGCAGGCTCATCTGGCTTGAGTGTGGGCTCACCAGCTTGAGTGCGGGGTCACTAGCTTAAGTGTGGGATCATAGACATGACCCCATCGTTGCTGGTTTGAGCCCAAAGGTCGCTGGCTTGAAGCTCAAGGTCTCTGGCTTGAACAAGGGGTCACTTGCTCTGCTGTAGCCCCCGGTCAAGGCACATATGAGAAAACAATCAATGAACAACTAAGGTGCTGCAATGAAGAACTGATGCTTCTCATCTTTCTCCCTTCCAGTCTGTCTATCCCTATCTGTCCCTCTCTCTGTATGTCACAAAAAATAAAAATAAAAAATATATATATATAGATATCATTTCTCTGTCAAGACGACTTGTAAGAAAATTAGTAGATTTATGATATTCTAAGAATAAAAATGAAGAAAATATTCTATTCACATTTGTAATAAAAATTATAAATTAGTGGTACCTTGAGATACATACGCACAGACCAACGTACAATTTTTTTTTTTTTTTTAAGATACGAGCTGCGACTCAGTTCGTATTTTTGTTGGAGATCCGAGCAAAATTCTGAGATATGAGCCGTGATTCAGAAAGCTGCCCTGCTGCTAGTTGGCGCGTTGGCGCACGGGTCCAGTATCAGCAGTTTGATATACGAGTTGATTGACTTACGAGCTCCGTTACAGAACAAATTAAATTCATATCTCAAGGTTATCACTGTACTCAGAATGAATCAAACCATAAAGACACAGGACCTACATGAGGAAATATTTAAATGTTAAAAAAAGAAAATAGGGCCTTTGCCGGTTGGCTCAGCGGTAGAGTGTCGGCCTGGCGTGCGGGGGACCCAGGTTCGATTCCGGCCAGGGCACATAGGAGAAGCGCCCATTTGCTTCTCCAACCCCCCTCCTCCTTCCTCTCTGTCTCTCTCTTCCCCTCCCGCAGCCAAGGCTCCATTGGAGCAAAGATGGCCCGGGCGCTGGGGATGGCTCCTTGGCCTCTGCCCCAGGCGCTAGAGTGGCTCTGGTCGTGTCAGAGCAACGCCCCTGGTGGGCGTGCCCGGTCGGGCGCATGCGGGAGTCTGTCTGACTGTTTCTCCCCGTTTCCAGCTTCAGAAAAGAAGAAAAATAAATAAATAAATAAATAAATAAATAAATAAAAAAGAAAATAGGCCCTGGCCGGTTGGCTCAGTGGTAGAGCATTGGCCTGGCGTGCAGGAGTCCCGGGTTCGATTTCCGGCCAGGGCACACAGGAGAGGTGCCCATCTGCTTCTCCACCCCTCCCCCTCTCCTTCCTCTCTGTCTCTCTTCCCCTCCTGCAGCCAAGGCTCCACTGGAGCAAAGTTGGCCCAGGCTCTGAGGATGGCTCTGTGGCCTCTGCCTCAGGCGCTAGAATGGCTCTGGTTGCAACAGAGCGACACCCCAGATGGGCAGAGCATCACCCCCTGGTGGGCATGCCGGGTGGATCCCGGTCGGGCACACGCAGGAGTCTGTCTGACTGCCTCCCCATTTCCAACTTCAGAAAAATACAAAAATAAAATAAAATGATAATAATCTTCAAAAAAAAAGAAAAATCCCAATTAGGTCTATATATATATAAATTAAGGGTAAGGCAAAACTTTCAAATAAGGACTTGAATCCTAGAAGCTTCAGAAGGAAATATATTAAAACATGTAAAAACAAAATACATTTATAAATGGCAAAAAATATTATGAGAAAAGTCAATAGACAAATAATGAATTTGGGAAGAAAACTACAGATTATTACTTAAACTTTTTCCCCCAGCTCTGACCAGACAGCTCAGCTGGTTAGAGCATCATCCTGAAGCACATCGATGTTTCTCTTTCTCTCTCTCCCTCTCTCTCCTCTGTCCCCCTTCTTTCTCTCTCTCTTAAAAAAAAAATCAATTAAAACAAATTTTTCGTGTTGATTTGAGAAAGAAAGACAAAGGAAGGGCGGGGCGTGGGAGGGAGACAAAGAGAAACATTAACTCGCTTCACTTAGTTGTTCCATTTAGTTGTGTACTCATTGATTGCTTCTCGTACATGCCCTGACCAGGTGTCAAACCCACGACGTCTGGTGCACTGGTTGGTGCTTCATTTACTGAGCCACCTGGCCAGGGCAAATTACAGATTATTTTTTTCTAGCAAGAGAGAAGAGAGAGAAAGACAGACAGTGGCAGACAGGAAGAGAGAAAGATGAGAAACAACTTGTTGTAGCACCCTAGCTGTTCATTGACTGCTTTCTCATATGTGCCTTGATGGGGTTGGGGGGACTCCAGCTGAGTCAGTGACCCCTTGCTCAAGCCAGCAATCTTGAGCTTATGCCAGTGACCTTGGGCTTCAAGCCAGCAACCATGGGATCATGTCTATGATCCCATGCTCAAGCTGGTGACTCTGTACTCAAGCTGGTGAGGCAGTGCTCAAACCAGATGAGCCTGTGCTCAAGCTGGCAACCTCGGGATTTCGAACCTGGGTCCTCAGCATCCTAGGTCAGGCTCTATCCACTGTGCCACTGCCTGGTCAGGATAGATTATTTATATTATACAAAGAAGTGTTAAAAACTGGCAAGAAAAAGATACAACACAGTGGAAAAATGGATAGAGAACAACTCATGAAAAAGTTTAAAGGCAGCCCTGGCCAGGTAGGTTCAGTTGGTTATTGTGTCATCCTGGTACACCAAGGTTGCAGGTTTGATTCCCAGCCAGGACATATACAAGAATCAACCAGTGAGGCCCTGGCCGGTTGGCTCAGTGGTAGAGCATTGGCCCAGCATATGGAAGTCCCGTGTTTGATTCCCGGCCAGGGCACATACCCTTCTCCCTCTCCTTCCTCTCTGTCTCTCTCTTCCCCTCCCGCAGCCAAGGCTCCATTGGAGCAAAGTTGGCTCAGGCACTGAGGATGGCTTCCTGGCCTCTGCCTCAGGTACTAGAATGGCTCCGGTTGCAGCAGAGCAACACCCCAGATGGGCCAAACATTGCCCCCTGGTGGGCATGCCGGGTGGATCTCGGTCAGGCACATGCAGGAGTCTGTCTGCCACTCCCCGCTTCTCACTTTGAAAAAATACAAAAAAATAAAAATAAAAGAATCAACCAATGAAGACATAAATAAGTGGAACAACAAATCAATGTCTCTCTCTCGCTCTCTCTCTCCTCCTTAAAATCCATTCAAAAAAAAACCATGGAATTCAAAGATAATCCACATGAAAAAATTTTCACACTGGTTGCTAGTCAGGAAAAAAAAAAAATCACTTTGTTCTCATTAGTCTAGCAAACTTAAAAGAGGTGATAACTAGGCCCTGGCCAGTTGGCTCAGCGGTAGAGCGTCGGCCTGGCGTGCGGGGGACCCGGGTTCAATTCCCGGCCAGGGCACATAGGAGAAGCACCCATTTGCTTCTCCACCCCCACCCCCTCCTTCCTCTCTGTTTCTCTCTTCCCCTGCCGCAGCCAAGGCTCCATTGGAGCAAGGATGGCCCGGGCGCTGGGGATGGCTCCTTGGCCTCTGCCTCAGGCACTGGAGTGGCTCTGGTCGTGGCAGAGCGACGCCCCGGAGGGGCAGAGCATCGCCCCCTGGTGGGCAGAGCTTCGCCTCTGGTGGGCGTGCCAGGTGGATCCCAGTTGGGCGCATGCGGGAGTCTGTCTCTCCCCGTTTCCAGCTTCAAAAAAAAATAAAAATAAAAAAATAAAAAGAGGTGGTAACTATTGTTTGCTAATAGAACTGTGACTTACTATGACATTTATTTTTTTATAGATAAATTTTTATTAATTTTAGTGGGGTGACATCAGTAAATCAGGGTATATATATTCAAAGAAAACATGTCCAGGTTATCTTGTCATTCAATTGTGTTGCATACCCATCGCCCAAAGTCAGATTGTCCTCCGTCACTTTCTATCTAATTTTCTTTGTGCCCCTTTCCCTCCCCCTTCCCTTCTCCCTCCTTACCCCCCCCCCCCATAACCACCACACTCTTGTCCATGTCTCTTGGTCTCATTTTTATGTCCCACTAATGTATGGAATTATGCAGTTCTTGGTTTTTTCTGATTTACTTATTTCACTCCGTATAATGTTATCAAGATCCCACCATTTTGCTGTAAATGATCCGATGTCATCATTTCTTATGGCTGAATAGTATACCATGGTGTATATGTGCCACATCTTCTTTATCCAGTCTTCTATTTTTTTTTTACAGTGATTAAGGCCTTTAAGCAAACTCTTGGCCAGTACAGGAAGAATTCATAAAAGAGTAGTGTCCTTAACATGTTCACCAAGTCCAAGTTGGCACCAACACTATGACATTACTATGACATTTTATAAAAGCAAACGAGCAAATTATTAAGATTAAAAATACATATATTCTTTGACCCAATAATTGGCTGTTATTAATGCTATAATCCTAATGCTTGGAAATATAACCACCAATATGAGTTCACATGTAAAGTATATTTAATGAAGAATTGCCCATAGTGGCAAAAAAACTAGAAGCAAAGTAAATATCCACCTACAGGGAAATGACTAAAATGTGGTACATCTGCCCACCCCCACCACGGACTATCATGCAGTCATGAAAAAGACTGAATTTGTGCTCCACTTGTTGATTGATTCGGAAGATTTCCACAACATGGGGGTGTCAGGATCAAGTGGAATGGTGGGTATAAACTCCCACAGTAAACTGGAAAACACTTAACAAATGTAAGGTCAGTGCTGAGATGAGAAAATGCAGTCAGTATGAACAGAAACTGCACCTTCTGCCTAGTCAGGCTTTCTGCTGAGCATGGCACGAAGCTCTGTGCCAGCCGAGGGGTTCTGAGGCCCCATCAGCATGCCCTGCCTCACTGGTCGTGACGCTCCACCCCCGCTGCCTCTGGCCAGGGGCACCCGCGGGGCCTTACTGCGTCAGCTCCCTTAGGGAGTAATGAGTCTCTCCGAAGCTACTTCTCTAGAGAGCAGACAGGTTTCCTTTTTGGTGCTAAAACATCTTGAATTTTGATGGTTTTTTTTTTTTTTATGGAAATCTTCCTAAAATGTAGTATTTATTCTGTGCCCTCTTAAGCAAGGGATATCATGAATGTTCCTTAGAGTTGTGCTGGGTAATATAGCGCAGTTTTCTCTTCTTCTGTACTCTTTTCAGAATCTGTCTGCTGTCCCTTCTAATACCTTTCATGGATCCTTTGGAAATCTGCAGCTTCCTAGCATTTTCAGTTGGACCAAAAAGCTAGGAAATCAAGTTTGTTAAGACTTGCACATTAAAGCGTAGTAACCCCAAGTCATTAAGATTCTGAATGAAGCCAGAAAGTAAAGGATGTGGCTTTTAATTGCTGCGGTGCCCCAGAGGCCTTTCCTATAGATATCCTGGGTGCTGCTTGCATTCTAGATGCGTGAGTGGTGCTGACCGCAAAGCCGCATCCCGCCCCTTCACGCGAGGTGTGGGTCCAAACAGTAGAGGCTTGCCCCAAAGACCCGACATACACCATGACTCAAAGTGATCCACAAATGCAGATGTGCAAGTTGGCCAGCACAGTCTCTCAAAGGGCAACCGCCACACAAGATCTCTGACGTAAATTAAATTAAAAAAAAAAAATTTTTTTTTAACAGAGACAGAGAGTCAGAGAGAGATAGACAGGGACAGACAGAAATGAAGAGAGATGAGAAGCATCAATCATTAGTTTTTCATTGCCCGTTGCAACACCTTAGTTGTTCATTGATTGCTTTCTCATATGTGCCTTGACCGCGGGCCTTCAGCAGACTGAGTAGCCCCTTGCTGGAGCCAGCAACCTTGGGTCCAAGCTGGTGGGTTTTTTTGCTCAAACCAGATGAGCCCGCGTGCTCAAGCTGGCGACCTCGGAGTCTCGAACCTGGGTCCTCTGCATCCCAATCCGAGGCTCTATCCACTGCACCACCGCCTGGTCAGGCTCCGACATAAATTTAAATCCACAAAGAGAAGTAGCTGCATAAAAGACAGTGGCAGCTAGGTGGCTATACATTAAAAAAAGAGTGTTTATTTTGGTTCAGATGGATTTACTTGTTTGACTAATATTTATGGAGTGCCCATTCCTTGAGAGGCACCATATTAAAAACTGAATTACAGAGGAGAACATGAAGGCATAGTTCTTCCCTAAAATAATTTATGGTCTATCTGAGAGTTTCTTGAAGGCATTCTCAAACCATTTGTTGTTTTCGCCATATTTTAATGCTATCTGTATTATTATGTGATTTTTTTGGTCTTTTTTTTTTTCCCTCAAGTGAGAAGCAGGGAGGCAGAGAGACTCCTGCATGCACCCGACCAGGATCCACCCGGCATGCCCACCAGGGGGCGATGCTCTGCCCATCTGGGGCATTGCTTCATTGCAACCAGAGCCATTCTAGCACCTGAGGCAGAGGCCATGGAGCCATCCTCTGCACCTGGGCCAACTTGGCTCCAACAGAGCCTTGGCTGCAGGAAGGGAAGAGAGAGATGGAGAGAAAGGAGAGGAGGAAGGGTGGAGAAGCAAATGGGCACTTCTCCTGTGTGCCCTGGCTGGGAATCAAACCCACGACTTCCACACGCCGGGCCGACACTCTACAGCTGAGCCAACCAGCCAGGGCCTACATGATGTTTTACTTAACTATCCAGATTGATTTCATTTCCCTCAATACACAGATACATAATTATTAAAATACAAGTGGATTTCTCTGTAAACCACCTGCAGCATCCTTCAGCTATATGCCACTTTGGAGACACCAACTTACTGACCAACTCTACCGTTAAAGTCCAAACAGTAGAGCTCTACACAGAGTCAATCATATCACCAAACTGACCCTCTGCCCCAAGGGATCTGCAGGCACAGGTGGTGAGAAGTTCCTGTAGAGAGACGCTTGAATTCATAGCACCCACCTAGTGGAGACCCCCCGTGCCCTGGGACACTGAGGAATATGCAGAACTCATTGATTACAGAAGCTGGTGACCATTAAGGACAAGGAAGACTTGTGTGGAACCCTGGATAAGTAGCTATATAAGATGGATAAAGAGAATAATATACTTAGAATGACACAGAAAAAGAAAGCTATACTTCAACAAAATTATCTCAATGCTGACATTGTTTTATTGCTTACAACCTAGAGGAAATATTTTTCTCTGCAGTCATTTTGGTTATCAGTCAGCAAAATGACCTCCCAGAGTAAATGAAGCAATGGCCAAACAGTTCTTGGTGGAAGAGAGGTGATACTTAGGGAGACCATAAACCATCTGTTGTATAGAATTCCCTCTCATGGGCCTGACACACTGCAGTCAGGAGAAGGGAGGCATTAGCCAACGTCAGGTACAGCTAAAGGTTATATAAAGGACATCTAGAGACTGGACCCTGCTGCAGTCTGCCCTTTGGTGACGGGAAATAAACAGGTTAAGCCTGTCAGATACCTAGCCATCCCAAGGCAGGGAAATGGTGGCTGGAAGCCAAGACTTCAGATAACGGAGCAGGAGCGGCAGACTGAAAAAGCGGTCAAGGGCGGAGCTACAGCTGAGCAGGGATAATATGTGCAAAGGCCTGCCCAGAACTCGGCAGGGCCGTTTCTTATCTAGAGCAACATGCTTCTGGAAATAGAATTTTATTTGGCGTGCTCAAAGCTTTTAAATGTAATGTGCTTCTAATCTTCTTGGTATGTATCACAGAGGATATCTAGCCTTAAAACCACAGTAACCTTGTTACCATTCCCACTAAACGTGTCTTTCTCGCTGCTGAAGCAGCCCTCGGTGATACTAACAACGCCTAAACATACATTTTTAGGTTTTCAATTGACTATGAGTTGGAACCTTACTGTTCAGAAAGCAGAGGACAGATGCCTAGGAAATTAAAGCAGCAACGTGAAGAGAACATTTCCTTAGCAACAAAGTTATCCACAACCTTCCAGATTTAGCAAACTCACAGTTACTAATTATAGAAGCAATCTGGGAGATGAAAAACACACAGGAAAAATGGTTTGGATTTCATTTTTTCACCTTTAGGAGGGTGGGACTTACTGTTCTTCATATTTTCAGGTGCTAGGGGCAGAAAGATTTAAAAATCACTCCTGTGCCTTTCCCAGTTTCAAATGTGCTCATGTGTACTAATGCTGGCACCCCCACCAGAGATTCGCAGCACACAGAAGGTCTGTGAGTGCTGTGTGGCCTTCAGATAACATTTGCATGAAACAGAGAAGGGACAGCTGACAGTATCCTGCCCAATCCACTGATTTGCCCTTAGCCTGGTTTCCTTCCATGCTAATTGAGAGTGAGGTTGAAGGTGAAGATCCAAATCAGCCCCAAACCGATTTCTAGTAGCAGAACAGTGTTATATCGCGGCGAATAAAGGGTAAGAAAGTCAGAAGTCTGTGAAATGCGTAACTGCCATTGCATGATTCCCTCCACCAAGGTTCAGAAGGGCCCAGCACTCTGACGCTGTCCATTAACTGGCTAAATCACAACCTCGCAGGCTTCAGTCTCCCCTACCCCACGAGAGGCTGGACCAGTTCTTCCAAATAAGAATAAACACTTACCAAGAAATTGCTAATTGACTGATAGCCCCTGACTTCTGGGGTTAAAGAACTTCCATGTCCTACTGAGACAACTATTTAAAAGGGGAGGTGATGGTCTTTTTCCCATCAGTAATCTCAAACAGCCTCTATACTTAAATACAAGCAGGGAAAAACATTTCATCACTCTAAAGGGTTCTCATATTGAAAATTATCCCAATTCCAAGAGAGATGACATAAAAAGAAGGATCATCTCAGAAGAGATCAGAGCTCGAGACAGGGAAGGAGAGACAGGACAGAAAGTTCCTATGCCATTTAGAGAAGATGGCTATCTTTCTCACTTTCTTGAGATGACCCAAACACCACTAAAAAAGCTATTTCTGGTCAAAGGCTCTTAGACTCCCAGTGCTTCAAAATAAGCTCAGGTAGGATTATTTCTGACAATATTTGAACTCACTTCTGGGTGATGCTTCGTCTCAAAGGGTCAAATCACCCACCATAGCTATAGCTGGGAAGCTTCCAAGGCAGATCAGGGCAGGGGCCAATAACAGCAGCTAAATAGAGGCCGGGAGGCGGGAGAACCAGACTAAGGCGAGGGGCAGACAGGTCTGGGAACAGGTCACCAGAACCCTCACTTCTTGTGCTAGTGAGTCATCTGATCTGTTCCAGCTGTGGCCAGGACAAAGCACAGTATTATCTACACTTGTCAGTATGGTTACTGGGTCATATTAATCTTCATGCAGGCTAAAAATATAAAGCCTTTGATAGTCTTTAGCTAAAATTCAAGTCTAGTATGTTTCTAGTGGAGAGAGAGAGAGAGAGAACAAAAAAGATTAAATATGTGAAGTACCTGAAGTGCTTGCAAAAAAGGAGGTTATTCTAAAGAGTATGCTATATTCAGAGCCAATGTGTGCTATGGCTCAGCTGTAGCTGTCACAACGTATCAGAAAGCCCCCTTAGCTAGCTGAGAGGCAGTCTCTCTGGGCCTCTGCAGTCAGCTAAAACAGAGGCAAGGATACATTATTTGTCAATGGTATATTGATTTCAAGACTATTTCCCCTTTTTATATAGAGACTGGTGCATTAGATAGATACAATGGAGAATCTCAGGTAATCAAAATCCAAAAAAACTATTAATACTACCAGGACCATCAACCACACTTTCAATACCCCACCACGATGGATATGCAATGTCTGTGTCCCTACCCCCCACCCTCCTAGACAGAAAATATACGCCCAGCAATCCCAGTTCTGGACATTTATACAAAAGAACTAAAATCAGGATCTCAAAGTGATATCTGCACTATTATGTCCGCTGCAATATTCACAACAGCCGAGGTACAGAAGCAATCTAAATGTCCACTGATGAATGAATGGATAAAGAAGATGTGGTCGGGTTTGATTCCCAGCCAGGGCACACAGGAGAAGCACCCATTTGCTTCTCCACCCCTCCGCCGCGCCTTCCTCTCTGTCTCTCCCTTCCCCTCCCGCAGCCAAGGCTCCATTGTAGCAAAGATGGCCTGGGCGCTGGGGATGGCTCTGTGGCCTCTGCCTCAGGTGCTAGAGTGGCTCTGGTCACAACATGGTGACGCCCAGGATGGGCAGAGCATCGCCCCCTGGTGGACAGAGCGTCGCCCCCTGGTGGGCGTGCCGGGTGGATCCCGGTCGGGCGCATGCGGGAGTCTGACTGTCTCTCCCTGATTCCAGCTTCAGAAAAATGGGGGGAAAAAAAAGAAAAAAAAAAGATGTGGTGGGCCCTGGCTGGTTGGCTCAGTGGTAGAGCGTCGGCCTGGTGTGAAGTCCCAGGTTCGATTCCCGGCCAGGGCCCACAGGAGAAGCGCCCATCTGCTTCTCCACCCCTCCACCCCTCCTTCCTCTCTGTCTCTCTCTTCCCCTCCCGCAGCGAGGCTCCATTGGAGCAAAGATGGCCCGGGCGCTGGGGATGGCTCCTTGGCCTCTGCCCCAGGCGCTAGAGTGGCTCTGGTCGCAACAGAGTGACGCCCCGGAGGGGCAGAGCATCGCCCCCTGGTGGGCAGAGCGTCGCCCCCTGGTGGGCGTGCCGGGTGGATCCCGGTCGGGTGCATGCGAGAGTCTGTCTGACTGTCTCTCCCCGTTTCCAGCTTCAGAAAAATAAAAAATAAAAAAACCAAAACAAAACAAAAAAAAGATGTGGTGTGCACATACAATGGAATAATATTCAGCCTTAAAAAAAAAAAAGAAGGAAATTATGTCACATGTGGCAGCATTGATGAACAACCTTAAGGATATCGTGCTAAGTTAAATAAGCCAGTCATAAAGGACAACGGCATGACTCTATTTCACGCAGTATCTAAACCCGTCACACCCACAGAAAGCAGAAAGTGGACTGGCGGCTGCCAGGGTCTTGGGGAGGGGAAGCAGGGCGTTGCTGTTCGAAGGGTATAAAGTTTCAGTTCTGCACAACATTGGGCTAATAGGTAATAACACTATCCTGTTCGCTAAGAACACTCGTTAAGAGAATAGATTTCACGTTTTTTTTCACCACAATAAAAAAATAAATAAAAAAAAGGAAAATCGATAGTGGGTGTGTCACACTTGGTAAAAAAGAATTGACTGAGGGAGGGAAAAAAATCAGCTGCTGATTAGACTTCTGAATTGGAGCATGAAAGAAGAAAATAAGCTGAAAACACAGTTTTTTCTCAATTGGGCTCCCTAAAAAATTACTCCCAAGAGATGGAGCACTTTAGAAGAGCTCATGATCAAAAGAATTTGTGAAGAGTCACACTGTGTCTCCTTCTCAGGTCTTCATAATGAAGATCAGTACAGAAAAGATTCTAAGGAGTCTCAGAACAAAGCAGCCTATTTAATTTTCTTCAAGAAAGCATTTCTAAACTGAACTGACTCAGAAAAAGGTATTTTTTTTTTGTAAATAAATATTAAAACCCCAAGGGACCCATGCTTTATGAAGAATAATTAGGACATAATAATTTAGGGGAACTAATTTTATGGATAGATCCCTGCTTACTGAGATCTCCTCTTCTCATATCTTTTTTTAAGTGAGAGGAGAGGTATAAGACAGACTCCTGCATGCACCCCTGCACCCCAACCAAAATCCACCTGGCAACCCCCATCTGGGGCCAATGCACAAATCAACTGAGCTATCCTCAGCACCTGGGCTGATGCTCAAACCAATCGAGCCACTGGCTGTGGGAGGGGAAGAGAAGCAGACAGTCGCTTCTCCTGTGTGCCCTGACTGGGATGGAACTGGGGACGTCCACAAGCTCAGCTGATGCTGTATCCACTGAGCAAATTGGCCATAGCTTCCTCTTCCTATTTAAAAAACTCAAATAATCAACACACTTTTTTCCTATCTTGCCTGAAATATTTATTTTATCATATGAAATTCCAATTAGACTAATAAGCATCTTCCAGGAGAGCTCAAATATTAGCCATTCATGGCTATATGCAAATTAATATGTTATCTGTGCCACTGAATATTGACAGAGTGCTGTCCAGTTTTCAAAAGCACTTTCATTAACATGTAACACAGACCCTTCCTTCAAGCTGTATTATCAGTGGCATAGTCAAGACCCCCAGACTGGCTGATTCTAGTGTAGTATCTCTGGACCAGTAACATGGTCTCTATGGGCTGAGTTGGCCGACTATACCCAATGTCTACTGCATGATGCATATCAAGATATAATCATCTGATTGACAAATTTCTAGGAGACAACATTGCCAAGTTGTGCTAAATAATAGCTGTGTGTGAGGGGAAATCTCTCAAATATAGAAATTATTCATATCAGTCAAATTATATATGCTTCTTGTTAGACTGAGATTCAACTGATGCTACCCTTACACATTTTCTCAGAACCAGACAGAGTAGATGAAGGGGTAGAAAAATGGTCATGTAGAAAGATTACCCGTTTTCACATGATTTCATTTCACACTACAAAAATACTTCCTGGCCCAGGCCAGTTGGCTCAGTGGTAGAGCATCAGCCTGGCGTGTAGATGTCCCAGGTTCAATTCCTGGTCAGGGCACACAGGAAAAGTGCCCATCTGCTTCTCCACCCCTCTCCCTCTTGCTTCTCTCTCTTTCCCTCCTGCAGCCATGGCTTGATTGGAGCAAGTTGGCCCCAGGTGCTGTGGATGGCTCCATGGGCTCTGCCTCAGGTGCTAAGAAGAGCTCGGTTGCTGAGCAATGGAGCAATGCTCCAGATGAGCAAGCCCCCTAGTGGACATGCTGGGTGGATCCTGGTCAGGGTGCATGCAGGAGTCTGTCTCTCTGCCTCCCCTCCTCTAACTCAATAAAAAAAAAGAGAAGAAAAATACATTTCCTACGTAAGTGACCTAGACTTGAGTTACAAAAAAAAAAACATACACAAAAAAACTGAGTTAGCAGCGCTCTCACATCTTAGGTGTTCATTTGGCACTATTTCTAAAAATACCATTAAAATGGACAGAATGAGTACAGTTGCCCTCTTTTGCCCTTATTGGACTTAAATACTTTAAACGGTTTCAGTCTTTTAACAGAAACACCATTCAAAGGAATATAAGAAAATTTAATCTTAACCTACTGAATTTCAAGTTCAAAAATTTTTCATTATCGGAGAAAAGATACTGGTAAAAATACCTTTCTCAACTAAAGAAAACAAAACTCCATCAAATCTTTAAATGGAAAATGCATCCAGGTATTTACATCGATAAAAGGAATTTAACAGTTTTTAGAGGCATGTCTTGACTAATATCCAAATAGCATTGTTGGTAGATTAGCCCCATGTTAATTTCTTTCATTTTTTTGGTGTCAATTTCAACTATTTACCCTTATATTTAAGATTTTTAGTGGAACTGAGTAGGTGCTTTCAAAGGAAAAAAAAAGAGAGTCAACAATTAGCCCTGGTCATAATGTTGGGCAACAGCACAATTTAGACTACAATAATACAAAGTGGGTTCTATAATAATACAAATAAATTCTGTACAGCCTAGTAACTTTCCAAAGCATCTTTTCATCAACCACTCTTTATCTGTGCAATAAATCATTTGACAGGCTGGTTTCTCACTACTATGACACAAGAAAATCAAGCCCGTGAAAGGCTAAGAAGCTTGCCCCAAGGTCACACCGTGGTGGTGGGAGAAGAGCTAGGAGGAATGGAGCTCAGCTCTCTCAATTCCCAAGCTAGGACACTTGCTCACTACAGCCATGGTTTTTCACTACAGCTGGAGGATGTAATCACTGGGTGTGGGGTGTAACCCCCTTAGGTATTTATGGGCACATCCTATAAATCCCTCACCCTAATAGGGGCCTAGGGAGCCTCTCTTACCCGTGAGAGATCTACATGGCTCATGCATGCTGCGGCAGAAGAGACACTGCACTGGGTATTATACAACCTTAATATTGTCAACACAGGGACATGTTACCAACTGGTAACTCAATAAAAAAAAAAGAGAAGAAAAATATATTTCCTACGTAATGTAATGTAAGCCTTAAGGAATTTATAGTCAAGATCTTCATTTTTCCTTGGAAGGAGAAACAGGCATGAATTGCATTTGTGTATTTATTTATAAATGAACTCACTCACTCATCCAAAAATAAAAAATAAGGTATGCCCATTATGTATCAAGTATTAAGTATCAACATGAAAGACAGTCATTGGCCTCAGGCATTGTATAGACTAACAGGACTTGAAAGCATTATTTGATTACAGAGGTGGCTTTAATGCCACAAGGAAATGGTAAATGGTATTATGACTATGATCTATGGGGCAGATCTAAGCTCAATGAAGACAGGATTCCGGAAAATATCACAATTAAGTTGAGATCTTAAGGAAAAGTGGGTATT
This sequence comes from Saccopteryx bilineata, assembly GCF_036850765.1. Classification (NCBI taxonomy): domain Eukaryota; kingdom Metazoa; phylum Chordata; class Mammalia; order Chiroptera; family Emballonuridae; genus Saccopteryx; species Saccopteryx bilineata. The sequence continues at coordinate 79,538,535 of NC_089496.1, forward strand.
GGGCAGGCAGAGGAAACAATTTAATAACCCTGAAAAACAGAGGCCAGTTGTCACTGGCTCAAGACGAGGAAGGCAGAGCTAAGGCAGAAGAAGTATGGAGTGCAGGAAGGGTCATGTAGGCAATGGAAAGTGAGAAATTGGATCTTTATCCTAAGGGGAGTAGAACATAACCATGGTTCACATATGATTGATTTCACGAGCTCACTCTGGTTTTAACATAAAGGATGAACTGAGGATGGGCTAAAGACGAGGTTGGGGAGACAATGAGAAAGCTCTTCTCGATATCCAGGTGACAGATGAGACCGACTTCACTCCAGTACCCTCCATAAACATTTGTGGTTGCTTCCAGTCCTTGTTCTCCCACTTACCATCCTAATTTATTCTATACATTTACTGAGTGACCCCCGTGTTCCCAGCCGGGCTCTGGGCATAGGTGGCAGAGTCAAGATCATGGCAGCTCTATAAGGAACAACTACTAGAAACCCCTCCACTTCTGTTAGTCCTTCCACTGCTAGCCACACCACGGCAAAAATGTTTGTTGATATGTAGATTTATCAGTCTACTCTACCAAGTCACATATTATTGGGGGACCCTAACTACAGTGACAGCAGGAATCAGATCTTTGCCCCAAAAGCCTAGACTACCTTCTTCCTGTAAGTTTGAAGAGTACAGGTTAAATAAGTAGCATCCCCTCCCTATAATGAGCTGAATAAAATGATACAGGATAAATGCAGTGCCCCCCACAGGGGTTATAGTTCCTCTGATTCTCTTATTATAGACTTGCATGCTGTACGTTAAAACACCTCTTCCTACATTCTAAAACTGACTGTGGTGATGGCTGTGAAACTATGTAAATATACTAAAAACCATTAAATCACACACTTTAAATTGGTGATTTGTATGGTATGTGAATTATATATCTCAGTAAAGCTATTACCAAAACAAAATATATAAAAGAAAAACAAACCACCTCTTTCTTAAAGATGATGACATAACGGGCAAGTGAATGCCAGCAGAGAGGAGAGCCCCAAAGCTTCAGGACCGACAGTGCCTATAAACGTCGCATGTTGGCATACTTGACTCTCACAGGCAAGCCAAAACATCTTCAAGATGGTGAGAAGGAATCAAATCTACAAAGGCTGTATGTATTTTCCCCATAAACCATCCCATCTAAAAGCTTAGCCAAAGAGCAGCAATTATAATAATAATAATTAATACATAAACATATAAACTCTTTGATTAGATGTCTTTTTGAAAAACTCTGGATGATACAAAAGTGGTAAAGGAAACGTAACGGCCAAATTCTCCATCATGGACCTCCCCCCCAGCTGGGCAGGTGCAACCCGACAGCATACGCCTCACACCGTCCGGGACCTCCGCGCTCCCAGGCAAACCGCGAACAACTGGCCCTTACAATTCCATCTGTAGTTTTTTCTTTTTAATTATTATTTATTTATTTATCCATTTCAGAGAAGAGAGACAGAGAGAGAGAGAAAGGGGGAGGAGCAGGAAGCATCAACTCCCATATGTGCCTTGACCAGGCAAACCCAGGGTTTTTTTCTTTTTGTTTTTTTTTTTTTTAACAGAGACAGAGAGAGTCAGAGGGATAGACAGGGACAGACAGACAGAAATGGAGAGATGAGAAGCATCAATCATTAGTTTTTCGTTGCACATTGCGACACCTTAGTTGTTCATTGATTGCTTTCTCATATGTGCCTTGACCGCGGGCCTTCAGCAGACCAAGTAACCCCTTGTTCGAGCAAGCGACCTTGGGTCCAAGCTGTTGAGCTTTTGCTCAAACCAGATGAGCCTGCGCTCAAGCTGGCAACCTTGGGGTCTCGAACCTGGGTCCTCCGCATCCCAGTCCAACTCTCTATCCACTGTGCCACCGCCTGGTCAGGCAGGCTTCATCTTTTTAAAACATGGTTTTCTCTTGTGTTCAGTTGTGACATTCTGGAGGGTACTATGCATTGTTCACCTACGGGACACAATACCTGACCCTTTTTTTTTTTTTTTTTACAGAGACAGGGAGTCAGAGAGAGGGATAGATAGGGACTGACAGGAACAGAGAGAGATGAGAAGCGTCAATCATCAGTTTTTTGTTGGGACTCCTTAGTTGTTCATTGATTGCTTTCTCATATGTGCCTTGACTGTGGGCCTTCAGCAGACCGAGTAACCCCTTGCTCGAAACAACGACCTTGGGCTCAAGCTGGTAAGCCTTGTTCAAACCAGATGAGCCCGCGCTCAAGCTGGCGACCACGGGGTCTTGAACCTGGATCCTCGGCATCCCAGTCCGACGCTCTATCCGCTGTGCCACTGCCTGGTCAGGCCCATCTGTAGTTTTTTTTTTTTTTAAATCATTGAATCCATGAATCTGCATTTATAATGATGTAGAGAGCAAAGGAGGCTCCTCTGACCAAAAAGGTAATAAAAGTTAATGCTGTTTAAAATAGCCAATGTCCTGCTTTAAAGGGCAACTGTAGGATAAAATCAGAAGGGAAGAGAAAAGGATTGTAGCATCTTGGAATTTGCAACAGCAAGAAAAGTGATGGTGGGCCCAGGGGAACAGCTGCTCTAGCCTTTTAGGACAGCAATTTCAAAACCTCAGCTATGAGACTAGTGCTAAAAACTTGGACAGGTTATCCAGGAAAGAAGAAATTCTCTGTAGACAATCACGAACAGAGTCCCCAAAGAAGAAAAAGGCCATCATCTCAGGAAATACCCATGTGCTGATACACAGTAGGTTTACAGTGGTGAGTACGTGAAATGGAGTTTATTCTTGTATTCTTGTTTATTAATTACTGTATTATTTGTATTACAAATGTAAACCTACTTTTGCCCCACCTTATACATAATGGGAGTTCTCGGCAAAGCTCACATTCAAGCTTTAGGAGAAAGACAGATAAAAATAAAACTAGGAGCCTGACCAGGTGGTGGCGCAGTGGATAGAGCGTCGGACTGGGATGCGAAAGGACCCAGGTTCGAGACCCCGAGGTCACCAGCTTGAGCGTGGGCTCATCTGGCTTGAGCAAAGAGCTCACCAGCTTGGACCTACAGTCGCTGGCTCCAGCAGGGGGTTGCTCGGTCTGCTGAGGGCCCACGGTCAAGGCACATGTGAGAGAGCAATCAATGAACAACTAAGAAGTCGCAACGCGCAATGAGAAACTGATGATTGATGCTTCTCATATCTCTCCGTTCCTGTCTGTCTGTCCCTGTCTATCTCTGCCTCTGTAAAAAATAAATAAATAAATAAATAAATAAATAAATAAATAAATAAATAAAACTAGGAATGAACCTTAAAAAGCATCTATGAAGGGTGTAATTAGCAGAATAAGATGGTGTTGGCTATGTTCACAGCAAAGAAATTAAGAAAAGGAGAGTAACGGTTTGGGGAAAGGGAAGGCAATGTTCACAGAACGGGGAGAAAGGAGCCCAACTCAAGATGGAAGCAGGTTTTCATCTCCCCTGACAAAAACAACGGTCCCCACACGGCTCGGGGCAGAGAGAGCATGGAGATGATGCGGGGGGGGGGGGCTCCCACTCAGGTGACTCACCGCAGGGCACTGCAGGGTTGGACAGGCCCCTTTTCTGATACCATGAGGATGAAGGTGGCATTCTTGTGACCACAACAACAGTTCCACTATACATTTGGAGAGCGTGTTATACGTTAATCCCTCTTTCTGGTTTAACAACTCTTTTGGGAGTCTCAACAATCTTGTGAGATACACAAGCCTCTGACTACTGCCCGCCTTACACATTGAAGCTGCGAACTGCAGTGACACCGCCCCTGGGACCAAAGCCAGCTCTAACCAGCAATCTGGCTCTGCCCAGTCGTCTTCTCACTAACTAGTGCACCTTATCACTGAATTCCCAGCAGAGCATGCAACAAAATTCAAGCGATGTAGTATTAATGACGCCAGTATTAAGTACACTTGCAGCAAGATGAACACTGTTAGCCAGCAAGTACTAAACATCTGCCCAGCGGCCATATAGCTCTGGCTGTTCAATCCTCAATCCCATTTACTCTTCAGATCATCCCCGGACGGGGATTACAGATGAGGACCCGAGACTCCTGGCATTAAAGAACTAGCTTGGGGCCACCTGGGAACAAAACCAGGATAAAAGTACTAGAATCTGTCCTGGTTTCAAACTTCATACTCTTTCCACTATAACTGGTTGCTACCCTAAATGTTTATCAAGGAAGATACGGAAGGTATGGTTAACCCAAAAAGAGGGGACAGAAAAGTCAGTGGTGGCCCAGCCAGGTGGTTCAATCAGTAGGAGCACTGTCCCGAAATGCCAGGGTTGCTGGTTCAATCCTCTCTTGGGGCACATCCAGGAAGCAACCAATGAATGCAAAAATAAGTGGAACAACAAACAAATGTTTGTCACTCTCTCTCTCTCTCCCCCCTCCCTTCCTCTATTTCTAAAATAAATCAATTAGAAAATAATAAACTAGGCCAGGAGACTGTTAGGGTGGGAGCAAAGGGAATGTACAAGCACGAGGGAAAGGATCTTCATTCGTCATCTCTAGACCTAGTTCCTGTACAGTCACCAGTTCTGGTTTCTGAGGGGGACAGAGAAAGCTACTTCCATACAGATGATAACTTCAGGCTCTTCGAGCTAAGTTACCTGCAAAGGCTGCGACAGCAGACTGAATGTAATGGAATCTGGTGTGTTAGCCTCACAAGAGTGCAGGTACACAAGCAAGTCAACTGACTACAGCAGTAACAGTTAAGAGAACCCTTCCGTAGCACCTTTTGTCGATTTAACAAAGATTTATCAAGCACCTACTAATGCAGGGGTTGGGAACCTTTTTGGCTAGAGAGCCATGAACGCCACATATTTTTAAACGTGATTCCGTGAGAGCCATACAACGACCTGTGTATGCTATGCATCATCCAATAAAAATCTGGGGTTGTCCCGGAGGACAGCTGTGATTGGCTCCACCCACCCGCAACCATGAACATGAGCGGTAGGAAATGAATGGATTGTAATACATGAGAATGTTTTATATTTTTAACGCTATTATTATTTTTTTATTAAAGATTTGTCTGTGAGCCAGATGCAACCATCAAAAGAGCCACATCTGGCTCACGAACCATAGGTTCCTGACCCCTGAGCTAATGGATCTGCACACACTGAGCCCTGGGTGAGCACGGGGAAGGAAGAGAGGAGAAGCGGGCGCCATGCCTGTCTGTGCAGCTCGGTCTGCGGGAGGCCTGCTGTTACAGCAGGAGAGCTCAGGATGCTGGCTGCTTGGACACTAGGAACGCGGTCGAATCTTTAACAGTCCTGTGAGTCTCCATTAACTCAAAAAAGGTTTCAAAATTCTGAAACAATTATGTTATTCATCTTAATTAAAAAAGAAACCTCTACTACTTGGGGTGGGCAGGAAGGAAGAGAGATGAGAAGCATTAACTCATAGTTGTAGCACTTTAGTTGTTCATTGATTGTTTCTCACACGTGCCTTAACCAGGGAGCTCAAGCAGACCCAGTGACCCCTTGCTCAAGCCAGTGACCTTGGGCTTTAAGCCAGTACTTGGGATCACATCAATGACCACACTCAAGCCAGATGAGCCCATGCTTAAAGCCTGCAACCTTGGGGTTTTGAACCTGGGACCTCAGCATCCCAGGTCGATGCTCTATCCACTGCGCCACCACTGGTCAGTCTCCACTACTTTCTTAAGAAGCCCAGTGATACAGCAAATAGATATTGTTTAAAAGCACTAGCTTTTATAATTTTTGATCAGATATATGCCTTAGTAAAAATACAATATTGCTGAATATAAAAAAATCCATCCCCAATTGAAATGTTCACCTCCTAAGAAACTTGAGTCTGTCACACAACATTAGTCAAAATCAACTGTAGAGAGTATAGATGTAATTCTACACCTGGACATTCATTTACCCAGCCCAGAGTTTCCCTCAGGAACCTTCTTTGCTGGAAGGATTAATAATGAGCGTGACACAATTACATAGGGATGTGTTCAAGATTCGGTGCTATTCTCCTACTTGCTCTTTCCCTCTATTAACATAGGTCCCAGATTAATCACACCTACCGCCTTCTATTCCCCAAGCTTCCAAATAGTGGCAGAGCTGCGACGTAAGGGACTTACATCTACGCCGGTGTGCGAAACCAACTGAGCACACCGACTCCCTACAACCCTACCTCAGGTCCCCTCTTTAGATTAGAAGCAGAAATCTCAATGCCTCCAGTGGCCAGGCAGATAGTGCTGATGAGCAGAGGCAGGCAATGCTTCTGTCTACTGGTATGATGAGCAGAACTACGGGGCGCTGGAGGGTGATGAGCAGAACTACGGGGCGTTGGAGGGTGATGAGCAGAACTACGGGGTGTTGGAGGGTGATGAGCAGAACTACGGGGCGTTGGAGGGTGAGGAGCAGAACTACGGGGGGTTGGAGGGTGAGGAGCAGAACTACGGGGCGCTGGAGGGTGATGAGCAGAACTACGGGGCGTTGGAGGGTGATGAGCAGAACTACGGGGCGTTGGAGGGTGATGAGCAGAACTACGGGGCGTTGGAGGGGGGCTGGGGCGATGGCAGCTGTTTGGTTCCAATGGCTGCTACCATGTGTGATCTTGCAATTTTAAGAGAAAGCAGAACTTCAAAATGCTAGGTACACTCTTGAAAACATGAACATTAAGTATCAGTCCCAGTTCATTTGTTTAAGAGCTCCACACGGGTCAGACCGGTGACCAGCTCTCCGCCTCTGTGAAGGCATTGCTGGCATCGTCTTTTGAACAGCACTGGTTTGGTATGCGAAATTCTGCAGGGTTATTTTCATAAGTGTAACGTCACCCGTGGGATGAGGGTGGCACAGCGTTCATTATCGCCTTCAATACCAAGGGTGCCCTCGTTCTCAGGCAGCCCAGATGGACTGTGGACCAACGCCTTGTAAGGAGGAGCCACTCGCTTACAAGCACGAGCTGCTTCTTCCCAGGCGCCCAGAGAACACACTCCATCTCTTTCCCACCGTAGTCATGCCCAAGCAGTGGCTTACCCGTTTGTCAATGTCATTGTGCTGGAGCTGCACAAAGCGGGCGCTGATGGCTGCGATGTAACTCTGCTGATTGGAGAACGCCACGCGGCCAGCACCTTTGGGGTACTTCAGTTCGGGGTCCGTGTCAATGCCAGCGTAGCAGACGCCACCATACAGACGGTCCATGATCATGGCCAGTTCGACTGCAAGAAAATAAACACAACTCTGTATAAATGTTTAGAAGGCACTCTTGACCAGAAGGAAGAACAATTTAAGGATCATGCAGTGTAATTAAGAAAGGAAAACCCATGTTGAATATCATGAAGAGTGTCCACATCAGTCTTACAAGTAGGGGAGCTCCTCACAGGATATTTAAAATTAAAAAAAAAAAACAAAAAAAAAACCTCAAGAATTTACATAAACATGCAAACAAATTTACATAATCAGAATTTCAGCACCAGTGCAAGGAATGCTCTCTCAGTAATCCTCTAGTTTTAGCTGCTAACTGCTTAGCCCACTGGAGGAGGGCCTGTGTGGGCAAAGCAGTCCACAGTGCCCTGACAGCTTAGTAAGAAACAGCCCTACTTACTAACCTCTAAGACTGAAAGCAAATACTGAAGTTACATCGCTATGTTTAAAATTAAGCTATAGAAAGGAATTCACTCATCATTTTAGATAGAGGCAATACATTTACAGCCTTAAATTAAGTCTCTACAATTAAAATAAAAAAAAGGACTTTAGCGTATTTTTTATCCCAACGGAGAAATCTCCACACTAATGTCTTATGCTAAATTCTAAGTATACTCCTTATGAAAATAGCAGCAATGAACATTTATTGAGCACCTACAATGTGCCAGGAAACACTAAGCTGCTACGGAAACAGTAAACACACACCCATCTTGCACCCAGCTGGTGTGAGAGTCCAGAGTCCTTGTCACATATCTTCCAAATACACCTTCACACTCGTATTTATGAAATACCTATTGTCCAGAAAGCATTTGGAAATTGGTCCATTCCAAAGGTCTGATCTTCTAAAATTATCCTCACCATAAAGTTATCATGGAGAGAAATGTAGCAATTACTTACCTGGATCCAAATTGCCTGAAGGTAACTGTTTACTTGATACTGGACGTCACCTCCTCCAGGAATGACCATTCCTTTCAGGCCACTGACATGGTTTAAGTCCAGAAGACTTAGCCCTAACCCTGGGGAATGACCCGAGAACCCACTTCCATCAAACGCCTATACACGATATTTGGAAAGGAGAAGACAGTGAAAACAGATGAGGACCTGGTCCGCAGCCCTAGGCAAGGACCACACAGAGTGCAGCCCGCAGGGACTGGACCCAGGAGAAGGAAAGCAGCACGGGGGGGGGGGGGCAGTGGAAGAAATCTGCACCAGATTTGGGGGCAGAAGGGAAGCCAAGTTCCTATAATATTAAGCTGCTGAGGCAGTAAGAAGAAAAGCGATGTCTCCACGAGAGAAAGGCTGTCTTTTTACTTAACTTCAAAATTACTCCCCATAACAGACTGCCTAATATCGGTGATTTTTCTAAGTGCCTATTTTTAAATAGGAAGAATGACCTGCAACCAACAGGTAATTTTTGGAAGGTGAGGAAAGAAGCTAACAATCACTAAACCGAAGGATAAGTGCTATGAAAGACAGCACAGCAGATCCAGGAGTCACACTCGCTCAAACAGTGCAGTAATAATGGTGCACGTCCCTGAATGCCAGAGTCCAGTGGGCCCTTCCACTCCAGCCCGACAGCCTCTGATGGCTTGAGGACCTCCTCACCTGGCTGATGTTATTCCAGTTACAGACACCAAGAAACTGAAGGTAGAATTAATTAATTGTAGTCATTAATGAGTTTCCCTTATTGATCTAATGGGGTTAGTAAAATAAGTAACCTCGGGGCCTGGAAATTAAACACTAATAATGTTCCAAATACCCGTCTTCCTCTGGACCGGAGTGAGAGAGTCAACACTCCCTGAGCCTGGTGAATGACCAGGGTAAGAGTGCTGGCAAGGGACCGGATGGCACCTATCCTCCACCCTTAGGAAGAGCTCAAGAAAGTGTCTGATTTAGAAAGAAGGCCCTACTGGCCCTAAGCCAGCAGCTCCAGCTGACGAGGAGAGTTGGTGTAACCACAGGGTCTTCTACAGCACAGTGGTCTCCAAAGGAGCCCTGGGGGTCGCAGATGCCAGTTGGCACCCTACACAAGCACAAACATTCCCTTACTTTGTTCATCTAGCTGCTGGGAAATCATCTTCACAAGCCAAAGATTAGTTCACCACTTCTGTGGCCGGTGGTTAAGTCCTTTTGATGGGAAGCAGAAACCCTCCCTCACTTATGCTTTTATGAAAACTAATTATAAACAAATCATTTCCACGTATAAACTTATTATATACAGTCATTTTCTTGGCCACTAAAAGGTCTGCAGACATTTGAGCCAATAAAGTCTCACTTAAGTGAAGGGCAATTTGTTGAGAAGCTAGAAAGAAGTAAGATGACTAAAGAAAGAGCTTTTGGGTAAAGAGTATGAAGATTTCCCATCTCTCTACCCTAATTCCTATTTTAATCTCAAAAGGTCCAATACTGGGATGGCCCCTGAAGAAAGGTAAGTGACGATGAAAGAACTGTTGTTTGTACTTGGTCCTTTACTTAATCAGCAATGGCACACTTCCTGCGAGCTAAACTTCCAATGAGATATTGTTTAGTACTTAAGTGACATTATTGAGAAAAATAACCACTTGGTAAATAAAGCTTTAGGGGGAAAAATGTAATTTAATTTGTTCACTAGGTAGATGACTAATAGAACACAGAGCAAGCCTTCCTCAAGTCCTATTTTCAATCTGAAACAATTTTTTAAATAAAGAAGATATAAATTCACCTACAGATGTCAGAATGTACAACTACTTTTAGAGACTCGGTTTTAAAGACTTACAGTATCACCCGTTAACACAAGAAAGTTCAGTGTGAACCCCCTTCCTCAGTTGGGGGCAAGGTGAACCAAGAGAGCTACCATTTTGACAGCTTGGGAGGAGGAGAGAGAGGAGGAAGAAAGGCAGTAAGGGTGTGGCGGAAGTCAACTAAAACCTTCATGGGTTTCTATCTTATGATCTCAACCCAGCTCATGAAATGTGAGCCCTTGATCAAAGATGTATCTTCTCTGGAAAATGTAGTCCACCTACCAGGCCTGTGACAGTGACTCCTCCTTCTAAACCATCCTCTGTAGAGAACAAGGACAATGTAACTCTCAGAATCACGGTCTTAACATTTGGTCTGAGGAAGATGAGGCCACCCAAGCAGGGAATACAGGTAAAGGCTGGAATTCAGACAGATGGAGGCGACAGCAGGCAGAGACAGAGTCCATGAAGAAGTCAGGAGTCTTCAAATCACTTTTCACTTTTTCCTTCCTACCCAGACAGTATTCACAGGGTCCATCTGGTCACTGCAGGGGGGGTGTGGGAAATTGGCAAGGCTGGAGCTACATCCAAGGGCATCTGGCACTTTGTGTAAGTTCTGTGCTCCTAAGACAACTTAAGACATAAACACCTGTTCCATGATAACAGCAACCCTACTAGGAGTCTAACTCACACACTGGCTCTGGTGATGAGCTTCCCGTGCCCGCCCTGGGGGGGAGGGATATCGTAGTTGTATGTATGCAGCATATAGAGTTCCCCTGAACTCCTCTGGGTTGTGATGACTATGACTCTGAAGTTGAACCTGAATTCCAATTACGGTTCCTTGGATTTGCTCCTGATTCTTTAGAGATCTGAAAAGGACTGTAGTTCACCAGAGAGGAAATCATGTTGACTCCCTCATCCTGCCCCACCCCAGGGTCCTGTTTTATCATTTCATTAGATTTCAAAGCCAGCCATAAGGCAATATTTAGGACTGAGATACTATGAGAACCAAATAGGTAGAGCAGAAATGAGGATTCCCAAATGGAATATCAACACACTCATCTTCTGCTTGGACATAAGAACAAAGCGGACAGGAAAGAAGCAGGAGGCACCTCAGAATGATGATGAGGTCTGGACTTCGGAAAGAAAGGAAGATTCAACTTGAAGATGCACTTTCTAGGCTTACAACTGCCAAGCTGGTTCCCAAGGCAAGTTCACATATCGTAAGTGGGGGGACTGTGCTCATGAGCTCCCACTCTGCATCGGATGTTGGGAAGTTAAGAATATTTTCAAATAAATGGTATGAACAACCAACTACTTGGAGAGAAAGTGTGTTTAACTTGATTAAACAGAACTGCTACTACGTTAACTGTTACTACCGCTACAGAGACAACATTTCAGGTCTTAACCTGATGAAGCTCCCTTCTGTCAAAAAGACCCACACTTGATGTCTTTGGGGAGCTGAGTTTGAATCCTGGCTCTTTGTACTTAATGTGGCCTTGGCCGATCACCCCCCTTGAGCCCTGCTTCCTTATTTCTTTTTTTTTTTTTTTGTATTTTTCTGAAGCTGGAAACGGGTAGAGACAGTCAGACAGACTCCCGCATGCGCCCGACCAGGATCCACCCGCTCTGCCCACCAGGGGGCGATGCTCTGCCCCTCCGGGGCGTCGCTCTGCCTCGACCAGAGCCACTCTAGCACCTGGGGCAGAGGCCAAGGAGCCATCCCCAGTGCCCGGGCCATCTTTGCTCCAATGGAGCCTTGGCTGCGGGAGGGGAAGAGAGAGACAGAGAGGAAGGAGGGGGGGGTGGAGAAGCAAATGGGCGCTTCTCCTATGTGCCCTGGCCGGGAATCGAACCCGGGTCCCCCGCACGCCAGGCCGACGCTCTACCGCTGAGCCAACCGGCCAGGGCCTGCTTCCTTATTTCTATAATAAATTCTACCACTCACAACGTCACAGGGTTAGCACGAGGATTAAACATATAGAAGAGCTCTGAACACACTGCTGAGCACAGAGTGGAGCTCAAATGTTTAGTTTTGTCCAGGGGTTGTTTTTTCCCTCTACTCATAAATCTTTGCTTAACGTTAACTTGGCTTGGCTTCTGCTCCACAGGCACCCATTCATCCCAGTCTCACTTTGGCTTTATGCTGAAGTGACTCGACCTGCCACCGACATGGCAAAGTCTGCCGTTAGCTGTGGGGCAGAGGGAACACACACACACACTAACATGAGAAAACCCTTCACCTGAAGGGCACAGCAGTTAATCAAGTCAGTATGCCAAATCTGGAGCTTATCTGGGACAACTCGCACTGAACTTGGTACAAGAAAAAAGCTTCTACTCCTGAGAAACTTGATATGAGATGATTTCTGCCTGCTACCACTTCGTAGAACAACAGAAGCAGCAAAAGATATGGTTACAATACTCCTCTTTCCTGGACCACAAATCAGGATTTGATTCCTTTTTCATTTTTTTTTTTTTGGTGGCGGTGGTGGTGGTGGGGTGATTCCTAATACATGTGTACTATCGGAATGCCTGTACAGAACATCGAAAATAAATGAATTTTAGAAAAATTCAGGATATATGTTCTCTAGATGCATGCCATATATCACTGAATATTTACCTCAAAGTTTGTTATCTTTTTTTTTCTTCTTCCACAGAAAAGCCATCCTCACAATAGTTCGAGGGGGAAAAAGGGCAGAGAAGAACATTTGAAGATTCATCACAGAATATTAGTAGGGGAGAAAAAGACAGGAAAGAATGACCAGAGCAACAGTTAGGAAAGACGGGAGCCCCCAAGGAGATGCAGATGGCAGGTCAGCTCCAGGGACTCAGATGAGCCCTCTGTCAAGGTGGGTCGGCTCTGCACAGCCTAACTGAGAACCGCCGGGAGTCGGGGTGGGGAAGGAAGAATAGCTCACCGGCCTCTCATCAGAGAGGACGGCTGAGGGTATTTCAAGCCTGATCAAAGTGGGAAGTGGATGGGTCCCCAAGTTTGATCACTGAGGCAGCGCTCAAATTAGATGCCTAAGCCAAGAAGCTGGGGTTAGAGAAATTAATGTTTATAAACTAGGAGAGAGTACAGGGACCAAATGCTTTATTCCTCCTTTTTCCCAGTAGCTTCCTCGTAATCCCCAAGCTGGGCACTAATTTCCTCTCAGAGCAAAGAGATACATTCAAGAGAGGTCCTAAGGCCACAGCGCCATGGCACAGGGCCATTTCCGTACTGAGGTTCAGGAAGACACATACTTGAATGAAGAGTGAAAACATGCTGCTGTACTTCAAGGTGGAAACCAGAAAGACTACCTAGCCCGTTCCTTGTCCACATTCTCTGAAGAATACTGTACGTTTTAGCCACATGGTGGCATGGTGAGTCTACCTCTAGCCCTTCCTAGCTTGAGGGTGAGAAGAGGTGGGGACTGGAAGGTGGAAGGGGAACACGCCTGAGAAACTCCAGGAGACTTATGGTGAAGTGTCCTTGGCGTGCCACTGTCACTGATGGAAGCGATGGGAGGGACGGAGAGGAGACAGTAGCGATGTGTATTATTTGACCTAGATGAACCAACAATGAGGCAATCTGGCTTTGGGTAAACTCATCTAGATTTTTCCATTGATGTTTTCCCATTTTCAGATTAATTTATCTAGGCCAGTGATTTTCTTTCCCCCCAACCTAAATTTTCAAAAGGAAGGCTTGTCAAAGGACCAACCTAAATTCAGAATAGTACCGCTTAAAATAGGGTGCCTTGTGTCTTTAGAAGTGTTTGTGTATTTCTGTTTGGTGGTGTAAGGACTATATTTATAATAATTTATTAGTAATAATGGTCTTGTCTTAAAAGGTGAACTATCACAGAAAAATAGCCTCACAAGATTCAAAGGAATAATTCCTGACTGGTAACATTTTATTCACTACTCCATGTTGGGCCCAGGATAAGGTAAAAATCAATCTGGACACCTAAAATTCTACCTGTTGAACACTGCCACCGATATTTAGTCCAGGACCACCTTGCATATATTGTATATAGTGCCTGAAAGAGTTTTAAGACTTTTCAGAATTTCATACCCACAATATCCTCTGGAAACAATAATAATAAAAAAGTTCTGAATTTAAAAAACAAATTTAAAATATCTCAAATTTAAAAGCCAAATTTGAGAAATGTTATTTAAAGACAATTTAGCATCCAATTGAGTTAGCATTCCATTAATACATTTCTCCTTTTCTTCTGTTCTGTAATCTGTGACTCTCTGTAGATGACGACCTGTTTCACATGATAGTGAGATGCTCATTCAGTTTGGCACGACATGCTCTTGCTCAGTGCCAGCAATACAGTGGATGCTCAATAAATGTTATTGTTCGAGTGAATTGCACTAGATTCTATTTAAGATGGTCTAGTGAAGTCAAAACGAATTCCTTTCAAAGTAGCCTTCTATTCCAAGGCACACACCAATCCACAAGGCTCGGTGTGTTCCAAAGAAACCCAGTTCCATCTATGCGCAAGGATAAATGCTGCAGATGTTAAATCTTGTCATTTAGACTGCATGGCATCTAATCTGGAAGTCTGGGATACACAATAACATTCTAAAATATTTATACAGCTTATTTAGCCATCACGAAACTAGCTACAATTATGGGAGGTGTTGGCGAGGAGGAACATTTCCATCTCACAACGTGACTGTAGGTGACTTAGCCACATAACGTAAAAAAACTTTATGAACAAAAATTTTAGCTTAGCTTATAAAAAGTAAATTAGAGAGTCACACAGGATATACAATCTAGATAGGGAATACAAAAGCCCATTTCTGATGAGAAAACTATAATTCTTGTCTAATCCTCAAACTATAGACACGGAATGTTAAAAAAAAAAACACAGTATAATTTAACATCTTGGGTTTCCTGTCCTGTGATGTCAGTGTGATCTTAGAAAAGAATGAAAAACGAATTTTTACAGGATTTATAAAGGGAAAATAATACCGAGGGCCTTTTCCTAGCCTTCCACATCATTAAAACAGGAAGACTACAGGGTGAATAATATAAAAGGAAATTTAGTTTATAAACTATTGTCTGTAACTTAAAAATAGGCATAAGAGGCTAAAGCCAGTTCCGTTATTTTTATAACTGTGGGATTTTTTTCTTTCAGAAATTGTTTTCCCAGATTGCCATCTAGGAAAAGAAGGGAAGAGGCTGGAATATTAAAACTAATTTGTGCTTGCAGCCAGTTGTAAAAAAGACTAGCTAGAATGCTAATGCTAGCAATGGATGTTCATTTTTGTAGAATACATATATTGTTAGACAGAAACGGGGATTTTTCTCCCACTCCACTCTTAAACATAGCACTAGGTAGAAAAAGTCAGGAATATTCCACAATGGCCCCACCTACATTTTTTCTTTCAAGCACAAGCAGTTTAGAAACAAAGGGTTGCATTTACTCTCGTCTAATAATGCCGTTCACGTTTCAGTCAGCGCTTCCTGGACTTGATTCTCTGACAGCAGATCATGAAAGGGACTGGGGGAATCCCTGCTGCTTTGCTTTCGTTTTTTCGGCATAGTTTTCCATTAAAATGAGAGTAAGACCCGAAGATATGTGACTTTCTGAAATACCACAAAATTACAAACTCCACAGTCACAAACAATATGTTTTAAAAATCCTTCAAGATGAAATAATGAATATATCTTTATATAGGCCTAAAGTTATCTTTTAGGAGCACACTGAAATGAAGATTTAAATACATATGTTAGAAATGTTAAGGGCTATTCAGAATTAAAAACTCATCAAAGTCATAAAGCCAAACAGCTGCAGGCACATTTTTACATTTCATAACTGTTTTTCACAAATTGATTTTAATAATCTCTGCTTTTGCTTTTGCTTTTTTTTAGGTAGAATTAAGTCTACCTGCTTACAAATAACACAGAGACAATGTTGCACTTTCAAACGACAGTGGCAACAGTAACCTTACCTTTTCATCTTACTTTAAAAATATAAACTCAATTATTTTAAGCGCTTTAAGAACTTAGGCCCTAAAATAATTTTATTATATTCCCCTGGCAATAAGACTGATCCACAAACTGATTAGACTGGCCCCTGGATTTAATATTGATGCCATCAGCTCAGCGTCACTTCAGATGCCCTCATCATTTATGATTCTGCCCAGTCCCAGCAGGAGCAATTATTTCATTATTGGGAAGGAACTTACACAAAACAGGAAAGCCTTTAAAAAAGTCATCATAAAGATGCTTGAATACATAACTCATTTTTCAAACTGCGTAAGAGAAAACAGGAACCCTTTTCACCTGGAAAGAGTTCCGTTTGATTCCCAGTGACACGATTTCCAGCGGCGGCTGGGCTCCTCACTGAGGGGCACACAGCTGCACTGGGCAGATTTCTCACGGGGTGACTTCCTTTTCTGTCACACGTAACAATGCTGACTGGCATAATAATGAGCACTGCCAAATGTATTGCTACTATTTTTAAAATATGTGGTTGAATAGAAAAGCACTAAATAGAATTCATTCTTTCAAAATAACACTTTAATGAAATTCACTCTTGCACCATCAAAAAATAGAGCATTTTGGGAGAAAACCTTTAATTTTGAAAGAGTCGGCTTAGTGAAACTGACATGACAGCCTTCTTTTTGGAGACTGTGTATATATAACTGACCGGAAACCTAGAAAATATTGAAGACTAAATGCATTGGGAACTTTGTTGTTGTTGGTTTTGTTGTTGTGGTGTTACTATTTCCACTCACCAGCTCGAAGGGGTCGTGGAACTCCCCCAACAAAGATAGTTTTTCTGGGGTCCAAAGGCTGAGAACCATCCATTACAAAGTCACTGTCACTTAGGTTCCATGGTCGGATTTGCACCTGAAAAAAAGTCGTTTACTTGGTCCTTACTTCATTTTCATCAACCCCAAATGAGAATAAGGTGACTAACGACAAACCCACTGATTTGTGCATTTCATACCATACACAACCCAAACAAAAATCCAGTTAATACTTAAGGTAATCTGCATTAAGTGCCTTTCAATAGAACTCTTGGGAAATCTGCTTATAGGTACTATTCTCAACACTCTGGACATATACCATGAAACCTTCAGAAACCATCTGTGGCGTAAAAAAAGCAGTCTTTCAGAGACAGATTCTGGGGTTTGAATGAGATCCATTTTAGCACATGATAGGCTGTTTATAACCTATTACAGTACAGCACTTAGCTTTTTAAGAGCTCATCTAAAGGAAGGGAACAGAAACATTAGAAGTATCTTCTAAAAATTATCTGTATGTCTGGCTTTTAAATTCTTATCACCCCCTAAAATTAAATGTTTATCTTTCAGCAATAAGATTTAACACAGATTAATACTCATCAAGTTAGCAAGGAATTACCAGCAGTATCAAACAGTGGAAGCACACAGTTATCTATTTTTGATTTATCTCATTTTTCTAAGGAAATCTGGTTAAATGGAGGCAAGCCTAGAAACTGAAATAAATATTCAAAGAGTAAAAAAGAAACTTTTATGACATCTTTCTATTTGTTATATCTCTTGACTGGAAATTGACTTCCTGCCCATAGTACAAATACTGTTTTATCATACAATAAAAAAATAAGGTATTTCATCAGAATCTAACCCTTCAAATATACTCCTTTCATTCCATAACTAAATTATCAAAGGAAAAACTCAAAGGTGAGTCTCAGCATTGCCTGAAAATGAACCAGTCACGTGTTCCCAGAAGTGGGCTGGGTGCAGGAGAGAGATCCGTGTCTGTCCTTAGGGAGCATGCCTCTCCTTCCCCTTCACGGAGTAGGAAACAAAATAGCTGAATTTTCATTTCCTTAGTATCAACAAAATTCTTCATTTCCCACATTGCTCAACTGTCAACAGTTAACGCAAGGAAACACGTAAGAAAATTTCTTATGTGGCTTGGCTTATATCTAGGAGTACTCCCATTTGAAAGGTAGTAAATCTGCCAATTATGCTTTCAAAACACTTTGAATCAACTCTAGAACTGGCATTGCTCAAAACCAGTCTACACATTTCTCACGATTGCTGCAAAATTTACCCCCACCTAACGTTTTGCTATTTATGATACTGTAGCCTTCACTAGTTAGCCAGAAGCCATAAAATCTCCCTTTTTTTCCTAGGTCCAAAAAACTTGGACTTGTTTGCAAGTCTGTAAACATTCAGGCATTGGCTCCACCTGTACAGCATGGGGAAAAAAAGATCCAGCTCTTTCCTTCTAAAATTTGGTCTGTTTGACTAAACTATCATTTCCTTGGCATTTACCACAAAGGCAGATTCACTAATACCATAAAACATCACCTTTAAATGCTTTCATTCAGGGGGAATCAGTTCATAAGGTATATAAATGTCTAATCACCATGTCGTACACCTGAAACTAATAAAATATTGTATGTCAACTGTAATTTAAAAATAAATTAAAAAAATAAAAACAGAGCCAATAAAATGCCTTCATAGCACCCATTATTAATTTTTAATTTCAAACATAATTTTTGGACACTGTAACAACAATTCTAATGTCACCAGTAAAAGAAAAAAGTAGGATGTATCTTCTTTACAAAGAGCCTTCTCTTCTTTTAGCGTTACTCCTAATAAAGTAGTTAAGGCAGCTTCTGGGCCCAGTAACTTCAATCACTTGACGATAATTGAGTTTGATACTGATCACTTTGCTTCACAAATGGAAACAATCCCTGTGTAGTAAGTATCCCTACTGTTCTGGTTTCATTTTATCAGAATTACAGAAAATTCAGTCTTCTGTACTAGCTGTGGGTTACTGCTGCTCAAAAAATCTGCAGGTTGCAAAGCCCCCTGCTGGGAGCTCTCATTACTGTCCTCCTCCTCCCACCCTCACTTCATTACATCACACACAACCCATTCTATTACCCTTGGCATTATAGATTAGGTAAAAAAAATAGGAAAAGGCCTCAGGAGACAGTGATGATTAACCTTATTCAGAAAACCCACACTTCCCGGCTGCCATCAGAAAACAGCTCCTCAGAGCTCGCACCACCGCAGATTTAGAGAAATGTCCATACAGGCCCAGTTCAGCACATTCTACACGTTAAGTCAAAAGTAATATCATGGTCCTGTCTACACTGAGACGTTCACATTTTGGTATCTCTCTGAAATATAAGCTCATTGTCATTCAAGGCATGTTCTCCATCTTCTAAGGTTTATTATCCGGGCGTGAGAGCCATGTTCTAGCTTTCTGACTTATTCTTTGAATATCTTTTCTGGCCCTCTAATACATTTTCCACACATACACATACACATGTTTTGCTACTATTTAAATACCATATTTCATAAGGTGACTCAAATATTTTGTAAAAATGGCTAGAACATAAATAAAAGAACAGTTTTTGATTATCTTTGTTTCTTTAATAATTAGTTTTGAGAATGGATGAAATTAGAATTCTGTCCTATTCAATAATATAAATTTACCCCAGCAATGTTTTTTTTTTTTTTTTAATTTTATTTTATTTATTCATTTTAGAGAGGAGAGAGAAAGGAAGAGAGAGAGACAGAGAGGGAGAGAGAGAGGAGAGAGAAGGTGGGGAGGAGCTGGAAGCATCAACTCCCATATGTGCCTTGACCAGGCAAGCCCAGGGTTTCGAACCGGCGACCTCAGCATTTCCAGGTCGACGCTTTATCCACTGCGCCACCACAGGTCAGGCTACCCCAGCAATGTTTTACATTTACAGAGATCACTGTGTATGTATAACAACTTGGTTCCAGTCTGTTGTCAAATAGGCTATCGTAGGCTATACTTTGGGCAGGAAACGACTTACTATTCAGAAACAAATACAAGGATGAAACCAGAACTGGTGAAGATTCTCATAAATGAGTCTGACACTGATTCTGAAACTGATTCTCCTTCCTGGAGGTACCTGGCCACATTTGCTTACAAAGGTGACTCTAGGAAGATCCTCTACCCACCAGCTCTTCAGCCACCACATGCCCTTACAGCAGGAGTTACACAAAACCAACTGTCTGTAGCATAAATAACTGTGTCAAGCCACCAGGACAACAGTAGCAGGCAGGGATAACCTGGATAAATCATTCCTTTTAGAGCAGGGGTCTCAAACTCGCGGCCCGCCGAACAATGATGTACTGATTTTTTTTGTTTGTTTTCAACTGCAGTGAGAAAAGTGTTGTGTAACAGTTGCCTTTTGTAGACGTAGTGCGGCCCGCCAAACGGCTGTGATCTTGCTCTGCGGCCCACATGCTGAGTTGAGTTTGAGACCCCTGCTTTAGAGGAAGCAGATACTTCTCAGCTCCAGCAAGTAGTTATAATTTGCAAATGTGCTGTTAGACTTTTTCCATTTTTAAAAATAAATTTATTATTAATTTTAATGGGGTGACATTGATAAATCAGGGTACATATGTTCAGAGAAAACATCTCCAGGTTATTTTGACATTTGATTATGTTGCATATAAATCACCCAAAGTCAAATTGTCTTCTGTCACCTTCTCTGGTTTTCTTTGTGCCCCTTCCCTCCCCTCTCCCATAACCACCACCCTCTTGGTCCATGTCTCTGAGTCTCATTTTTTTTTTTTTTTTTAATTTTATTTATTCATTTTTAGAGAGGAGAGAGAGACAGAGAGGGAGAGAGAGGAGAGAAAGACAGAGAGAAAGAAGGGGGGAGGAGCTGGAAGCATCAACTCCCATATGTGCCTTGACCAGGCAAGCCCAGGGTTTCGAACCGGCGACCTCAGCATTTCCAGATCGACGCTTTATCCACTGCGCCACCACAGGTCAGGCTCTGAGTCTCATTTTTATGTCCCACCTATGTATGGAATCATATAGTTATTAGTTTTTTATGATTTACTTATTTCACACAGTATAATGTTATCAAGGTCCATCCATGTTGTTGTAAATGATCCGATGATATCATTTCTTATGGCTGAGTAGTATTCCATAGTATATATGTACCAAAGCTTTTTAATCCACTTGTCCACTGACAGACACTTGGGCTGTTTCCAGATCTTTGCTATTGTGAACAATGCTGCAATAAACATGGGCGTGCATTTCTTCTTTTCAAACAGTGCTATGGTGTTCTTGGGGTATATTCCTAAAAGTGGGATAGCTGGGTCAAAAGGCAGTTCGAGTTTTAATTTTTTTGAGAAATCTCCATACTGTTTTCCATACTGTTCTTATTGTCTTTAGCTGTGCAAAAGCTTTTTAGTTTGATATAGTCCCATTTCTTTATCCTGTCTTTTATTTCACTTGCCTGTGGAGATAAATCAGCAAATATATTGCTGTGATAGATGTTGAAGGGCTTACTGCCTATGTTTCTTCTAAGATGCTTATGGTTTCACAGCTTACATTTAAGTCTTTTATCCATTTTGAGTTTATTTTTATGAATAGTGTAAGTTGGTGGTCTAGTTTCATTTTTTTGCAGGTAGATGTCCAATTTTCCCAACACCATTTGTTAAAGAGGCTGTCTTTACTCCATTGTATGCTCTTACCTCCTTTGTCAAATATCAGTTGTCCATAAAGGTGTGAGTTTATTTCTGGGTTCTCTGTTCTGTTCCACTGATCTATATGCCTGTTCTTATGCCAGTACCAGGCTGTTTTGAGTACAATGGCCTTGTAGTATAACTTGATATTAGGAAGTGTGATGCCTCCCACTTTATTCTTCCTTTTCAAGATTGCTGAGGCAATTTGTGTTCTTTTTTGGTTCCATATAAATTTTTGGAATATTTTTTCTATATCTTTGAAGTATGTCATTGGTATTTTAATTGGTATTTCATTGAATTTATAAGTTGCTTTGGGTAATATAGACATTTTAATGATGTTTATTCTTCCTAACCATGAGCACGGTATATGCTTCCACTTGTTTGTTATCTTCCTTGATTTCTTTTATCAATGTTTTATAATTTTCTGAGTACAAGTCTTTAATCTCCTTGGTTAAATTTACTCCTAAGTACTCTATTTTTTTGCTTGCAATAGAGAAGGGGATTGTTTCCTTAATTTCTCTTTCTGATTGTTCATTGTTGGTATATAAAAAATGCCTCTCATTTCTGAGTATTAATTTTATATCCTGCCACTTTGCTGAATTCATTTATCAGGTACAGTAATTTTTTGACTGAGACTTTAGGGTTTTGTATATACAATATCATATCATCTGCAAATAATGATAGTTTTACTTCCTCTTTTCCAATTTGGATGCCTTTTATTTCTTCTTCTTATCTGATTGCTGTGGCCAGGACTTCCAGAACTATGTTGAATAAGAGTGGTGAAAGGGGGCACCCCTGCCTTGTTCCTGATCTTAAGGGGATTGCTTTTAATTTTTGCCCATTGAGTATGATGTTGGCTGTGGGTTTGTCATAGATGGTCTTTATCATGTTGAGGTATGTTCCCTGTATTCCCACTTTGCTGAGAGTTTTGATCATAAATGGGTGCTGGATTTTATCATATGCTTTTTCTGCATCTACTGAAATTATCATGTGGTTTTTCTCCTTCCTTTTGTTTATGTGATGAATCACATTGATTGATTTCCGAATATTGTACCAGCTTTGCCTCCCCAGAATAAATCCCACTTGATCGTGATGTATGATTTTTTTCATATATTGCCGGATCCAGTTTGCTAATATTTTGTTGAGGATTTTAGCATCTAAATTCATCAAGGATATTGGCCTATAATTTTCTTTCTTTGTGTTGTCTTTGCCTGGTTTTATGCTCACCTCCTAAAAGGAGCTTGGAAGTCTTCTTTCCTTTTGAATTTTTTGAAATAGCTTGAGAAGGATAGAAGTTAGTTCTTCTTTGAATATTTGGTAGAGTTCACTTGTGAAGCCATCAGGTCCAGGACTTTTCTTTGTTGGGAGTTTTTTGATAATTGTTTCGATCTCATTTGTTGTAGTCAGTCTGTTTAGGTTTTCTGATTCTTCCCGATTAATTTTTGGAAGATTACATGTTTCAAGGAATTTGTCCATTTCATCTAGATTGTCTAATTTTTTGGCATACAGTTCTCCATATTATTTTCTTACAGTATTTTGTAATTCTGTTATGTCAGTTGTTATTTCTCTACTCTCATTTCTAATTTTATTTATTTGAGTCCTCTCTCTTTTTTTCTCGGTGAGTCTGGTTAAAGGTTCATCGATCTTGTTTACCTTTTCCAAGAACTACCTTCTAGATTCATTGATCCTCTGTATTGTTTCTTTAGTCTCTACGTCATTTATTTCTGCTCTGATCTTTATTATTTCCGTCCTTCTACTACCTCTGGGCTTTACTTGCTGTTCTTTTTCTAGTTCTTTTAGATGCAGGGTCAAGTTGTTTATTTGAGCTTTTTCTAGCTTCTTAAGGTATGCCTGTAATGCTATGAACTTCCCTCTCAGGACTGCTTTTGCTGTGTCCCATAAATTTTGAGTTGATGTATGCTCATTATCATTCATTTCTAGAAATTTTTTTTATTTCTTCTTTGATCTCATTGTTAACCCATTCGTTATTAGTAACATGCTATTTAGTTTCCAAGTGTTTGAGTATTTTTCAGTTTTTCTGTTGTGGTTGATTTCTAGTTTCATGCCATTGTGATCAGAGAAAATGCTTCATATGATTTCAATTTTCTTAAATTTGTTGAGACTGCTTTTGTGCCCTAACATGTGGTCTATCCTAGAGAATGTACCATGAACACTTGAAAAGAATGTATATTCTGCTGCTTTAGGGTGAATAGTTCTGAAGATATCTATTAAATCGAGTTGATCTAGTGTGTCCTTTAAGTCTGCTGTTTCTTTCTTAATTTTCTTTCTTGAGGATCTATCTAGTGATGTTAGTGGAGTATTGAAATCCCCTACTATTATAGTATTGCTGTTGATCTCGCCCTTTATATCTATCAAAGTCTGCTTTATATATTTAGGTGCTCCTATATTAGGTACATAGATATTTATAATGGTTATATCTTCCTGTTGGATTGCTCCCTTTATCATTATGTAGTGACCTTCTTTATCTCTTACTATAGTCTTTGTTTTAAATTCCATTTTGTCTGATATAAGTATTGCTACCCCAGCTTTTATTTCATTTCCATTTGCATGAAATATTTTTTTCCATCCTTTTGCCTTCAGTCTATGTGCATCTTTTGTCATAAGGTGTGTCTCTTGCAGACAGCATATGTATGGGTCCTGTTTTCTTATTCACACAGCTACTCTATGTCTTTTTTTTTTTTTTGTATTTTTTCTGAAGCTGGAAACGGGGAGAGACAGTCAGACAGACTCCTGCATGCGCTCGACCGGGATCCACCTGGCACGCCCACCAGGGGCAACACTCTGCCCACCAGGGGGCAATGCTCTGCCCCTCCGGGGTGTCGCTCTGCCATGACCAGAGCCACTCTAGCGCCTGGGGCAGAGGCCAAGGAGCCATCCCCAGTGCCCGGGCCATCTTTGCTCCAATGGAGCCTTGGCTGCGGGAGGGGAAGAGAGAGACAGAGAGGAAGGAGGGGGTGGGGATGGAGAAGCAAATGGGCACTTCTCTTATGTGCCCTGGCCAAAATTGAACCCGGGTCCCCCACACGCCAGGCCGACGCTCTACCGCTGAGCCAACCGGCCAGGGCCTACTCTATGTCTTTTGATTGGACCATTTAATCCATTTACATTTAAGGTTATTATTGATACATAGTTGTTTATTTTCATTTTATTCTTTTTTTTATGTTTTGTTTATTATTATTTTTTTTGTATTTTTCTGAAGTTGGAAATGGGAGGCAGTCAAACAGACTCCTGCATGCGCCCAACTGGGAGCCACCTGGCATGCCCACCAGGGGGCGATGCTCTACCCATCTGGGGCGTCACTCTGTTGTGACCAAAGCCATTCTGGCACCTGAGGCAGAGGCCACAGAGCCATCCTCAGCGTCCGAGCCAACTTTGCTCCAATGGAGCCTTGGCTGCGGGAGGGGAAGAGAGAGACTGAGAGGAAGGAAAGGCGGAAGGGCAGAGAAGCAGATGGGCACCTCTCCTGTGTGCCTGGCTGGGCATCGAACCCGGGACTCCTGCATGCCAGTCCGACGCTCTACCGCTGAGCTAACTGGCCAGGGCCTTGTCATTTTATTCTTTAAAGCTGTATTCCTCTTTTGCTATATTCTTTTTCCCCTTTGATCTGTTTACAGCAGGCTCCTTAGCATTTCTTGCAGCATTGATTTGGTTGTAGTGAATTCCTTGACTTTTTTTTTTGTCTGGGAAGCTTTTTATTTGTCCTTCAATTTTAAACGATAGCCTTGTTGGATAAAGTAGTCTTGGTTGTAGGCTCTTGTTCTGCATTACTTTGAATAATTCTTGCCATTCCCTTCTAGCCTCAAGTGTTTCTGTTGAGAAGTCGGATGTCATCCTTATGGGGGCTCCTTTGTAGGTGATAAGCCTTTTTTTCTCTAGCAGCTTTTAATATTTTCTCTTTACCACTTAGCTTTAGTATTTTAATTATGATGTGTCTTGGTGTAGATTTCTTTGGGTTTCCCTTTAATGGAGTTCTCTGTGCTTCTTGAACTTATGAGATGTTTTCCTGCATTAATTTAGGGAAGTTTTCAGCTATGATACGGTTGAACAAAGTCTCTATCCCTTGTTCTTTCTCTTCTTCTTCAGGAACCCCTATGATGCGGATGTTATTTCTCTTCATGTTGTCACAGAGATCTCTTAGAGTTTCCTCAAACTTTTTGAGCCTCTTTTTTTTTTTTTTTTTTGCTCTGCTTCTGTGCCTTCATTTATCTTGTCCTCTAACTTGCTGATTCAATCCTCAGCTTCATCCATCCTTCTTTTAATTCCTTCCATTGTGATCTTCATTTCGGATATTGTATTTGTCATTTCTGATTGATTCTTTTTTATTATTTCAAGGCTCCATTGGAACAAAGTTGGCCCAGGCATTGAGCATGGCTCCATGGCCTCCACCTCAGGTACTAGAGGCTCCAGTTGCAAGAGAGCAATGCCCCAGATGGGCAGAGCATCATCCCCTGGTGGGTATGCTGGGTGGATCCTGGTGGGGGGCATGCAGGAGTCTGTCTCTCTGCCTCCCTACTTCTCACTTCGGAAAAAAACAACAACTATCTGGCCCTGACCAGTTGGCTCAGTGGTAGAGCATTGGCCTGGCATGAAGATGTCCTGGATTCAATTCCCAGTCAGGGCACACAGGAGAAGCACTCATCTGCTTCTCCACCCCTCCCCCTCTCACTTCTCTCTCTCTCTCTCTCTTTTCACCTCCTGCAGCCATGGCTCAACTGGAGCAAGTTTGCCCCAGGTGCTGAGGAGGTGCTACAAAGAGCTTGGTTGCTGAGCAACAGAGCAACACCCCAGATGGGCAGAGCATGACCCCCTAGTGGGCTTGCCAGGTCTCTGCCTCCCCTCCTCACACTGAAAAAAAAAAAAAGAATAAAATACTTAATTATAGTTCTACATAGAAACTAAAGTTTTATCCTATTTAAAACTAAAAGTCATTATTAATAGAGGTAAGATTAGGCTGGAAGCTAGAGAAAAAAAGAAATGCAATGTCAGTAACTTATTCTGACAGCAAGCCATAACATCTGTTCCTAATAAGAAAATTTCATTGAAGATTTCAAGTCTCTATGTTAAAATTCAGTATAAAATGCATTTATTTTTGTTTTAATAACAGGATATGAAAAAACATACAGTTTTAATAAGAATAGGATTTTCTTTATTGATCTGAGAGAGATAGGAAGAGAGAGAGGAGAGATGACAGGCATCAACTCGTAGTTGCCTCACTTTAGTTGTTCACTGATTGTTTTTCATATGCGCCTTGACAAGGGGAGTGGGAGGACTCAAGCCAAGCCAGAGACTCCTTGCTCAAGCTGAGCCAGTGACCCCATGCTCAAGCCAGCGACTTCTGGGCTCAAGCCAGAGATGTTGGGATCATGTTGATGATCCCATGCTCAAGCCAACAACCCTGCACTCTAGAGGGTGACCCCATGCTCAAGCTGGTGACCTTCAGGTTTCAAACTGGGGACCTCAGTGTTTCAAGTTGAGGCTCTATCCACTGCACCACCATGGTCAGGTAGTAAGAACAGTTTTTGTTGTTGTTGTTTTTTAGTATTTTTCTGAAGCTGGAAACAGGGAGACAGTCAGACAGACTCCCGCATGCGCCCGACCGGGATCCACCCGGCACGCCCACCAGGGGCGGGCGACGCTCTCTCTGCCCACCAGGGGGCGATGCTCTGCCCCTCCGGGGTGTTGCTCTGCCGCGACCAGAGCCACTCTATCGCCTGGGGCAGAGGCCAAGGAGCCATCCCCAGTGCCCGGGCCATCTTTGCTCCAATGGAGCCTTGGCTGCGGGAGGGGAAGAGAGAGACAGAGAGGAAGGAGGGGGGGTGGAGAAGCAAATGGGCGCTTCTCCTATGTGCCCTGGCCGGGAATCGAACCCGGGTCCCCCGCACGCCAGGCCGACGCTCTACCGCTGAGCCAACCGGCCAGGGCAAGAACAGTTTTTAACACAAACCTTAGGGCTTCAAGTTTCTGAACATGACTAAGCCTCCCTACAGCTCTAGAATCTCTCAGTTTAGACCACTACTTAGAATTTTGATATCCATCTACAAACAAAATAATTTATCTTGAGCTCATTTTGAACTTCTCACCCTATTTTCGATCCTTGGCTGGTTGTCTCCTTAGATTACAAACATCAGTCACATGAAGGTCCACATGAAGGTCCTATTGCACAGTGCCTTCCTGTTCATCTGTTCATCTCAAGGCTGCTCCATAAAGCAACCACACTGTTCAAAGTCAACAGTACAATCTGCTGGCCAGCTCAGGAAACTACCTGACCAAAAACAACCTGGCTGCCCTTTGTTCCGTTTCCCATAATTTCCTTAAAGCACACAGCTAAGACCTCCCATCCTCCCACAGCCCCCAGTTTTCTTTTTCCTCTTTTCAATACCCTTCAAACTCCTATTCAAGCTATTCAGGAAAAAGTCTCTATTTTTTTCTCTCCCTAATCCTACAATCCTTTCCATCTACATGAACCAGAAAAACAATACTGCCGAACTATCAGGATGGCTCTCCCCAACAAGCCGCTGCATCCCAACTTCTGACAGCCAGGATGAGTCAGCTAAACCTAGGTCCGCTGACACACAGCTGCAACAGCTCAGCTGCAGTGGCAATGAACTCACACCCACTCCAGTTGTCCAAAATTCTATTTTAAGCACCACAGACCTCACAGAATGACTGGGGTCCCCACAGTATCACAAATAAACTCGTTTGTGGTTTGTGGGGCATCTTTTTCTCTTTCATGGTCTAAGGGGTTGTTTTATTATGATTAACCACCAACACTAACAGCCACAACAGCAATAACTGTGGTTTGGACTTCTCAAAGTACATTCATATTTGGTATCTCATTTCAACCTAATCTTTACCACATCGCTCCCTACCAAAAAAGTCAGCCAACTTCCAGTAGTTTCCAGGATGCTACCTATTATTCTCAAGTGCTGCTGCTTTTCGACCAATGGAGAGGAGAAAGAGATGCCTTCCCTGTGTCTTCTGGGGGATGTGGCCAGAAAGGAACCTAAGAGCTTGTCAGAGTTATGGCCTTGATAAAACTTATGTACCCCAGGCAGCTCTGGGGCCTCCAGTCAGAATTCCATTGGGCCTTAAAGCAAAAAACTGTTAAGTTTCATACTCAGACTATTCCTCCCATTCTTTAGATAAAAGTACAGTCACGTGTTGCTTATGACAGGGGTATGTTCTGAGAAATACGTTTGTTGTTGGGCAATTTCGTCGTTGTTCGTTGTGCAAACATCGCAGAGTGCACTTACACAAATCTAGACGGGACAGCCTGCTACTGGAATTGTGTGTGCTGTATTTTTATATGACTGGCAGCGTAGTAGTTTCTTTACACCAGCATCCCCACAAACATGTGAATAATGCATTATGCTATGACCTTACGATAGCTGCACGTCAGTAAATGACATGAATTTTCAGCTCCGTGATAATCTTATGGGATTGCTGTTGTACATGTGGTCCATCGTTGACTAAAAGTATGTGGTGCATGACAGCAGATTACAGGCCCCACAGACCCTCATCAAAGCCAGGATTCGTCCTAGACAGGGAGCCAAAAGTAACCATGGGGAATTCTCTCATGCTCTCCCAGGATGCTCCAGGTCCATCAGCAGTACCAGAAACAGTCTAAGAACAAAAAGAAAACCCCTGTCATCTATACCAAACTGCATGGCCTGCTGGTGATGCATGGAAACCACAGGCCTACAGCCCCTCTAGGACCTTCAGCTACTGTTGAACAATTCAAATGACACTCTGTAGACTGTTTCATATAAGCGTACCCAGTAAGAAAACAGAGAATGCATAAACTGTGTCCCCTAAATAGCTATGCATATCTTTGCTTTATGCCTGACTTAAATCCACTATAACTATACTTCTATCCAAAAGGTTCAAGGGAACACCTTCCCTTTAAAGACTTTCCTGACTCCTTCAGGAACATCTGACCACTTTGCCCTTTGAGCCCCTGCCCTTGCCTGCCAGCCCAACTACTCCCTATAATACTTGTATCATAGCCTCTGTGACTCCTTACTTCATTTACTATTTCCTATTTCCCTCTATTGGACTCTAGGGTCCTCTAAGGCTGAGACCATATATCTGCATGCTCCCATTGGCCTGGCACAACACCCAACTCTTAGTGAGTACTCTGTGCTCATCAGTGTTCAGATGTATTTTTTTTTCCTTTTTCTTTTTCTGAAGTTGGAAATGGGGAGGCAGTGAGACAGACTCCCACATGCGCCTGATCGAGATCCATCCGGCATGCCCACCAAGGGGCGATGCTCTGCCCATCTGGGGTGTTGCTCTGCCGCAATCAGAGCCATTCTAGCGCCTGAGGCAGAGGCCATAGAGCCATCCTCAGTGCCTGGGCCAACTTTGCTCCAATGGAGCCTTGGCTGCGGGAGGGGAAGAGAGAGACAGAGAGGAAGGAGAGGGGGAGGGGTAGAGAAGCAGATCGGTGCTTCTCCTGTGTGCCCTGGCCGGGAATCAAACCCAGGACTCCTGCACGCCAGCCGACGCTCTACCACTGAGCAAACCGGCCAGGGCCAGTGTTCAGATGTATTATAAAAGGTTTTCCTGAGGGATAGACGGCGCTTCAAGATGTCCAACAGCTGCATTTCTGCCTCTCAGATCACTCTCTGTGGTGGGAGTCAGCTGGTTCGCACTGGTTCGGCAAATCCAATACCTAACTTTTTGTTGATTTGGGCGAACCAGTTGTTAAAATGGCACTTATAATCTGGGTTCTCTCTAAGGTGGGTGTCTGGGCAGCCGCTCATGTGGAAATCACAAATTTACATTCCTTACTCTTTTTTAACATTTATATGTGCAACAGCAACTTCTAAGAGCCCTCAGTAATATTCATTCCATTCGTAGGTAAAAAAAAAATCGCAAGTGAGGACGCCAATCAAGAAGCAACATGGAAATATCTTAAATAACAGTTTTACTGGGTTTTTTTGTCAGGTTTTATTTAATATTTTTTCATTAGTATTTTAAAACTCTTTCTTATAAAATAATCTAGTTTTGTGTACCTCTTTTATTGTTCTTATTTAAATATGAAATGCATGAAATAATAAACTATCTTTTAGTATATCTTTTTTTAATACTTAAAATGGTCATTAGGGCAGAGAATCGGTTGTTAAATTATTTGAATCCCACCACTGATCACTCTCCTCACTAAACTGAAAGATACCTTCTAGGGGCATGGAAATACAGTATGACTGGTCACTGGTGGGTACCCCAGTACTTAGGCCTTATCAGTGCAAATTTCTGATGCCAACAGATCAGAATTACCTAGTGCTCATCATTACTGCTGGGGCTTCCACATCACTTAGAAAGTATAAGCAGGACAGATGTCTTTCAAACAAAGGAGTTTGAAAGAAAAAAGAAATGAACTTTTGAGCTCCTGTACTGCACCACTGTGGGAGGTATTTTAGACACACTGTTATACTTAAACTCACTATAATTGTTATACTATAAAGACTATACCTACACTTTAGAGATGAGGAAATTAAGGATCAGAAGCCTCAAGTCAGCTCAGGACTGAACCCATGTTTATCCTGTTTATCTGACCTTGAAATGGGTGTTGTGTGCCTGCAAGGCTCCCTGTCCTCCAGGCTACTGGCCACAGTAATGCTTCCTGGTAGTTTCGTGGACAAGTAAAAATGCATTTTTATTTGATTAACTTTTTCTTTCCAAAACTTACTCTGCCCATTTCCAAAGCATTAAGGAAATAACTTATAGACAATTCTTAAACCAGCATGTCTAGCAGTTAGAAAAGCTCAAGAAAACGATTTAGCAATGAAATTGGTGCTATATTCAGCTACTTCAACTTTCAGGTTCCGGGCTTAAGGCAAGGGTGCTCTGCAGCCATACAATTCTGTCCCATGTCTACATAAATGTGTATTTTCAGTTCCATGGTACTAGGACAAGGGTGTTGTTACTGGCATACTGATCACTTCTACAACTCTCAAGAGAAATATATTCGTAAAAGTTCAAGGTTCTTCCTGGGAAGAAGGCTATTCTTCCAGTTCTAATTCCATTGAAATCTTCACAAGTACAATTCCAAGATTGGTATATAATATGCTGGATTAAACAATATTACATAAATTTATTTACTGCAACTATAATATATCAATGTTTCCCAAATGGTTTTGACTATGGAAACTTTAATTAAAGGAGAAAATAGATATAAAATGCACAAAGTGCTCAATGAATGACACCTATTATTATTATGAGCAAACTCCTTTTTGTTGATGTTTTCCCCTCAATAAACCAGTGTTTGATGGGACCTGTGTTCTTTAGAATACACTTTGGAAAACTCCGAGTGATCCCTCAGGGGACAGCCTGGCTATTTTGTCCACTAGACACCATTTAGCATACTAGAACTGCAGCATTTTTTAGACCTCTTTAGGAAGGAATAACAGTTTCCAAAGACTCAAGCACTAAGAAACTCTGGACACACCAAAATCAGAAATTCAAGGGAAAAAGTTGGGTTTATTATGAAGAGAAGGTACTTCTCTCATTTTAGAGGAGGAATCCTTCTTTGGAGAAATTCCTATGATGGAAGGTGCCCAAACCACAAATTTGGACCAAGGATTCAAGGAACAAATAAATAAATAAGGGAAGATCAGGAGTGCTGAAGATTCCCAAAGTGGGATATAACAAAATCTGATTTGCTTGAGCCAAGATCAAATCATAGTTCTTGTCTTCGAAGGCAGAAGATGGAGAAGGAAAGAGCTTGAGTAAATATACCATAAACACAATGACTGAGGCCGTCAAAGAAGCTGGCCCTATAACTGAGCCCCTATCTACAGTACTTTTCTCAATTTAATTTTCCTCTACTCCTTTTTCATACTCCCTTTTGTGCTCCATTTAAACAACCTAAATGTTCTCCATTTGTAGCACACAATTCCTCATTTCTGTGTTCAAACTGGGGTCTTTCTCAAAAAATGTCTAGTTACCCACACCTCCACCAACCACCCCTCTCCCGGCCAATCTCCAAACTCCTTCAAGGCTTAGTTCAAATGACACTTCATTCAAGAAGCTTTCTTTTATCACTCCAGGAATACATAAACTCTATAAAGTACTTAATTTATATCTTATCTTCATGATGTTTATTTTCCTGGACAAATATTTAAGAATCTTTTATGTGCCAGGCTCTGCAGAATTGGGTCAATACTTGTTTACCTACCCTTTCTATTAGTAACTTTTGACACAGGCTCTCATGCCCAATTCATAACAAGTTCTGGTTCGTAGTAACCAGTGTGCATGCCTTGCCCTCAGTGCACTCAGAAGTGGTGGGAAGGGAGGAAGGCAAACCGTTTTAAAAGATGGCGGTGCGTGCACTGGATGTAGCTCTAACAGCAGGTATGATTCGCTGTAGATGCGACAGGGGTCAGAGAAGGCTTTAGGAAAGAGATGGCATTTGAGGGGGTCTTAAAATAAAAAAAAGGAATTAGGAAGTAAGAGGGGACAGAAATAATTTCAGTTAATTGAATATGGGGTTCTGACAGAAAGCAGAAAAAGGTAAGACTGGAAAAAATCTGAAGTCAGACTGGGAAGGTATTAAATCCCAGGCAAAAAAAAAGTCTGGATTGCTTTGTAACTAAAGAGGAGTGATTGAAAGTGCTAGAGCTCTCATTAATATTTCAGTGGGGACAAAAGAGACCAGAATGATATACAGATTGGACAGAATTAAAAACTAAAGAATAAAACCAGCCTCTATTTCCAGCTTCCTTGCTCCCAATATCTTTTCTTCAATTTTTGTTTTCAAGTCTTAAGTGGACAACCACGTACCCTAAGCAATAACCCAAAGAGCACTTTATACAGCACACTTCTCTTGGGTAAGACAGTTTTTAAATACAGGGATGAGGCCTGACCTGTGGTGGCGCAGTGGATAAAGCGTCGACCTGGAAATGCTGAGTTCGCCGGTTCGAAACCCTGGGCTTGCCTGGTTAACGCACATATGGGAGTTGAAGCTTCCTGCTCCTCCCCCCCTTCTCTCTCTGTCTCTCACTCTTCTCTCTCCCTCTCTCTCTCTCCCTCTCTAAAAATGAATAAAAAAATAAAAGTTAAAAAAAAATACAGGGATGAGCAAAAGTAGGTGTAGAATTGTGAGTATGAAACACAGAACTCATTCTTGTATTATTATTTAATTACTGTATTATTTATTTGTAGTACTTGTCTTATTAGTTATTATTTTGTATTCTTACTTATAATTTATTTTTTTAGGTAATGATGGCTGGTAATTTCATCTACTTTCATCCACCTCTGTAGATAGCAAAATCAACCTGTCATATTTTAGGATATTTATTAATGGTGATTGTGCTATAAATTTTAAAGAGGAAGAAGCAGGAAACTTCTCTGCTACTCCTTTCCATCTCTGACCGACGTGTTCTAGAAAGAAAGCCTCACAGACATCTCCGTCCTCACGTCCTTTTCAAGGTTCCTCTTTTCAGCCCCATCTCTGTTAGCGCCTTTTAGGTTTCCTGCTTTATTGGTTTGCTGTCTTGAACTTTCAGGCTCAGTCTATTTATACACTAAGAGTACAGTCACCTTAAGCAGAGGGACCACTGTCACAGTGTCTGCCTGCTTCGCTGGAAGCCTGGACAAGGACACAGCTATCCTCTGGGATCCCTGGGACAGCTGAGCTCTCAAACTCTTCTTGCTGGAGGGAAAAAAATCACCTATCTAGAAGTTCTGTCCTAGCTCCTGCTCTTGCCAATTTGTCTACCTATTGTTTAGGACTGAGGAGTCCATCCGGCCACAAATATAGTTTCCTCTGCCATCTTTCAGGATCAGATCTATACATAGAATAGTCTGAGTGAAGCCATTTTTTTTTTTGTATTTTTCTGAAGCTGGAAATGGGGAGAGACAGTCAGACAGACTCCCGCATGCACCCGACCAGGATCAACCCGGCATGCCCACCAGGGGGCGATGCTCTGCCCCACCGGGGCGTCACTCTGCCGCGACCAGAGCCACTCTAGCACCTGGGGCAGAGGCCAAGGAGCCATCCCCAGCACCCGGGCCATCTTTGCTCCAATGGAGTCTTGGCTGCGGGAGGGGAAGAGAGAGACAGAGAGGAAGGAGGGGGGGGGGTGGAGAAGCAAATGGGCGCTTCTCCTATGTGCCCTGGCCGGGAATCGAACCCGGGTCCCCCGCACGCCAGGCCGACGCTCTACCGCTGAGCCAACCAGCCAGGGCCGAGTGAAGCCATTTAATGAAAGGTAATCACTGACCAAAAATGTCTCCCTAATACTACCTGAAATAAATGAATTAGGGATTCATTTGAGTTCAAAAAATAAAACAAAAAACAAGCATGATCTTAGAAAGTTTAAGTCAGAGGAAACCTTGCTATCAGGCTCTATACTAGAAAAAGAATCTTATTAACCTAATCCGCACAAAAGAAACAGGGTTTGATGTGGGGGAGGGGGGTGGGGGGGAGGGGAGAGGGGGGGAGGGGAAGGGAGGAGGAGAGTGGGGGATTGGGTGAGGGGAATGGGGGGTAGGGGAGGTTGGGGAAGTGGGAGTGGGAAAAGAAGAGGGGGAGAGGGGAAGGACAAAGGGTAGGCAATCTGAGAGGTCATTTTGGAACATGGTATATTTCCAAGAGAAATCCAGGGAGGATTGGAAAGAACTAAATAACAGAATGAGGGCACTGGGATCCTGAAAGGTAGCCAAGCTAAGAAGAAAAAGTGAAAAAAAGCCATAGTTCAGAGAGTTTGGTGAATGAGCTCCAAACATCAGCTTTACCTTGAGCTACTGCCAAGGTCCTCACTTACTCCCAACGGTTCGGCCCAGCTCTCACTTCTGTGGGAGCAGCCAAAGCGATGGGATGCACTGAAACCAGGTGAGGAGGTGCGGCCCGGCCGAACGAGGCTGGGAGGGAGGGCAGGCAGCTGCAGCACAGGAAGAGAAGGCCTCAGAAATGGAGCCAAAAAAGTCAGGACCCAAAATGGATCCAGTTCATTAGAATTACAGGTGTTTGGGGACTTTTATGTTTCCCAGCCTAAAGTTTATTCAAACTGTTTATGCTGGAAATTCTGAGTATGCTTGGGTCAAAGAAATATGTGATCAGCAGCCACCATTCAGAATTCACCAAACTCCAATAAAACTGCTTCACTTGAGCTCAGAAAATGAAAACTGCAATAAGGCAGAAATTTGTAGAAACACAAACAATGAAAGTTAGTTTCTCCATAAACATTTCCAAAACAGATAATTATATTAATTATTTTCAAAAGTCCTTCAGGCTAAAGGTAATACATGTGTTTGGAGTGAAAATACTCAACAGCAACGGTGTTGCCTCCATCCTACCTCCATCTGCAACCACCCCCGCTCACTCCCCTCTTAGATGATGCCCAGTCCTGGTGAGGCTTGTTCCGACAAGGAATATTCTTCCCCTTCTCCTGCAGGGCCAGTGACCAGCCTTCCAAGGCATACAAGACCCACCTGCTCCTCTCCAGTCTCCTCTCCTCAATTCAACTGCTTCTTAAGCTACTATGGGCAGAACTCTCTCAACGTGTACCTCGACCCCTCTGCCTTGTTATTTAGAACATGTTTCTAATTCACTCGTGGAGTGGATGGCCAACCCTACTCTACCCTTCCTAGGTCGCTTCCAGTGCCCTGCCGCCGATGTGCCAGGTCGAGGCTCTCTGGAGGCTCACCATTTACCCCTCACACATCTTACTCTTGACAAATTGGGTTCGGTGTTTCTAATCTCACACTATTCCAAACACATTTAGATAAGTTTTTTGGCTTTCTTGTTATTTACTCAGATGAAACCCTGCATATTCCCACGGTAGTCAGTCCCCATGTCTCCCACATAACAGCCTCTCCACACTGTTTGAATTAAGACCAAAGTTAACAAAGGATCCCTACTCTTCTCCCCTACCTACTGTTTCATACTATTTTCTCCACCTGTAAGCCATCCTAATATTGTTAATTGTTGTTATAAAAAGTTTTAATGGTCCCAGAATTTAAAAATTACAATGCCACTTTCACACTAGTTAAAATATTGGCTTCTCCTGAATCAATTATTCCAGTATGTTCATTATTCCATTCTTTAGTAACCCCCTCTTCTGCTTTACATATTATAATCTCTCCTTTATAGGTAGCCAAGTCCCAGAATCATTCTTTTGCAACCAATTATAAAACCCTGTTCTAGATGTCACCACTTTTTTCAACAAGTGTTACCATGTAGATAAGCTCTAACCTTGTTCTTCTGAATCCAGTAGCACTACGTTAGACTAATAGCACCATCCAGTTACATTTGCACTAGTACTCGACCTCACCAAATACTTTCACATTCATTTTCCTCTTATCTGAGCCTCTTGACATCCCAGAGAGAGACCATTATCCTTCCCATTTTATAAATAAGGAAACCAAGATTCAGCAAGGAATAGGTTACTTTATTCAGAGTTAAGCAGATATTTAAATGCTAGAGTCAAGACTCTAACTTCTATGTCCAGCCCCAACTCCTTTTCCATGCACATTTCTGAGAATACATCTAGCTGCCAAGCAAGCCCCACATCCTGGTGTAAGACTTAAAAGGGGATGCTGCAGGGCCCATGACAGGTAGATTCTGGCACCAAGTCTTGACACACAAACTCGCTCCCTCCCAACTTCCTCCAGATCCTTACTTCTTCCATGTTAACCAAGTTCTTTTCTCTTGCTCAGCACATAATCTTGCCCCTTCTCCACTGATACCCAGTCTGCCAGGAGAAAGGAAGCAGTCTTCCTCTCTTACCCAATGACTTACTCATGCTCTTTGGTTCAGTAACCAGAAACGGCACAAGTGCACATTTATGTATGGTTTGGGGTCCACGTTCTCTGTTCTTCTCCTCTCCTGCTCTGTTTGAAGCTATCCATTTTAGAGCATAAGCTCCCGGCCCAGAAGGCTCTGCTTAGCCTGCTGTGGGTACTCAGCACAATGCCTTGCATTCAAAAAGCACATAAACACCGACAATTATGCTATTTAAAAAAATTACTCCTGTCCTTGATCTGAAATAATAGAAACCAGCTGCCAAAACCATTAAGAGCATGATTTACTTCAATTCAGAGTTTCTGAATAGGAATTAGCTTAAAAGAGCTGTAAAGCGAAAGACAAGGGCACATTTGTTTACATGCAGTCCCAAAGGTATAAAACAAAATACTGAGTAATTTGTTATTAGCTTCCCATCGACAACAGTCCAGCTCTACTGCAGAGCAAGGCCACCCCAGGTAAAAGGCTCCTAGTACCCAGCTTGGCCATTACACGGAGGGATCAGCTATTCCAATAGCGGGTGTGCTTTGGAAAGGCAACAGCTGGGCTGCACGCTGCTTACCGGTTTATCCTTGATGGTGGGGCTCGACACGCACAGGTAGAGTTTCCCGTCTTCTTCGAGGCAGGCATCTATCAGAGCTTGCACTGAGCTCTCCTCCTGGAAAAGCAGGAAGGCATAGCCTTGGGGAGAAAGAGAACAAGAGAGTGCGGGGAGGAATAAGTAAACTGAACTCAAAATACCAATTAAAATGGTATCTATTGTTCTCCTTTGGCAAATTCTCATTAAGATCTAAGAGCTTGAAGTGGGACACAGGGAAGTGATAGTTACTGAGACTCTCATGTGCCAGGTGTTGTATTAGGTGCTCTACAGATCCTACCTTGCTTTAAATTAAAAGACCAGGCACAAAATACCACATATTGTGAGATCCCATGTATATGGCATGTCTATAATAGGCAAGTCTATAGGGACAGAAAAAAAGATTAGTGGTTGCCTAGGGCTAGGGGGCTGAGGGAGTAGGTACAGGGCTTCTTTCTTGGATGATAGTTTTCAAAAATTAATTGTAGTGATGATTGCATAACTCTGTGAACATACTGAAAACTGCTGAATTATACATTTTATTTTATTTTTTTTGTTTTGTTTTGTATTTTTCTGAAGTTGGAAATGGGAAGGCAGTCAGACAGACTCCTGCATGCGCCCGACCGGGATCCACACGGCATGCCCACCAGGGGGCGATGCTCTGCCCATCTGGGGCATCGCTCTGTTGAAACCAGAGCCATTCTAGTGCCTGAGGCAGAGGCCATAGAGCCATCCTCAGCGCCCGGGCCAACTTCGCTCCAATGGAGCCTCGGCTACGGGAGGGGAAGAGAGAGACAGAGAGGAAGGAGAGGGGGAGGGGTGGAGAAGCAGATGGGTGCTTCTCCTGTGTGCCCTGGCCAGGAATTGAACCCAGGACTCCTGCACACCAGGCCAATGCTCTACCACTGAGCCAACCAGCCAGGGCCTAAATTATACATTTTAAATGGCTGAACTATATTTGGTGTATGAATTATATCTCATCAAAAGTTATTCAGGAAAGAAAATGCCCAACAATAGGCTGGTGTGTTACTTCTGATAGTGATGCTCTATTTCTCCAAGGACACTCTCCTGCCTCACGACCATCTGTAAACATAGACACTAGCTGTAGGGTTTCCATGGACACAGTTCTGTTCAGTTCAGTTCAGGAAGATTCACAAGTGTGGCACAATCTATGGATTAAGAGAAAACTGAGATGAACGGGACTAAGTTCCTGCTACCAAGAGACTTATGTAGTAGAGGAAACAGACTTTTAGACAATTATCTACTAGCTACAAAGTTGAGGGAGATAAGTGGAGATAAAAGGTGCCAGGGACCCCAGAGCAGTAAGGACCCTGACTTAGGAGAATCAGCGGACTCCAAAGAGGACAACAGACGTTCAAGGGACCAACTCTGGCACTTGCTGCCACCCTGGCATTCAGGAATGACAGCTGAGCAAAGGGCCATCGTGAGCCAGTCTAAGCCTGAGGATTCAACTACTTAACCTCTCTACAACCATTCTTGCTTTCCTAACCCTCCCAGCTGTCACCTCCATGCCCAATTGCACTGACGCCAAAGGAGACCATCACCAGTACAGTTCTCCTCTGGTACCAGAAAGATGTAAGTAGTGCAAAGGGATAAGATGATATTCAGAAGACTCTCATACATTAAAGATTTCAATCAACTGGTCTAGAAGCAAGGCTCTCTGGAGTTCTGAGCAGCACATAACAACACTGGCAATGGGTACTCCCTCCCTCCTTCCCTCCCTCCCTCCCTTCCTCCGTCCCTTTTCTTCTTTCCTTCCTTTTTTCCCTTTCTCTCTCTCTCTCTATCTCTATCTTTTGAGGAAGAGATGATGTGAGAGAGAGAAAGAGAGAGAGAAAGAGGAAGAAAGGAAGTAAGGGAGAGAAAGAAAGAAGCATCAACTCATTGTTCCACTTAGTTGTGACACTGATTGCTTCTCTTATGTGCCCTGACCAAGACTCGAGCCAGTGCCCTCAGGAAGAGCCAGTGATCTAGGGATCAAACCGGTGACCCTGGCACTCTGGGACAATGTTTCATCCACTCCACTGGTACTTTTTTTTTTTAATCCTTTTTCCAAATTTCTCCTCCAGAGTACAGAGCATCCAAGCAAACAGAGCAGAAAAAGGTCAAATACTACTCAGCACATCAGGAATGACCAATGCAACATGCAGAAGCCAATAAACAGGGGAAAGCACTAAGCCCACAGGAGTTGATATGTAGATGCAAGAGGTAGGCTGCCCACGTGGTAGGACCCAAAGCTGTTTTCTGGGCTTTGCTCCCAGGGCCGGTGGGTCAGAGAGATCAGTGGGTGGCCAGGCAAGAAAAATCAAACCTAACCGCAGAACTACAAAGACTAATACAACATTTCTTCATATCTTCTCTCCTCTGGAAACAGTATCAAACTATCATCAAGCCCCAGGCAATTTATTGTGAGAACATTATTAATTCCACTTGCCAAAGAGAATATTAGAGATGAGTTAAAAAATGCAAATGTCACAAACAGGAGGGGTTAGCATGTGCTCTCAAACTTCCTGCCTCCCCAGGTAAATCCTGGTACAGCTCTTGCATGAGGGTCCTGAGAAGCGTAAGGGCTATCTTGTTCTTGGAGAGAACCCATCCGTGTGCACCACGCACAGGCACATGGGAAAGGCCTCGAGGGGGCGTGCTCAGTGAGCTGCGGCCGTCTCCAGCCCCATGCCTCTGGAAGGCCACCAGGCCACCTGCACCTTCCCTGCACATCACTGCCCACCTTCTACAATCCTCCATGTCAAATCCCGACTGGCTTCACCCTGGGCATCAGAGGAAGAGGAGGGTACCTCCCCACCCCAGCAGAGTAGCTACCACAAAAGCATGTAGATCTTCACTCAGGCCTCTTTCATAATCATAGGTATCAACGTTGGTGGTGGGCAGAGTAAAAACAACTGGGAACCACAAACGAAAGCTTCCTACAATATTATTACAAAAAAAAAAATATATATATATATATACACACACACACACACACACACACACACACACACATATCTACAAACAACTTGTTTTCCTGTCCCAGGGAATGACCCCTGATATGGTACCAATGTCTTTAGGATGGCTCTTTAACAACAAAGCATCTCTACTCCCTGGTCAGCAAGCTGCCATTCTCAATGACAGTATTGTCTCAGCACTACGGATAAGGTGTGTGACTCACGTCCAGCCATTTCCTTCAATCCTACTTCCTACCTTAGGTCTTCCAACCAAAACAAAATACACCAGAGAAACCAAAAATCACCCATGAAAACAGCTTTATGATCCTTTCATCTACTAAAACGCCTTCTCATGGATACCTCTAGGTCGAGCAAAGCAAGATGACAACAGAAATCAGAAGAGTAAAAAGAAAATCAGGAACTCCTTCAAACACATTTCCCATTTTGATCTTCAGAAATTTAAGGTAAAAAATAAATAAAGTAGAAAAGGTCCCTTCAGGAATATCAAGCTCAATGTGAGACAGAAATGAAAGCAATAATTAACTGAAAGGCAAATTCCACATGGTACTTGGAAGAGTTCCGGACTGGGAGTTAGAAGGTCTGGGTTTGGGTCTAGGGCTAGGTCCTAACATTTACTGTGTGTGGTAATCACAGCTCATGGCTACCACCCGTTGAGCATCTGCTATGCACGGGGCCCTGTTCTAAGTGCCTTATGTATATGAACTCATTTCATCTTCGCACACACGGTGAGGGAGGCACTATTTTAAATTCTATTCTACAGTTAAGAACATTGTAAAGTGATTAAGAGGTCATCCAGTAATTGGTGAAACTATGAACTTGGATATTAACTTAAAATTTCTAAATCTTGGCTCTTTTCTCTGTAAGATGAAGGCCTGACCTGTGGTGGCGCAGTGGGATAAAGTGTCGACCTGGAACACTGAGGTTGCCGGTTCAAAACCCTGGGCTTGCCTGGTCAAGGCACATATGGGAGTTGATGCTTCCTGCTCCTCCCCCTTCTCTCTCTCTCTCTCTTTCTCTCTATCCCCTCTCTCTAAAAATCAATAAATAAAATATTAAAAAAATAAAAAATAAAAGTAAAAATAAAGATGAAGAAAATAAGTATTTGTCCTGAATATCTTACAGAAATGTAGGTTATGAGATAATATATGTAAAGATGCTTTGTAAACTAGTATATCATGCAAGTATCAATTTTTCTTTTACTGCATTTTCATTTATTTATGTGCTGTGTAAAACTGAGTTTTGTAGAAGTCTCACTATAAAAATCAGAGTTCAAATTAATGATATATAGTTTCTACTTTGTATTTACAAGCATTTGGCGAATAAAGGACAGTGATCTAGATACTATAGAAAAACCTTAAAGCTATTTGAGCGCCAAGCTGAATATTACTGTATACAAAGTGAATGAATATTTACTTTCATATGTCATTAGTCATTTCTATCAGGAGAAAGAATGATCAGATGCGGTATTATTTGCTGGTGTTAATATGTTCTTTAAAGAAAAGCCTGTTATATCTATAATTCAAGCTCCTGAAACTGTCACTCTGATGTCAGATTCTTCTATTAGCTTGAAAGGCATAAAAAAAAGTTGGTCATAAATTCCCTTGCCTCTGCACCAGAGAGAGATAACAGGATTATAAAACAACTCAAAACTTTGGTGACCTTGTTTCCCAACCCCTGAGGAGTAGTCACAGGAGGCCCTCAGCTCAGAGACAGCCTGTGGGTGGAAACGTGGGCTCTGGGGAAGCAGGAGGAGCTCTTGATACGTCACCACCACGAGCCTGGCTCCCAAGCAGAATAGACGGCCGAAAATTGCTTGCTCTCCCACTGGGACCAAATAGGTTAGGGGAGGAAGGGTAGAAATAGGGAGGGATTTTTGGAGAGCCTGGCATGACAGTGCACTTCTCTAGAGTATGGTATGAAGGGGGTGTGTGTGCTAAATTGGGAAAATTTCATTTTATTTGGCCATGGTTTTGAAGGGAAAGTTTAATTAAAAGATTATTTTCTCTTAATACCTGAGAACACATTAAGTGTAACAACCTTTAAAATGTTCTTGGCTACCTTTCAAAAACCAAGCTTCCTGACTGTTAAACACATAATTTTGTATGTTATAATTTTTCATACTGATCCCTAGTACAAATAACAATCACTACAGCTTCACTGCTACGAACACCACTTACTAAGTGCTTACAATGTGACAGGCACTTTGTTAGTAAGGACTCTACATCTGTTAGCTCTCTTTTCCTCACAATAATTTTATAGGGTAAAAACAGTTATTATTACCAATTTACAGATGAGGAAACCAAAACTCCAAGAAGTTAAGAAATGAATCAAATTAAAATCTGAAAATTAAACCTAGCAGTTTCCAGAGCTCTCAATCTTTAGCCATTAAATTACACGGTCCTTGGTGGCGCAGTGGATAAAGTGTCGACCTGGAAATGCTGAGGTCGCTGGTTCGAAACCCTGGGCTTGCCTGGTCAAGGCACATATGGGAGTTGATGCTTCCAGCTCCTCCCCCCTTCTCTCTCTCTGTCTCTCCTCTCTCTCCCTCTCTCTCTCCTCTCTAAAAATGAATAAATTACACGGTCCCACCTAAAAATGGTGAGATAAAATTATCATTATTGCTCGCAAATAAGGACTTGTCTATTTATTATTTGTTCTCACTTTTGTGACAGAGACCACTGACTATCACAAAACTGACAACAAATAATAATAAACAATAAAAGTATTTTAGTAGCAAGAAGTGGTCAACAGTGCTTCAGTCCTAAAATTTAAGGCGTATGTAGATATATTTGTTCTAACACCCACAAAAACTATATTAAGAAGAGTTCAAATATAATGAATTTCAAAATAATCAGGAGAAGTTTAGATTCAGTTCAATCAAATCTTATTTAGTAAAGACACTTATTGATTTTCAATGTATTTTAAGTTGTAAATTTAGAATGAAGGCTCGTGAGGGACTTACTGGTAAAGAGCAGGTATCACTGGGGGGGGGGTTAGGGTATTATATTGAGTGGGCCACTTGAATCCATGTTAACACAATAAATTAAAATTAATAAAGATTTTTAAAAAGAGCAGATATCTCTAAATTAAGTAAGATTTTAATAAAGTGAATATCACAAAACAGTTATTATTGCCTTAATCAAGACCAGTCAATGTATTCTAAAACCACTGGGTGATTTTGAGGAGGGGATACAAGATACTCAGACAACCTTCAGGTATCACTTCATAGATCAGCACTGCAAAGGGAGAAGAAAGTACCCTTACAATGGGAGAATCTGGCAGATGATACCTTCATCAAGTGATCGAGCGTCACCAACAACAGGGCAAACTGACATCACTACACTGGGGAAGCCTGTACCGCGTCCTCAGCGCAGCACACCATCTACAGTCTTCCCGCTGACAGTGCTTCGCCTGAATCTCATTATGAAGAAACGATTGGGTAACTCCAAATTAAGTGATAGTCTATAAGACACCTGGCATGGATTCTTCAAATGATACACAAGACAAAAAGCATAGGAAACTGTCTAAAGGAGAGTAAAGAGAGATGATAACTAAATGTAAGGCTGGACTGTGGATCTCGAATTAACAAAAAACCCACCACAGCTCTAAAAAACATTACTGGAACAAACTGGACATTTCTTGTTCTCAGGAGACATATGCTACAGCGTTTGGGAGGGGTCTTGATGTCTACAACTTACTCTCAAATGGTTCATAAAAAAAAATACATGTATATATACCTATACAGA
This sequence comes from Saccopteryx bilineata, assembly GCF_036850765.1. Taxonomy (NCBI): domain Eukaryota; kingdom Metazoa; phylum Chordata; class Mammalia; order Chiroptera; family Emballonuridae; genus Saccopteryx; species Saccopteryx bilineata. Next base: position 79,582,979 of record NC_089496.1, read on the forward strand.
TAAGATACAAAAGAGAAGGAAAGCAAAATGTAACAACTGGTGAATTTAGAGAACGGCTATAGAGGTGTTCACTGTACTGTTCTTACAACTGTTTTGAAGGTTTGAAATTTTTAAAAATAAAGATCTGTGAAAAAATTTCAAAACCACAAGGTCTTTCTGGAGAAGAGGGTAATATCCTCTTCCATTCTCTAGAGAGGTATCTTTCGAAAAACCCAATAGTTCTTAAAATCAACTAATGCGATTAGCGGTTGATATGTTTCGATATCAACTACAATAGGAAAACAATTCCAGCTTACAGGCTGTGCCTGAACTGCTGCTGCCTGCAGCAGACGGTGCTCGCCCAGGCAATGGCTGGTTTCCGATTGAGTGAGAGCAGCCCCAGAAGGAAGGATCCACAGTCTGAACAGATAGGGAAAGCTCTCCTCAAACAAAATCCAGGCTCCCTGCCTGACCAGGCAGGGGCACAGTGGATAGAGCGTCGGACTGGGATGCCGAGGACCCAGGTTCGAGACCCCGAGGTCGCCAGCTTGAGCGTGGGCTCATCTGGTTTGAGCAAAAGATCACCAGCTTGGACCCAAGGTCACTGGCTCGAGCAAGGGGTTACTCGGTCTGCTGAAGGCTTGCGGTCAAGGCACATGTGAGAAAGCAATCAATGAACAACTAAGGTGTCGCAATGTGCAACGAAAAACTAATGATTGATGCTTCTCATCTCTCTGTTCCTGTCTGTCTATCCCTCTCTCTGACTCTCTACGTCTCTGTAAAAATAAAAAATAAAAAATCCAGGCTCCCTGATTTCCTATGACCTTCCTAGACAGACCTGAAGGGCATCTCTCCAGCCAGCACTGCTCGAGTTCAGACTTTTTTTGGCACGGGAAGTCTGTTGCAAACATTCTCTCTGTGACCTTGGCTTTCAGGTCAGAGGACTTACCTGGTTTGCCTCAGGAGTCTTTGTTTTTGGATTCAATTCAATAGCACCAAAAATATTTAGGAGGTACAAGGCATGATGCTAGGCACTGAAGCTACAAGGATGAGTAAGCTATGGAAGAATCCTGCCCTAGAAAAACAGCCTGTAAATAAGTAAGAAACAACAGGAAAAGTGCTATGCTGGGGGTATGTCCTAAAGACCACGGTGAGACACAAATGGGGCGGAGGCTTCCAAACATCAGGAAAAGCCGCAGAGCAAAGGCTGTGTCTGAGCTGGAAGAGAATTAGTTTTCCAGGAAGTAAGAGCATTCCAAGGTGAGGAAAGAGCATAGGCCAAGACACTGAAGGGTCAAAGGATTGGTTCATTTGGAAAACAGTGAGCAGAGCTCATTAGTTAGAACACAGGGTTGGGGCAGAGGGTGGGAAGAGAGAAAGCAACTCATCAACCCCCTGCCTGTTGCCTGGAGAACACTGCAGGCCACGGAACTGGATTCCTTACTCATTTTCCTCTTGGATGAGAACATCTAATCTCTAAGACTTACTGAACCCTTACCACATGTCCTAGACACTGCAGGGGGATATGGACACGAGCAAGTCCTGTTCTCAGAGAGCGTACAAGCTAGGGTGAAAAGGTCATCAAGATTAAGTACATAAAGAATTCTAATCTAGAAACAATGCATTAAGGACCTTAAGAAGTGTTTTTTAAATATATTTTTTAAAGTTGAACTTCATATGTACACCTGAAACTAATATAATATAATAAAATATAATATAATTATAAAATAATATAATATAATAAAGTAATATAATTTTATTAACCAATGTCAACCTAATAAATTCAATAAAACTTTAAAGAAAATAAAAGTTGAACTTAATAGAATGTATTTTTTTTTTCAGTAAAGACATAAATTGAAAAAATCAGGAAAGACTTTCTGTAGATGGTGGCACTGGAGCCAGACCTCAATGGGATGACTCAGTAAAAAACCGATGCAGGATATTCCAGGAGAAGGAACTAGCCCAGGTTAAGATGTAGAAATGGTCCTGCAGGTATTGCCCAAACCCATGGGTTCCTAAACATTCCCCTTGAATTGAGAACCAATCGTAGTGCTCACGTCGGCAGCACATCTACTAAAATCAGAACCAATCCTATTTCTTTGACTATACTGACTACACAGGGCTGAGGCTAAAATACAGCATTTTGGTTCTAGCCTGTTTCGTGTTTTCTATTACACTAGTAACTGTGGCTCCGTGGGCTTGTTGCTTGGCAGGCAGGGGAATGAACAAGAAAATAAGTCTGATGGGTAGAATCAGCCCAGAGCTGAAAAGTGGCAATCTGCTTCCTGTGTTCTTGGTAAAGTCCTGCAGCCCGGGGCAGTGACCTGGGGCACCTGGGCTTGAAATGTGCTCTTTTTACGTAACCACACATGCCCTACATAAAGAGGTCCCTGTAAAATCTGCCAATCTGTCAGGTCTGGTCCCAGTCGGTTCTAACAAGCACCTGACCAAGAAAACTGAGACCAGACTACGGGTGTGGGAGGGAACTGGTCAAACTAGCTGGGCAATTTTATTACTAGCTGAGCATTACATTTTCATCATGAGCAAGGACACTAATATTATTTAGTACCTATTAAATCTAAGTACTGCATTGGTGCCTGGGTGAACTCTCTCACATATTCCTTTTAATACCCAAGTACTATTAACTCAGAGGACAAAATGAAGTTCAGAGGCTAAATCACTTGCTCAGTGTCATATAGGTAGTAGCTGCTGGTGCCCACAGCAGCACCTGAGTCCACAAACACCCAGGCTGGCTCTTGCCCCATGGCTTGTTCTCGCCCTTATTCAGAATCGAAGTCGGCAAATTCTACGTGTTAACCCAGCAGCCGCTTCCCTACAGGTGATGCTTCCGTCTGGCGTGAATGTTGCCTAACCTGGGACAATCTAATTCCTCCCCGCCCTTGCACTGCAATACTCCTCTAATGAGTCCTCAATGCCGTCAGGGGTTTTTCTCTGTGCCACCACTTCCCCTTCGCAAGACTGCTAGGGCTATCCATTCTATTTTGAAAGACAACCCAAGTCTTTGTTCTCAGCTTTCAAAATTTTCCACCAGATCCTCTTAGTCAGCTCCCCTTCTCAAACTCTCTCAACTGACACATCCTCTCTTGGTGTCACTTGCTCATAGCCTTAGCCCTTATCCAAGGCCCCTGAGCAGGTCCTGTCCTAAGCTACACCCTCTTCTTAACACGTCCTCTCTGCCTCTGCCTGCCAAGTGTGCACCCTCCATCCCACTTCCCGAAATCGACTCTCTTCCACAGGCAGTTTCTCATCAAGGGTGCTTTGGGCTTCTTCTCCTTCCCAGCCCCTCTTCCTGGGCACAACACAACAGGTGCTGCTGTGATAGACTGCGATATGTCCTGTTATCTGTGGTGCTGTTCTGATGTCATCCCATGGCCTTACATTCCTACTGCCTACTCCTTTCTGTACGGACCCTCAAACTAAAAACGCATTTAAATCAAAGACTAACTCTTACAGTTCATCTCCAGATAAGTGTTTAATAAAACAATTTAAACTGAGGGTATGCTAAGCTTTTAAAAGCAACAACAGATGCTGCTCCATCTGTCCAAACAGGACAAAACAAAAAGCCCACTCTCGCTTCTCAGCAGTACAGTTCCTATGTTTTTACAAGAAAATACTTTCTGAGAATAAAAATGTCAATCAATTAAATATTAAAATACAATATTACCAAAAAAATGTGAGTACTATGAGCAAAAACTTGTGTTAAAAAATAGTGGGGGAGGGAGTATTACTCAAAAATTTAGAACCCACAAAAGGTTAAATACAGGCTAAAATACCTTAGCTTCCCAATTTGATTGGTTTATGTAACTTAAAAGGTGGAAAATCTTGGAATCTGGGCCTAAAACAACAGTGGCTTATTTCCACTCAAGTTATGCTACAAGGGGGAAAAAATGTGAAGTTTGAAAACTTTCCTTTCCAAAGCCAAATTTAGACAAACTGAAGGAAAAAGAAACAGATGCCGCGAGCCCAGCCCACTGCAGCTTCACAATGACCTATTTTGTCCATTAAAAGTGGAGCCCTCTTTCCTGTTCTTCAAACAGTATCCCCTTGACTCGCTGGCTCAAAGTCAATCTGAATCCCATGTGGCCTGATTTATGCCAGGTCCACAGACCATGTTGGTATTGTATAAACTTCCATAACTGCATGACCTTGGTCACAAGGACTAGCAGTCAAGCCAGTCCAGCCAGTGCAAGGAAATACATGATCGCCAATAGAAGTGGCCACTCAGAAGTACACACTTTACTCGAGGTAGGTGGCAATCATCAGAGTGCAAAGCATGTGTCACTCTTACATAAATATGCAGTCGGGTTACTGGACCCTGTGCCCCTGGACTGCCAGAGCTGAAGCTGGTTGCCCCAGTGGGCTGAGGATGACAGCTCTGCCCATGCCACTGCCAGCATCACCGACTCTGAACACGGTTCAGAGCCACATGGCCAACCTCCTGTCCAGCATCTGCAGCTGGCTGCTATCCTTGCATTTGCTCCAGAGGTCTCTGCCAACAGAGGTAGAGCAGCTATGCTTACTGCCTGGAGATGCCAGCTCCTCTCCCTGGCCCAGCCCCACCACAGAGGTGAGACTAATGGCAGGAGCAGGAGCAGCTGCTTAGTACGGGGGTAAAAGACTCAGAGAATGCAGACATTTTTTTGTGGCTCCAGTGACAGCCACTTTGGAAAGGGGCTATTCTCTGAGGAGGCAATGAAGGAGGTTATGCTAAACACATCTATCATCATAAAGCTTGTCATGCTCAACTTATCTTCCTGGCTGCCACGCTCATCGCTCCATGCTCTATTTTTTTTCTTTTTAAATAAGCAGTCAAGGATTCCAAGGCTACTATAATTAGGATGGCCTATGTCACAGCCAGGTGTTAAAAGATGAACTGGGCCAATGAGATTCTCTCCCTCCAGAATTTAACTAGATATATGGAAACAATTTGCCCACAAGCAGAGAGGAGCTGGATCATGACAATGGTGGAACACTACAATGAAGAATAGTTTCCACTGTTCAAATAGATCCCTGCAGCTGCCACTCCCCGCACAGTCTACAGGACGCTTGGTTCTATGGCAGCTCCCGTTTTGGGCTTCCTTGTCACTCATATCCACACCCCCAATTTGAGACAGTACAAGGGAACCGCTTACCGTTACAGTCAAAAACTCAAATACGGCTCAGTGTAGTCATGCCTTGAAATAGTGTGGCATCACCCAAGAGGCAGGTTTCCATGGTTTGGCTATTGCTAATGGGCAGCTCAGAACTATAACCTAATCCTAATCCAGCTCTTGGAAATACCCCAGCTATGCGAGTATGAATAACAGAGTAGAAGAACTCAGGAAAAAGATCACTTTCATTTTTAAATAGCTACAAAAGTGTAGCATGGGTCATATAGCTTAAGTTGCTAATTTTTATATAAAACACAGACTTGGCCTGACCTGTGGTGGCGCAGTGGATAAAGCGTCGACCTGGAAATGCTGAGGTCGCCTGTTCGAAACCCTGGGCTTGCCTGGTCAAGGCACATATGGGAGTTGATGCTTCCAGCTCCTCCCCCTTCTCTCTCACTGTCTCTCTCTCCTCTCTCTCTCTCTTTCTCCTCTCTAAAAATGAATAAATAAATAAAACACAGACATAAATAATAGCACAATTTATCGATTAGCTACTTTAACCCTACCTTCCTTGCCCACAAATGATACACACTAGTGAAACAAATAAAAACTACTCCCTTTATAATTCACGGGGTAAAATACTGTACTATAAAAGCTACATGCAGTCCCGGCCGGTTGGCTCAGTGGTAGAGCGTCGGCCTGGTGTGCAGAAGTCCCGGGTTCGAAGGGCACACAGGAGAAGCGCCCATCTGCTTCTCCATCCCTCCCCCTCTCCTTCCTCTCTGTCTCTCTCTTCCCCTCCCGCAGCCGAGGCTCCATTGGAGCAAAGATGGCCCGGGCGATGGGAATGGCTCCTTGGCCTCTGCCCCAGGCACTAGAGTGGCTCTGGTTGCAACAGAGCGACGCCCCGGAGGGGCAGAGCATCGCCCCCTGGTGGGCAGAGCGTTGCCCCTGGTGGGCAGAGCGTTGCCCCTGGTGGGCGTGCCGGGTGGATCCCGGTCGGGTGCATGCGGGAGTCTGTCTGACTGTCTCTCCCCGTTTCCAGCTTCAGAAAAATACAAAAAAAAAAAAAAAAGCTACGTGCACTTTGGAAAAGACACTTTACCTCTTCAAGTCTCAGTATAAATTGTGTTAGAATGAGATGATCTTTAAGGAATTTACCAGGACTCTACTTTCCAAGCCAGTGATGAACTTATCGTTTGCAAAGATAAAATTCATCCATTTAACCAAATATCCAAGGGCCAGCCATTGAGGCAGGTATACAAGGTACTGGGTGTACAGCAAGGGGCAAAACAAAATAAAAACCCTACTCTCATTAAAACTTACATCCCAATCTGGAAAATAGAAAAACACGTATAATTTTTAGGTCATGGAAAACACTTGGAAGAGAAATAGAATGAGGGTAAGAGGCACGGAGAACAAGGGTAAAGGAATGCCTATTCTAGATAAGGAAGTCAGGAAAGAGCTCTCTGTTCAGCTGACATTTGAACAGAAGTCTAAGGAAGAGATGAGCAGTCTATTCAGAAATCTGGGGAAAGATGGTTTAAAACAAATAGAATATTAAGACCCTGAGAAGCCTTCGTCGTCTTCAAGGGATAGATAACAAAGGAGTCAGTGTGACCAACAGAATAATAGGAGATGATGTCAAAGAATACCCAACATTCAACAGAGACCTGAGAGGAACAGGCTTAAATGCTTCAAGTACAAAATCCATGCTAATGTGTTCTGGCTTCGGCAGGGGTCCCTTATTTTCCAAACACACAGGCAAAAACGTTAAGTCCACAAATGCAATGTATCATTTATCTGACTTGGAACTAAGCAAAAAATGTGCAGTATAGCATAAACTTCATAAAGCAAATTGCTGTGGGAGGCCATGTGATATCAAATCCAAAGTCATTAAGATTTTCATTTCTCTTAACTTTGGTTAAGCTTCTGCAAATTTATCCTAAGGAAAGTAATATGAAAGAAAAGTCATATACAAGGATATATTAACAGAAGCATTATTTATTTATAATAGCCTAAATGACCAACAAGCAAGTAAATTATGGTGCAACAAGAGGTTAGGCAGCCTTTTTAAAAAATATGAAAATTAAGTAAAACTTGGGAAGACCGAGAATAGAAAATTATATCTTTGCTATTATTACACCCCCACAAAAAACTGAAAGGAAACAGAAAAATGATGATGATTGGTCCTTTGGAGAGGCAGGTTTATTCTTATTATTTATGAAATAACACTTGCTCAATGCAAATCAGACTGCATTGCTCTGGTTTTACTACTTCAAGGCAATCTTCAGGCCTATGATTAGGATAACAATAGAAATTACCGTGGTTGCGTACTTGACAAAGAGGGTCACACACTGGTCTCTACTCCACGAAGGACTTCTCAGTAATCCTGCACTGCCTGACGGTGTTGGTGGTTCTTTCTTGCAGCTTCTCTGTTTTAGCCTCCACAGCCACAGATGCTCCCAGTCCTTCACTTACCCACATCCCTACTGCACATTCCCTTCTTTCTTGTTCGTAACAAAACTGCTTTTCTTTCTAGGCCCTTGCCAGTTGGCTCAGTGGTAGAGCGTCAGACCAGCATGTGGATGTCCTGGGTTCAATTCCTGGTCAGGGCACACAGGAGAGGCAACCATCTGCTTCTCACTCCTCCCCCTCTTTTCTCTCTCTCTTTCTTTTTCTCTCTCTCTTCCCCTCCTCTGCAGCCATGGCTCAGTTGGTTCGAGCAAGTTGGCCCTGAGCTCAGTGGAACCTCCATTTCAGGTGCTAAAAATAGCTCAGTTGCCAAGCAGTGGCCCTAAATGGGCAGAGCACTTCCAGTAGGGAGTGCATGCAAGAGTCTCTGTCTCCCTTCCTTTCACTTAAAAAACAAACAAACACAAAACCTGCTTTTCTTCCTCCTTCTCTCTATAAAGATGACTCTTAAAGGATGTAACAGCCAGCTACAGTCTCTTTAACTAAAGTCCCGAGCCACAATTCCAACTGCCTAGTAGGAATGTCTTCTCAGGTAAGAGGTGAAGAAACACCAAATTCTATATGTCTTTTTTTTTTTTTTTTTTTTTATTTATTCATTTTTAGAGAGGAGAGAGACAGAGAGGGAGAGAGAGGAGAGACAGAGAGAGAGAATGGGGGAGGAGCTGGAAGCATCAACTCCCATATGTGCCTTGACCAGGCAAGCCCAGGGTTTTGAACTGGCGACCTCAGCATTTCCAGGTCAACACTTTATCCACTGTGCCACCACAGGTCAGGCCTATATGTCTTTAATCAAATCATCACTACATCAAACTGGCTACATTCAGCAGTGCCATGATTTTCCCATTCAGTGGAAGGAATTTTTAGTACAACCCTGCCATCAAATCTGCTACCATCATGAAACTCACATAACCCTGCCTCAATTAAAGTCTGCCTTGAACATGCAGGACCATTCTTATTCTTGTTCTGTGGGACATTTTTATTCCCATATGAGAACAGTATAGTGTAAAATTTAAGAAATGTGGGCTCTGAGGTCCGCCTGTTTTTAGGCTCAAATTCCAGCCCTACCATTTAACACGACCATGGACAAATGACCCTCTTCTAAACCTGTTCCTTCCTCTATAACATAGCAACAATAAAGCTGCCTACCTTGTGGCGCTGGAAAGATCCAATGAAATTAAGCATAGATAATAGTAACCTGTTCCCTGGATCACAACAAGCCCTCAGTAAAGGTTAGCCATCCTAATTATCATCATTACAGCCCCTGGCAATTCCTGCCTATTCTTTTCCTGCCCAGTTTTTAAGGCCCGGGTCTTGCACAGCCCACAGTAATCTGTTCCTCCTCTGGATGTCTAGAATTTTTTACTCACTTGTCATTAACTGTAAATTGATCTGTATTTTAATATATATAACATTATCCTTCATAATACCTACTGTATGTAGGGACTGTTTTAAGCACTCCACACAGATTTACTTATTTTAATCCTCATCACAACATTATGAAGTAGGTACTATTATTATCTCTCTTTTGCAGGTGATAAAACAAAGGCCTAGAAAGATTAAACAGTATGCCTGAAGTCATACAACTAGTAAGTGGGGGAGCACAGCAAGTCTCATTCCAGAATTCTTGCTCTTTACCATTAATGATTCACATCTTTGTCTTCATGTCTCCAGTGGAAAACAGTAGCTTTCTCAAACATAAAAATAGTGTCTTCCCTTATCCCCACACACCAAATAGAATCTTCCACAGACTAATGTGCAACAAATATTAGATGGACTGATATTCCCAACACTGCATGATCATTTGCATTAGGACCTAAGTCCTCTGGTTCCATTTATTCTGTTCTCTTGCCATCCGTTTTCAATAATTCCCTGCAAATTACCTGCACCCAAGCTATTGTAAACATAATGATGTTGATTAGCATTCTGTATGCATGTGAGATCTGGTTCATGCCCTAACATCTGGGAGAATCTCCCCTTCCAGGACTCACAATTTCAACCCTGCCATTCCAGAACTAAAAGGTATGAGAATGCAATCTCAGGAAACTTTTTCTCAATATTTTGATTAGAGTTTGATTTCTTTTCATCATCAAGAATTAAATGTATTAGAAAACACAAAGCAAGACTTTGCTTCAATTTTGTCAATAGCTACTTGAAAGTATTTTAAACTGAGATTTCTACTTGACCCGACGCCATTCTCCCTCCAACCCAAAGACATACACCACACAAATGCCTTAACATCAACTCTCTCTGGGGGACTACATCAAAGTAATGAAGAAAAAAGAATCCTTCTTCTTCATGGCTTTTTCTTCTGCATCATTTTCTCCTCCCTTGTAACATTCCAACCACCCTTCCTTCATTCCTTCAAGGTCCGAAAGCTCTGTTCATCCTCAGGAGTTCCCGTATGGGTCTCCTCTGCTTGGAACTTGCTTCCCTGAACTTTCTAGCTAACAGCTCAATCATCAGCTCTGCCCAACCACTGTTTCCTCAGAGAAGCTCTCACCACATCCCCAATCTAAACTGATATATCCCCCTTTAAAGTCTCTCACTGCACTCTCTATTCTTTCCTTAGAGAACTATCCCTGTTTAAAATCATATTTATTTTGTGACCACTTGACCGTTTTATCTTCCCCACAGGACTAAAAACTTCACGGAGGTCTGAGAACCATCATACAGACATACAATCTGACTTCTGTGTTCTGGAGAACACCAACCAATTACCTGCTTGTTGCCCACAAAGAGATCCAGAGGGTTCTACATCCTTGAATGGTTGGTCAAATGGCTCAGTGGCCCTTGTGCTGGAGAGAGTCCCAGGCTCCATCGCCTTGACCCAATAACACTCATGGGGACAGCTGATGTGCCTGGCCACTGTTTCTCTATGTGGATTTCAAACCCTCTAGAGTTCATTGTAATGGTCATGGTTTTAAAAACCCTACTCTACCTCTGAGCAGGCAAACGTAATGGATGAATGAATAATTCTGTTTATTAGACATACAATTTCTAAGAAAGAGGCCAAAGAAACTGCAGTGGATGGTTCATGTTTTCCTCTCTACTTATACATAAGCCTAAAATGTACAGCCAAACAGACTGTACCTGAAAGCCTACCTAAGATGACCTAAAGAAAAGTACAACCGGAAAAAGGGGCATTACCAAGAAGGAACAAGCCTGAATTAAAACCTAAGGAATTTAAGTTAAAGTAGAAAAAGCACAAGGGAGCATTATTAAGAAGGCACAGAATCATCTGGGGTGAACTACTGTGAGGTCCCCAGCATTCAAAGCAATGGGCATGGGCTTTCAAAGTTAACTTCAATTTTGGAATAACACCAGATTTCTTTAGGTCTTTCCCAAATAGGTCAACCTTCAAACGTTAGCTAAGAGCAAAACACAACAGGAACCAACGGTATAATAATTATTTCTTCTCCTTGACCCCAATCCCCAGAAATACAACCTGCTCTCTGAGGACCAGAATCAGGAGAGCCAGATTTTCTTCTTGGCTTGGCTATCACTGGTCAATCTTCAAATTTACCTCAGCTGTAAAATAAGGGCACCAGTTCGAATGCTCTACAATTCTATTATTATTACACCATTATATAGGCGTCGTACCAAAAACCATTGAGTTTATAGTGCTGTGAAACTCTATACTGCTCAGACCAATCCAAATGTTCTTCCTTCAATTTTCGGTAATAAATTTAAGTAGGATATTTTAAAAGTGACATATACATAGAAAAGGTTGACAAGAAGCATGGTGGCCCAGAAACCATTAGGTGTAAGGTATGACCAAGAGAAGTGAAAATATTTAACTTGGAAAAGAGAAGACTTAACAATCTGATAGTCTTAAGTATCATGAGATACATGTCATAATGATGACTCATTCTGTTTTACTCTATAGGACACAAATGACCAATGGATAAAGATTACAGGGAAGCATTTGACTCCAGAGAAAAACAAAATTTAATAATTAGCTAGGGCTGAAAATATATAGACTTCCTTTGAAACAAACTGCATTCTTTGTCACTGGATGTCTCAGAAGCTAATTGAGCAATTCTCTGGGCTATTTTAGATTAGAATTGGAGCACCAGACTTTCTGCAAAGGGATTTGAGGACCATATAGAGTCTCTGTTACATATTCTTCTTTGTGTGTATTTTTATGGTCCTTAAAAATACAAAAGCTGCTTGACCTGTGGTGGCCCAGTGGATAAAGCGTTGACCTGGAACGCTGAGGTCGCTGGTCTGAAACCCTGGGATTTCAGACTGCCTGGTCAAGGCACATACGGAAGTTGATGCTTCCTGCTCCTCTCCTCCCCCTTCTCTCTCTCTCTTTCTATCTCTCTCTCTCTCTCAAAATGAATTTAAAAAATTTTAAAAATAAATAAAAACCATCTTTAACATGCAGGCCATTGCAAAAGCAGGTAGTTTGCTGATCCCTGTTCTGAAGGAGTGCAATTCAATAGAAATATTATTCACATAGATAACTGAAAATTTTCCAATATTTACATTTAAAAATGTAAAAAAAAACAGGTAAGAATTTTAATATATTCTATTTAATCCAATATTTCAAAAGTTATTATTTTAACATGTAAACAAAATTAGTGAGAACTTTTAACATTTTTAAGAAATCAGTATATATTTCTCACTGATAGCATATTTTGATTTAAATTAGTCACATTTCAAGTAATCATTAGCTCCACGTGGCTAGTGGCTAGGGTACTGGACAGAGCAGGTCCAGAGAAACTTGCACATTCCATTCAGAAATAGAAGAGGTGACCTTCAGATCAAAACTGAATTCTGATTTAAACCAATGAGGCAAAAATGAATGAGTCAATAAAGGACTGTTGGGATGACTAGCATGCTAACTGGAAAAATAAAGCTGGATCCTTTCTTGTGCTTACTCCATTATAAATTCCAGATAGAAATGAGATGGCAATGGGAAAACGTAAAATAAATTCAAATAGCCAATAAAGAAAAAAAAGTGTCCCCAAACGATTGTATTTTAACCATCAGATTGGCAAAGACTGAAACAGGCCATATCCCCAGACCCTCAATAAACCTGATTTTCATAAAGCGGGTACTATTAGTGGGAATATAAATGTGTATGAACTTTAAGGGTAGCATGGCACTATGTATAACATATGCCTGACTTCTGAAAATTCTCCCTAAGAGGTCATTTTTATATGAAAAGAATAAAAAGATGAAGGCATCAGGATATTCACTGAAGCATCATCCATGAGTGAAAACAACTGAAAGCAACTTAAATTTCCATCATCAACTGGATTGTTAAATAAGGTCATTAACATAAATATAAATAAGTGGAACAACAAAATCAATGTTTCTCTCTCTCCCTCTCTAAAGTCAATGAATAAATAAAAAGAAGGAAATAACACTGTCAAGATTCACATGTGCAATCAGTACTCTTAGGAATATCTTTTTATACATGTGACTTTACAGTGTATATTATATGCAGTACAGTGGGGTGAACTCATTCATTCACTGAAATAACACTACTCTGATTCAAAAAATTATTAGCACTCTTTTTTTTCACACTAATAAAAATTTATTTCAGAGACAACTTTTTCCAGAATCTCTCTTCTCCAGACAGAGGCCCGCTGCCAAGGCCTGGGTAAGCTGTCCAGGGCTCCCCCGGGGCCAGCACGCAGCTCACTATTCAGTCAGGAGCTGGCACTGTCTTGACTATGGTTTTTTATTGTTGTTAGCCGAATTTATTGGGGGGACATTGGTTAATAAAACTATATAGGTAGGTAATTACTCTTAAAAATATGGTTTTTGTTTTTGTTTTTGTTTCTCTATTTTTCTGAAGTGAGAAGCAGGGAGGCAGAGAGACAGACTCCTGCATGCACCTGACCGGGATCCACCGGGCATGCCCACTAGGGGGTGATGCTCTGCCCATCTGGGGCATTGTTGAAACCTGAGTCATTTTAGTGCCTGAGGCAGAGGCCAAGGAGCCATCTGCAGCACCTGGGCCAGCTTTGCTCCAAGGGAGCCTTGGCTGGGGGAGGGGAAGAGAGAGACAGAGACAAAGGAGAGGGGGAGGGGTAGAGAAGCAGATGGGTGCTTCTCCTGTGTGCCCTGGTTGGGAATTGAACCCAGAACTTCCACACGCCGGGCTGACGCCCTACCACTGAGCCAACTGGCTAGGGTCAAAAATACATTTTAAACACATCTTTACATAGTGTCATACATGCACCAGAAAGTGGTGAACATACTCCTTCACTGATATAATCAGCATGATGATTTTTATCTTTTCTTGTTAATATAACACTTAATTTAAAAAAATTTTTATAGCCTGACCTGTGGTGGCGCAGTGGAGGAAGTGTCGACCTGGAAATGCTGAGGTCACCGGTTCGAAACCCTGGGCTTGCCTGGTCAAGGCGCATATGGGAGTTGATGCTTTCAGCTCCTCCCCCCTTCTCTCTCTCTCTCTCTCTCTCCCTCTCTCTCCTCTCTAAAAATAAATAAAAATTTTAAAAAAATTATTTATTTATTTTAGAGAGAGGAGAAAGAGAGAGGGTGGAGGAGGAGCAGGAAGCATCAACTTGTTGTTGTTTCCCATATATGCCTTGACAGGGCAAGCCCAGGGCTTCGAACTGGTGACTTCAGCATTTCAGGTCAACACTTTTATCCACTGTGTCACTGCAGGTCAGGCAACACTTAATTTTTTAACTTTAAAAATTCTTGGGCCCTGGCCGGTTGGCTCAGCGGTAGAGCATCGGCCTAGCGTGTGGAGGACCCCGGTTCGATTCCCGGCCAGGGCACACAGGAGAAGCGCCCATTTGCTTCTCCACCCCTCTGCCGCGCTTTCCTCTCTGTCTCTCTCTTCCCCTCCCGCAGCCGAGGCTCCATTGGAGCAAAGATGGCCCGGGCGCTGGGGATGGCTCTGTGGCCTCTGCCTCAGGCGCTAGAGTCGCCATGGCAACATGGCGACGCCCAGGATGGGCAGAGCATCGCCCCCTGGTGGGCAGAGCGTCGCCCCTGGTGGGCGTGCCGGGTGGATCCCGGTTGGGCGCATGCGGGAGTCTGTCTGACTGTCTCTCCCTGTTTCCAGCTTCAGAAAAATGAAAAAAAAAAAAAATTCTTGGGAGATGGGTTCGATTCTCGGCCAGGGCACACAGGAGAGGAGCCCATCTGCTTCTCTGCCCCTCCCCCTCTCCTTCCTCTCTGTCTCTCTCTTCCCCTCCCGCAGCCAAGGCTCCATAGGAGCAAAAGATGGCCTGGGCGCTGGGGATGGCTCCATGGTGCTAGAGTGGCTCTGGTAGCAACAGAGCAACGCCCTGGATGGGCAGAGCATCGCACCCTGGATGGGCAGAGCATCGCCCCCTGGTGGGCGTGCCGGGTGGATCCCGGTCAGGTGCATGCGGGAGTCTGTCTGACTGCCTCCCCGTTTCCAGCTTCAGAAAAATACAAAAAAAAAAAAAATTCTTGGGAGAGAATGAACAGAAGTATGTTAGAAGCAAACAAACAGCCTTCTGTCCTGAATAACGTTTTCATAGGCTACAGAGAGAGTGGGGAGAAGTACAGGCCACAAGGAAACCAAACACAAAAGGAAGCCTCTTGCCTTTCCTAGGTTAAGCTCTCATTTGATTCCTGTAAAAGGCAGAGGAAGGACAAGTATTTTGATTCCATCTTCTAGGGGTGGGTGAGGTTATACAATAACACATACCAAAAAACAATTCCTTAAGATGAAAGGCATCCTTGAAACATAACTAGAGAACATAAGAAGAAAACTTCCTCTTGAACCCAAATGCTCCTCCATATAAATCTAGATACATATGCAGAGTTAATATCTCCAGAAAAGATCCCTTAGATTCTACGGAAGTGGCAAGCTAGGAACAAAGTGATATCTTTTTATGCTCTCATTAGTAATAATAAAAAAGCCTACCAAAAAGGGAAGCAAGGTTATGTAAAGAGCCCTTTCCTAATTTGCTCTCTATCCCATCAACAGACTAAGCTGCATAAGAGACAGACATGACAAAGGTAATTTCATATAATGTCATTCTTCAGTCACTAGGTTTTCCAAGTTTAGGATTTATAAGATTTATAAAACTACTGGGCTATGAAATACAAAAAAAAAAAAACAACCCAAAAAACAAGACTCTAAATATTTTATCTTTTCCTTTCCCATCACTGACATTTCTCAAAACCCTAAATCCTTTCTCTCAAATAATTAAAAGTTAGCTCGCCCTGGCCGGTTGGCTCAGCGGTAGAGCGTCGGCCTAGCGTGCGGAGGACCCGGGTTCGATTCCCGGCCAGGGCACACAGGAGAAGCGGCCATTTGCTTCTCCACCCCTCCGCCGCGCTTTCCCTCTCTGTCTCTCTCTTCCCCTCCCGCAGCCAAGGCTCCATTGGAGCAAGGATGGCCCGGGCGCTGGGGATGGCTCTGTGGCCTCTGCCCCAGGTGCTAGAGTGGCTCTGGTCGCAACATGGCGACGCCCAGGATGGGCAGAGCATCGCCCCCTGGTGGGCAGAGCGTTGCCCCTGGTGGGCGTGCCGGGTGGATCCCGCCCCCTGGTCGGGCACATGCGGGAGTCTAACTGTCTCTCCCTGTTTCCAGCTTCAGAAAAATGAAAAAAAAAAAAAAGTTAGCTCGAGGCTCATTCACAACAGACTCACAGGATCTCATTGTCAATAAAATAGACGCCATGAAATAATCAGTGTGCTCCTGGGAGAATAGTCTCTAAGTAGAAACAGTAAGACACAAAAAGATGATCTGTTAAATGTTTTCTTAATGGGGGGGGGAATAAACAGCTATATCAAGAGTTTAAAGACTGCCTTTTACTGAACTAGCGTGCTAGCTGTCCAACAGGCAGGCAGTGGAGACATTGTAAGTACTTTACCTTTAGGAGGAAAATACGACTTGCTTTCAGCTTTGTGAGGCCAGTCTACAACGAGGGGTCCAAACCTGCGAAAGCTGGCAGTGATCTCATCTACAAAACAGAGAAGGAATCTTAGCAAGAGAGAAAAAAACCATTGCAAACAGAATAGCATACAACATGCCTTTTAATATAAAATGGTTTGAGAGCAATTTTATAAAGCATTTTTACAGAAGGCAAACCTATCAAGTAAAATACCAGTCGTTTGAGGGGGTACAGTTGGTTATTCACTTTCACCCATGCAGAATGTGTTTCTAACTAGACGTAATTCATTGCCCTTCACTGCCAATACACTTGATATAAAGGATCAGGAAGAAAAAAAAATCTGACACTAGCTAAGGTGACCTCCCTGTCAAGTAAAAAAGAGATTCTTTTTTTTTTTTTTAATTCAGGGAGAGGAGGGGAGGCAGAGATAGACTCTCACATGCATCCTGACCAGTATCCACCTGGCAAGCCCACTAGGGGTTGATGCTCTGCCTATCTGGGGCCCTTGCTTCCTTGCAACCAGATCCATTTTTTAGCACCTGAGGTGGAAGCCATGGAGCCATCCTCAGCGCCTGGAGCCAACTCGGTATAATAGAGCCATGGCAGCGTGAGGGGAAGAGAGAGAGGTAGGGGGGGTGGAGAAGCAGATGGCACTTCTCTTGTGTGCCCTGACTGGGAATCGAACCCGGGACATCCACAAGATGGCCTACACTAAACCACTAAGTCAACCGACCAGGGCCAAAAGAAAGATTCTAAAAATAGGAATGTTCTTTGTTTTTAGAAAAAAGGCAAAAGTACATAGAATATTTAAAATATGTTTTCAGCTTGACCAGGCAGTGGCGCAGTGGATAGAGTGTCGGACTGGGATGCAGAGAACCCAGGTTCGAGATCCCAAGGTCACCAGCTTGAGCACAGGCTCATCTGGTGTGAGCAAAAGCTCACCAGCTTGGACCCAAGTCGCTGGCTTGAGCAAAGGGTTACTCCGTCTGCTGAAGGCCCATGGTCAAGGCACATATGAGAAAGCAATCAATGAACAACTAAGGTGTCGCAACGCGCAATGAAAAACTAATGATTGAAGCTTCTCATCTCTCCATTCCTGTCTGTCTGTCCCTGTCTATCCCTCTCTCTGATTCTCTCTCTGTCTCTGTAAAAAAAAAATTAAAATGTTTTCACTGGTATAAAATAATCTCTAAAATCTCTAAGATTATTTATCTTAGATTATTATTATTATTAATCTAAGGATATTAATAGGTAACATTTTAGAAATAGTTATGATTCTTTTGGTGAGGAGTAAGGAAAATAAGTAGGTAATTCTATTTGGTGATAAGAAAAAGTTAAAAGCCAATGGTTTCTTTCATACATACCTACTACACATCCTATAAAGGAAATGTTTCAAAAGACTAAAATAAAACTATTTTTAGACTATTCTCTCATCACCAAAAAAAAAAAATTTATGATAAATCAGAGAAATGTCATAGCTGCTGGCAAAACGGGTTTTATTAAAAACACTATTTTATAGCAGATCCAATACCTAGAACTACAGCTGTTGTTTTTTTCCTTTAAGTTAACTGTCACAAATTTTGTTTCATTTATCCATTCAACAAATATTTATTGACAACCAATGATGTGCTAATTGGCTTTAAGCATAAGAGAAAAACCTACTTTGGGACTGGTAATAGCTCAAAAATTTATTAAGAAAATTTCTAACTAGTCTTCATTCTTTTAAAGGCAAAGGGGGTTCATCATTAACAAGTATCTATATTAAATATGAGATGGTGTGGTGTGATGGCCATGAGCAAAAGCTCTAGAATCAGACTGATTTTGAGTTCCAAATGTACCATTGCTACATAGCCCTGGACAAACTGTTTCTGATTCTCAGCTTCCTCATCTATAAAATGGAGCTGGCAAGATGCGCCTTCTAATAAGGATACCTATGGTGATTAAATGAGATACTTTGATGTGAAGCACCTAGCACAATAATGGGCTTATCAGAAGTTTCATAAAAGTTAGCTCTCATTATTACTTTATAGTTTATCCCAAAATTAATAACTGGGAAATAGGATTCTGCTGTGAAACTGCTATGTATAAACACATATAAACAGTAGACTCGAAGTAAATAATCTACCACTGCTCCATCTATTGAATATTCTCATCTCCTGCTAAGATTTGAATGTCCTACAGCTGCCTTAGAGAGGCAGGGTCAGACGACACGAAGGGAAGACCTGGCCTTTATCAAGTCATTAATGAATGCACCGTACCTTCATCGATATCAGGAGGAAGGCCTCCAACAAACACCTTTCTAGAGTAGCGTTCGACTCGTTCACCGTTCTGACAGCGCGTGGGAGAACTTAAGCCCGACGACAAGGACTGATCGCCATGACTGTCATCCAGGAAGGCATCTTCAAAGGGAAACAGAGAAGACCGACCTGAAACAAACATGGGAGTTTACACAGTTACAATTATTTTCCTGGACAACAAATGTTTATTAGGAGCTCAAGTGCAGAGTAAAGCATACAAAAAAATGAATCCTGAGAGGTGACTTTTTTCAACAGAATAAGCGACAGCAAATTACCAGCTCTAGACAAGTTTATAGCATCATTTTTGTATATAAAGGTTATGTAAAGCACAGACATGACTGGGTTGATACTAAGGAAGAAGTATCAGATACTGCAGCTGTTTTCGTTGCTAAAAAATTACTACATCTCACGCATACAGTCCCTATCACTGCTGCTAAAAGTACTCAACAGCTATTTATCCTTTCCCCAGTCATTTCTTAAAATAAATGGAAAAGTAACCTTTATTCAGATTTTTATCTGCTCTTTATGGTGACCTCAACGGTTTAGTTCTAAAGATGGACCCTGACAGCCGAGGGAATATTAAACTGGTGACAGAAGCTGATAACTTCTTTGAGAGCTGGACTAAAGATGATCAAGTTTTCCTTGCCATTCCAAGAAATAAACATCTGCAATAATAAAAGGTGGAACAGGTGAACGAAAACATATTAAGATGTGGGAGAAAAGACACAGATATGGTTATGACATTTTTTACCCTACTAATGTACACCATATTTTGTATCACTCCAAAAATTATTCTCCTTGTTGACTCGATAGCCAAATAAAGGGTAGAGAGCAAAGGCATCTATCCACTCCACGTGACTATAAGAAAGATACCAGGCCCTGGCCGGTTGGCTCAGTGGTAGAGCGTCGGCCTGGCGTGCAGGAGTCCCGGGTTCGATTCCCGGCCAGGGCACACAGGAGAAGCGCCCATTTGCTTCTCCACCCCCCCCCCCTCCTTCCTCTCTGTCTCTCTCTTCCCCTCCCGCAGCCAAGGCTCCATTGGAGCAAAGATGGCCTGGGCGCTGGGGATGGCTCCTTGGCCGCTGCCCCAGGCGCTAGAGTGGCTCTGGTCATGGCAGAGCGATGCCCTGGAGGGGCAGAGCATCGCCCCCTGATGGGCAGAGCTTCGTCCCTGGTGGGCGTGCCGGGTGGATCCCGGTCAGGTGCATGCGGGAGTCTGTCAGACTGTCTCTCCCCGTTTCCAGCTTCAGAAAAATACAAAAAAAAAAAAAAAAAAAAAAAGAAAGATACCAGCAGTCCGAGTCTGTTAACAAATGTAACACAATTATGCCATCTGGCATTACAAAATAAAATCTAAGTTTAAAAACAAATATATTTCCTGTTTGAGTCAGGGAGTTCCTGGTAAAACTTTCCACTAAGTTCCATTCTAAAAACAGTCTTGAGCACTCAAACTTTTGAGAAAAAAAAAATTCCCCTCTAAAATAAATTCATACACTCTACAAAAAACAACAACAGAAAACCAGAACAGTGTCTTCCCCATTTCGTCTATCCTGTCTTTATTTTCCTGAAACCTAGGCTCTGCCTCACTACAGCCAACTCTCGGAAACAAAGTATAAACAGCCTTAGAAAAATACCGAACATTTATTTCTTTACAAAAAGAAAGTTACTAATATAACTCTGTTTATTTTATGAACCCAGGTGGTATATAAGAAAGGCACTGTTTTGATGTTGGGAGTTAATAAATAAAAGGACCAAGAATTTTTTGTTCAGCTCTTCCCAGCTTAGTGACAAAGAAACAGAACAAAATTTGTCCCCTAATGTCACCTAGCTTTTTTAGCCTGACAGGAACAAACAATAGACAGTAAATTCTCATCTCTTTGATGTCTGTTTTGATTTTGGGGGGTGGGGGGAAATAGCTCTACAGCAACTATAGACAAAATGAGCTTCCAAACGACATCCAGAGATGCTCTTCCTCGGCTGTCAGCTTTGCTTTTCGTGTAATCTACACTAGGTGCCTGCTCAGTGACGGGAACACACCCTGATCAGCGTCTCCCACAGAATGCTCCTATCCGCACCTCCTACCCTCAACACTAGTAACACCAGATGTTCACACAACAACAGCTGGTGCTGGAGGAGGGAGAACTAAACAATACTGGAAAATACTGTACACCTTATATCCTTCGCAGAGTTTAACAATCCACATTAGAATACAAAAGGCTGGGGGAAATTTCGCAGTAAATTATTCCAGCATTACCTGGATTTAAGATGAAGGACTCTTTAAAATACGTAACTCAGTAAAAAACACTTGGAAGACATATTTATCCACATTCCACAAATATCAGACAAATAAGATTGTTATTTGGAAGTCCCTGACAAAGAAATCAAGTCTGGTGAGAGAAATTAGCATGCACACAATCATAGAATAGAGAGTCAGTACTAAGGGAAGACTTTATCACACCTAATTTACTAACCCACAGGAGATAGGGGCCAAAAGACCCTTAGAGTGATTTCACAGGAGGGCAGTTTTGAGCAGAATCTTGTAGAGGTGGGAGTAAAATAAAGAACGAGAATTTGCAAAGAAAGAACTTTGAAAGCAGTTTTGCCCTTTCTCTCCAAACCGGTTCCTCCTCAGTATAAATGACTATTATCCATATCCAATGCAATCCAGAAATTGAGGAGTCATCCTAAGCATCTCCATTTGTTTCACACTCCAGTTCTAATCCATCTCCCACTATGTCCTACTGATTCAAGCTATAAAATAATTCTTCAATCCAGTCAGTTCTCTCCATGTTCGATCCTAACAGCCTGGTCCAGACCACCGTCATCTCTTTCCTGAACTAACAGTCTAATGAGACTATATGATACCTGTTTAGTCTACTGATTCCTATTCTGTATCCACAAACAGCCAAAGTCACCGTTTTCGAATATTAATCTAAGTATGTAACCACACGCCTCACCACTACCCTTAAAACCCCTCAGTAACTTCCCATTGCTCTCTGGATAAAGTGCAAATACATCACTGTCACTGTAAGACCTTGCCTACCTCTCCTATATCCTAGTTGCTGGCTCTCCCTCTGGTTCACTCACCCCCAAATACACAGACCTTTGAATTTCTTGATTTTTTCCTCCTCGCCTCAGACACTAAGACAAGGTATTCCCCCGAACCAAAACAAACACCTTTTCCCAGCTCCCTAATTTTCTAGTTAATTTCTACCAATTCTTCAGGTTCCAGCTGCAAAGTCATTTCCTCAGGTGGAACTACCCTGACCTTCCAGGATTAGGTAAGGTCTCCCTTTGCTGTCCACTTACAGCACTTTTCTTAACACTTTCCCCAATGACCATTGAACTACTGTATGGGTTTTTATTTGGTAACGCATCCCCCTACCCCGTTTAATTGTAAGCTCTATTAGGAAAGGGACCTGTTTAATCTTGTTCATCACTGTATCTTCACATTCTATTGAATAATAAGGTCCTCAAGAGATGTGACAAGGAAGGCAGCATCTAGGAGAGGAAAGCAGCACATGCAGAGACAGGGCCCTGCAAGTGCCTGCTAGAACACGATCCCCGCCATGACAAGGGTGACAGATGGGAGCACGTCCTGGGAAATCGAGACCTTTTCTATTGCTTCTGTTAGTTCAAGTATTATATTCTATATTACAAAAATAAAGGGAAATTTCCCTATTTTCCAAATTTAATATTTCTCTCTAATACTAGCTTTTCTTCTTCTTTAACTACTCTCCCTCCCTAGAGAAAGCATTGTAGGGTACAGGATAGAAATCAGTAGACTAAACAGCTATTGTATAGTCTCATTAGACCGTTAGTTCAGGCGAGAGATGATGATGGTCTGGATCAGGCTGTTGGGATCGAATATGGGGAGAACTGACTGGATTGAAGAATTATTTTACAGCTTGAATCGGCAGGACATAGTGGGAGATGAATTAGAACTGGAGTGTGAAACAAATGAAGATGTCAAGGATGACATCTAATCCACCTTCGATCCTGTCACAATGAATTCTCTAAGAGGCCTGTGACCATATTATTTCCTCTACCCCCAATCTTACACTGGCTGTCATCACCTCCACCAGCTACTGACACCCAGGGAGGGGGAGGGGGTGAGAGTCTGAAGAAATCTGCGACTGTCCAGATGAGAGATGAGGAAGTTTTAAATTGGAGCAGTAAATAAGGAGAAGTGAATGTTCAAGACATTCTGGAACAAAGCGAGCTTGCTTTCTGCATGGCCAACATGACCACAGCTTCCCCAGAGCATTCTGACAAAGAAAATAAAAGCAAGAATTAACTGTAAAAATTTGGATTCTTTTAAAAATTGGTTAGGGATACTTAAACTTTCCAAAGTTTACAAACTAAATCTGTTTTATTAGTAGTATGTAGAGTAAAATAGCCTTTAGTAATACGGTGGCCCTCGGGATAGAAACTGCTAAGAATTCACATACACAATGATGTTTCCCTAACTGTGGGTAAGAACTAAGAACATATGTCTCAGAGCCCAATCCTCAGATCTACTGAATCTCAATCTGTGGGGTCAAACTTGAAAATGTGCACTTTTAAACAAATTTTCCCAGTAGTTCCTGTGCTCAAGTTTAAGAACCACGGAAATGGAGATCGATGTCTTGTCCACAGCAGGTAATCACTGAGAGAGATACTGTGTGAAGTAGCAAAAGCTCTGGGAGACATCCAGGTTCAATCAAGTTAAAGACTATCCTCAGGAATCGCATGGAAAATCTATAATCTAGTCAATCTTACTGTAATATGACTCCCTGAAGTGCTGATGGAACAAAAAGTTTCTCTGCAGCGGGCATTTTTTAAAAAAAATTATTTTTATTTATGTATTCATTTTAGAGGAGAGAGAGAGAGAAGGGGGGAGGAGCAGGAAGCATCAACTCCCATATGTGCCTTGACCGGGTAAGCCCAGGGTTTTGAACTGGTGACCACAGCATTTCAAGTCGACGCTTTATCCACTGCGCCACCACAGGTCAGGCTGCAGCGGGCATTTAAAAGAAGTGAAATTTTGTTAATTTTGTTAACCAGTGTCACCCTAATAAATTTAATAAAAAGGAAAAAAAGATATTGTTGGATAACAAATTGTAGATTCACAGGACTTTTCTTTTTTTGCTTGTTTTTAGTGTAAATAAAATAAAATGAAGTGAAGAGTAAGAACTTGTAGTGTTTACCCAGTGCAGACCAACAGAAGATAAAAGAATTTTATCATACTGTTGGAATTACTCGTCTGTGGGATGAAAAGGTTCACCTGATGTTTCCATAGCCTGAAAACCATCTATTGGCCCTGGCCGGTTGGCTCAGTGGTAGAGCGTCAGCCTGGCGTGCAGGAGTCCCGGGTTCGATTCCCGGACAGGGCACACAGGAGAAGTGCCCATCTGCTTCTCCACCCCTCCCCCTCTCCTTCCTCTCTGTCTCTCTCTTCCCCTCCAGTGGCCGAGGCCCCATTGGAGCAAAGTTTGCCTGGGCACTGAGGATGGCTCTGTGACCTCTGCCTCAGGCGCTAGAATGGCTCTGATTGCGGCAGAGCAACACCGCAAGATGGGCAGAGCATCGCCCCCTGGTGGGCGAGCCGGGTGGATCCCGGTCAGGCGCATGCGGGAGTCTGCCTGACTGCCTCCCCATTTCCAACTTCGGAAAAATACAAAACAAAAAAACAACAACAAAAAACCCCATCTATTTTCCTATACTCTAATTATAAGCTCCTGAAAGACTGTTCTATAAATGAATTTAGTGCCTTGCTAATGTGAGGCGGTGACTCTTGAACTTGTAGATAAGTAATCAGCTTTGAAATTGTATTTCTATTGCATCCATCTCCAGAATAAGTTAAAACAATGGTATTCAGCTTTGTACAGTGTTCCCTTGCAAGGTCGGCATTTGTGCATCATTTGGTTGGCATAAATCCATCCCCCCAAGACAAATGACCCCTGGGATGACTGGTAGAGTCTTAGTTCCTGGACATGGGTTTCTAGAAACTGAAACTTAGAGACTGTACCAAATTGTGTGCCGTGAGAGGCCCTGCTTCACTAACTAGCATCTCTCTGATTTCTTTTTTCTTAATTTATTTATTTATATTTTTTACAGAGACAGAGAGTGAGTCAGAGAGAGGGATAGACAGGGACAGACAGACAGGAACAGAGAGAGATGAGAAGCATCAATCATTAGTTTTTCATTGCGCATTGCAACACCTTAGTTGTTCATTGATTGCTCTCTCATATGTGCCTTGACCATGGGCCTTCAGCAGACCGAGTAACCCCTTGCTGGAGCCAGTGACCTTGGGTTCAAGCTGGTGGGCTTTTACTCAAATCAGATGAGCCTGCGCTCAAGCTGGCGCCCTCTGGGTCTCGAACCTGGGTCCTATGCATCCCAGTCCAACGCTCCATCCACTGCGCCACCGCCTAGTCAGGCTGATTTCTTTTCTTTAATGAAGACATTCCCCCAAGACAAAAATGTTTTAAGTAAGCTATGCTACTTATCAAAAAATTATACTTTTATGTATCTAGTACATAAATCTACTTTAAAAATCTCATGATATTTCCATATAAAGTATTCATGCTCAATATTTCAATAGAAGCAGGAGAAAAGTTTCTCAACTGCTACACCTTGGCCATTTCACTTTCTTCTCTATCAAATGCTTGGTTTTCTGATATCTATTTTCTTTTTCTTTTTTTTTAATTTTATTTATTCATTTTAGAGAGGAGACAGAGAGGGACAGAGAGAGACAGAGAGAGACAGAGAGAGACAGAGACAGGAGGGAGGAGCTGGAAGCATCAACTCCCATATGTGCCTTGACCAGGCAAGCCCAGGGTTTCGAACTAGCGACTTCAGCATTTCCAGGTCGATGCTTTATCCACTGCGCTACCACAGGTCAGGCCTGATATCTATTTTCAATTAATAATCAGAATGTAATTTTTGGTCCAGTAATTAGAAAGATACTCCTTGAATGTAGAGATGACTCAAAGCTAAAGGATCCTTGTAAGAAAATGCCAAATAAGGCCCTGGCCGGTTGGCTCAGCGGTAGAGCGTCGGCCTGGCGTGTGGGGGACCCGGGTTCGATTCCCGGCCAGGGCACACAGGAGAAGCGCCCATTTGCTTCTCCACCCCTCCGCCGGGCTTTCCTCTCTGTCTCTCTCTTCCCCTCCCGCAGCCAAGGCTCCATTGGAGCAAAGATGGCCCGGGCGCTGGGGATGGCTCTGTGGCCTCTGCCTCAGGCGCTAGAGTGGCTCTGGTCGCAACATGGTGACGCCCAGGATGGGCAGAGCATCGCCCCCTGGTGGGCAGAGCATCGCCCTTGGTGGGCGTGCCGGGTGGATCCCGGTTGGGCGCATGCGGGAGTCTGTCTGACTGTCTCTCCCTGTTTCCAGCTTCAGAAAAATGAAAAAAAAAAAAAAAGAAAAATACAAAAAAAAAAAAAAAGAAAGAAAAGAAAATGCCAAATAAGAAACCTGAAAAACACAACTTAAGCACAGAAGGCTTGTCCAGTACACTCTTCCCCAGGAGGCTTCTCTTCCTGCAGCTTCTGGTGGAAAACAAAAGCCTACTGGCGGCGCTGGACTGCCAACGCTGCTCCGAGCTCACCTCTGAGCTCCCCCAAAGCCTCTGCTGTCAATCCTGCAGCTCCAAGGCCCCCAGGCCCAGTTCTATTCCAAGCCTGACCCCTTTCATCTTAGTTTTGCAAGTAAGCTCACAAATTAGTCACTTTGGTTTTTTTAAAAATGAATTAAGTCAAGAGAGTCAGATTGCAGTCTATGTTTTAATCTGCGACACTGGCCAAGACATATTGCTTACCCTGAGTTTCATTTACATATTGAGAGATTTGAACTAGATGAGGTTTTTCAAATCTCTGGGCCAGCAGAATTTCTTTTATTACACAAAAATCTTACATAAAACACTAACGTACAAATACATAAAAATACATCTTTCTTGGAATTGTTATGTGGGTATCTCTTGGGCATCACAAACTGAATCTGTTTATAAATGAACTCTTGATACCTCGTCTCTCCATTTCAATATGTGGGCCCAATTCACCCAGTTAATTACTCAAGCTAGAACTTGAAATCATTTTCGAGCTTTTATATTTACTTTCTATATTACATTCTTCAATCTAATGCC
Organism: Saccopteryx bilineata; assembly: GCF_036850765.1. NCBI lineage: Eukaryota > Metazoa > Chordata > Mammalia > Chiroptera > Emballonuridae > Saccopteryx > Saccopteryx bilineata. Next base: position 79,609,835 of record NC_089496.1, read on the forward strand.
ATTAAAGAGGGTAGAGTCTACCATCCATAATCTATCTTCCATTTGTTCACTTCTTTCCAATTCCATTGCCATTACCCTATCCTAAAACATCATCATCTCTTGCCTAGACTACTACTATCATTCTGAACTAGACAACCCACTTCTCTCACTACACTCTAAAGTTTAGAGTAGCCAGAGTGCTCTTTTAAAACATAAATCCAATCACTTGACCCTGCTTTTAAAACATTCATGGATTTCCTCTTGTACTTGGACCAAGTTCAAAATCCTTACCAGGAGCTAAAGCCCAGCAAGATCAGATTTCCTTCCTTCCTCCAACCTCATCTTAACACACTCTCCCCTCTCCTCTTCCAAGCTCAGCCAGCCATTCTCTGGGCTCAATTAACTTCCTCAAACACACAAAGCCCTTTCTTTTGTCAAGCCCCACCCCCTTTTCTAAAAATAACAGCTTTACTGAGATATACTTCACATATCATACAATTCCCCACTTAACCCAATAGCAGTCATTCCCCATTTTTCTCAAACCCTCTCAGCCGTAGGCAACCACTAGTCTACTTGCTGTCTCAACAGATTTGCCTATTCTGGACATTTCATAAAAGTGGAATCATAATATGTGATCTTTTGTAATTGCCTTCTTTCACTTAACATAATGTTTTCAAGGTTTATCAATGTTGGCATTTATCAGTACTACTTTGCCTCAAGCCTCTTAAAATAGCTGTCTTATAATGTCTGAAATTTTCTTTAAAATATTCTAAGGGGGAAAAAATGCAGGAAATACATGAAATGAGATTGGCAAACATGTTGATAATCACTGAAGTTAAGTGATGGGTAGATAGTTCATTAAACTATTCCATATTTGCGTATGTTTGCAGTTTTCCATAATAAAATTTTATTTTATTTTATTTTTTTAGATTTTTCATTTATTGAATTTTAGAGAGAGGAGAGAGAAAGAAGGGGGAGGAATGGGAAGCATCAACTCATAGTAGTTACTTCCCGTATGTGCCTTGACTTGGGCAAGCCCAGGGTTTCCAACTGGTGACCTCAGTGTTCCAGGTCAACACTTTACCCACTGTACCACCACAGGTCAGGCATAATAAAAATATTATTTAAATAAGTTATCTTTCTATCTTTTGGATTTCAGTTTAAATAACATCTCTTCAGTGGAAACTACCCAATGTTAGAGGAACCTCCCATTTTTCCTGCCTAGTATTTATCACAACTTCCAAGTATAAAAATGTGTTTCATCTGTCTGTTGTCTCTCTCGCCCCTACTAGAGGGAACCTCAGTAGGGAGACAGAACACAGCTAGAGTCTAGCACAGCATCTGACCCAGAGTAAGCACACAAACAATGAATAAAATTTGGGTGGACCGCCAAGGACCCCTCCTTCATTATTTTGTTAGGCACCTCCCAGAAAAACTTCTTGCAAAGGTGAAAAACTAGTGACCTTATTCTTACCATGTCCTGTGCTTAAAATTTCCTATTATTATGAACATTAACATTTCAGAGATTATAATCATGAGCACTCAGAAATTTCTTCAGTTGTCCATGTTTCATTCTAGAACCATCCATTCCATTAGACAAGAAAAAGCTCATATACCCAGGTCTGAATTAGCAGGCAAGCATATTTGTACCATGGCTTCGCTGATATAACTGACCTCTTCTCCCTTAGACAAGCTTTGGTACAAAGATCCAACTCCAACTTGGTACATAATTTTGTCTTACTAAGTTTTTACAACCATTGTTAGCAAGTATGTCATCCATTCATGTCAATAAATTTTTATGAATTAAATATACAAAGTACAGTTTATAAAAGTAACTCCAATAGCAAAGTAACTCCAATCATTATTTGTATTTACTCATTCACATTGTTTAGACAGATCTTTTATATCTTCCTTGCTGCTCTTTAAGAAATTCTGTTGAACATCAAGAGCAGTGCCACATAGCCAACATGTCTATATATGGACAAAAGTCTCCCTGAGTCCATAAAAAATTCAAGTATAATGAAAAACACAACAAATATTTTGATCAGGTGTCTGCTAAATGTGAGGCAGAGATCTGGTATGAAACTACCCATTAGGCTAGTTTCTAACAAGGGCTGCAGGTGTATAGGAAAACACATATCAGAGCTGTGAAAACCAGAATAATCCTGAAAGAAAGCACTACTGTTCTTTGGTGTTATTTTGATTCCACAGGGGAACAAACATTTGTCTACTAGAACACATCTCTACAGCAAAAAGGAGTATCAATAGGAAATATAATGGGATATTTAAATGTCTTATGTACAGTGTTCCTTTTTAAATCCTATTCTTTCACATCTAATTCTTTTTCCCTACTACTACTTACACAACTGGAAGCACTTGGTTTGCTGAAGAGTCTACCCTCCAACACCTGTTTCCCCATCTAAGCCTTCTACTGATGACCAAATTCTCTCTGGCTTTCATTATTTGTTTCATGAAACTCCCTTTCTAAAGTCTGACATATCTGTGTCTAGGAGTCTTACCCTATTTTAAAAACCATTCATGAGGGCAGCACAAACCATCTCATTGCCAACTTCTCTCCAGCTGCCCCCCCTACATACGCTCAGGGATATATTTTCCAAACACCTGGTCATGCCAATCTCACCTCCAAGCTTTCTTTTAAGGTGAATACTACAACCAGAATGTCTTGCTTCCCCTTCCTCTTCCACATCCAAAGAGTTCCTGAAATTCTACCTATTCTAGGAAGCTTTTCCAGGTTTATTAGGAGAGGGGAAAGAATCTATGGGCCTAATTCTTGTTGATATATCTCAAAACTGTCAGAGATAATTCTCTTTGCGTTCTATTCCTAAAGTATTTACTAACATATATGTATATGTAATGCACAGAATATGAGTTATAACAAATCTTAATCATAAGTAGAATAAAGTAACATATATCAGCAACCTTACTTTTTATGCTTTTTTGGAAACTCTAAATTTTGTTTGGAGGAAATAAATCATGCATTAATATAATCCCCGGTCACACAAATAAATGAGCATGAGGAAAACCTGCCACTTCCTCAAATTTATACTCTGCAGAGTTGACCCAACTGAGTGTATTTCCGAGACTAAAGTAGATGTGAGTGCACGTGCCCCATCCCACATGGCTAGGTCACTGCATTTAAGGAAGATGACTTTTCTTCGTTTTCAGCTTTGGGAAGAAAAGACCAAGTAGAAGTATGGAGCAAAAATTTTCTGCCTGTTATTTCTCATTACAGAAAGTCAACATTCAGTCTTATAGTACTCTTTCTCCCCTCAACACATACTCATTCATTTTTTCTCTCTCTCTTATTTTCTTTTTCATCGACAACTATCAAACTGCAGATTACAAAGAGCAGGGATCAAGTCATCTAGGCAGTGTTTAGCTCAGCATTTGATGCAAAGATGATCATGGTTTCTAAAAACAATTAAGTCAAAACTTACAAAATAGATATGAGAAAGTAACAGGAAAATAGGAAGAGTATTTTTTTTAGGAATTTAGAAACTACAGCCAATCATATATTCTTGTACTTAATATACTAGAATAATTTATAAAGATAAAATCATTTAAAAAATATAATGCCAAACTCTGGTCTGCAGAGATGTGGGGTGTTAATTTAAAACAAGCCTCATCAGAGCCAGGTTCGAAACCCTGAGGTCACCAACTTGAACTCAGACTCACCAGCATGAGCACAGGGTCACCAGCTTGGTCATGTCTATGACCCCATGGTCATTGACTTGAGCCCAAAGGTCTCTGGATTGAAGCCCAAGGTTGCTGGCTTAAGCCCAAGGTCACTGGCTTGAGCAAGGGGTCACTGGCATGGCTGGAGCCCCCTGATCAAGGCACATATGAGAAAGCAATCATGAATAACTAAAGTGCTGCAACTATGAATTGATGCTTCTCATCTCTCTTCATTCCTGTCTGTCTGTCCCTGGCACCTTCTCTCTCTCTAAAAAAGAGCCTCATTGGCCTGTAGTGGAGCAGTGGATAAAGCATCAACCTGGAATGCTGAGGTCACCATTTCAAAAACTCCGGGCTTGCCCAGTCAAGCAAGGCACATACAAGGAGCAACTATTACAAGCTCACGCTTCCTACTCTTCCCTGCCCTCTTCTCTCTAAAATCAATAAATAAAATCTTGAAAACAAGGCATTTGGTAAGGACTAACAGTATGTATTATCACAGTATTAGGCACAAAAGACAACTGTCCTCAAAGAACATCTCTCCGGTTGAACAATCAAGGCATACAGAAAAGACATGAAGAATGTAAGGCAACAGAAGCAGAGGAAAACGTTAGTGGAACAGGGAGAAGCCAGAATGGAAGAGGTGGATGGCATGGACAAAGTAGTGTTTTGGAAAGAGGAGGACTCAATACAAATGGAAAGTAAGGAGCAAAGCCTGAGAATCTAGTGTGAAAATATTAACAAGATCTAGTGACTGATCACTGTGTAAGAAGAGGAAAGGCTAGTCTCTGCCATCTACCTTTCAGGTTGTGTTTATTTTCCATGTAAAATGGTCAGAAAGGAATAGGGATTCCTTTCTGAGAGTGATTGTTTTCTAGCAACTGAAAAAAAAATGATACAAAATGATTTCTAATAATATTATTTTCTATATTTTATCTATTTAATTTTATTAAGCGAGAGGTAGAGAGGCAGAGCAACAGACTCCTGCATACGCCCCAACTGAAATCCACCTGGCAAGCCCCCTACCAGGCGATGCTCTTCCTATCTGGGTCTGCTGCTCTGTTGCTCAGCAACTGAGCTATTTTAGCACCTGAGGCAAGGCCTCGAAGCCATCCTTAGCACCCTGGGCTAACTTCACTTGAACCATTTGAGCCAGGGCTGTAAGAGGGGGAGAGAAAGAGGGAGAGAAAGAAGGAGAGGAAGAAGGCGAGGAAGAGGGAGAGAAAAAGGGGGTGCGAGGGTGGAGGTGTGGAGAAGCAGATGGTTGCTTCTCCTGTGTGCCCTGACCAGGAATCGAACCTGGGACTTCCACACGCTGGGCTGACGCTCTACCACTGAGCCAACCAGCCAGCGTTATTTCCTATATTTTAAATTTAAAAACAATTTAGGTTGAAAATATTAAATGGTATTTATTTCCATGGTTAAAAAATAATCAACAGCACAAATGTTCTTCTTCACCATGAGGTGAAAACAAAACTGACTATATGATACTACCATGAGAGAAGGTTTCAATGGTAACTCAAATACATACTAGGTTCTGCCAATGTTCATCCATTCAACAAATATTTACTGTGAAATAAATAATAAAATACTACGAATTTAATGTTATCTTCCCTCAGAACTCAACTACAAAGTCAGAGACAGTTGATGAATGGTAAACATCACTGAATAAGCAGCCAAAATCAAAGGTTCCAGATTTGGCTCTGGCCTTAACTTGAGATTACATTACACAGCAAGTAAATTACATCTCTTCCAGCTTCTACAAATGAGTACCAAAGCAATTTATATTTCTGGAATGTTTTTGGTTTACACAGATAGGTTTTCCTTTCCCATTTTTTCCATTTTTTAATACTATAACTTATTTCCTTAACACTTTTCTTTTTCTTTTCCAAGTGAGAGTAAGGGAGATAGACTCCTGCATGTGCCCCAACTGGGATCCACCAGGCAAATCCCATCTGGGGCTGATGCTCTCCCCATCTGGGGCCACGCTTGCAACTGAGCCATTTTTAGTGCCTGAGGCAGAGGCTCCATGGAGCCATCCTCAACACCAGGGGCTGATGTGCTTGAACCAGTCAAGCCATGGCTGCAGGAGGGGAAGAGAGAGAGAGAGAGAGAATTGGGAGGGGTAGAGGTAGAGAATCAAATGGTTGCTTCTACTGTGTGCCCTGACAGGGAATTGAACCCAGGACATCCACATGCAGGACTGATGCTCTACCACTGAGCAAACCAGCCAGGGCCCCCTTAACAATCTTGAAGTTGGACAAGACTGGTTCTGTTTTTACCTCATAATTTACAGATGAGGATACCAGACTTATATGATAAAGCAATGATTATAACCCAGATATTTGACCCTAAATCTCATACTCTTTCTACTACATTAAGCTTACTTACTTCCTAAAATTATTTGAGCAAATTACAGCAATAGAAATGCTTTAGAAGGGTTAAAGCATTACACAAATGTAAGCAATACTATTTCGTTTGGGTGTGACCAGGAGGGATTGCAAGTTCTATGGGGCCTAGCTCCTAAATAAGTTAGAGATCCCTCTTTAATAAAAAGAACACAAAAATAAAGATCTTGGAGGAGGCTCATGAAAGTGAGGCTCCCTAAAACTGAAGCTTCATTTAGCTTTAAGGTAAATCTGTCTCTGGATACAACACAAAAACTTACCTGTACACCTACTAAGATCAAGAACTGCCTTCTAGGCCCTGGCCGGTTGGCTCAGTGGACAGAGCACTGGCCCAGTGTGCAGATGTCCTGGATTCTATCTCCCCAGTCAGGACACACAAGAAAAGCGACCATCTTCTTCTCTTCATCTCCCTCTCCTCCTCCTCTCTCTCTTCCCCTCTCACAGCCAGTGGCTCAAATGGTTTGAGCATCAGCCTCAGTTGCTGAGGATAGCTTGGTTGGAGCACATCGGCTTCAGGTTCTAAAAATAGCTGGGTATTTGAGCACTGTCCCAAAATGGGGCTGCTGAATGGATCTCGGCCAGGGTGCATGTGGGAGTCTATCTCCCTTCCTCTCACTTAAAAAAAAAAAATGCCATCTGAAACCTAACTTCTGCTTCTAAGTGGCAGAAAAAGAACATAGTGGACATAGGACAAAAAAAGAAATTCATATTCCCTCAAGATCATTCACGATAAACCATATGACAAAAAATTCCTGTTAGAAATAGTCTTTACCATGTTTTTATTAGGATTAAAGAAAAAATGACCAACTAACAACAATAAAAATAATAAAAGTGTAAGAGAATTATTTCACTAAAGTAATTAAGCTAGGACATCATACCATACATGAACTGTTTTACACTCATACAGATAAAAACATACACACATTCATATTTACTCACAATTTGACAAGCAAAATAGCTCATTAAAATTTTTTTTACCTCGTCTCCGCCCATAGCTCCTGGCTGCATGTAAACACAGAAGAAAACCATGGGTATTTGCATCAAAATGATGAATTTAGAAATAGAGAAAATTCACACAAACCTTTTCTAAATATTCTCAGAATTGATCTGGAGATACTGTTTAATTTAACTGCAGACATATCATGGTTAAAACACCTTTATGAAGCACAAGTTAAATCACAATCTTAAAGGGAAATTCAACTGGATGTGGCAGCCGCTTAGAAAGACAAAACAGATGCTTAAGTTTCACACATCTCATAAAGATTTATGTTGTGGTCCATTATCTATATAAGATATAGAGTTCTTTTAAAATTCTTTCTAATTTATAAATCTTCATTTGTGCTATATATTATTACCATCAGACATCACCTAAAAACATTCATTCTAAGTAACTAAAAACTGTATCACGTGGTGGTCATTCTGAATTTCTACACACACACACACACACACACACACACACACACACACACATTTCAGAGTCCCCTGAAAAATGCATAGAAATTTTACACAAAATTAACTCTTGCTTTACATATTTTTCTATTAAATCTTCAATGAAGTTTCTCTTAGTCTCCCCATTTACATTTCCTATAGTATCACAGATGAGGGTAAAACAATATGTTTTTCTTCTAGAAAGTGAACTAAAAAAGTAGAAAAAAATTACAGTACTGGGTATATCCTTCCTCTTCAAAACTCAATCAAGGCCCATGGAACACATTGTTACAATGTTTAACAGAGTTAGACTGTGGTGTCATACATAAATTGCTAGGAGATTCAGCTATCTAAAATATTTTCAAAGTGGAAAGTTTCTCAAATTGGAAACCTCAGGTTCTATAAAAATTCTACTTATCAATTTTTTAAAACATAAAATGTCATAATAGCTTAAAACCAAAAAACAAGGATAATTTGGGGTTGCATTTGCAGTACAAGGTAGTAGTACTACGGAACACTACTTCTCTCCTAGAAAAAGGATTCAGACTTTTGAGCTAGAAAACTGAAATGCCAGTTGGCCTGTTTCTACTTTTCTTCTGACATCTTGTTTCTACTTTTCTTCTGACATCATATTCACAATAGCCTATATGTCTTTGACCTCTTTACTTTCCCATTACACAAATATTAAAAAGAATTATCCAGTTCAAGCCCTACTTTCTCTCTAACTCCTTCTATCACTATAAGAGAGAGAGAGAGAGAGAGAGAGAGGGAGGGAGGGAGGGAGGGAGAGAGAGAGAGGGTGACATAGGGAACCCTCTCCTGAACTTACATAGCCATTACTGTTTGCATCACTTACAAAGGAAAAGCATTCCAAAAAGATTTTTTTTAACTTTTACACTTTTCATTATTTAGAACCTGGAATTCATCTTCCCAGAGAATGTATAATAAATGGTAGTCAGTTTCCTAGAGTGGCCTCCCCAAAAGCCCACTTCACTTATAATATAATGAATAATATAATAATATGAGTGAATTAACAATAACAAATAACATTCAAAAATAAAACTGCATAGGTTTTTGACATACTACCACTTCTTTGTCCCTTCTCTCTCACCCTGAGTGATGTCGTGCTGCCCAACACCCCCACTGCAAAACTTTGGTTTAGAGAAAAAAAACAAAACACTCTACTTCAAAATTATTCAGTTCTCTCCCAAATAACAAATTGCCATTCTTTCATTATTATCTGATTTCTGGCCAGATTCTCAAAGAAAGAGAATCTGATTATGAAGCTAAGGTACAAATGACTCATCAGACCTTAACACTCTGAAAGGGAAAATGCGAGTGCTATTCACTCAGGTCTCGTCTGTTAAATACTCAGCAATAGAAAACACAAAGTGAATAGATCCAGACAGGCTCTGGAGTGAAGCGGAGCATCCCCAATTGGGGAGTGGGGAAGAGTTGGAAAAGACATACTGGGGAGTTGTAATCAAAGCTTCCTTAAACACTTCATAATTTTTATAGATTCTTCTTTTCCCATTCTAATCAAGGGTAGTAAATTGGTTCACGTCAGCCTAGGGACTCTCATGCCAGGGAGGCAAGATGGTATATGGAATAGGCAGCCAATTTAATCATCTCAGATGCTTCAATTTACTTTCTTCATTTATTGTAGAATTTAATTATGTGCTACCTTGGTTCTAATTTCAGTATTTTATCTATGATCTCTATGGTGATTATTATTATAGCAGCTAAAACTTAATGAGGTACTTACTATGTGTCAGGAACAGGTCAAAATGCTTGACATGTATTAATATCATCAATATGCCCCACGACTTTATGACATAAGTATTCTTAGACTCTTCACTCAAACGAGGAAAATGGGGACAGAGAATTAAGTATCTCACCCAAAATCACACAGCTAGGAAGTGACGAATTTGGAATATAAATCTAAGCAGTCTGGCTCTAGATTCTACACTTTTAACCACCTCACTATACTGTTAAATTCCTAGAGAGCAAGGTTGATATCTCTTACTCTTTTGAATATCTTAGAAGGAGCCTGGCAGCATGCTCTGTATCAAGCTGGTAGTCAACAAATATGATTTGTTAGCTGAGTGTGCAATCAAGGGAGGGAGGGCTATATATATTCTTGATGGCCTTTAGAATATAGGCCAACTCTATTGGTGATTAAAAATTTGCTCATGAGGGCCATTTGCAAATAGACTAATTAGAGTCAAACTCTTCCCCTCAGGGAGAGGTAATGAAATGAACACCAAGGAGAGGAATTTGGAAGCACAAAGGTAGTGCTTTCCTCTGAGAACATGAATTTCAAACAAGAAAGAATATTGAATAAATAAACTTAAATGAGCCAGCACAAAACAATTTCACATAGAAAAAAGGGGGTAATCTGACTAATTGCATCTATATAATATATTCTATGCTAGCATAGATTTACATCAGATAGAATGAAATGTGGTATACTTTCAAAATCCTGTCTACTTCCTTCAAGACTTTTAATTCTTGATTATCAATCATCATCATTACAGACAAAATGCTTTCACCGTTTCATATGTATTAAACAATTTTAGACCTCATAAAAGTTACAGTTAATTTTTAGAAGTCAAGGTAGTGGTTACCCTTGGCTAGGGGTACTAACTGGAACAGAACCTGAGGGGTATTCTGGGGTATTGGTAATGTCCTAGACTTGTTCTAAGTACTAGTTATATGACTGTGTTCAATTTGCGATACTATATCAAGCTATATATTTATTATCTATGTATTGTCTGGTATGTATATGGTTCACTGGGATAAAAGGTTATAACAACAATGTAGAAAATCCAAAATGCTATCATTTTTGTAGTCTTTGAATCATAAACCAGAATAATCCAAAATTGAAAAAAAATAAAGAATTATTTTCAATCCAGCACAATGAATATAAATGAATGCATCTGTGCTGAGGGTCACACTGAGCTTCAAGGGTGTCTTTAGGGAATCAGCAACATGGCAGAAGACATCAAGACCAAAATCAAGAACTACCAGACTGCCCCTTTTGACAGCTGCAGCCCCAATCAGAGCCAGACCAGGAACTGGACTTCACTGCCGTGAAGACAATGGCTGCTAACGGGGGTGAGATGTCTCCCTGTGTGTGGTAGCAGCGTGTGTACAAGTCCCTCTGTGCCACATCCTGCCTGTCAGTCTGGGAGGACTGCTGAGCAGAAAGCATGTTTCCTGGGAAGATCTAACTGGCTCCAGCCTGCCTCTCCTCTATTCTCCACCCTTCTCCCAGGGAGGTGAAGGGAAGCTGGGTACATCCCATCCTGGGATCCTAACTCATGGCTTTAAGTAATAATAAATACTTGTGGGAAAGGTGAGAAAAAAATATATATAAAAAGGGCAAAAGTAGGTTTACAGTTGTGAGTATGCAAGACAGAGTTTATTCTTGTATTAGAATTTATTAGTTATGATATTATTTTCCATATGAACTGTAAACCTACTTTTGCCCACCCTATATATGTATGCACACACACATAGTTGGCAGAGGAATGTGCCAGAGTTATTCTAAAAATCAGTTTACATTGTGGCCTGACCTGTGGTGGCGCAGTGGACAAAGCATCGACCTAGAATGCTGAAGTCGCCGGTTCGAAACCCTGGGCCAAGGCACATATGGGAGTTGATGCTTCCTGCTCCTCCCCACTTCTCTACCCCTTCTCTCTCTCTCTCTTTTCCCCCCTTCTCTAAAATGAAGAAATAAAATCTTAAAAAAATAAATTAAAAAAATAAAAATCAGTTTACATTGTGAATGGACCCTCCTGTTAGTAGCAGGTTGCTTTGTTAGCCAGTTGAGGCAATGCGGCAAAGGCATCTGTTACTCCTTATGATTTGGCCTGCACTTGGTTTAAAATGGCTGCATTCAGACATATGACTCCCCAAGGGCATGTTATGATTTGATTTAAAAATCTAAACCAATTCTTCAACTACATGGATTCACCCAAATTTGCTGAAGTGTCTCTAAGCAAAGTAACATTATATACAGGTTCTACTCTAGAGGTTCAAAGATGAAGGGTCAGGGGGAGATAGATATCTCCACTTTTGTGGATCAGGAGAACAACACTATTTTCAGGAACTCAAGCACGGTCCCTGGGATGCTGTATTGATGAAAAACAGATGAACAAGATACAAAGAACTTAGTACAACATTTTATTAACTGGCTTGAAAATATGAGTCATGACTAGTAAAAGTCAACTGTAGAAACCAACTGTTAATTTCTTTCCTTGCAATAAACTTATTTTTTGAATATCAATTCCAAATGATAAATTCTATTCAAATAATTAATGGTCCCCTTTCAGCTTTCATCGAAGTATTAGTCATGTAAAAAATTCCACCAAAGATGAGTTAAGATCTTAAACTTAGTAAAAGAATGTCCCCTTTTCCCTAAGTAGATCATAAGCTCCCAAAGAGCAAGAGTAATGAAGTTGATATCATAAATGCTCCTCTTCTATCTTTGTCTTTTTTTTTTTTTTTTAATTTTTTTTTTTCCATTTTTCTGAAGCTGGAAACAGGGAGAGACAGTCAGACAGACTCCCGCATGCGCCCGACCGGGATCCACCCGGCACGCCCACCAGGGGCGACGCTCTGCCCACCAGGGGGCGATGCTCTGCCCATCCTGGGCGTCGCCATGTTGCGACCAGAGCCACTCTAGCGCCTGAGGCAGAGGCCACAGAGCCATCCCCAGCGCCCGGGCTATCTTTGCTCCAATGGAGCCTTGGCTGCGGGAGGGGAAGAGAGAGACAGAGAGGAAAGCGCGGCGGAGGGGTGGAGAAGCAAATGGGCGCTTCTCCTGTGTGCCCTGGCCGGGAATCGAACCCGGGTCCTCCGCACGCTAGGCCGACGCTCTACCGCTGAGCCAACCGGCCAGGGCTAAATTTTTTTTAATTCATTTTTTATTTATTCATTTTAGAGAGGAGAGGGAGAGACAGAGAGAGAGAGAGAGGAGAGATAGAGAGAGAGAAGGGGGAGGAGCTGGAAGCATCAACTCCCATATGTGCCTTGACCAGGCAAGCCCAGGGTTTCGAACCGGCGACCTCAGCATTTCCAGGTCGACGCTTTATCCACTGCGCCACCACAGGTCAGGCTTATCTTTGTCTTTAACCATGGTAGCTAACATAGTTTTAGCTCAGTGATTCTAAAATCAGCAAACTATAATTTGGAAGATAAATCCCTCTATAAACAACGTGAACTTAGCAGGTAAAAATGATACTTGAAGGTATGGGATACATTTTCTTCTGCTACATTTGCATAAAGTATTTGAATATTTTAACACCCCTTATTCCTACCCCTCTCTCTTGTAACTCATACATATTTCTCAGAAAAATATTTCTATTCCATTTGTAAGCCTAGAAGGTCACACTAATAACTGACAAGCATAAAAAATACTAGTGTTACTGACATACTTTATAACAGAAGAAATATCATGAAGTAAAATACAATAATCTACTGATGATTTATCATGCTCCAGGCACTGTATGCTAAATGCTGAACATGTCTATGCCAATCCCCAAAGTGACTATTATAACATACATTTCTAGATAGACAAACTGAGGCCCAAAGATGATGACTGGCCCTAGGGTATTGAGCAAAGCTAGGACCGAATCCAGGTCCACACTGGCTTCCAGTGTTTTGGGGTTTTTTTTTTCCTTTTAAGTTGAAGTAATTTTTAAAAAAATAAAATTCAACCACTGTAAGTGTACATTTGATCAAGTTTGGTAACAATGCAGCTGTGTAACTACTACTATCATAATCAAGATATAGATAGCACAGTTGATCTCCCTAAATATTTCCTTGTTCCCTTTTGCTGTTGATCCCAACCCCCAACCCATGGCCCATGGCAACCATTAATTTACTTTCTGTCCCATAGTTTTGTATATCCCTTCAACAACTTCATAGTAACGGATTCAATGTGTTTAATTTTATATAGCATAATTATTTTGAGGTTTATCCATGATGTTGCCTGTGTTAATATTTCATTTCTTTTTTATTGCTGAGTAGTACTCCATAATATGGAAATACCATAATTACCCATTCACCAGTTGTTATGGACTGAAATGGGTCCCACCTCCCAAATTCATAGATTGTAGCCCTAACTCCCTACGTGACTGTTTTTGAAGATATGGTCTCTAAAGAATTAAGGTTCAATGAGGTCATAAGGATAGGGCCCTGATCAAACAGGACTGACATCCTTATAAGGAGATACTAGGAGTGCCCATGGGTAGAGAGAAGGCCATGTGAGGTCAAAGAAAGGCAGAGGCCGTCTGCCAGCCAGGGAGAGAGGCCTCAGGAGAAACCAGCCCTGCTGGCCCCTAGATCTTGGACTTTTAGCTTCCAAAACCATGAGAAAATAAATTTCTGTGGTTTAAGCCATCAACTTTATATTTTATTATGGCAGTCCAAGTAAAGTAATACACTAGTTGATGGACATTTGAGAAGCCCTTACTCTTAAATATCAAGACTGAAAAGCCAGTATGTCAAATCTAGAAAGTCTTTGAAAGCACCCAGAAATTCCTTTAGAATTTCCACAAAATTCACTATCCTCAAAGTATTTGCTTTGGCATAATCTAAGATTAATAAAAAACACTTCTCAAGTTTTGTTTTATTTCATTATTACTACCATAGCACTACCATTTTCTATTAATCATTACAAGTAAAGTTGTTATTTTATAAATTAAAATCAGTATTTTAATAGGTATTTTTCAGAATTGGTCAGAAAATCCAATTGTAATTAACAATATGAAACTGTATCCTGTATTTTAAACAAGATTTTGCAACACTCTGCTTCACTGCTTACACAATCTTAAAAGAAACCTACAGATTTTTAATCAATCTCCCAAACAAAACAGAAATTACTTCTGTAAGCAACACAAAGATGTTCCATCTGGTTCTGCAGGAATACTTTAATCAAGAGTTAAGGCTGCCTGACCAGGCTGTGGCACAGTGGATAGAGCATCGGACTGGGATGCGGAGGACCCAGGTTCGAGACCCCAAGGTTACCAGATTGAACGTGGGCTCATCTGGTTTGAGCGAGGCTCACCAGCTTGCACCCAAGGTCACTGGCTTGAGCAAGAGGTTACTTGGTCTGCTGTAGCCCCACAGTCAAGGTACGTATGAGAAAGCAATCAATGAACAACTAAGGTGTTGCAATGAAAAACTGATGATTGATGCTTCTCATCTCTCTCCGTTCCTGTCTGTCTGTCCCTGTCTATCCCTCTCTCTGACTCTCTTTCTGTCTCTGTAAAAAATTTAAAAAAAATTTAAAAAAGAGTTAAGGCACGGGAAGAAAGTAGCTCACGTGAGCCTCTTCCAATCATTTTTCTTTAAGAAGTAGAACCTTAAAGTAGAATCTCCTCCACTCTCTCCTCCAACAAATGAATCCTAACAAATACGAGACATCTGTTTCCTGAACAAGACTATTCAGGTCGAAGCAACACAGGGCCCCAGGCCCCACCTGTCAGGTATCCTTCTCCCACTGAGGCCCTTCACATACCTCCCTGGGTGCTCGGGTCCCACACACCATGGTTGGAAAACCAAAGATCCATACTCCATGGTAGGACCAGTCTTACTAGTTACAAAGTTCTTTCTTATACTTGCCTTTTATCCTTACTCATACACCCCAACTTAATCCTACTCTTATTTGAGGGTCATTACTCTATTTACTTTTGGTTGTTTCTTTTCTAGAATGAAGATATATTCAGCTATTCTTCATAAAAAATGGTTTCCATACCCCGTGTCATCCTGAGCATTCACCTTTGCATAAACCTAATCTTCTGGTAAGATAACCTTTTTTTTTAAATTTATTCATTATATAGTGAGAAGAGAGACAATGGGAGGTAGGGAGGAGCAAGAAGCTTCAACTTCTGTATGTGCCTTGACCAGGCAAGCCCAGCGTTTTGAACCAGTGATCTCAGCATTCCAGGTCAGTGCTTTTTCCACTGTGCCACCACAGGTCAGACTGGTAAGATAACATTTGTCCAAGCTTCTCATGGAAACATCCAAGGCCCTTCACCATCTGACCCCTAACCACTTTTCAGATCCTCATTCATACCATTCCACACATTAGACCCATATATTTCTGTCACACCAATCCAATCTACTCTTTTGATAGTATTATTATGATACAGGGTGGGGCAAAAAATAGGTTTATAATTGTATGGGAAATGATACAGTAATTACTAAATAGTAAGTATAAACTCTTTTGTGGACTCATAACTATAAATCTACTTTACCCCATCCTATATAATAAGTACCACACAGTCAGCACAAGAATCTCAACATCTTAACATCTGTTCTTCTCTATTCCCTAGGAAACCCCTAACCCCTCTGTTCATTTCCATACACTGTTTTCCTGCCTTGTCCAAAATGCAATTCAAGGCTTAGCTATACCATCTTGCAGTGTCCACACACACCTAGTATTAAGTTACTTTCTAAACTACTTTTACCATGTAGGTTACTAATAGTAGAGCTTTAATATGTGACATGTTAATCAAAGAAATCATTCTGAACTTCTAAGTCCATTTCCTAAAGTCCTAATTAAAATAAAAAAAAATCATTCAAAATGTGTATGTCTAACAAGATTTCTCTGGAAACAAACGTAGGTGAAGAATTTCTGCATTAGACTACTACCACTGGTGGGAGAGGTTGGGCATCCACACCTGTTCGCTCCAGGTGAGGTCTGAGCCTTCACACCTGTGACCTAATAGCATTCCAGAGAATGATTAACTGCCAACCTACTTTTATTTCAGTAGCATGACGTTAAATGACACAATAACTGCCCCCCACAAAGCAAGAAATCAAGAAAAGCCATGAGGATTCTAATCACATACCAGAGATTTTATATTTTACACACACCAATCTGTCCAAATCAGGTCTGAAGTTGCTCACTACAGAGTTATGCACTTAAATCCTTGGTATACGTTCTCAAAGAAACCATCTTCTCTGAAGTACTATGCCAAAATCTCATGAGGTCTCTTCAAGTTTTATATAAATACTCAATTTCTAGGCTCTTCAGGATGGCCAATACTTGCTAATCTCGCCTTTCTGAACCCCCAAACAACAGGGAACTATTCCAGAGAGAAGAGACAGTGAACAGAATCCACTAGTGCTAGTGTGCTCAGGAGCCTAGGCTCCCGGCCCTGGTCAGTGCCCCTGTCTCCGCCCTGTCAACAGCCTGCTCTCGTGTGGGAAGGAGGGTACCTTTATGCAAGAAAGCTACGGAATGGAAAGGACCTGACCTGAGAATCTGGGAAGAGCTCCAGCAACACGAGAGCTGCTCACATCCATCATCCCTGCCCTGGGCTCAGCAACAGCTTCTGACCTGAACTTGGCAAAACCTCAGGGAACAATAAAAGCAGACTAAGCTTTGAGGGGAAAGAAAGAATAGGAGGGGATGGGTGGGCACAGCCCTTCCTTGATTCCTTCCTGCTCAGAAAGAGATAGGCAAGGTGAAAGTGGGTGGCACCTGATTTATCAAGAGGTAACTACTTCAAACTGTGATCTTTCGGCCCTGGCCGGTTGGCTCAGCGGTAGAGCATCGGCCTGGCGTGCAGGGGACCTGGGTTCGATTCCCAGCCAGGGCACATAGGAGAAGCACCCATTTGCTTCTCCACCCCCCCCCCCCTTCCTTCCTCTCTGTCTCTCTCTTCCCCTCCCTCAGCCAAGGCTCCACTGGAGCAAAGATGGCCCAGGCACTAGAGTGGCTCTGGTCTTGGTAGAGCGACGCCCCGGAGGGGCAGAGCATCGCCCCCTGGTGGGCGTGCCGGGTGGATCCCGGTTGGGCGCATGCAGGAGTCTGTCTGACTGTCTCTCCCCGTTTCCGGCTTCAGAAAAATACAAAAAACAAACAAACAAACAAAAAAACCTGTGATCTTTACATCCACCCCCCACTCACCCTTCACAGCCAGGTTTCATCCTAGATCAATTAAATTACAGTCTGTAGCGCGGGGTCACTGCTTTTTGCTATTTTGGTTCTCATTTTCGTTGTATAACCAGGATTAAAAATTAGAGCTACCTCAGAAGAAAAAAAAAAAAAGGGTGGGGGAAGACAATGGAGGAAGGACGGAGCAAAGAATAGCATTTGTTAGGCGTGTACTTCTAGCTAGGTTTGGTAATAGGAGTACTGCACACTTAAACCTTACCGTTTGTAAAGACAAGGTTAACATGTTCATTTTAAATAAAAAACAAGTAACCTGCCCAATATCACATAGCAAATAAGTAATGGGTCGAGGATTTAAACCCAGATCTGTTTGCCCCCCAACATATTGGGCTGAAAAAAACAACTTTAGTTAGATAACAAAGGTATATGTATGTGGAAAATAACAGAGAAAAGGCAAAGCTATGTCTACTTAACTTTACCTAGGGGCCACCTATATACCAAGTCTTTAAAAGTCTCAGACTCCCAGCCTGCATAGATTAGAGGCCTCAATGGCAGTATGGCTACAACTCCTGCCACTGACGAGGAAGACTACGTTCTGAAAATAAAACTGACCCTTTTGGAAGTGCGCTCATTCTCCACAATCAATAGAGTATTATTGAGCTACTCTTATAAAAGAGCTAAATGACTGAGGTTGCTGGTTCAAAACCCTGGGCTTGCTTGGTCAAGGCACATATAGGAGCTGATGCTTCCTGTTCTTCCTCCCTTCTCTCTCTCTCCTCTCTAAAATGAATACATGAATAAAAATTAAAAATAAAATAAAAAGCCTAAAAAAAAGAAGAGAGCTAAATGAAACCTGAGTGATCTTTTTGGGAAAACCCAAGAGTAAAAATCACACTGGGCCTGACCTGTGGTGGCGCAGTGGATAAAGCATTGATCTGGAATGCTGAGGTCACTGGTTCAAAACCCTGGGCTTGCCTGGTCAAGGCACATATGGGAGTTGATGCTTCCTGATCCTTCCCCCCTTCTCTCTCTCCCCCTGCCTCTCTAAAATAAATAAATAAACAAATAAATAAATCGCACTGGATTTAAGGGACAGGTTGGCAGAATTCATTTGATCTTACCCAAAAAGCTGAGAAGCAATGGTTGGCAGATTAAAGTATATGTCCAAGCCATAGGTGGCTATTGCTGGCTGTATGACATAAGGAAGTTCCTTTACATTTTTAAGAAAATGAAGACACTGTCATGTTTTAAACAAGGTCGCAGTAAAGATGAAATGAATGACCATCATGGCAAAGGAAAATGAATCATGAAGCATTCTTAAAACTTGTTGAAATCTAGACAACTCTAAGAAGTCTCCCACTGTATCTTAGAAACTACATTTCAGTTTCATTACTGTATCACATAGCCACGTTTGTCTGAATATAAGAACAGTCCTGGGGTAAAACTGGTGCTCAAGGAAAGCAGGTTTTGACCATGTCCTGGCAACAAGGAAGAACACAGGGAAAAGTAGGTAACTTTTCGGTTTCCTGCATCTTTGTTATTAGGTTGGAAGCACCCAATTCCTGGCAATTTAGACATATTCACATATACACAAAGAACTTCTTCCAAATTCCAATAAAGTCAGTCAAGACTGTTTCAGATTTCACTTATTTACAATGTTCAATGTCAGGCTATGTATACCAGGCTTATTACAGAGGATTTATTAAGCATTCAGAGCATAAATAAGGTGAGAGGTCATATTAGAAAAATAATTTTTGCAAAGGCAGTGAATGTGTGTGTTTGTGTTAAACCAGTATAAAAAGAATACAACCACTCTTAACAATCGAGTATTTAAAGCAGTGGCTACAATCCTCAACCTGGAGGCAGAAAGTGCTGCTCCGGGCTTCCTCATGTTACTCTAGCCAACTTTCCTAGTCTCTTGATCCTCAGCTTCCCTGTTTGTAAAACGAGAGGTTAAAACAAAACAAAACAACAATGTCCTTGGGCATCCTACTATTGTCATGTACAACATCCACCCAAATATTTTGAAACTTCAGTACTTGCATGTTATAGAACATTACATCTCTCTCATATCAGCATTTTTCCTTTTATTAAATTATTTTATTTTGTTTATTTTTAAAAGATTTTATTTCTTGATTTCACAGAGAGAGAGAGAGAGAGGATGAGGATGGGGAGCAAGAAGCAGCAACTCACAGTTGCTTCACTCTACTTGTTCATTGCTGTTTCTCATATGTGCCTTGACCAGGCAAGCCCAGGGTCTTGAACTTGGGACCTCAGCATTCCAGGTCGACTCTCTATCCACTGTTCATGACAGGGCAGGCTATTTTTCATTTTTAATTAGCCATCATTTATAATATATTCATATCACAACTAAATATTAATTTTACTTCTAAATATGTTCAGCTAGAAATAAGCAGCACTGAATCTTGTCTTCTAAAAATTCAAAATATTTGAAGACAATGTCTTTAAGAATCTCAAAATAATTTCTCCACTATCTTAGTACTCTGCTAAAAAATTATTTACTTATATTCCCTTATGGTGAACAGAAATACAATGTACTCTTCAAACTTTGGAAAATTCCATTTGGAATTCTAGCAACGCTGGCTCTATTCCCATTCTGGCATAAAAGCATCATGTGTTCAGCTCCGTCCGCCACTTCTCAGCTGTGCCTCTCACCCAGGAGTTCACTCCCAGAGAATGAAAGGGAGGGGGAAGAGCAGTCTCTGCTCAACACAAAAGTTCATGCTAAAATCCTTTAATATTTCCTCTTTTGATTCAACAAATACTCTGACAGCCTTTGGTTCAAATAGAAATATAAGATAAATCTTCTAATATATGTTCAAGGTGTTAATAAAGAGGAAAAAAGGTGCAAGACAGCGTAATCTAAAGCTCCAAGTTTCTTGCTGCATCAGCTAGGTATAAGTTGTATAACAATCAATGACGTCAATGTTTCTCAAGAGAGTTTTTTTTGAGATATTAAAATTTTAAGTCTCCAGACTGTCCACATTTTATTCTATGACTCCTCAATTTATCAGTGTTTTAAAACACTGATAAGGCAGACTGAGGACAAACAACCATTTCTGTCCATCACAGCGAAAGTGGCACTTCAAATTTCTCATTCACCTCTTGTATCTTGGAATAGACTATAGTTGCAAGGGGAAAGATATCAGAAAATAAATGTCCTTCACACTTCTAACTTCAATAAAATTGAATCTCTGTTACATTATAAAGCTACTGTCTTTAAAATATCACTCCCTGGCATATCTTCTCTAAGACTATGCCCCCTACTTCTGAAATGTAGCAGGAATAATAACTCATGTGTACATGTGCCTAATCTCACCTAAATCTCACAGGAGTGATGAGGTAGTGAAAGTGAGTATCACTGTCGTCTTACAGGGTTTTGAACTAGGAGAGGCTTAGAAGATTCAGAGACTTGCTCAACTAGATGCCATTCTTATTACATGACTCTTTCAAGATTTAAACCTTCACTTTTGTCCACTGAAGGGGGACAATATTACTTCAAAATATTCTTGAAGCTGTGTATTTTATGTCTCTATAGATTAGCTTACATTTTCTAGAACTTTATATTAATGGAATCACCTAGAATGTACGATATTTTTGTTCAGCTTTTTAACTCAGCATAATTATATTAAGTCATTCGTGTTGCTGCATGCATCAACAGTTCATCTTTTTTACTGCTGAACATTATTCCATTATATGAATGTACCACAATTTTGTTTATTCTCCAACTGAAGGACATTTAGATGATAGTTTTGGCTGCAATGAATAATGCTAATAATAAAGACACATACACGTCTTTGTGTGGACATGTGTTTTCACTTATGCTCTTGGGTAAACCTCTAGGAGAACTGCTGAATCATACAGTAGGTGTGTGTGTAACTTTTTATTTTTATATATTTTTAATATTTATAAAAAAATTTTAAAGACTTTATTTATTCATTATAGAGAGAAGAGAGCGAGAGAGAAGGGGGGAGGAGCAGGAAGCATCAACTCCCATATGTGCCTTGACCAAGCAAGCCCAATATTTCAAACCAGTGACCTCAGGATTCCAGGTTGACACTTGATCCACTGCGCCACCAGAGGTCAGGCCAATGTTTAACTTTTAAGAAACTGCCAAATTGTATCAAAGAAGAGAACAAAGATACAAGATACATACAGTCATCTGCTGCCATTGTGTGCTATACCTCTGTGGCTGAATATTCTACAGCCAGGTACTTCCTACAAACAGAATACATTGCCCTGGCCGGTTGGCTCAGCGGTAGAGCGTCGGCCTAGCGTGCGGAGGACCCGGGTTCGATTCCCGGCCAGGGCACACAGGAGAAGCGCCCATTTGCTTCTCCACCCCTCCGCCGCGCTTTCCTCTCTGTCTCTCTCTTCCCCTCCCGCAGCCAAGGCTCCATTGGAGCAAAGATGGCCCGGGCGCTGGGGATGGCTCTGTGGCCTCTGCCCCAGGCGCTAGCGTGGCTCTGGTCGCAACATGGCGATGCCCAGGATGGGCAGAGCATCGCCCCCTGGTGGGCAGAGCGTCGCCCCTGGTGGGCGTGCCGGGTGAATCCCGGTCGGGCGCATGCGGGAGTCTGTCTGACTGTCTCTCCCTGTTTCCAGCTTCAGAAAAATGCAAAAAAAAAAAAACAAAACAAAACAAAACAGAATACATTGCTGACAGTTTGGGATTTTTTGTTGTTGTTGGTTTAAGAGAGAAAGAGGAACAGACAGGGACAGACAGACAGGAAGAGAGAGAGATGAGAAGCATCAACTCATGGTTGCAGCACTCTGGATATTCGTTGACTGCTTTCTCATATGTGCCCTGACGGGGGGGGGGGGGGGGAGGGGGGCTCCGGCCCTGCCAGTGACCCGTTGCTCAGGACAGTGACCTTGGGCTTGGGCCAGTGACCTTGGGCTTGGGCCAGTGACCATGGGGTCACATTTGTGATCCCACCTTCAAGCCAGAGACCTTGGGGTTTTGAACCTGGGTCCTCAGCATCCCAGGTTGACATTATGTCCACTGCGCCACTGCCTAGTCAGGCAAGTTTTCTTTTTTAGTAGTAAGAAATATGTACTAGTACTATAGCTTAGCCATTTACCTACTGTAGGACATCTTGGCTGCTTCTCTGATAGTTTGATTTTAGTGATATGGAGGCCATAGTTTTACTTCTTTACCTGTTCCATTTCAGTTGCTAGCACACTGAAATTTTCTCACCTTCCATATTTAAAGCAATTAAAACTATTCTAGGTAAGATAACATGTCATTTTAAAACCATGCTTGTTGCCTGACAAGGCAGTGGAACAGTGGATAGAGCATTGGACTGGGGCGCGGGGGGGACCCAGGTTTGAAACCCTGAGGTTACGGTTGTATTGGAATAGCGAGAAACAGATGTCCTGCCACACAATCAAGAAGCCAAATTAAGGAGTCTTTATTAATGCCAGCTGCATGACTGCACGGAGACTAAAGCCTTCCAATTCAAGCGGTCGCAAATACAGTCTGGGGCTAGCTTTTAAAGGCAAAATTACACACTGATTGGGGAATGGGGAGGAGAGGAAGCATAGCAGTAGGACAAAGCAGTGAAACAAGCTTTCTTACAATGTTTTTCTATAGGGTTAACTCAGGGAGAAACATTCTGATAACACCTGCAACCTTGCAAAGCTAGTCCAAGGCCACAGTCTGGGAGACCAGCCTCAAGGCCAGGAATAGGGAGTCTTTTTAGAAAAGTCCTGCCAAAAGTCTCTTTGTTTTAGAGAAAGTAAGTTCTGCTAAGAGTTATTCATGCTAAGGGCCTTTCTTTCAATATTTCAGTCGTCAACTTAAGCGCAGGCTTATTCGGCTTGAGTGCAGGCTCACCAGCTTGAGACCCAGGGTCACTGGTTTGGGCCTGGAGTCCCTGGTTTGAGCAGGGGGTCACTAGCTCTGTTGTAGCCCTGCGGTCGGGGCACATGGGGGAGGGCAGTCGATGAATAACTAAGGAGCTGCAACAAAGAATTGATGCTTCTCATCTCTCCCTTCCTGTCTGTCTGTCCCTCTCTATCCCTCTGTCTCTCTCTGTCACCAATAAATAAATAAACTGCCAAATTGTTGTCCAAAATGGCTATACCATTTTACATTCCAAGCATCACTGTATAGCACCTTTAAAAGTGCCAAATATCATAACAGACAGAAACTCTAAGCTCCAAAGAAGGTTTACATTCCAAGGTCAGGAGACAGAGGCAGCAAGCATTTCATGCAGAAAAAATGATTCACACTAAAAGAGATAATAATGTACCCCAGTTCAGTCACTGCAGCCCAAGAGTGACTTGTAGGTGTGCTGCCTTAAATTCCATCAGGAAGCCTGACCAGGTGGTGGTGCAGTGGATAGAACATTGGACTGGAACGCGGAGGACCCAAGTTCAAAACCCTGAGGTCCCCGACTTGAGCACAGTCAAGGCACATATGAGAAAGCAATAAATGAACAACTAAGTAGCTGCAACAAAGACTTGCTGCTTCTCATCTCCCTCCCTCCCTATCTGTCTGTCCCTATCTGTCCCCGTCTCTCTCTTTTTCTCTGTCACACACACACACACACACACACACACACACACACACACACACACACACACACAAATTCCATCAGGAAAACCTCTCTAAATATAAGCAATGTTAAGAAAAACTCATGCTTTGAAAGTCTAACATGCAATGAAAGGGAAATCTTAAAAAGGCAGCAATAAATCTGATGTAAGCCATTACAGAAGCAGCTCACCTGAGCATTATTTACTACTCAGTTGCAATGTTAAACTTTACAAGATTAATACAGGTATACCTGTTTTACTGCACTTCACTTTATTCTGCTTCACAGATGTTGCGTTTTTCACAAATCAAAGCCAAGACCCAGCACCAGGAAACAGACTGCGACTCACTTTAATTCTGTGGTCTGGACCAGAGGTCCGCCTGGTATATAGCCACTTTAGTGATCACTATCTCACTTTGCAGGCGGAGAAAGCAGAGGCAGTGGAGTTAAGAAGGTGGCCCTAAGGTCATATAGCTTGCAAGAAGTGGAACTGAACCTGCCTGACCCTGGACAATGCTTCTCATGGCTCTGCTTATTCACTGCCCTCTCTGTAGGTTTCACAGACCTTCCAGCCTGCTGGGAAGAGACCTCCCTAAAGCTGAACGATATTTTCCCTTAAGCCACAATATTTCTAGTATTGTACTCATCAAACAACTTTCTGATACTAAACTGTTTCCAAGCCCATTCTCTACTTGGAAAAAGAGGAGTTGACCAGTCAAAAGGAATCAAGTGGATACACTCAGCAGGGATTATCTCTTAGAGTAAATTACAATACCAGACATTCTGATTTTGAATATTAATTTGACCATAAATTCGGATCATACAACTAATCAATATCCTTTACTGAGGACTATCAATCATAACAGAGGTAAAATCACCAAGTCAGTCATCAATCCTGTACAAGCCCACAACTGCTAAATTCAACTAGATACAGGGGGTCCTCAGGTTACGACAGTCTTTACATATGATGTTTCGAGTTTACAACAATCCCATAAAAACTTGAAAAAATTGAGACATGTGTTTCAGCTTACGCCATTAGTGTCGTACTTACAGATTATGTGGGCAAACTAGTTTGGTTGCATGTAGCGGAAAAATACGCAGTAACGCAGTATATGAGTGTACTGGCGCCTCCCAGTACACTTACATACACCATTTGGGACTGTTACTACAGTACAGTGTACAATATGGTATATTTATATCCTTTTCCTTTTTCTGTGGCTTAGTTGTGTTTTGATGTTCTAGATCGGGGTAGTCAACCTTTTTATACCTACCGCCCACTTTTGTATCTCCGTTAGTAGTAAAATTTTCTAGCCGCCCACCGGTTCCACAGTAATGGTGATTTATAATGTAGGGAAGTAACTTTACTTTACAAAATTTATAAAGCAGAGTTACAGCAAGTTAAAGCATATAATAATAATTACTTACCAAGTACTTTATGTCAAATTTTCGCTAAGTTTGGCAGAATAAATCTTTATAAAACAACTTACTATAGTTAAATCTATCTTTTTATTTATACTTTGGTTGCTCTGTTACCGCCCACCATGAAAGCTGGAACACCCACTAGTGGGCAGTAGGTGCCAGGTTGACTACCACTGGTCTAGATTTTGATTTTACAACTGTGTTAGAATAGATAAGTGACTTAGGCTAGGGTGTGTTTTGACTTATACCAAAATTCAAGTTGCATCACTTGTAGAAACAGAACTGTCATAACCCAAGGACCCCCTGTACTTAGAGAGTAAAGAGAAAACAAGCTGACTGGTGGTCACGCAGTGGATAGAGTGTTGGTGACTGCTGAGGTCACCAGTTCAAAACCCCAAGCCCCCGGGCTGAGTGTGGGCACACCAGCTTGAGTGGGGGTTGCTGGTACCTGTCTTCCCATCAAGTATAGAGAGCTGAGGATATGATGTTTCAAAGAGATTTGGGTTCAGGCAAAATCAAGGAAGTATGAGAAGGACAGAAAAGTTTTTGAAGACAGTGAATCGCAGTGTTAGGTACAGAGTTAGGGAGCATGGATTTTGCATAACAAAAACATGTAGGAAAGAAAAGAACTACAACTGACTCACATTTCTTTTGTTGTAAATTTAAACATTGACTCGATTCTCTTAGCCAATCCCTTCCTGTCTGAAAATACAGTTCAACTTCAATCCAGTATCTTTCAATAATCACAAATTCTGAATTAATAATGTTTCAATGACTTGTGACTTCATTTTAATTATTACTATATGAGGGTTGAAGGAAAAGGACATGCCAGTCACAGGACAAGACAATAAGTGCTAGGCCAACAAATGACAGGCATAAGAAGGAAGACAAAAAAAAAAATATAGGCGTGTCTGCGTATGTATTACATACCTAAGTCATCAGATGGGCGGGCCTGACTATACAAAAGAGGAAAGAAAAAAAAAGTTTCATCACAGCAAATATGTCGAAGCCTATGGGTCTCACAAATATCTACCAAGAAGGGTATTTTGTTTATCCTGATCACTTCAAGTTTCAATCAACTTGGAAAGAGAACTGATGTAAGTAATATAAATATCAAACTCTGTTTGTTTCTATGATTAACTCTGAAAAGCCCACAGGGCAGCACTCGGAATCCTTTGAAGGCAGATACACAATGATATCTGTCATAAAGTTGTTAATATGTATAACCCTTCAACATCTGACATAGATATTGGCAAAATAACCCTTCTGGTATTCTAAATATATTACAGAATCTTCACTCTGAAAGCCATCATTAAGATGACCCAATTTAGCCCTGGCAGGATAATTCTGTCGGTCAGAGCGTCATCCCGAAGCACAGAGGTTGCCAATTCGATACCCAGTCAGGGCACATATAGGAACAGCTCGATGTTCCTGTCTTTCTCTCCCTTACTCTCCCTTCCCCTCTCTCTAAAAATCAATAATAATAATAAAATAGATGACGTAATTCAGTCCCCTTTTCTTACAGATGAGAAAATTTAGAGGCTAAAAGGGGCATTTTAAGTAAAAAGCACAAAGTGGAAAGAATATAAACAAGATCTCTTATTTAAAAGCAGAGAATTAGCCTGGCCAGATAAGAGCATCCTCCCGAAGCACAGAGGTTGCTGGTTCGATCCCTGGTCAGTGCACATGCAGGAACAGATCAAGTTCTTGTCTCTCTCTCTCTCTCCTCTTCCTTTCTCACTAAAATCAATAAATTAACATTAAAAAATAACAAACAGGCCCTGGCCGGTTGGCTCAGCGGTAGAGCGTCGGCCTGGCGAGCAGGGGACCCGGGTTCGATTCCCGGCCAGGGCACATAGGAGAAGCGCCCATTTGCTTCTCCACCCCCACCCACCCCCTCCTTCCTCTCTGTCTCTCTCTTCCCCTCCCACAGCCAGGGCTCCACTGGAGCGAAGATGGCCCGGGCGCTGGGGATGGCTCCTTGGCCTCTGCCCCAGGCACCAGAGTGGCTCTGGTTGCGGCAGAGCGACGCCCAGGAGGGCCAGAGCGTCGCCCCCTGGTGGGCAGAGCGTTGCCCCTGGTGGGCGTGCCGGGTGGATCCCAGTTGGGCGCATGCGGGAGTCTGTCTGTCTCTCCCCGTTTCCAGCTTCAGAAAAAACAAACAAACAAACAAACAACAGAGCCTGACTAGGCGATGGTACAGTGGATAGAGCGTCGGACTGGGATGTGGAGGACGCAGGTTCGAGACCTCAAGGTCGCCAGCTTGAGCGCGGGCTCATGTGGTTTGAGCAAAAGCTCACCAGCTTGGACCCAAAGTCTCTGGCTAGAGCAAGGGGTTACTTGGTCTGCTGAAGGCCCGCGGTCAAGGCACATATGAGAAAGCAATCAATGAACAACTTAGGTGTCACAATACGCAATGAAAAACTAATGATTGATGCTTCTCATCTCTTCATTCCTGTCTGTCTGTCCCTGTCTATCCCTCTGACTCTCTCTCTGTCTCTGTAAAAAAATAAAAATAAATAAAATAAAAGTAAAAAACAACAGAATTAAGAGACTCAAATCAAAGAGAATCAAAACCATAAATTATATTCTTTGCCTCTTGCAAAAGAGGACTCATCTCATGTCAAATGAGATCTTTTGTCAAACACACACTCATTCCTTCAGGCAGACACACTACCACGCTGCTCTTTCCTTTCACACTCAACCCTAAGTCCCGTCACCACCTGAAGTATTTTCATAAACTTGCACAAAATCGCCGAAGCACCCAAGTTAAGCGTGCCTATTAATCTTCACCCCAGTCAAGCTACTTCTAGAAAAAGAAAAAGAAATTAGAGGTAGCATAATCTAAATGTCAAGTGAGCTTACTTTTAGAGATTAGAAAATAGAGGTAAATATCTGGAATTTTTATTGTTTCCAAGATCCTCCAAAGAGGGAATAATACTAGCTCTTGAGAACCCAATGTGCATGCAGTAAATTAGAACCTGCATCATCAAGGCCAGGTGTTACCTGAAGTGCTCGCCAGGAGGCAGGCTGCATGTCAGAGCTAAAAGAAATGTGCTATATTTTAGGAGACAACCTAAAATCTGCCTTAAGGAACTCCATTGGCATTTTAACATCCTACTCAAGCAAGAGGAGAGGGGTAACATTGTACACAACCTTAGGTTTACCAGTATGCCCACCATGTGTATCAAGACTTAGCTTGTATAACTGAGAGGATAAGAGTGGACATGATATCGTTCATTTGATAGAGGAGAACACTTACATCAATGGCTTAGATAGGTCTTTCTGACAAATGACAAATTTTAGCTTAAATGACATCAACAGTGGTGATTCTCCGAGGAAAGCCTAACGTGAAAGTATGCACTAGGAACATCAAAGAATGAAACACTGGCCCACTCAAGCGGAAGTGGGAAGGCTCACCATGATACCTGTCTTTCCCATCAAGTGAGGAGGACATGATGTCTTCGGAAAAGTATTGAGTCCGCAGACACTTGGAAGGAGAACTGATGCCAGCCAGATATTTCTTCCAGTATTAATTAATACAGTAACTTTCTGGTCAAGAAGGTTCTGATGCTCCAGAACTCAATCCAACAATTACCAACAAAAATATTTCTAACCTGCAAAGCTGTTGATACCTATACGCCATGTAAACACCACTAATGGGAAACCCCTGATGTCCATCCCGTTTGAAGTACCTGCTGACTATCTACCAAAATGAGAAAATTCTGAGTTTTGTATAAATAAATTCACTTAGCCATTCACCTTCTCTACTCCACTCCCTCTCTCCCTTCACCTCCTCTCTTTCTTTCTCCTCTTTCCTTATTCCACCCCAATGGTATGCAGCAGGGGTCAGCGAAGTTCTCGGTAAAGGGCCAGACAATAAATAATTTAGGCTTTTGGGGCTCTGCCATTGTAACACAAAAGTAACTACAGACAATCCACAAGTGAATGGGCGTGGCTGTGTTTTAATAAAAGCTTTTTACAAAAACAGGCAGTAGGCCAGATTTGGCCCCAGGGCTATCCTTTGTCAACTGACCTTGGTATACAGTAGCCATTCTCAAACTGTAGCTTCCCTCAGAACCACCTATAGGCCTCGTTAATACACAGATTTCTGGGCCCCATCCTTAAAGTTTATGGTTCAGCGGGTCTGTAGTAGGACCTGAGGGTCTGCATTTTAAATAAGTTCCCAAACGCTGTTGATGCTGCTGACCCAGTGACCACACTTGGAGAACCACTGGTATAAAATGGTCTATATATAGTGCACTCGTTAGAAGGTTGACATGTAATAGACAATTTAAAAAGTGGAAAAAACATGCTATAAATTTGACTGCTAATTTCATAGAATATTTCACACGAAGACTTACTGTTTAGTGCCATGATATTATCTGTTCCTGGATGATGGAAATTTATTCCCATGCGTCCTAAAAAAATAAAATAATTTTATTTTAGGCATGAAGAAAATAATGCTTAATATAATCATTTCAAATACATTATAAAATATGAACATTACAAAAAGCTAAAACAAATTATAACAAACAATGCTATCAAAGGCCACAGCGATTACAAGTTTATAAATCAACTCATAAAATATACACATGAAAAATCTTAAAACAAAGCCAAAGTCTAAATAACAACAAATAAACAAACAAAAAATAAGAAGCTTCCATTATAAACAACTGAAATTTTAATGCATCTCCCACATTCCAATTTAAAAATATGCCAACTACCTGGATTAAGCATTTTATTTAAACAACCATACATAGTGCCCTTCAAATTCAATTAACAAAATAATGAATTCAAGAAATAAACTTGAAGCTTAGAGGTAATAAAAAGATAAAGGCTTCATAGTGACTCAAAAATGCAACAAACCAGAATGGCAATTGGAAGATAGATGGTAAAATTTATATAATGGACTAGGGAACAACTGTCTTAAAAATTAAGGGTTTTTATCACTGCCCCTATCACTAACTAGTTGTATGACCTTGGGCATAATGCTTGTCTTCAGACCTTTGTCCTTTTAGTAGTAACAGGGGTCTCAAACTTCTGCCCACACTGGCTGGCTACCTGTGTTTGTATAATTGCTCCAAGCTAAGAATAATTTTTACTTTTTTTTTTTTTTTCCTGAGGCTGGAAATGGGAGAGACAGTCAGACAGACTCCCGCATGCGCCCGACCAGGATCCACCCAGCACGCCCACCAGGGGGCGACGCTCTGCTCACCAGGGGGCGACGTTCTGCCCCTCTGCGGCGTAGCTCTGCCGCGACCAGAGCCACTCTAGCACATGGGGCAGAGGCCGAGGAGCCATCCCCAGTGCCCGGGCCATCTTTGCTCCAATGGAGCCTTGGTTGCGGGAGGGGAAGAGAGAGACAGAGAGGAAGGGGGGAGGGGAAATGGAGAAGCAAATGGGCGCTTCTCCTATGTGCCCTGGCCGGGAATCGAACCCGGGTCCCCCCCGCACACCAGGCCTACGCTCTACCTCTGAGCCAACCGGCCAGGGCTAATTTTTACATTTTTAAAAGGTTGTAAAAACAAAATTTATGTGCAACAGAGACCATGTGGCCCACAGGCCTAAAATATTTCCCCTCTGGCCCTTTACAAAGTTTGCCAACCTGTGACAAGAAAAAATCAGGTATTTCAACTAATAGCTTCCAGGGTTAAGAATGGAAGATAACAGATATTTGGTTTGCTTCTTCATTAATTATTTAGGAAAAGAAGGCAGATGTATCAAAAGAAAAATAAAACAGAGTCTATATGGGAAAATGTACTTAGTAAGTTTTCTTGACCAATTCCTATAACGAAATCATTACTGAAATAATGCATTTGTAATAAAGCTAGTAGTATCTACAAACTTGGCTCTGCAAGGTTTTCATGTCCAACCATATCAAGAATTACCCTGAAATTCACAGAAAAATGTTAATTTTAGGTCACTGTTTGTTTTTTAATTGAGAGGTGGGGAGGTAGGGAGGCAGAAACAGAGCCCCGCATGCACCCCAACCATGTATCCCAACCAGGATCTACCTGCCAAGCCCCCTGCAGGGAGATGCTCTGCCCATCTTGGGCCACTGCTCTGTTGCTAGGCAACTGAGCTATTTTGGCATCTGAGGAGAGGGTACGGAGCCATCCTCAGCACCCGGGGCCAACTTGCTCAAACCATTCAAGCCATGGCTGTGGGAGCGGGAGAGAGAGAGACAGAGAAGGAGGGGGAAGGGAGAGGGGGAGGGGGGAGAAGCAGATGGTTGCTTCTCCAGTGTGCCCTGACCAGGAATTGAACCCAGGACTTCCACATGCCAAGCCAACGCTCTACCACTGAACCATCCGGCCAGGGCCCACTACCACTGTTTAAATAAATGTCAACAGTACTTGGGGGAGAGTGATACAGAGACAGTGGGAGATAAGGAAGAAACCATTGATTTTTATAACAAATACAGTGTTATATATAATTGCAAAAGGTCAGTCATCATTTGGTATTAAACTTTGTTATGGTGTACTAGAGGCAAACAGCATTATCAATCTCTTCTGGCCCAAAAGGGAAAAATCAGTCTACAAAATATAGTGTTTGCCTCAAATAAAAGGGGGGAATCATTAATTCCTAGTCAAATCAAACCCATCCTAATCTCTTAAAGAAGATCTTCAGGTCACAGTATTTTGTGAAAGGTCATTTCATATTAAGGGACAGGAAAAAACAAAACTCTCATAAGTGTAATGTTGCTTGTATTAATGTGTGTATGTGTTTGTGTGTGTGTTTGATAGAGTAATTAAGAATGGAAAAATCAACAGCTGATGGATTCTGATGAAACTGTTCCAATTTTACTATGCAATATTAAACAACTTTCAAGAAAAATTATTTTTAATTTCTATTATTTTAAACTTCCTTATCATGAAGACATTATATCATTATATCTAACTCTAGTTTTGTAGAAACTATTTTGCTAACATTTATATTGTGGTGAAATTCTTTTTTATAATAAATCATAATATTTTCTACAGAAAGTCATCATATTAGCAATGAATCATCTCTTAATAATAGAATTGTGTTATATTTTTTAAAATCAATTTTGTAGATCTTTTCATATATACTATAGAAGCTATTAGGAGTTTCAAAAATTATCCAGTTAAAAAGATACATTTAACAGTATTTATATATACAAACTACCTAGTGTTAAGACACATTTAACAGTATCTATGTGTCTTATATTTTTCCAGCTTCTAAGTCAATTTAGAGCCCTTAAAAATTATAGTATGTAACAAGTGCTATTTCCTACCACCACCTTGATCAAAAACTATTATATTGAATAAAAATATTTGCGGCCCTGGCCAGTTGGCTCAGCGGTAGTGCATTGGCCAGGCATGTAGAAGTCTCAGGTTTGATTCCCAGCTAGGGCACACAGGAGAAGCACTCATCTACTCCTCCACCCTTCCCCCTCTACTTTCTCTCTATCTCTCTCTTCCCCTCCCGCAGCCAAGGCTCCATTGAAGCAAAGTTGGCCCGTGCACGAAAGATGGCTCCATGGCCTCTGCCTCAGGCGCTATAATGGCTCCAGTTGCAGTGGAGCAACGGCCCAGATGGGCAGAGCTTTGCCCCCTAGTGGGCATGCCGAGTGGATCCGGTCAGGTGCATGCAGGAGTCTGTCTGCTGCCCCCTGCTTCTCACTTTAGAAAAATAAAAGAGTAATAAAAAAATTAAAATTTTGTCACCAAAACAAGGCTTTCACTCAGTAGAGAGAATATATATTCTGGTTTTAGTTACCTATATCAATATTCTCACAATTATTTTCAGAAAATCCAGACACTCTTTGGATTTATTACCACCAAATACTAACTTCCATGTGAACTAGATGTGATATACTGTACTTATTATATTTTGAGGAATTCAAATTTAACAATAAATAGCCAATCACTGGAAAGTCTGCCTAAAAACCCAACAAGAGTTCAAAATCAATGCTCATCAGAACTAAAGAAAATGGCATATAGAGAAGATCTCTACGATCTCTAAGCAAGGAATACTCAGAGGCGGGTGTGGTTCTTAAAAGCTAGGTGTGTCACCTAAACATTCCTAGAATAATAAAGGCTTATCAAGAAAACCAAGTGAGCATGACCAGGCAGTGGCACAGTGGATAGAGAATTGGACTGGGAGGACTGGGACACAGAGGATCCAGGTTGGGTCACCGGCTTGAGCGCGGGCTCATCCAACTTGAGCATGGGCTCACTAGCTTTGAAAGGAATCATTGGCTTGAGCATGGGATCATATGACCCCATGGTCGCTGGCTTGAGGCAGGGGTTACTCGCTCTGCTATACCCCTCCCCAATCAAGAAACATGGGAAAGAAGTCAATGAACAACTAAGGAACCGCAACAAAGAATTGATGCTTTTCATCTCTCTCCCTTCCTATCTGTCCCTCTCTCTGTCTCTCTGTCTCTGTCACACACACACACACACACACACAAAAAGAAAAACCCAAGTGTGCCCAAATTTGGCTCATCCCTATTCAACTTCTTTTATTTCCTGTGCTACAGTCATTTATGGTACAGAATTACGTAGTTTACAAATACCACATCAAAAAATAGTTTTAGTATGTTTCTGGAACTAGTTATGTCACCATATTTAAAGAGGGGCTTCTCTTTGTAGTTCTCTAGAAGCTGGATCCTTTTTGGACTCTTTCCATGAGGTTTTAGGGCTTTTCAGCCAGGAAAGATAAAAATGAAAAGTGTGGTAGCTTTCTAATTAATTATCCTCTATACCACACGGATTTCTTTCAATTCAATCTTTCTAAAGATGCAGCAAAACAAAAGCCTTAGGCAATGTTTTGTATGTGAAGGCATCACTACTTGCTAAGAAGAAACTTTTTGCTTTTTTCTGATGTCTTCCCTAATTCTATTGCTAATTCTGTTAGCCTCTTTGACCCAATGGTTCTCTGGATCAATGTCATCAATAAAAGATATTGTAAGAAACTCTGGGTCAATGCCAAACTCACCAGAACCAATTATTTAAATATAATCTAATTTTCCCCAACTAAGTACAATTTTTTTTTTGACAGAGGGGAGGGAGGGAGACAGGAAGGAGATGAGAAGCATCAACTCATAGTTGTGGCACTTTAGTTGTTCAATGATTGCTTCTCATACGTGCCTTGACCAGTGTGCTCAAGCAGAGCCAGTGACCTTGGATCAAGCCAGCAACCTTGGGTAACACCAGTGACCTTTGGGCTCAAGCCAGCAAACATGGGATTATGTCATGACCTCAGGGTTTTAAACATGGGACTTCAGTATCAAAATGAATGTTTAGATTACAGAGTACAATATATTTTCATTGGAGAAAAATTAGACAATACAGAAAAATGAAGAAAACAAGATCACTAATCAAAGAAAAGCTCTGTTAGCATTTAGACTTACAGCTTTCCAGCTTAGGAAATGTTTCTTTTCTAATATTGAGGTTATTTTACAATTTTAGTTTTTACTTGATTATGTTGTATGCTTTCAGTCTTACAGTTATAATGGAATTTTGGAGGGATAAAAAATACATATATAACAGCAAAAGAAAAACTGATTCCAAATTCAGATGAGGCCATTTCTTTTTCCTTTCTTTTGTCCAACAAATACTGCTGTTTAATCAGCTGTGAAAATAGAATCAAGTGTGTGACATCTGGTGATTTTTGTTAATGCAGTCTGGGGTTGCCAGCGTGACATTTTGTCACCTGTCCATGGTTTGCTATTTTTAAATTGTTCTTGTCAGCTAGCTATCTTTTAAGTATAGTGTAAAATATAAGGTTTCGAAAACTGGAAGGCATACTTGGTTTTCCCGAGTTGAATGATGCTGTGGAAATCTGAGCCTGTGTTCCGCTTTCCCCACGGCACAGGGCCTGATAAATGGGGGTGAGAGGGGATGGAGGGAGTTTGGAAAACAGGGTTCCATATGGTTATTCTGACTGTAAAAGTCACAGTCTCAGAGGCTCAGTTCACACTCATATTAGAGGCCAGCTATAAAAAACTACCTCGACTGCTATTTAAAGTGTCAGAGTCCAAAATCTATATGTCCAAAATAAAAATTAGTTTTCCTATTAATTCATATTTAATTATGAAAGTCAACTCTTCACTTCTGCAATGTTGTCTGATAGGGAACAACTGCTGTATCTTACTCTAATCTTCCCAATTTGCTCTAAAAAGTCAAGTCCTTCAAGAGACCTTCACATAACAGAATGTGAGTGTCATGTTTTAGAAAAGGTTATAAGACAAAATGGATATTTTACTGGACTCTGTTTCCCACCACTTTCTCTATAAAGTTGAAGAAATATTCCTTCAAAATAAGTACCCACAAGATGTAATAATATGATATGTAAGAATACAATCAAATGATGTTTTATATCCATTTCAAGAAAAAATGATAAAAGTTTGGTACTATAACATTCTAACTATATTCCGAAGAACCAAGAAGCAAAAGCTATGTATGAGCTTACACCTGAAGGTCAAATTCTAGTGTCTTTGTATACCAGTAGCGAATAATTTAAAGCATGTTATCACTTGTACCTATGTTTCCTCATTTCAGGCTATACTCTGGAACAATTATATCAGAATTTCTGGAGGTCGTACATGGGATTAAAGTACCCACAGTCTTTTCCTTTTAAAACTCTCGAACAATCATTTCTTGCTAACTCAGAACCTGTGCCCTAAACGTTTGTGAAATCTGCTTTTATACAAGACAAACTGCTAAGAGCTGAAGGGAGGTAGCACAAAAATAGAACCAGAAAAACGATTCAACTAAGTAAAGAGATAGTATTCTTCTGAACTAACTACATGTAATGAAGATGCATTTTTTCTAAAACAAGGGAGCCTCAACATGCACAAAAAGGGCCAGTTTTGCGAAAGGCCACGTATATACCATTAAATTTAAATTGTAATTAATAAATAAAAATGCCTCTATAACACCAAAGGGGTTGCATCTAATCCTTCCAAATTTCTGTCAATTTAAATGTTTTAAAGTACTGTTATCAGAAGATAACTAGTTTTTCTCCAGATTCAGTATATATTTGAAAAGCAACCCTTCAAGATCAGCTCTCAACTGACACCTGCCCTTCTCATTTTTCAAATTTCAGTTCCATGAATGGTGAAAAAGGAGAAAATTCAAATCAAATGTACAAAAATGTTTCATCAGGCACTACCCAAAAGTGGCCAGCCAGGCACTTCCATTGTAAAAGGGAGACTGCAGGGGATAAGAAAAAAGGTGATTTTTTTTTCCTGGCTTTTCCTCCCCCTTCTAAGATGGCTGCTCGACTGTGCTACCTGAGCCACAATCGAAAGGGATCTGATCAAGGGTCTTGTCTGATCAAGGGACAAGACCTTGCTTCTCAATGTCACCTCTACTGCTGATGCACTGCGGTTGATAATTTCCTTTCATGCTTCTCTCTCTGGACTTTGTCTTCCTTGACTATTAACCCTAAGGGAGGGGATGATTAATCAGAGCTAATGACTGAGGATTTTCACAGGGTTCCTTAGTGGCTGAGTGAACCCTCATTAGCAGCCAGTCAGCAGACCACAGTGAGGAGGGCAGAGGATGAATCACTTTCCCTACCACTTATCCCCAATGCCAGCAATCAATCCCCTCAATCCTCACAGTTATGAAGAAAGTTGAACCAGAAAAGAAGACAGAAAATTCCTCCCAACCAAGTTTCCCTCATACCTCTATAAACCCAGGGATTTTTATACTTAGAAAAGAAATAAGGAACAGTTTTCATTAGTTCATCACCCATCTCAAAACTCTCCTCATCTCTTGGAGGCATTATCTCAAATGAACAATGTGTATGTGGGGGGGTGTCACATATAAGATGTGGTAAGTGACAACAGGTAATTATTAAAATATTCTGTTATAACCAAGAACTGTAATATGAGATCTTTAAGAAGCCAAAATTTAGTCTAATTTTTATTTAAATAAGGGTTCTGTGATCTGATCAACATTGCAGAAGATATTTCTCAGGGTGCGATGAAGAAAGCCCAGTTTGACTTTTTTTTGACATTTTTATCATGAGGGAAGAGTCCGGGGAAGTTTTAAAATTCTCTATAAACATCTTCAACACTGACCTAGTACAGTATTATGTATAAATGTAACTGGAAAACTGTTAAAGCTCTTCACTAAAACTCAGAAGTCTTATTACTTCCTAAACTTCCTATTCTGCCACTTCTCCCACTGACCCTTTCTTCCCTCTTAATCAAGAGAACAGTTGAACAAAGGGATTTCTTACTGAATACATTTCTAAGATGAAATATCACTGTAAACATATTTTCACTATGTCTGTTCACTTTAAGTACATCATGAGGAACTTTATTTTTCATGAACACGATATCCTGTTTTATTATACCTGCTTTACATTATTCAGATACGTAATTTTGGAAAGCCAACCTAACTTAGGAGGATTATTTTCCTTTCTCCCTTAGCTGGTTTTTGATTATGGGCAAATACAAACTTTTGACAACTTGCATTTGAAAGCTTTCAACATTCAGCTGTAGTCTAGCTAGAAGGAAATACTGTAGGGATATAAAGATTCATACCCAGGCCAGGCAGTGGGCACATCACTAACACTGCCAGCAAAAAAAAACTGTAGATAACATTTGAGCAGTTTCTAGTGTCAGGAACTTTATCTGACTCTATGAAGTAGGTGCTTCAGTTTAAAGATGAGGACACTAAAACTTTGAATAGGCTAATTAATTTATTAGATCAATAGCTAACCAGAGGTAGAGCCAGAATTCAAACACAGCTTTGAATGACTGCAAAGCCAGAAAGGCTGAGTCGAAATTTCATCTTCTCTACAGAGAATATAAAATATCTGGAAGAATGTTAAGAAAAATAACAATCTTTGTTATCTCTAGGTAGTAAGTCTCGGGCGATT
Source organism: Saccopteryx bilineata (assembly GCF_036850765.1). Taxonomy (NCBI): domain Eukaryota; kingdom Metazoa; phylum Chordata; class Mammalia; order Chiroptera; family Emballonuridae; genus Saccopteryx; species Saccopteryx bilineata. The sequence goes on from NC_089496.1 coordinate 79,648,108, forward strand.
TTTTCACTTTCCTTTTTGTCTTTTTATATACTACTTGAATTTCTTAAAATGAGAAGAAATGTATGTATTGTTTTCTAAAGAAAACTGAGCTCCAGAGGAAAACACCAAAACAAACAAGTATATATATATAAAAAAAAAATCAATGACTCTATAACTTGAGTTTTGAGACCCTCACAATAGTGTTCCATGCTCAGGTGGGAGAAGAGGATACTAAAGGCAGGAGGGAAAACAGAATGGAGTAGAGGGAAGTGGTTTCAAGACACTCATACAAAAGCCACATAGTGCCTGACCAGGCGGTGGCACAGTGGATAGAGCATCAGACTGGGATGTGGAAGACCCAGGTTCGAGACCCCAAGGTTGCCAGCTTGAGTGCGGGCTCATCTGGTTTGAGCAAAGCTCACCAGCTTGGACCCAAGATCATTGGCTTGAGCAAGGGATTACTCGTTCTGCTGTAGCCCCACGGTCAAGGCACATATGAGAAAGCAATCAATGAACAACTAAGGTGTCGCAATGAAAAACTGATGATTGATGCTTCTCATCGCTCTCTGTTCCCATCTGTCTGTCCCTATCTATCCCTCTCTCTGTCTCTGTAAAAAAAAAAAAAAAAAAAAAAAAAAGCCACATCGTAGGTCCCCTAGCCCACTACCTTTCTCTTAAAGCCCAATTCACCTAGATGTTACATCATCTTTATTTTTAATTGACTAGATATTTACATCTTTTCACCTAGAGACCCTTTCTATGAATTTTCCTTAAGAAAAAGCTATATGCAAGAACTCGTCCATGGCAGTATTACCTACCATGGAGAAGAAATATGGATAACCTAAGAGTCCAAAGTTAGGCCTATCAATAAATTATAAAGACTAGATAAAAACATAATGTTTATTATGTGGGAAATAGAAAAATAAAGGAAACACCATCCAATGTTTCTTTTACTTTTTACTACCTTTTTGTTATTATAATTTGCTCCTTTTATAAAGTCAAAAGTTACTTAAAATCCTTCCTCTGAAATGCTAGCATCATAATTATGTTATTAGAAGTACAAGGATCAAACACATGATGCCATAAATCAGATCTAAGTCTTCAAGCTGGAAAATGAAAACAAACACCCTAACCAGAGGACAAGGACATGATGATGTTACTGAACATGGCAAGTGATCCATTCAGAGGAACCCAATGTGGGTGGTATGATGAACTAAGAAGTTGCAACTAGATTGAGGATATAAAAAAGTACATATCAGCCTGCCAGGCAGTGGCGCAGTGGATAGAGCATTGGACTGGGATGTGGAAGAACCCAGGTTCGAGACTCCGAGGTCTCCAGCTTGAGTGTGGGCTCATCTGGTTTGAGCAAAAGCTCACCAGCTTGGAGCCAAGGTCGCTGGCTCCAGCAAGGGGTTACTCGGTCTGCTGAAGGCCCGCAGTCAAGGCACATACGAGAAAGCAATCAATGAACAACTAAGAAGTCGCAACGCACAATGAAAAACTAATGATTGATGCTTCTCATCTCTCTCTGTTCCTGTCTGTCTGTCTCTGTCTATCCCTCTCTCTGACTCTCTGTCTCTGTAAAAAAAAAAAAAAAAAAAAAAAAAGTACATATTAAATGCCTTCCGCCTAACCAGGCAGTGGCACAGTGGACAGATCATCAGCCTGGGATGCTGAAGACCCAGGTTCAAAAACCCCGAGGTAACCAGCTTCAGCGTGGGGTTGCCAGCTTGAGCAATGGGATCATAGATAAGACCCCATGGTCGTCACCCAAAGGCTTGAGCAAAGGATTGCTGGCTTGGTTGGAGCCACCCCCCCCCACCCACCCCCACCCCCTCCCGTCAAAGCACATTATGAAAAAGCACTAGATGAACAACTAAGGTGCCGCAACTATGAGTTAATGATGAGTTGATGTTTCTCATCACTCTCCCTTCCTCTCTGTCTCTGTTTGTCCCTCTCTCTTAAAAGAAAATGCTTCCAATTCATTAGGACATATGTCTACAAGAACAATGCAGAGCCCTGGCCGGTTGGCTCAGCAGTAGAGCGTCGGCCTGGCGTGCAGAGGTCCCGGGTTCGATTCCCGGCCAGGGCACACAGGAGAAGTGCCCATCTGCTTTTCCACCCCTCCCCCTCTCCTTCCTCTCTGTCTCTCTCTTCCCCTCCCGTAGCCGAGGCTCCACTGGAGCAAAGATGGCCCGGGAGCTGGGGATGGCTCCTTGGCCTCTGCCCCAGGCGCTAGAGTGGCTCTGGTCTCGACAGAGCGACGCCCCGGAGGGGCAGAGCGTCGCCCCTGGTGGGCATGCCGGGTGGATCCCGGTCGGGCGCATGCGGGAGTCTGTCTGACTGTCTCTCCCCGTTTTCAGCTTCGGAAAAATACAAAAAAAAAAAAAAAAAAAAAAAAGAACAATGCAGAAGGCTTTTATAATGAAACCTCACATTTGCAAGTGCAGTAGGGAAATTTATGCAGAGGTATTATGCAATAAAAAAGCCCCCACAACTGGAATAAGGTATTTACATTACCCCATAGTGGGGTGCCCTCCTTACACTTTGCGAGTGCTACTCTCATACAAAAGGCAGGGCACAATGGTGCCTGCCTCCACAATATCCGCAAAATTCCAGAAAATTACTTCATATACTATAATCTAAGATCCTTTAAGAATCTTTTATTGCTAAATGAAAAGAATACAGATGAAGAAAAAACAGGTATGCATAAAGAACCAGGGCTGAATATTTTAGATTAGGAGAGGCTTATAGCCGTTCGAGGTAACAAAGGAAGACACATGCAGCCTTAGAAGATACTGAAAACACACAACAGCCTGTGAATATCACTGGTTTCTTCTTTAACATCACGCCCAGTTTGAAGAGAATTTGCTTTAAATTACCATGTACCTTAATCTTTCAACTGAAGACAGATGTGGTAACAGTGACTACATATAATAATGGATAAATGAGAGGGATTTTTTCCCCCTACTTCTGAAGGCTTTAAAATACCGCTTTTCTCAAAGTCCTTTCTTTTCTTTATAGTCTGTTAACTACTTTCTTTTCACTGGAAATCGAAAATCATGAGTCTGACAAGAAAAGGATGAAATGGATTTCTGGTGTGGCCCGAGGAAATGACTATCAGGCGTTCACAGTCACTCACACCCTATCTAAGAGCCGGGAGAGGACCAGAGAGGATCCAATTCCTCACAACCCCAGTGGACGGTAAGAGTTCACACAAGATGGACACCCCTGGGGCAAACTCTTTGCAGTTTTCAGAGAGACAGGCCCTAAACCCAAGCACAGGGAATATTTCAACAGAAAATTTCCATTACAGTATTTGAAAATACCATAGGGCACCGAAAAAGTCCTATAACCCATAAAAAGAACTGTCTGTAATGACGAGGGTAACATCAGCTTCTATCCTGAATTTATATGGGCTGTAAAAATAGGAAGTCCTAATACTGCTGACATTGGGACTTTTTCTCTTATACTTAATCCTAAACGTGTATGTGCTTTAAGATATTTTCCTTGTGTTTTAGCCTTAAGAGAATGCAAAAGAGTCACTGGCTACTCTTAAGTCTGCGTAGTGTTACTTCCTCCTATACTACACAAATTGATTATATTTTAATAAAATGGAACTCTTTTCTCTGAAGTTTTCTGAAGAAGTCTTTGGACACTGGTTTACGAAATCTCATATTTCCCTGCAGAACACTTGGACTTAAATGAATTATCCAGGTTTGGCTATGAATCTCAAATGCACAAAGCCCAGAAAATTTGGCTTCTGGTCTCATGCTATAACTGCAACTTCAGCTGCCCAACACATGCTTCTGCCAGACGTTATGGTTAAAGCAATTGACCTTGAAAATCATAGGTAGCTGAACTCAGGTTTTAAAAAAAATCAACTTTCAATGCATTCCACAATGCTTTACAGAAGCAAACAAAACAAACAAAAAACAAACAAAACAAAATAAAAATCACAAGTATTAAAAAGCTGATTTTTGTTCAAAACACCAAGCAAGGAATGGACATATGAATATTCCTAACCTGCAAAATGATTCCTCCACATTATATCAGCGAAACTCATTGGTGGGCCACTGGGAGGGTAGTGTTTACCTTTCAGAGGCTCATGATCAGTCCTTATCATATCCATTAAGGAGTTCTCCAACGAGTGCAAGTTAAAAGTATCATAGGGCCTACTCCGGTCCTAAAAATAAAAACACAGAACACACAATACATAAAATTACTTCATAAAATCAATATCGTATCATTTGCTTCGTGCCACGTATTGATGACATGAATCAAAGTTCCAGATAGTTCTAATAACACACATTCTTTTCATTAAAAATACTGACTTATTTTAGACTGACACTAAATTTACTTTGATGGAATTAAAAATAAAAGAATAGTGACCTGGCAACATTAATATTAGTTTCTATAATTAATTAAATTGCATCCTTTTTCCTAATATTCTTTTATGTATATGTCCCACTACTTCAGAGTGAGTTTCTCCCAAGGAAACTAAACATGTAAATTCAAAAGTTAGAGTCAAGTGAATTAACTGGCTTTGCCCTCTACCCTTAACCACCTGCTTCCACTGTCAAATGAAGATTTTATTCAAGTGAATAGATTTTTCTGGAAGATGACCATGATTAAGAATAATCACTCTACAAACGGAATTACTTTCCTGAAAAACAAGAGGACTGTAGTTTCAATGTAATTTTATTGGATAACTGTAATATTTTTTACTGATAAGGTCCATACATTAGGTATACGTTATAGAATTACAGTTATGTCCAAAGTACTAAAAGTACCTTTTGAAAGCATTCACATGAAAGAACTTTGACCCAAGGTAGTGTTTTCATGATGTCAGATTCAAAAAACATTTTGAAAATAGGAAGCCAACACAAAGTAAAGAAAATAAATAATTGTTTTACCACATTTTTCTCAAGCCCATGGGAGCCCCTCACCTACAAATTATTTTTAGTATTCTGAGCCAAAAGGATGTGCAACTAATGGACTAACTTATTACTATGAAACAGACTTACTTTGTTTTTTAAGAAAAGCAAGGCAAACATACATCTCAACAACCACACAAATTGAACTATAGCAATGGGAGATTATTTTTAAGATCTTAGTTTATCCAGCCTTGCAAATGATCACTTAGCCTCTCCTATGAACAACAGAATAACAAAGTGACTTACTAGATGAGCCAAAAAATTATACAGTAGGTAAAAACCTCAGCTACAATGATGATTTTCTAGGTTAAATTTTAAACCCTTGGAAAGCTGTTTCCTTCTGGTTTCTGGAAAGTATAGCTGTATATCTATCTATCCAGGGAGGCAGAAAGGAAGGTGACATTTCCTCAGCACTGAGCATAAGCAAAGGATTACTGAATAAATGAATGCAGTATGTATGCGCATGCCAGTCCTAAGAACAGCCCCAGACTAACAATAAGGAGGTAAGAAGGCTAGAACAACTAGAATCAATTGGGGGCTTTTGAGTACATTAGGATCCACCTCTCCAGTCTCTGCCTGAAATTCCTCCCTTTATACAAACGAGAGGATTGAGCTAGATTATTTCTAATACCCCTGACAACCTTATACTTTTATTTTTTTTAAACTCACAGATGAGGAATGGGGATGGAGGACACAGATTTAACAAATCCTTAATGAACAAGTCAAGCGCCACATCCCTACTAGTCCCTGGTAGTTCAGAAATAAATGCTGTAGCCTAGTCTCTATTTGCAAGTAACTAGCAGAGAGAGGCATAATCAATTACAGTAAGAGAATGTCAAGTGTTGTGACAGAGGAATGCATGCAGTACAATGGAAACTCAGTCACATCTATTACTTTAAAAACATACATTTGTGTGTGTATTCTAATTTTTTTAAAGTCACATTCTCTAAAGTCCTAGGTGTCTTGAATATGAACCTGCCATTTGACAAGGTATACAGCTTGTCTCAGTTATTCTCAATGGCCTCGGTATTCTCATTAGTAAAATGGATATTACCTGGGAGAATTAGGTTGAAATTACTTATTTATTTTTACTCACATTGCATTTGCCAAAGAGCAAGTATTCAACATTTCTTAGGTTACTGATGCCCCCCCTACTTTTTCCCCTTTATAACACTCATCAGTTATCTGTCTCCACCGCTGGATAACAAAGAGACACGGATTTTTTTTTCTTTTGGTTCTCCATTTGGGTCTTTATATAATTTAAGAAAGTCCTTTCCTTTACCTTTGAAGTCTTCCTGAGATCATTTGTTTTGCTTTGGGTTCAAGTTATCAGTGGAAACTCTTAATTACTTAAGGAGTAAAGCTGAATTTCCAGAAATGCAGGTTTATCTTTCTCCATAGGAGGTATCATATTCTTTGCCCAAAGAAAAAGCCAGCGGTGAAAAAAAAAGGTGTGCTGAAGAAGAGGCAAAATGACAACCTATTTATGGAACTGACAATACCATAATAAATATCTAGGAGCCTTCTATCATACATATCCACACTTCTAACAGTGCAGGTGTGAGACTCTTTAAAGAGAGGCTGAGAGTGAAGGGACTATAAGAAATAGCTGTTTGAAGGCATTTGAGAATCTTTCCAGCCAGGATAGTTTCTTTTTTTCATTTAATTCTTGTGTGTGTGTGTGTGTGCGCGCGCGCGCGCTTCTGAAGTGGGAAGCAGGGAGGCAAAGAGACAGACTCCCACATGCACCCAAAAGGGATCTGCCTGGCATGCCCCCTAGGGGGCGATGCTCTGCCCATCTGGGCCGTTGCTCCTTTGCAACCGGAGCCATTCTAGAGCCTGAGACAGAGGCCATGGTGCCATCCTCAGCGCCCAGGCCAACTTTGCTCCAGTGGAGCCTTGGCTGCAGGAGGGAAAGAGAGAGACAGAGAATGAGAGGGGGAAGGGTGGAGAAGCAGATGGGGAATTCTCCTGTGTGCCCTGGCCAGGAATCGAACCTGGGACTTCCACACACTAGGTTGACACTGTACAGCTGAACTAGCTGGCCAGGGCCTTATTTAATTCTTGATATAGTCTTCAAGGTAGATAACAACATACTTATTTTACACACGAGGGCGATGAGGTTCCGAGATGATTCAAGCCAGGACCTAACCTCAAAGCCAATACCTAAGGAGTATAAAAATCTATCCAAAAAAGTTAATCCAATCCATATGGGATAGTAAATGAAATCTCTATAAAAGCATAGTATTGCATCTAATCACTGATGAAACAATCCTCTCACACCAGGACTGTGATGGTGCAGTGGATAAAGTGTCGCTGGAATTCTGAGGTTGCTGATTTGAAACCCCGGGCTTGCCCAGTCAAGGCACAGATGAGAAGCAACTACTATGAGTTGATGCTTCCCACTTCCCCAACTCTCTCTCTCTCTTAAAAAAAAAAAAAAAAAAAAAAAAAAAAGTAAATAAAATCTTGAAAAAAGCCTGACCAGGCGGTGGCGCAGTGGATAGAGCATCGGATTGGGATGCGGAAGACCCAGGTTCGAGACCCCGAGGTTGCCAGCTTGAACGCAGGCTCATCTGGTTTGAGCTAAAAAGCTCACCGCTTGGGCCCAAGGTCACTGTTTCATGCAAGGGGTTACTCGGTCTGCTCAAGGCCCACGGTTAAGGCACATATGAGAAAGCAATCAATGAACAACTAAGGTGTTGCAATGTGCAACGAAAAACTAATGATTGATGCTTCTCATCTCTCCGTTCCTATCTATCCCTCTCTCTGACTCTCTCTCTGTCTCTGTAAAAAAAAAAAAAAAAAATCTTGAAAAAAAAAACAAAAGAAAGAATCTTCCTGGTAAGGTGGTAGTAAGTTCCTCTCAGAAGACAATATCGGGCATTAGATGACCACCTGTCAGGAAAATTGGAGAGGATGTTTGGAGGGGGTTCATGTATCAGAAGTGGTTCCCAAACCTGTCAGAGTGTCAAAATTACATGGAAAACAGTTTAAATTTAGGTTCCTGGTCTCCAGCTAAAACCCTTAATCATAATTAAACATAAATAAGTGTCCCAGGTGATTGGCTAGATTTGCGAGCTAGACTGAATGATTCTTCAAGCCAAGCCTTGTACTCATGAATCTGATCCGTAAAATGGGACAGAAAACAAGGGAAGGAACTAGGACAGCAACAGGAAATAAACAATCCTGGCCAAAAGCCAGCTTTGCAGTCTTCCAGTTGAATGTGGACTAGAGAAACAATTGCTGGTGTGGTTTTTAAAAGCACAAACTTTGAAATCGGACTTTCAAATTCTGGCTCTACCACAGACTGGCATGTCACTCTGAACAAATTTTTAAGCCTTGATTCTTCATCTATTAAATTTTGGAGGTGATAATAATTCTCTCTTTATGACTGTTTTCTGTACTAAATGACAGAATTACAACAAAGCATCTGTATAGTTTTGGCTACTGGAATATCAGGGAGAATAAAGAGAGACTTCTGTGAAGCCACAGCAGAGTAGTGGGACATACATTAAAAACCCAGAGGTTTACGGATGCTAACCTGACAAGGTTCACTAGTGCTCCACAGATGAACACATATGGCATGTGAAATGCAAGACAGAATTTGCACAGGCTTCTTAATTGAACAGCTTCAGTGCCGAAGGGCTTATAGTCTCACTAAAATTAATTCTATCTAAGCCTTAGAAATTTATATTTGCTGCACTATTTTTGTTTTACAAGTAGTAAACATTGTTGAAATAACTGATTAACCAGGAAGCCTATAAGAAACAGAAAAGGGACAGAAAGAAATGAAAAAATCTGCAATGAAATTCCACAAAGAACAAACTAACCACAATTTACCATTCAACAACAAAGTTACAAGTGGCAACTAAACTTTTTGTTCCCCAATATAAGGAAAATAAGGAAAGCATCTTTTTTCATGTCTTTTTAACAAGCAAACACATCAGGAAGAATTACATTTATAAATAATGCATCCCATTATTGACTCTTTTTCTATGACTATAATCAATGACAGTTGTTATCAGTTACTTGTACATAGAGGAAGTCTACCCCCACTCTACAGCTCAATAGCCCTGCTTTTTTTCTTCCCCTAGCTTAATATATTAACAAATTATTCAAGTACTTTATATGTGCCTGGCACTGGTCTAAGTATTCTAAATGCATTCCCTCACAACTCTACCAGGTAGGTAACTTTTATCCCCATTTTAATAAATTAAGCTATTAAATCTTGGAGATTAAATAACTGGCCCAAGGTTACAGGTCCAGTACGCAGCGCTCAAACACAGTCAAATCCAGACTGTGCTCGCTCTAAGGACATTCATCGTACTGCTTCCCCGACTTCCTCCTACTCTGCCTTAAATCATTTTATAAACATCCCCTTCGATCTAATCCTGACATAATCAGAGAGAGGCCTCTTCGACCACACCCTGCCACCCTTACTTGCCCTTGGTCAATACCCTTGTTGAACTGACAACTAAACAGTTAAACTCAAGAAGTAGCTTGATCTAAGAAAAAAAAAGAGAAAAGGGAAGAAGTAGCTTGATGTATCCTCCAGCACAGGCCTGGGCCTGCCTCTATCGACCTTATCCTACGCACCTGCTTCTTCCTTGGGAGAGAAATCCTGGACCCTTTCTACTCTTTCTGGCTTATCTCCAGATGTTTTCTCTCTGATAGATACAAGGGGCCCAGAGCATCTGAGTAAAAAGCAGCTCTGGAAGCAAAAGATACAATTAATCATGGTGCCTACTATGTGCTAGGCACTGGGTTAAATGCTTGACAGCCATAATCTCAACCCTTACCGCAACCCTGCAGGGTAAGTATCTCCATTTCACAGAGGGGAAAACTGAGGCTCACAAAGTTTATGTAACTGTTCAGATCTTAACTGTTTGTAAGGTGACAAAGCCGCTCAGAAACCAGGATGTGAACCCAGATATGCCAATCCACGCCAGTAATGTTCCAATGTTTCTGCACTGATCCGTTGCCATGTGTACAATGAACAATGGGGGCTTGGCTGGGGAAAAAAGGGGCGCAAACAGGATCAAAAATCAAAAGGTAGATAGATGTTTGAAAGGGCTAGGAAAGGATCAATGAGGTTTTGAAATAATATAGAAAAAAAAGGAATTCTTGAAGGAAGGTTTTTCTATTTATCACATAGCTTCAACATATGTATAGATAAAACATTTCAAAGTCAAATGCATTCAACACATGAGTTTTAACCCATAAAACAAGCCACTTCTAAATTTCCACCCTATTGCTTTTATTTTCTAACTAGATAACATTATTTGAGATTATTTCAACTTCCTATCTATACAATAAACACATGTAGGATTAATAAATATGCTTTATTGATTTTTAAATGCATAATCAATCATATAGTTAATATATGGACCTATTCTCCAACACAAACATGCGCACACGCACATACACAATATTACAGGAAAAGCAAACATCCCCAATCCTACCTTCTTGTACACTCTTCAGGCTAGTATATACTTTTGGCATGCATTCTTTCAGATGTTTAAAATATATTCATATATACATACCCACAGAAGATATACAATGTTTTATGTTACCTTTTCCTGAATATAAAAATATGCATACTATTCTGAAACTTGCTTTCTTTGACCAATATTGTGCTTCTGAGATTGGTTCCTTTTAATATAGATATTCTTGCCTCTCTGCCACCTAACCACATACACATCCCTCCTACAAAATAAAATGCATGGTAACTATGTTAAGAGAATCAACTAATCACCACAGTGTACATTCTAAAAAACTTTTTTCTGATTTTTGAGATATCTTTCCCATCCCCCAATTTTCTCAAAATTTCTGTTCTGGCCCTTTAACTGCATCTCTTCCATGCTTGGTCTGCTTTGGAACAATGGTTTCCTGACCCCAGGATTCTATGAAAGATACCACTAATAATGACACACAAAAATATATGAAACTTGTAAGACTGAGTAAAAACCAAAGAGGCAGTACACACCCAAAAGCTCAACATGTAGTGATTTTTTTTTTTTTTTTTTACAGGGACAGAGAGAGTCAGAGAGAGGGATAGACAGGGATAGACAGATAGGAATGGAGAGAGATGAGAAGCATCAATTATCAGGTTTTTTTGGGACACCTTAGTTGTTCATTGATTGCTTTCTCATATGTGCCTTGACCGGGGGCCTCAGCAGCCTGAGTAACTCCTTGCTGGAGCCAGCGACCTTGGGTCCAAGCTAGTGAGCTTTTTGCTCAAGCCAGATGAGCCCACGCTTAAGCTGGCAACCTTGGGGTCTCGAACCTGGGTCCTTCTGCATCCCAGTCCGACGCTCTATCCACTGCGCCACCGCCTGGTCAGGCAACATGTAGTGATTTCAAACAGAATCTGCTTAAAAGTACCATAAAGAACAGATACTAAACCAACCTGGGCTGTTATTTGTCAGAACCTATCAAATGCATGAGGTTCCTATCAAACTGAACTTTACTATGGTACTTATCAACTTGACATATATTTGTTCTCAAATTAAAACCTTCCCCAAATAAAGGAAAACCTATGTTACTAACCTGAGGGGAAAAATAACTTTTCAAATGCAGATTTCATCCCATTGTCAGTGAGTATCAAGTCCTTCAGTCAATGGTAACCATACCAAATAAGGCTACTATAGTATGTGTAAACCCTTTGGAAAACGTGATTATGGATTCTCCTTCAATCATTCAGCAGCAAGCAGAGGCTCCTTATAGCTAACTTGAGGTCCTTAGGAAGATGAAACCTTTCTCCCTTTTCTGTCCAAATAATAACAATAATAAAAATGATTGAACAGCACCTGCTGTGAATTTTAATATCCTTTAAAATGATTGTTAAACTTGGTCTTATATATAAGGAATTCTCAAGAACCCTCAGGATAGCCTGGGTTAACAGTACGGTATACAAAGAAATGACAACTTCCTTATCTTTTTCTTCTTGAAGATCATTAATTCCAATTACTTTAACCTTTTTATCAGACTGTATTTTTCTTTGCTGTATAACAGCAAACCAAGCTAAAGTTCTGAAGAAGTTTTTAAAAAAAGGATAGTTTTACCTGCTCTGAGAGATACTAAAAAATTAGATGAGCAGCACAATTCGAAGCACAGCCCAACCCAGCAATCTTCACCCAGTCTCTTCTCTTCTTGTTCCTACCACCTCCAGTCTTCCTTCATAGCTCTTCCCACTGATTCGCCACGCAGGTCAGATAAGAGGCCCAGTTAATCAGAGGTAGAGAAAGATGACTCTTGCAATCACCTTATTCACCTGAAATGACCTACGTACTGAAGCCAGATCTAGCCAGGTGAACGCTGAAGGGGTCAACTGGACAAAAAGTACAAATACCTATTGCTACCACTTTGAACTGTGGTAAGCAATTTAGAGCTAAGTAAATATGCCCTTTAAAAAGGAGAGGTTATACAGTTTAGTAGCATAGTAGGTAAAAGGCAGAAAGTGAGATCTAGGTCTGAGTCTGACCTAGGAAGGATAAAGAAAGGAAAAGGAGTAACTACAATGATTTAAAAAGGTTTCGGCCCTGGCCGGTTGGCTCAGTGGTAGAGCGTCAGCCTGGCGTGCAGGAGTCCCAGATTTGATTCCCGGCCAGGGCACACAGGAGAAGCGCCCATCTGCTTCTCCACCCCTCCCCCTCTCCTTCCTCTCTGTCTCTCTCTTCCCCTCCTGCAGCCAGGGTTCCATTGGAGCAAAGTTGGCCCGGGCACTGAGGATGGCTCCATGGCCTCTGCCTCAGGCGCTAGAATGGCTCTGGTTGCAATAGAGCAACACCCCAGATGGTCAGAGCATCGCCCCCTGGTGAGCATGCCGGGTAGATCCCAGTCGGGCGCATGCGGAGTCTGTCTGACTGCCTCCCCGTTTCCAACTTCAGGAAAAAAAAAAAAAAGGTTTCAAGTAACTATAAAAATTAAAGTTGCTGGCCTGTCCAGTGGTGGCGCAATGGATAAAGAGTTGACCTGGAATGCTGAGGTTGCCAGTTCAAAACCCTGGGCTTGACTGGTCAAGGCATATAGGCACATATAGGAAGCAACTACTACGAGCTGCTTCCCACTTCTCTCTCTCTTTCTCTCCTCCCTCTCTCTCTCTCTTCTATCTAAGAGTCAATAAAAATATTAAAGTTACCTCTTTCCCTGATTATGCATGAGACTAGCTGGTATTACTCCAAATCACAAGGTTGTTAGCCAGCATTATTATCCCAAGCAGTTTATTAGGCATTGATTTATTAAGCATGACAATGTAGGGGGAGCTTGATCTTTGCAAACAAAACTTAGAACATTACGCAAAGGTACATGTAGCTTCTCATATAGTTTTCTTTTTAACTGATCATAAATGTCAAAATCCTTCCACAAAACTAACCTTCTAGGTACAGTTGGACTCTCCTTCCCCTGCTCCAAATATTTTAGCTCCATTCATAGCAATGACTCAATCAATTTTAATTACTTCTTTACATACCTGACATCCTCAATAAACTGTCAGTTCTATGAAAGCAGAGATGTCTTATTTCTCCATATTTCCATCATCTAACAGAGGGCATGGCACATAATAGGCATTCAGTAAATGCCTGCTTTGCATTTAAATTTTCTTTCTGATGGCTTTATATTGCAAGATTTTCATTTGAAACTAACAAAGAACCGGACACCTATTTAAATAACTAAAACAAACAGCCCTAGCTGGTTGGCTCAGCAGTAGAGCATTGGCCCGGCATGTGGAAGTCCCGGGTTCGATTCCCAGTGAGGGCACACAGGAGAGGCGCCCATCTGCTTCCCCACTCCTCCCCCTCTCCTTCCTCTCTGTCTCTCTCTTCCCCTTCCGCAGCTGAGGCTCCATTGGAGCAAAGTTGGCCCGGGCGCTGAGGATAGCTCCATGGCCTCCACCTCAGGCGCTAGAATGACTCTGGCCGCAACGGGGCAACGGCCCAGATGGGCAGAGCATTGCCCCCTGGTGGGCATGCTGGGTGGATCTCAGTCCAGTGCACGCGGGAGTCTGACTGTCTCCCTGCTTCTAACTTCAAAATAAAATAAATAAAATGATTAAAACAAACAAACGACAAAGAAAACCTCTGACAATTCCAAATGCTGACTAGGACAAGAAACAACCAAAATCTCATAAATTGCTGGTAGATATGCAAAATGGTAGAACCACTTTGAAAAATCAATTGAGGAGTTATAAAGTTAAACATATTGTTACAGCCTAGCAACCCCATTCCTAAGTACTTATCCTAAGATAAATAGAAACACATGTCTGTACAAAAACCTGTACACAAATGTTTATAACAACTTTATAAAAACAACTTTATTCATAATTTCCAAAAACTGGAAACTACCCAAATGTCCACAAACTGGAGAATGGATAAACAAACTATGATACATCCATACAATAGAATATTATCCACCAGTAAAAAGAAATGGAATACTAATATGTGAAAAACATTAATGAATCTTTAAAACACTATGATAAGTGAAAGGAGCCAGTCACAAAAAAATCACATGTATAATTCCAATTGTATGAAATGTCCAGAATAAGCAAATTATCCATAGAGCCAGAAAGTATTGATAGATTGGTCATTGCGTAGGGCTAGGCAAGTCAGGAGGGAAATGGAGATTGACTGCTAAAAGGTACAGGGTTTCTTTGGGGGTGATGAAAATGTTCTAGAATTAGTGATAATTGACACAATTTTGTAAATATATTAAAAGCTACTGCACTGTACACTTTAAAAGAGAGAATGAACTTCATAGTATTTGAATTATATTTCAATAATGCTAATTTTTTAAATGGTTTTAAACATTTTATTTCTTGATTGGAGAGAGAGGAGGAAGGAGAGAAGGAGAGAAAGAGATAGAGAAGAGAGGAGGAGCAGGAAGCATCAACTCATAGTAGTTGCCCCCATATGTGCCTTGACCAGGCAGGTGCAGGATTTTGAAACGGCAACCTCAGCATTCCAGGTGAAGACTTTAACCACTGTGCCACCACAGGCCAAGCAGCTATTATTTTTTAAAGCATTTTTCTAAGGTTTTAACAGGAGCTATGCAAATTGTCTACTTCAGGTATAGGACTGACACCTAATAATTTTCTTGAACTATGACTGAAGGAAGGCAATGTTGACTCCAGCTGTTCCATTCAGGAGTCACAAAAGGACCCAGGTAATTAAACCTAAACCAGAGAGCAATAAAGCTCAAAAGACAACCCTACCAACAAATAACTAATGCCACAATATGTGTCATTTACATTTCTATGGGTGTCTTTACTGCTCCTCTGAGAGTTACAAGCAATTATTGACCATATTACCCACAAATAGTGTTTTCTCTTGTCTCCCATTGTTTCTGATGGGGCTTTTTAAATCCCAGATATTCCTCTTACAGTGATATACTGTGTCCTTCAGAGACCCAGCCTATCCCATTTATAACCATGACACATTTTAAGAACGATGTGCACTGCTGACCTGTGGTGGCACAGTGGATAAAGTGTTAACCTGGAATATAGAGTTCGCTAGTTTGAAACCCCAGGCTGCCTGGTTAAGGCACATATGAGAAGCAACTACTATAAATTGATGCTTCCTACTCCTCCCCCACTTTCTCTATCCTCTCTCTCTCTCTCTCTCTCTCTCTCTCTCTCTAAAAAAACCAAAAGCAAAAACAATGTGCTCCAGCATATACTTAGAAGCATTACTAGTCCATATAAGATAACTACTTACATGCAAAAACAGCCAAGTCGGCACTGCTGCAGTTCATTTCAATTGCTGTCTGACTTGAATGGTTAGGTGAGGAGAGACACAGAATTCGCAAATTCACCAGAATCTGACAGGGGCCGCGATGTGAACACTTCTGCTATGGCCCCCTGTTAGCCTTTATGATCCTTGCATTTAAAAATTGAGCAGCAAAACATAGCTGCTTTTATGCAAATAGTCCTCTGGCAATGAAAGCAATAAAGCAACACTGTGCCAATTTGGACCAGCAGCTGTCTGGGCCAGGGCTCTTCCTCCTTTCAGAAACCAGCAGATAAAGCCATGCCCAGTGTACACACAGATTAACAGCTGGGGACTATAGCTCTTCAGTCACTTCATGGCCATCACTGAAGAGGTCACAAATGTGCATGTGTGTTTACTTTCAAGCAAGCAACTTAGTGAGTACCAAAAATAAAATTCACTCCAAGTTGATGGATTGGGACCAGAGGAAGAGGAGCACATTATTTTTTTCTGTTTCTGAACCTTTCTCTTCTAAAAGGAGGGAACACAAAACAAACAACAACAAAAAGAAGCACTATATTCTCAAGTTTATTGTACAATTCTGATTCTAGGTGTGACCAATAATAAAAATAAATTAAGTAACAATCATATGTCCAAAAGCCCAAATTGTCTTAACCATTTTTAAAGCTTTATTATTTTAAAACTTGAAGAGGGTTATACTCTAACCCCCTTTGCCCAACCATCTCTGACATAAGATAATGCTGGTTTATAAGAATAGCTACCAAGGCCCTGGCCGGTTGGCTCAGCGGTAGAGCGTCGGCCTAGTGTGCGGAGGACCCGGGTTCGATTCCCGGCCAGGGCACACAGGAGAAGCGCCCATTTGCTTCTCCACCCCTCCGCCGCGCCTTCCTCTCTGTCTCTCTCTTCCCCTCCCGCAGCCAAGGCTCCATTGGAGCAAAGATGGCCCGGGCGCTGGGGATGGCTCTGTGGCCTCTGCCTCAGGCGCTAGAGTGGCTCTGGTCGCAACATGGCGACGCCCAGGATGGGCAGAGCATCGCCCCCTGGTGGGCAGAGCGTCGCCCCATGGTGGGCGTGCCGGGTGGATCCCGGTCGGGCGCATGCGGGAGTCTGTCTGACTGTCTCTCCCTGTTTCCAGCTTCAGAAAAATGCAAAAAAAAGAAAAAGAAAAAGAAAAAAGAATAGCTACCAATCTGTCTCTGGGGAGATGTGTACATTGCTTACATAACAAGCCTTGTAGTCATATAACAAGTCATAGCTACCCTAGAATGGATGATTACTATGTGCCAGATCCTGTGCTGAGTACTTTATCTGGATTATTTTATTTAATCTTTACAACTGTCCTATGAGGTAGGTATTACAATCGCTATTTTACCGTGAGGAAACCAAATTTTATTTTAATAATTTTTTATTTATTTATTCATTTTAGAAAGGAGAGAAAGAGGGGAAGAGAGAGAGAGGAGAAAGAGAAGGGGGGAGGAGCAGGAAGCATCAACTCCCATATGTGCCTTGACTAGGCAAGCCCAGGGTTTTGAACCAGCGACCTCAGCATTTCCAGGTCAACGCTTTATCCACTGCGCCACCACAGGTCAGGCCAGGAAACCAAATTTTAAATTCAGTTCTTAATACAAATCAGGTGTCCTTGAAGAAGGCTAACCATACACAAATTGTTTGTTACGTAAATATTCCAGGAAGAAAAGAACTTTATATATTAATAAATCCTTAACTTAATCTTCCATAAATATTACCACAATTAAGATGAATATATTAAAGTATCTAAAATGGAAAGCATTTGCATTTATTAAAATATTTGGTGTTTGGGAGGTTAAAAAATTTTACTTCAAAACAAAGCCTGTATCATTCTAGTAATGCTATTTAAGGTACTTTACAGATCATAAAATAAAGTAAAATGTAGTAATTTAGATTAAAGGAAGTTCAGTCAGAATTTCCAAAATGTCTGTATTAAAGAATATTGTTTATATGAACATCCTTCATGACTTTCAAATGTTGGTGCTAACAAAATTTTGCCAAGTGTGCCAAAGGCTGTTTTCCTCTTTCTTCATTTAGTTCACATATATTTTTGGGGAACTTTAATATACCCGCCCATTAAAGATTAAAAAGTTAAGTGACGCACAGTCTCTCTGTCCACAAGAAGCCAGCTGTCTAGTTTAGGATAATTACTACATAATGAGATAAATGCAATGACAGAGCTCTGTGCTTGGAATTATGGGAGCACAGAGATCAAACAGGCTTTCCGAAAAGGAAGGCCGGAGGCACAGAGACTTGCATAGATGCTGGGGCCCAACTTCCCCAATCTGTAAGGACCCAATGAGAAATTCTTCAAAGGACATACAGGCTATAGGCTATAAACAGATAAAGACTTAACTGTAAATACTATTAACATTAAGGATGTAGCTTAGCAAACCCTATCTCCAGGACAGCATCAGGTTAATTTGTGTATGAATGTGTATACTTTCAGAATAATAGTCTACCACGGAAGAGCCCAACTTTATTTTAAGAACTTTCTTTTGTGGCCTGAGATCTTTTCCCTGGTATTCAATTTTGAGAATATGGAGGGAAATGTTACCATTATCTGTTGAGCTAGATCTGTAAATATTCACTTTCCAGCATACTAAGGCTATAAACAATCTAATTTCCTCACATTACTTGTTATTTATAAAGAGTACTTTACATCTCACAAAGCATTTTCATACACGTCCTTGCTCATCTGAACCTCATTAAGGTGCTTTTCTGAGCCTTGCTTAGCACGCCCTATCGACTCCAACTATCCCAGAACCTTTCTCTTCATTAAATTAACAGCAGCGCTATCAAAAACTCTTGGAATTAAATAATAGCAGAACTGATCAATATTGGCTGTGTGCCTGGTACTGTTTTAAGCACTTCACATGTTTTATCTCATTTCCTCTTCACAAAAGCCTATGGAAGTAAATACTATTACTATCCTATCATACAAATAAGAAAACTGAGGCTCAAAGATATCACACAAAAACTATCAGACAGGAGTCAAACCCAGGTAAATTCAGAGCCTGAAACCACTGTGCACCTCTGCCTCTAGGATTAAAATCATTCCTAGTTAATAATTCTCATTTCTGTTACTGTCTAACCATTGTTTTTATACTCACCCAGGTACCCAGGTATGTTTGTGAAAGAGAAAAATGTGCCTTCTTATATTATTGTTTCTTATTCATTAAGCTGAATTCCCAGGAATAATGGAAGGCAAAAGTATGAATAATTCTAAAACGATTTTTTTTTTTTAGTCTATAATTTTGCATCTTTCTCACATACCTATTAAAAAGACAGACAAGCCTGATCAGGCGGTGGCGCAGTGGATAGAGCGTCGGACTGGGATGCCGAGGACCTAAGTTCGAGACCCCGAGGTTGCCAGCTTGAGTGTGGGCTCATCTGGTTTGAGCAAAGCTCACCAGCTTGGACCCAAGGTTGCTGGCTCAAGCAAGGGGTTACTCGGGCTGCTGAAGGCTCGCAGTCAAGGCACCTATGAGAAAGCAATCAATGAACAACTAACGTGCCACAACGAAAAACTGATGATTGATGCTTCTCATCTCTCTCAGTTCCTGTCTGTCTGTCCTTATCCCTCTCTCTGACTCTCTCTCTGTCTCTGTAAAAAAAAATTAAAAAAAAAATAAAAAGACCGAGACAACACTTTTTTTTTTAACTTCAATTTGTGTGTCAAACTCTATTTTGGGGAAACAGTTGATTTAAGTGAAAAACTTGAAGTAATAATTTACTTATGAAAAGCAATTAAAGTAGGACCTCCTTTTAAAATATAGCTATTTAAAGGTTCATAAACTGATTCAACTGACAAAAACTAATTTTATTCCCAAAGTGTTGTGGAGAAATTTACTGTCTAAAGAGCGAGATACCAATGTAAGAAAATTTATGTATATGAACATAAATATAGTTGTCCCCCCTTATCTATGGTTTCACCTTCTGCAGTTTGTTATCTGCAGTCAACTGCAGCCCTAAAATATTAAATGGAAAATTCTAAAAATAAACAATCCATAAGTTTGAAACTGCTCACTGCTCTGAGTAGTGTGATGACACCTCTCGCTGCCCCACTCCATGCCGCCAGGGCATGAATCATCGCTTTGTCCAGTGCGTCCATGCTGTATATATATACTACCAGCTCCTTAGTCACTGTGGGCCAGTGGCTGCTGCCGGGGCCATGCAGGTTCTCATTGGATTTGGGCAGACAGTAAAGGAACTGTGGAGCCAGAAAATTGTGGGCCATTCCGTTTATTAAAGTCTCACAACGGCGGACGAGCAAGCAGGCAGGGAAGACGGCTTCCCTTTCCCCAAGACCCCACTCAGTCTCTGGTTCCACACCCCAGACTCATCCTCCAGAATCCTAGGCCCCCCAAGACTTTCACAGCGCCTCCTTCTCCTCTCTCTCTCTCTCTCTCCCTGCACTCTCTGGCCAAAACAGGCTGGGGGGAAAAACCCCTTCTCCAGCAAACAACCGCACCTCCCAAGCAGGAAGGCAATCCGCAATTTACAATCTGCCGCCCTGAGGGCGGCACCCGCAGCCTTCCATAGACTGTGCACACGTGGTGCTGCCACAGTACATGGAGCACACCTAAAAAATATTTGTTTACCCACAGTCACTCAGCGGCCGTTTTCATCATCAAATCGACTGTCATGGTATCACAGTGCTTGTGTTCAAGTAATCCTTATTTTACTTAATAATGGCTACAAAGCAGAAGAGTAATGCTGGCAACTCAGACATACCAAAGAGAAGCTGTAAGTAAGATGTTTCCTAAGTGAAAAGGTGAGTACAATACGATGTTTTGAGAAAGAGAAACTAAATTCATATAACCTTTATTAAGGCATATTGTTATAACTGCTTTATTTTTTAATAATTATTGTTAATCTCTTATCGTGCTTTAATTTTTTTTTTTTTTTTTTTACAGAGTCAGAGAGAGAGTCAGAGAGAGGGATAGACAGGGACAGACAGACAGGAACGGAGAGATGAGAAGCATCAATCATTAGTTTTTCGTTGCTTATTGCGACACCTTAGTTGTTCACTGATTGCTTTCTCATATGTGCCTTGACCGCGGGCCTTCAGCAGATAGAGTAACCCCTTGCTCGAGCCAGCGACCTTGGGTCCAAGCTGGTGAGCCTTGCTCAAACCAGATGAGCCCACGCTCAAGCTGGCGACCTCAGGGTCTCGAACCTGGGTCCTCGGCATCCCAGTCCGATGCTCTATCCACTGGGCCACTGTCTGGTCAGGCTTAATTATTTATTTATTTAGTATTTATTTGTATTTTTCCAAAGTGAGAAGGGAGGGAGGGGCAGACAGATAGACTCCCGCAAGCATCTGATGGGGATCCACCCGGCATGCCCACAAGGGGGCAATGCTCTGCCCATCTGAGCCATTGCTCCATTGCAGCCATAGCCATTCTAGCACCTGAAGCAGAGGCCATGGAGCCATCCTCAGCTCCGGGCCAACTTTGCTCCAATGGAGCCTTGTGTGCTTAACTTATAAGTTTAACTTTATCATAGGTGTGTGTGTATGTGTGTATATATGTGAGTATATGAAAAAACATGGTATAGATGAGCTCTTCCCCTCCTGCAGCCAGCAGCTTGATTGGTTCGAGCATGGCCCAGGGCACTGAAGATAGCTCCCTAGGAGCGTGACAGCCTCAGGCACTAAAATAGCTCAGTACTTGAACATTGGCCCCAGAAGGGGTTGCCAGGTGGATCCCAGTGGGAGTCTGCCTCACTATCTTCCCTTCTCTCACCTAAAAAATAAAAAATAATAAAAAAATTAATAAACAAAGACATCAGATACCCTTCAAATCCTACAGCAACTGAACTACAGATTATCAGAATAAAAATCCTTCCCCACTTGGGAGCAATTCATTAATGACATTAATGACAAAAACCACTGTTGCAGCATCTAAATATTAACACATCTACTTGATTTATCAATATGATGATCCACAATCAATTTTGCAACTTTGGCAGCTTTATTTTGATTTTTGACATACTTAAGTCTTTCTCCACTATGAATGAATGCTCAAATCAAATTAAATTTATATTAACAGAACATGATTATGAATGACCACTAACGAAACAGTATTCCAAAATCAAAAGAGAAATTTTTACTTTGAGATCATTAGCACTACTTCATGGTTACATGACATATACTCAAGACATCTCACACTCAATATCTCAGGGTGCATGTACATACATGTGTGTGCACATGTATATAAGAGAGATGTGTGGGTATGTGCTGTATTGCAAAGAAGCACAGACCATGTTCTCCAGCCTACCTGCCAGTGTACAAACTACCTATAACGAGCCAACATAAATTATTGAACAGATAAGATGACCCTCTTGTGAATTCTATGAAAGAAGAGCAATAGAGGTTGTTAAGGGAACACTATGGCATAAAGAGATGCTCTCATTCACTTCCAGGGCCTGACCTAGATCAGTTCTTCCCCACTGTTAATTGCATGCCTGCTGCCCATTTTTACTTGAATAGCCCCTCAGCTACTATGGGGACAGGAATTTAGGAGTAGAAATATCCTTATCCGTAGTTTAAAAACGAGAATAGGCAATAACAATTTTGACTTCATGAGCTCCAAATGAAAAACTCAGAACACAACAGTTTGAACGTGTCAAAAAGAGAAAGGGGGAAGACCACACTCTTCTCCCTCAATTCTTTTAATAGATAGGAACCTCCATGGAGAATGGTGTGGGAAACACAGTCTTACCAAGTGTGAGCTGGGGCAAAGCCACGTAGAAAACAAAAAAGGTTGACAAACAAAAAAAAAGGCCCTGGAGAGTTGGCTCAGAGGCCGAGTGTCAGCCCAACATGTTTATGTCCTGGCTTTGTTTCCTGGTCAGGGCACACTGGAGAAATATGGCTATCTGCTTCTTCTCCTTCCCTTTCCCTCTTCTCTTTCTCTTCTCCTACTGCAGCCAAGGCTCAGTGGATTCAAGCACATCAGCCCTGGGAGCTGAGGCTGGCTCCATGGAGCCTCTGCCTCAGGCACTAAAAATAGCTCAGTTGTCAGCAGCCCCATATGGGCACAGCATAGGCCCAAGATGGGGTTTGCCAGGTGGATCCTTATCGGGGTGCATGTGGGAGTCTGTCTCTGTATCTCCTCCACTCTTTTTTTTTTTTTTGCAAGAGACAGAAAGACAGAGAGGGGCAGACAGACAGGAAGGGATGAGACGCATCAACTCATAGTTGCAGCACCTTAGTTGTTCATTGATTGCTTCCTCATATGTGCCCTGATGGGGGGGAGCTACAGCAGAGCAAGTGACCCCTTGCTCAAGCCAATGACCTTGGGCTCAAGCCAGCAGCCTTGGGCATTAAGCCAGTGACCTTTGGGCTCAAGGCAGCAAACATGGGGTCATGTCTAGGATCCCACGCTCAAACCAGTGATCCTGTGCTCAAGCTGGTGAGCCCACACTCAAGCTGGATGAGCCTGCACTCAAAACAGTGACCTCAAGGTTTCGAACCTGGGTCCTCTGCATCCCAGGCTGATGCTCTATACACTGCAGCACTGCCTGGTCAGCCTCCCCCCACTTTCAGATATTTTAAAAATATAAGAAGAAAAATAAAGGCTTGCCTGATCTGTGGTGGCACAGTGGAATAAAGTGACAACCTGGAATGCTGAGGTCATTGGTTCAAAACCCTGGGCTTGCCTGGTTGAGGCACATACGAGGAGCAACATAATTTTTAACACTGCTCACAAAAATTAGGGGATCAGGGAACGTGCAGGTACTCCAGTACTTTCAGCCTTTTTGTACAGTGCATTTTCACCAATGAAATAAAAGTTGGTTTTGCATTCATTTGCATAATCAACTTTCTTTGACTTGTTATTTGCTTTTCTGATGTTCTTGTTTCATAAAAAATATCAAATGATTTTTTATCACTTCATATTCATTTTGAAATACCCCCTAATTTTTGTGAGCAGCATACTAAGAGTTGATGCTTCCCACTTCTCTAAAATCAATCAATAAAATCTTAAAAAAAGAAAAGAAATAGCCTAAAAGTAGATACTGTTTTAAACATAACAGCTTGGAATAACCTTGCATTCCTTCATATCCTCTACTCTATCAGTTGGCACTCCTGATATTTTTTATTTTGAATGCTTTCTCAGTTATACCTTCCTAGATTTGTGCTAAACCTAAGATAACTACCATGCCTCTCACCAGCCTCCCTGCCACCAGGCTGCACTGTGCAGGCACACACACTTCTCCAATCCATCTGCCTGGTCTTTCTAAACATATATTTTTATTGTGCCACTGCTTTGATCTTAGTCTTTCAGGGTTCCCACTGTCTGCAGCACAGTGTGCCCACATTCCTAAGCCAGACAGACATTCACGACTGCCACTATCACGATAAGCATCATCAATATTAGTCTAATTCTGGACTCCATTTTGCATCCTCTTAATTTACCTTTATCCCAATTTTCTCACCTACTTCTAATCTAGTTCTCTTGCAGTATAGTATGTACAAAGACATCTTAAATGCTTTTAAAACCAAATGGAGTCTACAAAGTACAAATTTATTATTATTATTTTTTAATCCTAAAACAAAGTATCCACCCTTATCTTCCAGTAAGACTTAAAAATTCCTTGCTCTAGTCAGGAAGGTCTGCTCATAACCCCATTTATGGCTCATTTTTCTCTCCTTAGTTTGAATTCCCATTCTATCTAGTCAAATCCTATTTGTCCTTCAACATGGAACTACACAGACCCTATCTATCACTTTGTTTTCTTATGCCAAATTATTCTTGTCCCTTCTTGACCATTCGTGGCAACTCACACATTACATAGTCTGGTACCTGCTTTCATATAATGCCCTAATGCAGGGGTCCCCAAACTTTTTACACAGGGGGCCAGTTCACTGTCCCTCAGACCGTTGGAGGGCCGGACTATAAAAAAAAACTATGAACAAATCCCTATGCACACTGCACATATCTTATTTTAAAATAGAAAAACAAAACGAGAACAAATACAATATTTAAAATAAAGAACAAGTAAATTTAAATCAACAAACTGACCAGTATTTCAATGGGAACTATGCTCCTCTCACTGACCACCAATGAAAGAGGTGCCCCTTCCAGAAGTGCGGCGGGGGCCAGATAAATGGCCTCAGGAGGCCAGATGTGGCCCGCGGGCCATAGTTTGGGGACCCCTGCCCTAATGCATGTTATTTTTAGTTCCTAAGGACAGGATTCAAATAATTCATGTCATCCACAATACCTAACACAACTCCAAGAATACAGTGTATACTTTATAAATACATACTCAAAACAAATTCCAGCTAACCACCATTGCCACCTGTAATGCCTGTGAATTTCTACAGATTTCTAATGTAATCAAGAGAAAAAAATATAAAAGAGTATATGAGAATTTTGCACAGCCTGGATAGTTTCTATAGCAGTCTCACAGAACACAGATCTATAGAACATATCTTTTCTGCATAGGTTGTCTTTTTATAATACTGACTACTGTGAGAAGTAATCAGACTAGATTATTAATAATATACACAATACATATTATACTGAACACACGGTTTATCTCTCTTTGATGGTTTAGAACAAACATGAAGTGTCTTGGAGGCATCATGAATATTATGATTATGCCACAGGAGATTACGATTGGGTTCTGAACTTGCCTATGATATTCCCTAGAAGAAACTTCTTAATATAAATCCCTGATGTCAGCTTCCTTGCCTCCGGCTTGCTTGAATAAAACTAGAATATAAAATGGGCAATTGCTTAACTTCCTGGACAGGATAAAATGGCTGCCTTTTTGAATATTTAATTATTGTAACAAAAGCTGAAGCATCCTTTTACCTAGCTTTGTCCCCTTTGTTGAAATCTTCTTCACCGTCTTTCAGTGCCCTTTGATGTTTCAGTATTCAATACATTCTCTATTATTTACGTCCCTCCAACAGAATGTGTCAGTCCAACTCCCTTGTCAGCTTCAGCCCTCCATTATATCCCTCAGTGTGAAGGAATATACTCACTATCAAGAGATTTTTTTCTTCCCTCTGCCCCTCTCCAGGCCTTGCATTTTTTACATTAAGCTATAATTTCCTTTAAGTCTCTATATTTCACATTTAACAAGAATCTAGGCCTAAATTAGAATACCAAATATCCCATTATATTTTAAAATGAAAGTCTTGTGCCTGACCTGTGGTGGCGCAGTGGATAAAGCATAAACCTGGAAACACTGAGGTTGCCGGTTCAAAACCCTGGCTTGCCTGGTCAAGGCACATATGGGAGTTGATGCTTCCTGCTCCTCCCCTTTCTTTCTCTCTCTCTCTATCTCTCCCCATCCTCTCTAAAATGAATAAATAAATAAAATTAAAAAAAAAAAAAAAAGTCTTGTGTTATACCTGCATGATTCACCAACTTTAAAATAGCTACTCTGAAATAACATTTCATATACTAGATCACACCAAAGCTGATAGGTCAAACAGAATCATCTACACTGGCAAGTAAATATGAAGTAAGCAGAAAGCTCTAAAACATTCACGAAAAACTTTTGCTGCCGTCAGTGAGCTCATGTCTTTGGAATGCTGAAGAATTCAAGGTCAAAATATGATAAAAATCATTCTCCCCATCTGATCCCAGGTCTTAAAATGCTAAATTCATAATGCCTTTGAAAGTAGAATTTAAAATTTTCCATTCACCGAAGTTTTACTCTGTAACAGCCTGAAGCATTGGCACAATTAGTCTGTCTTTATTCTGCTTAAAACAAACACAAAGTTTAATTTGATAAACATTGCAAAAACAGTATTTCATCAGCATTGTAAAATGGTTCAAAGTATTTAGACTGTTTTTGCAGCCTCAAGGCCAACTATTTTTTAAACAGATTCAACCATTTTGAATCTGTTGATACATAGATTAAATGATAAAGCCTTTTTTTTCTTTTTGCCTGCAGATAATTTCTGCCCTTTGAATGAGCGTAATGGCAATGAGGTGCCTGGTAAAGCTTCAACTTAAACTGCCATATTAAAAAAAAAAAAAAAAAAACCAAAAAGAAAAAAAAAAAAAACAAGGCCCTTGCCAGCCCCTCAGTGGTAGAGCATCAGCCCAGTGTGTGGATGTCTCAGGTTTGATTCCTGGTCAAGGCACACAGGAGAAGTGACCATCAGCTTCTCTACCTCTTGCATCTCTCTCTCTCTCTCTCTCTTTCTCTCTCCCCCCTTCTTCCACCCCCCCTCAGGCACTAAGAATAGCTTGGTTGCTGAACAACAAAGCCACACCCCAGATAGGCAGAGTATCACCCAGTAGCCAGTAGGGGGCTTGCCTGGTGGATCCCAGACAGGCAAAGGTAGGAGTCTGACTCTGCCTACCCTCCTCTCAATTAATAAAAATAAATAAATAAATAAAAATTAAAAAAAAAACCTCCTCAAACAAATAAAACTCTTTCTATTTTAATTTAGACATATGCAGAACATGATGCTGAAAGTGTTCAGAACTGGGAAGACTTGCTCAATTGTTCTTACCAGGCCTTGATGTTATACATCTTAAATAAACTGTATTCCAAATGTTGCTGTTAAAATGGCTCTTTACCAAAATAAACTAAGTAAGAAACAGTTAGGTTTCTACACTAGCCCATTTGTAGTTAATTGGTTACAAAGCTAAACAAAGGACCCACTTCGTGTAGCCAACACTGTTTCCATGTAAGGACCTCAAGGTCTGGTACACTCCTCTTGTGAGTTGTAGATCTATCACTGAGATCTAGGACAACAGCCCCTCTACCCCACAGACCTCCAACTTCAACCCCCTTCCCCAGTTCTACTCTCCTTTTCTTCATTAGGTTACAACAGTAGAAATGGGCTTTCTAGACCCGTAGCATCAAAGAAGTGCACGGGAGAGTGGAAACTTCCCTCTGAGGAGATAAGTTCAGATAAACAGTAGTAACTTCTAAAAGTCAGTTATTTCTAAGTTGTACCTCCTATACCAGAAACAACATCCCTCTCTTGAATCAAGAGTTTCTAGTCCATTTATTTATTCAAATATATAAGCATCTACTATAGTTAAAGCTTTTGCTTAAATAACTTTCCAAATTAACCTATGAGTTCCATCTTCCCTATTAAAAAATATATATATTATGGCTATACATACACTCAACACCTGTGACCAATAAGCCCATGAACTTCTGCCCTACCAGATGAACTAACTGCAAGCTTATCTAGAGTGGGTTTATCTTCATACCTTTTTTTTTTTTTTTTTTGAGAGAGAGAGAGAGAGGGAGAGAGATGAGAAGCATCAACTTGTAGCTGCATCACTTTAGTTGTTCACTGATTGCTTCTTATATGTGCCTTAACCAGGGGCTCTAGCTGAGCCAGTAATCCCATACTCAAGACAGATGAGCCTGCACTCAAGCCAGGGACCTTGGGATGACGAACCTGGGACCTCAACTTTCACAGGTCGATGCTCTATCCACTGCTCAACCACCAGTCACGCATATCCACACACCTTTTCAATGCTAGCATTATTGTAATTACATTATTTAATGTAAACCAATTAAATGAATGCCAAAAAATTATTTGAATGATGAAAGTAATTTTCTCTAGAAAAAACTAGATAAACGAGTTGGGTCCCTTTTATCTAGAAAGTTCTCAAAATTAGACAGGCATCCTCTCAGCTATGAAGAGGGAGAAAGAAAAATTTTATGAAATGCCTAACTTTTTAAAATCTTTCAAAGGTTTATTTATTTATTTATTTATTTATTGTATTTTTCCGAAGCTGGAAACGGGAAGGCAGTCAGACAGACTCCCGTATGCGTCCGACTGGGATCCACCCGGCATGCCCACCAGGGGGCTATGCTCTGCCCATCTGGGGCGTCGCTCTGCTGCAACCAGAGCCATTCTAGCGCCTGAGGCAGAGGCCATAGAGCCATCCTCAGCTCCCAGGCCAACTTTTTGCTCCAGTGGAGCCTTGGCTGCGGGAGGGGAAGAAAGAGACAGAGAGGAAGGAGAGGGGGAGGGGTGGAGAAGCAGATGGGCGCTTCTCCTGTGTGCCCTGGCCGGGAATCGAACCCGGGACTCCTGCACGCCAGGCCGACGCTCTACCACTGAGCCAACCGGCCAAGGCCCAAAGGTTTATTGAGTGCCATGTAGCAGTGCTTTTACTCCACATCTGTGATTTTTAATCAAGTCTGAGCTATGGACTCCTCTGGAAATTTAATGGAGTTATAGCCCACCTCTGTCTAAAAATAAAAATGAATAAACAACATGTAATTCTGGTGGTTCTTATATCCTGTCCCTATCCCTTCTCTCCTCTATCTTCCCACACAGCTCATGCCCCTGTGGCCCTATGGATCCTAAACTTCAAAAACTTCATTGTGTTTATACTCATTAAAAAACTAAGCATTGTATTAGTATAGCAGAAATAAATTCCGTAAGGTCTAATCTCAACTTTGCTTAGACCTTATTAATGATATTTCAAACTAGCTAATAATAGCCACCAGACTCTCAACTGAGTTTATTCAACTTAAACAATAAAGGATGCCAGGTTTCATTGCTCTTATTGCCTGTGATCTTCCCATATGATTAATTGGTTAGCAGTTCCTTATAGTTCTTTGCAATGCCAGGCTGTAACCCATAAACAAGATGACTAATCAGCTCCCATATACTCTAATTCTCAGAATACAATAAAAAAAAATCAAATTAGAATCAGAAAAAGCTCTTGATTTAGAAGGTAGTTATTTCTTCTCTCATATTTAGTGTTCTAATAAGTAGTCCACGAAGTAATCTACCTTAATAAGGTTTTCCTTCCCATGCATTAAGAGTCACACAAAAGCCTGGGTGGATAAGAGATGTCAGATCACTTGCTCAAATATTCCCAACACATAGCTTTCCCTTGTGAAGTTCTTCTACTCTAAACCCACCTGGCTTATGAGTCAGAAAATTCTAATCTGCCACTATTAAGCATTTACCCCTCTAAGCTCATTATCTCCAGCTGCCTAAACCAAAACCCAGGAGTCATTCTAAACTCCTTCTCCTTTATTCCCCACATCCAAGCAATCACCAATTCTCTCTCCCAGCTGGCATGATAATTTCTCAATTCTGTCCCTTCTTCCCACTTCTAGGTCTCTACACGTGAACTGCTTTTCCTTCCTGTGTTTGTTTCCTGACAAGCTATAGCCCAGAATAATCTTCCTGAAACAAAACTATTTATCACGTCACTCACCAACTTAAAATCTTATAATGGCTACCTTTCTTAGCTTAAAAATCCTTCAACATCCGACCTAATGTACAAAGCTGAAGACACAGAGTGCTGAAGTGTCCCTTGTGACCCGGTCCCGACCTACTTCTCCCCTCTTACCTCTCACCTGCCTCACCTCTCCCTTCAGTCGGCCATGCTCTCACCACGCCATGTTCTTTCTTACCTGCGTACCTGCTGTTCCCTCTGCTTAAAACGGATCTTTGTTGTAACCCCTCCCCCCGTCCCCTGGGCGGCTTATTCAGCTCCAAATAAAACTTTAAAAAGCCCAAAGATGTTTAAGACATCTTTCTTTAAAACTGAAAACAACCAGCACTGGCTGGGTAGCTCAGAGGATAAAGCATGACCCAGCAAGCCAGAGGTCACCAGTTTGACCCCCAGACACAGCACATACAAGAAGCAACCAATTAGTATACAATTAAATGGAACAATTAAGTGAAACAAAAATTGATGCTTTTCTCTCTCTCCCTTCCCCATCCCCCACTCTCTCCATTCCTCTCTCTCTCTTTTTCAAATCAATGGAAAAATTGAAAAAACAAAAATAAAACTGATTAACAACTTGAATCCTCCAAATATAAAAATAATTTGTTAAATTCTAATGGGCCCCTGTGATAGAATATTATGCAATAAAAATGCTTATGGGTTTAATGATATGAAAAGCTAAAGTACGTGGCTGTAAAATTGTTAGTCATCTCAACCATATAAAATACATTATATAATCACAAACAAAAGAGATAACTGGCAGAAAATGCACCAAAACATTAGAAGTACTTATCTATAGATAATAGAATTATGGAAAAAAAATTCCCCTCACCTCTGTTAGAGGCCAGTTAAATGTTTATAAAAGAAATTATTTTTACATTGCTAGAGACATGCAAATGACCAATAAATGCCTAATCAATCATCTATAAATGTAAATCATTAACACACTCAACAAATATTTACCATGTGCCTAAAATATCCCAAGTACTGTCATAACCCCTGGGAATACTGGAATGGAAAGGTCCTTGCCCTTGTGGAGCCTACATTTTTGAGGAGAAACAAAACAAACCAGCTCTGGGCCCTGGACCGTTGGCTCAGTGGTAGAACATTGGCCCAGTGTGTGGCAGTCCCAGGTTTGATTCCTGGTCAGGGCACACAGGAGAAGCAACCGTCTGCTTCTTCACCCCTCCACTCATCTCTCTCTCTCTCTCTCTTCCCCTACCACAGCCATGGTTCAAATGGTGAATGATCCGAGCAAAGTTGGCCCCAGGTGCTGAGGATGGCTCCATGGCCTCACCTCAGGAGCTAAAATAGCTCAGTTGCCAAGCAATGGAGCCGCAGTCCAGATGGGCAGAGCATCGCCTGGTAGGGGGCTTGCCAGGTGGATCCCAGTCAAGGCATATGCGGGATCTGTCTCTGCCTCCCCATCTCTCAGTTAATATAAATACATACATACATACATCAACCAGCTAATTTCAGAGAGTGACTAGCATTGTAAAGAAAATGTGGAACGAGGGGAATCAGGGAAGATCTGGGAAAAGAGCACAACATCAAAGGCATATTGAAAGATGGCAAGAGACAAGATAAGAGGCAAGCAGATACAGAAGAACAGAAGAACTGGAGCTGGAGTCAAAAGACCTAAATTCCCATTTCTACTGTCATCTGATTAGCCAGGTAATAGTCTCTGAGTCTCAAGCAGGGTGATAATCCCTAATTCACAAAAACTTCCAAGGATTAAATAAAATAATTTATGTGAAAAGGGTGAGGCCAGTGCTTGGCATTCAGGGTCTGCTATATTCGTTAGCTGTAGCTATTTGGAGAAGGACATCAAAAATAATGTAACAGTCGCCTGACCTGTAGTGATACATATTTATTATACATTTTTAAATAAAATATGTATTTCCGATGGCTTTAGGCGACCCCTGTGTTTTGGTCGTTCGTCCCCCGACTGGGTCGCAACCCACAGGTTGAGAACCGCTGCACTACATGAAGTGCCAACCTGGAATGCCAACCTGGAATGTTAAGGCCACAGGTTTGAAACCTTGGCCTTGCCCGGTCACGGCATGTAGAGACGCAACTACAGCAACTACAATGCAACTAGAAATTGATGCTTCCTGCTCCTCTTCCCCTTTCTCTCTCTCTCTAAAATCAACACATTTTTTAAATCTTAGGAAAATAATAATAATATAACACCCAAAAGCTGAACTAATGGATTACAACTGCAAGTGAGGATACCAAAAGGAACTTAACGATGTAAATCCCATCCTTTTGATCGGGGAATTCTGGAACAAATATGTGGTTAACAAAAGACTGCATGTGCTATCCTTAACCGTTTATCTGAACTCAGGAGTCTGTACTGATTACAACTGTTTTAAACAACAATGTGGCTCAGAGTTGAATACTCCACCCATAATATCAAGTGCAAACACATGAAAAACACAGATTCAGGATTCAAAAATTGTCTCTCAGCCTTTCCCCAGTACTCATAAACTTGATCAGTCTTCCCTATTTTTAATCCTCTGCATATGCAGGTTAGATTTCTCTAGTCCAAAAGAGGAAAGGAAATTTTCCACGGCAGATTGCAAGAGAGAGGTTCTTCTGGGTACATTTACTTCTTGTCCTTTTTACTTGCTCCTTATCTGAAACCTAAGAACTAGGTCTCCTGGACTCTGAGTAGGGGGTTAGATTGTCAGATCACTAAAATGTTTCCTCTGAAGTATTTCAATCCCTAATCAGTCCCCAAACCCTACCATATATTTAAGATAATCTTTTGCCCTTTACATCTCTGCTTTCCAATCTCACATTCCTCAAATGAATGACTGGCTGAGTGGGCCTACTCTCACCTATCTTCTGAGAACCTCTTAGGCCAGTGGTCAGCAAACTGGTTAGTCAACAGAGCCAAATATCAACAGTACAACGATTGAAATTTCTTTTGAGAGCCAAATTTTTTAAACTTAAACTATACAGGTAGGTACATTCCTTATTGAGGTAGCGCCTGCACATGGTATTTTGTGGAAGAGCCACCACACTCAGATGGCCAAAGAGACGCATGTCGCTCGCGAGCCACGGTTTGCCGACCACTCTCTTAGACCAAAGAACTCTTTCCTTAATATTTTTAAGTGCTATTGTCAGAATTATTCTTACCCTCATTCTGATCACTGCTAACAGTAATACCTTGATTTGGAAAGTCAAGGTATTTGGAAAGTCAGGAACAAAACAATCATTATGACAGAGTAAATTAACTCCATTAGAAACAGATGACTAACAGTGAAGAGATAAAGAAAAATTTAACTCGGGATGTAAGCTAGTATTCCCATATACTGGGGGCCAAAATAAATTTTCTGTCAAAGCAAGAACCCCGATTCCTTCTAGGCATACCAAACCTATAAGTGCAGAGTCACAGCCCAGAAACTAGGGATTGTCCATAAAGCCTGGAAACACAGCTTTTCTTTTCTTTTTACAAATTGAAGATGTCCTCTACGACGTTATGTACATTCACCTGTTTCCATATTCTACGTACATCTTGTAGAAAGATGCTGTAATGAATAATGTGTCTCAAAAATGTTAAGTACTGTATACTGTATTGTAGAAAAGAAAAAGTTATAGCAAATTGTGTCTAATGTTTATTCATTCATGTACTGAGCATCTACTAAGTGTTAGGTGCTCATGAACTTCTAGATACTGGTTCATTTGGTAGCATTGACCATTTAATTTAGTTGCATTGTATTACTAAAAATAGGGAGTTTCTTTTCTTCTCTTGTACTTGATCCTGACTTTGAAATAAGTTTGAATGCTTGAGGAATGAAGACATTTGGCTGTACCACAGTCTTATGCATACAAAATCAGTACACAATGTTTCCTCCTCTTCATATACATTAATTCTATGATAACTTCAAATGACATAAAGGCTGTCTGGTGCCCATTTCTATCTCTCTCCTCTAAAGTCTGCCAACAAGGATTCATATCATATACTTATTATTTCTGAGAATTATATAATAGTGCTTCTGGAGAAAGTAGGCCTGATTCCAAGATGCTAATTTATTGTATTGTTTTAATTCAATAGTACTTTTCTATTTCAAGTTAAGTCAAAATGCAAATATGAGAATGATTTCACATTAAGAAGTTTACACGCTCAGCACCTGTAAAGAACACCAAAGGATATGAAAACTAATTGTAAGAGAACTGAAGCAGAAACCCACAGAATAAGTAAGTCATCTACAAGATGTAAGGACCAGCTGTGGAAATTTCCTTGCAAAGCTGGCTACTGCAAGCATAGCAATGTCCCAGGGAAAGCCTCTTTGAAGCTCTAGCTATATTCCTCGGCTTTCGAGATCCTAACTTGGGGCTGTATACTGAATTCTATCTCTCACAACCACATGGGCCCCTACAGAAAGCCAGGCATGGTCTTCAGGGAAGTGGTGATAAGGAGCTTCAAATAAACATTGTAGATTCATAACTACCAAAATCTACACTTGTAGCATTCAGGAAATTAAGAGTTGAAGCATTTCTCCCAACACTAATTAAAGATTCAGAGCAAGAAAAATTCTGACACTTGCATTGGTGAGTCAGCCAGAGCAGAAGCAGGTAGTTACAAATGTACACCATCCTTATGACATAAGCCTATACTCCCTAGCTGTCAGAGCACCAGACTGGCTTTCTAGGACAGGTAGTCACCATAACACATAAAGAGCCTTTCATTGCTCTTCTGTTCCTACTGGACACATCCTTCTAGCCCCTCTCCACTTCCAGATGCCATGAACTAGGGTTTAACTTTTAACTATTGATTATCAACAATATTTCCTCCCTTAAACTCTAATTCGCCAGGCCTGACCTGTGGTGGCGCAGTGCATAAAGCATCAATCTGGAACACTGAGGTTGCCGGTTCGAAACCCCGGGGTTTGCCTGGTCAAGACACATAGGGGAGTTGATGCTTCCTGATCCTTCTCCTTCTCTCTCTCTCTCTCCTCTCTAAAAATTAATAATTAAAATATAATAATAATAATAATAAACTCTAACTGGCCAAACAGTTGGTCCTCTGTATCCACAGTAGGACTCAAAACAGTATTTTCTTTTTCTTTCTTTCTTTTCTTTCTCTCTCTCTCTCTCTCTCTCTCCCTTCCTTCCTTCCATTTATCCTTCCTCCCTTCCTTCCTTCCTTTAAATTTTTATTTATTGAAGGAAGAGAGAGATATAGAAACATCAGTTTGTTGTTCCACCTATTCATGCATTCATTGATTGATTCTTCTATATGCCCTGACCAGGGATCGAAACTGCCACCTTGGTGTATGGAATGATACTCTAACCACTGAGCTGAAAACAGTATTTTCTATCAGCGTTTTGGAATCAGTGGATATGGAGGACCAACTGTATGCTTTGTTCTGTACCTTTTTTTTTTAACGTAAGGAGCTTGAGCATCCACAGATTTTGGTTTCCACAGGGGGTCTTGGAACTAATCTTCCATACATACTGAGGAACAGCTATAATTACTAGTAGTGAAGCAGGCATCTAAGAGCCACAACAGTATCTAATTTTTCTGAACACTTTGTACATATTCTCTCATAAAGCTAACCCAGAAGATAGGTTCCCTCTCTCCATTTGTATCGACTGGGAAAAGAATCATTGGCTAAACTACTTGACCCCAATCACCAGTGATAGAGCTGAGGCTTCAACCAGTATCTTTCTCACTCCACACTTCATGAGCTGTCCGTTACTCTATATTCCCTCCATCACTTCCTCAGTAAAATCCACAAGGCTTAATCAAACTTTTCATACTGCAGTAAACAAAGCTGTGGCTATATTCCTCATCTTTTCATGCCAGCAGCCAAAACACTACAGAAAACACCTGAATAATGGCAAGTTCCAGATGGACAAGTATGACACCTTATGTAGCTCTTGAAAAACGGAAAAATAACCCAATCAATGGAGAAAACTACTTAAATAGAAAATTGTATCTTAGAAAACATCTAAAAACATTACATTTTTGAGAGAGCGCTTTAGTGTCAACTTACTGCAAGGTCATAAAAAGTTTAAAGCTAACTACTTTTCAACAAACAATTTTGAAGTAAACAGTTTATATTATTGTTTTTGGTAGCCTAAAACCTTCTAATATTTCCTAGCTGACCCCTTTCTTCTATAGAATAGAGATAGAGTGCTTTGCTGGCACTCATATTAGTCATGCCATAATATGTTCTGAAACAGTCTGTGGGGTTGGGTGGACTTTAAGTGGCTTTGCATTAGAACAGTAGTTAAGAAACCAACTACACAAGAGTCTCCAGTTTTAAATCTAGGTCATACTATCCTTATTCAAAAGCAAGCCTAAGTTAGAGAATTTCTATCACTTCCTAAAAAGATATTTTTTAAAAAGGAACACGGACAAGTTGAAAAACACTAATATTTCCTCAAAATTTATTATAAATAGACATATTTATTTTTTAAAATAATTTATAATCCCATGAATTCATCAAGTAAGGAATTTGTTTCTCTGTTATAGATAATCCACTAGGAAAACTAACACTAAATTACATTTAACTAGACTTCTGCTAGAAAATATAAAATCTATATAGCCACTTTCAATTTGGGGTGCAGGAAGAGGGGAGAGATAAAGGCAGAGATGCAGACAGATAGCAGAACATAATTTGATTTTCCCCCCCAAAAGTATAATATTAAAAAACAGACAAATTAACTAACTAACTAAATAAATAATAGTGGAAAATATTGTCTACTATTGACTCCAAGTAGTGGTCTCCATACAGGCACTGTATTTTTCTTCCTCCATTTCTATAAATACAAAGTTTTCAAAACAGAATTTGCAGAGTATATCATAAGGTCAAGTACAGATTCAACCAAGTCTCTTGCTTCTACACCGCACTGTTAACTGAGGTTCAAGAGATGTCCTAGCCAAGGTATTATATGCCTCCTCTGGCTCTGGAGACAAATTACCTAGGTTCAAATCCCAGCTCTACCAGTTAATGGCTGTGAGCTTGCGCAAATAATATAAATGCACTAACCCTCAGTTGTCAGTATGATGAGGATAATAATAGTGCTTTACCTCAAAGGAATTCCAATGAAAAACTACCGGTAAAGTGCTTGGCACAGGACCTGGCCCCATAGGTAAATAAATGGTGGCTTACCACATTGCTATAGTAACCAGAGGCTACCACCAAATGACTAAATGACATTATATAGAAGTTTGGAGTTATTCAGAGAGCATGGTATGGAAAAATTGGTAATCCATATCATGCAAAGCCTCGAGTCATCATTATAATAATAATAACCGTAACCCAGTATTTATATGGTTATTTATTCCAGGCTAAGCACTCTGCTAAGAACTTTAAATGCAGTTTCTCATTTGAATGCATATGTAGCAAGGAATTATTATGCCCATTTTACAGATGAGGAAATTGAGAGTCAACAATTATACATAATTTGCTCATCATTACGAAGCCAGTAACTGGCAGAGTTGAGATCTGAACCTAGGCAGTCTGCCTCCAAAGCCTGCTTCTGACAGCAACTACCCACCTGAACTTGGGCAAGTCATTTCCCATATTGGGACTCTTGAATTCCTTCTCCAGAAAATGAACAGAGTGGTAGCACAGGTGCTCTCAAAAGTCCCTTCTAAACTTCTCTGGACAACTTAACCCAATTCACTACATACATGCAACATCTCTGCTCTAGCCCTTTCCCATGTCTAGGCTTCTCTGTCTTACATAAATACAGAATGACACATTGTACACATCCTTCAGTGGAGTGTGTCGTTCTTGACCTCTGTGGGTGGGAGGTACATCACTAAGAGGCACTGGCTAGGAAGAGAACCTCACTAGAAAGTTCCGTTACTAATTTCATTCAAAGAGAACCTGACTTAAAATGAATTCTGACAGCCCTATTGCTACCGGGAAGTTAAGAATGCACATCGACAGAATTAGCCAAAACTCTAGGACCTGAATTACGTCACTCTACCTCTCAAGACCAGAATTTCCTTATGCACAGAAATGAAGTGGCTTGAGTTGGGGTTGTGAATACACAGCACAATATACAGATGATGTATTATAGAATTGTATACCGGAAACCTATATAATTTTATTAACCAATGTCACCCCAAAAGTAAGAAATAAAAAGAAAGAAAGAAATGAAGAGGCTTTTAAATAGTATAAGTAATCCTTAAGAAGGCAGCCACCCCAACCCATGGAAACCAATCAACTTTGTTAGAACTGAGAGAAGGGAGTAAGGAAGCATGTAGTTTGAAAAACCACATTTGAATACAGTTATTGCTTTTACAATATAAACCACAAAAGTAAAGCTCCAAAACATCTATTGTTTGGCAAAACAAAGTGGAGCAGCATTGGGGAAGGGGGAAAGAAAGGGGTACATGGATTTTTAAAAAATAATAGGATTAGAGTAGATCACTGTTGAAAGCCCCTTTTAGCTCAAAGAGTCTGTGAAATAAAAAAATAAAATTGGTATTTTATGAAATAAATTCTTCAATGTAAAGAAAATATCCTATTTGTCAAAATAAACATCTTTTAAAAGTCATTAGGACAACTTAAGATATTTTCTCCCTTTTGTAGAAAAATGATTTAAATCAATGTACAAACATATAAAATTCTCCACACAAGACTCAAGGTGTTTTGTTTTTCAAACACACTTAATATTCTTATCAACACAAACCCAGTCTGATAATATTTCAAGCCAAAATACATCCAAGTTACTTCTGCTCTGGCTCTAATATTGCTTCAAAAACTCTCCATTTTAAGAAAACA
Organism: Saccopteryx bilineata; assembly: GCF_036850765.1. Taxonomy (NCBI): domain Eukaryota; kingdom Metazoa; phylum Chordata; class Mammalia; order Chiroptera; family Emballonuridae; genus Saccopteryx; species Saccopteryx bilineata. The sequence continues at coordinate 79,686,729 of NC_089496.1, forward strand.
AAGTGAGACAAGGTCCATGTAATTCTGTGGTCAAATACACAAAGCTCAATTTTAAATCAAATCTCTTCTACAAATCTTTTGGCCATCTTTGCCTGTTCAATAGTACCATTAGCAATGAAAAGACAAGGAGACCAAACTCAACACAGTCCGTCTGGCTATCATTAGCAGGGCTGGTAAATGGTCTGCTGAGAAACAGCCCACTACTTGTCAATGTCTGTTTGGGGGAACTTTAATGGATTTAATCTCTCCCCAAACCCCATTTCCAAGGATAATTAATCAAAAGCTAGTTGTATTTAAATTTAACTCCTATAAAAAGATAACTGAGGTATATAAATCATCAGCTCTCAACTCCTAAACCTCCCTATCAGATTTGAGGTTATCCTCTCAGACTGGACTTGGGTTGGGAGCCTCAAAATAAAAAGATAGTCTATTAGAAAAGAGAATACTATGAAAAAGCAGATGCTTTTTAGTAAAAAGAAGAGCTCTCCCACCATTTGTAGACTCCCTGCCCTACATCTTTCCCCCAAAAAATAAGTGCAGAGAGAAATTCAAGAAAATAGATTCTTACTTTTCTCTACTACCAAAATGATCTCATCTTGCTGGGTCTCTAGATTTTTGTTACATAAACTTTAGAATGGCAAAAAATAAACCATACTATTAAAATCTTCCATTCCTGCCCTGGCCGAATAGCTAGCTCAGTTAGTTAAAGTGTAGTCCTGACACACAAAGGTTATGGGTCCAATCCCTGGTCAGAACACATACAAGAACAGATAGAGCCTGACCTATGGTGGCGCAGTGGATAAAGAGTCAACCTGGAAATGCTGAGGTCGCTGGTTCGAAACCCTGGGCTTGCCTGGTCAAGGCACATATGGAAGTTGATGCTTCCAGCTCCTCCCCCCTTCTCTCTCTGTCTCTCCTCTCTCTCCCTCTCTGTCTCTCTCCTCTCTAAAAAAATGAATAAAATTAAAAAAAAAAAGATAGATGTTTCTGTCTCTCTCTCCCTTTTTCTCTTTAAAATCGATAAATTTATATGTAAAAAATAAAATAAAATCATCCATTCCTGAAGAAGCCTGTGAAAACATTAAGATCCTCTCTCATTAAAAACTCTCATACACAATTTATGGGTTTCATAGACTCCCTTGATCTGTCAAGGTTTAAAATCCTTGCTGTAACCTAGAGAATCATGTGCTTCTCAATAACCCTGTCTCCTCCTTCAGGGATGGGAGCCACCCAAACATCACATCTGAAATGTCAAGACCAATAAAATGAAGGCTCCAATTGCACCTGATGTTTTAAACTACCTCTGCCAAATGTTGGTTCTGCCATTTTTCAGCAATGCTCAAAGGATTTGTTTCATTTCCTTGACCACACAAATTGGGTCTCATCCAAAGCCCTCTTCTCTACTTCCTTTTTCTTTTTTTTTCTTTTTTTTTTTAATTTTTTTTATTTTATTTATTTATTCATTTTTAGAGAGGAGAAAGAGAGAGAGAGAGGAGAGAGAGACAGTGAGAGAGAAGGGGGAGGAGCTGGAAGCATCAACTCCCATATGTGCCTTGACCAGGCAAGCCCAGGGTTTCGAACAGGCGACCTCAGCATTTCCAGGTCGACACTTTATCCACTGCGCCACCACAGGTCAGGCTCCTTTTTCTTTTTTAACTGAGCCTAGAAGCTTATGGTCAAATCAATTTATCCGTGAAGGATGTTTGCCAGTGAACACTCACCCTCACCACCCCCTTCCAACTCAAGAGTACAGGACACTGCCAACCTATGTGGCCATGGGCTGGATCAGAACGCAAGAACAGAATAAGGACACTCCATTCAACCTTTTTTGTCTGGGGCACTTCCTCAGTTTTTCATTGGCATTTAACACCAAGACACAAGGCTCATTTTTCATTAAAGTTGCAAGACTTTCACTTTGCCCAGTTTCAAATGGTGTAATTGATCTGCAATGTCTACTTAAATAACTCAACTGAAGGACACTGCAGCTTTAAATATTTCAGTGCTAGCTAGCAAATAGACTCCATTGCAATATGGCTCTGAAGGTCGCGTCCTATTGTCTCTTTCCTGAGGAAAAAAAATTCTAAGACCTTCTTCTAGGTAACATAGGAAAGGTTACCCCTAGAATTTCCAGTCTTCCATCTTGATCCCTGATATAGTTCCGGTGGTTATTGGAATTTCACACTCATAATTTTCCCGGCAGGGGCAATATGCTGATTGCTATTAATGATGCCAGCACCTTAGCCAGACATAAACACATGTGTTCACATTAGTTTAATTAAGCATATGCAACTGTCTGAAACAGTACCACTCGGGCTGGTAACCTCTTCAAGGGTAGAGACCGGGTGGTTTAGGAGTGGACGACTTTCTGCCGGCACTCTGAGCCTGGAATTGCATAATCTGTAATGTGCAGCTAGTACCTTAAAACTACAGGAATCTCCGCCTACTCATCCTGGGACGATGCAGGCACCTTGCCATACACTTGCAGCTTCAGTTGTCAAAGAAGGTCAAAATAAGAGGCACAAGCACGGTGAAGAAAACATAAACTAAAAGAAAAAGGCCCTTTTCAATCTTCTCAGGATGCATAAACACGCATCTTTGAGCAGTCACAAACAATGTTCTCAGAATGGAATAAGCCCCAGTGAACTGGAGGCTTTGTAGGGGGTAGACGGCTGATGAATCTTTTTAATAAGTGGACAATAAAAAGGCAGGGAAGAAGGGGCAAAGTAAGCGGGGTAGGAGAAAGGCGTGTGCAGGTGCACTGGAGCGTTACCTGAAATGGCAACAGATTGTTACCATTATCGGTCCGGAAAGCGTTATCCTCCATCCAGGACTTGGAGGTGAGCGGGGCCGCGCGGGGAAACTTGGGCGGCGCGATCACATTGCTGGAGAAGGGCTTTTTGAGCGGCGAAATGGGGTTGAGCGGTGAAGGCACCCCGACGCCGACGCCTACGCCCACGCCAACCGCGCGCCGAGGGTCCCGACCCGCCTGCAGGCCGCCCCAGGGGTTAGAAGGCGCGCTCCAGGCGGCGTTCACGCTCTGGTGCGTGTTCCAGCTGGACGAGGCAGACGAGGCGGCAGCTGCGGCCGCGGCGGCTGCTGCAGCCGAGGATGAGGACGGCTTGCTGGTCATGATGGGCTGGTGGCCGTAAGCCGCAGCGGCACTCCTCTGCGCATAGGGCGCCTGGCTGGGGCTGGCGGGCGACCGGCGCTGCTGCGGGGGCTGCGCCTGCGGGGGCTGCGCGGGCTGCGCCGGCTGCGGCGCGGGAGGTGGCGGCTGCTGGTGGTGCTGGGTCTGCGCCAGGCCGATCTGCGGGGAGAAGGTACCTCCGAAGACTGGGTTGACGTGGTGCGGGAAGTTCTGGAAGAGCATGGTCCCGTTGACTGGGGTGATCCCCTGGAAGAAGCTGTCCTCCACCGCGTTCGTGGTTCCCGTGGACCAGGTGCTGCCGAAGGACGGCGACAGCGACGCACCCGGCGCCGCAGGATCCTGTGGAGGCGGCGGCTGCTGAGGAGGCTGGTGGAAACTCAAGCCCGGCAGGAGCGGCGATTCCATCTGCATCTTGTCGGGGCCGTTGGGGGCCGGCGGCGCCGCGGCAGGGCTAAGGGCCGGCACTGCACTGCTGTCCTCCGGTTTGGGGGTCTCTGCCGAGAGGGGCGTGGACGGGGTTTCGGCTGCACTGGGCTCAGGCTGGGGCTGCTGCTGCTGCCGCTGCTGCTGGGGCTGGGGCTGGGTTTTGCTTTTGTCCATCAGTAAATCATCCTGCATGGTTTGCGCAGCTGAAACGGGAAAAAAGAGAGATGCGTTATTGTCAACGTGATCGTTAATGCCCCTCGCTGAAGCGGGCGGGTGTTTTACTTGCGAAAATCCAGTGCCTCCGCTACTAGCCAATTGCAATGCAAATCCATAATCTCCCATTTAGAAGAACAGGTCGGCCTGGGGTGGGAGGGCTCGCGCAAGGTCTCTAAAAATACTGGGAGAGCGTCTTCACCCTTTCTGATGTCTTGGTTCCTTTCTGTATTAGTGAGAGATATGCTTATAAGACAGAAAGACAGCAATTTCGCCACGTCTCTTTTCCCTTCACCGGAACTAAGAGCGTTCACCCTGCAATGAGAAACTGATTCTGGTTCCTGTTTTTTCCCAAGCACCACCCTCCCCTAGTTATTTGCATACGTCAATAAATACTGCTGCGTCCTTCAGCAAGGTTAAAAAGACACCGCACACGACCCTTTCTTCCCCCTTCTCCATTCTGGCACTTTAAAGAAACGGCAGTCTTATCCCTCCTGATTAGCAAACTGCCTTCTAGCGTTGGTAATTGTTTCATTTAGCAGCAGCGAACCACGAGGGAGGAAATCCTTGGCATTTGTTAAGAGGAGGACTCAGCTGCACAATCATTCTCTGGCCTCCCAGTAGCTGCAGCTACTCCATTTTGTTAGGAGGCAGGAAAAACCACCGTTTTTAAAGAGGTAAAAATCTACTGAAACGTCTGGAAGTGCTTGCTCCTTGTTACTAAGGATTGGGGTTTTTCTGCTTATTCCCCAATTTTCTTGTCTCCAATTCTGCTGCACGAGATTTTTGGCATCTCAGTGGTTCAGGTCTCAACAGGAGCCTGAGAATTTCTCTGCAGAGTGGAGAAATGTTGTGTTTAGATTTGAGGTCAGAGAAAGAGAGAGACTGGCTGGATTTGAGGTCAGAGAGAGGGAGAGAGAGACTGACAGACACTGAGTGTGAGATTGGGTGGGGCATTTTTAAAAAAAATACTGTGATTTAAGTAGAAAGTTAAGATAATTCTGGGAGTTGCCAGATTTTCATTTTTGAATCCTGCTGCTGCTGCCTTGGTCACAAGACTTCGGCAAATTTAGAAGACACTCTTACCACTAGTATTAGCAGTGAAAGATGATGGTTTGAAGACCCTGAATTAACATGCTATCAAAAGTGTTAAAAATAGCAGAGTGCAAAGTCCCAAATTCTCATACATTGTAATTATAGTGTATTACCATCACTACTTCATTTAGCCATATAAGGAGTGTATGGTATTTTCCATTTTGCATAGGACTATATTCACCTCTGCCTACTGTGAGTTTTCTCATTCAGGGATGAAAATAGTAATCACGCAAAACCAGATTTCCATACACATAGTTATCACTTAGAACATGTTAATTGTATTTAATATTGTATATTAATAATAACACAGGGCTGAGACCCTCAAAACAAATATTTTGAAATGTTAAAGAAGCATATGACCAAACATATAATTATTTTTAGATGATGATTCAGTATAATAGCAACAAAGTTATTAATATATTTAATGCAGTTACTTAATTAACTCAGATACAGAGCAGCACTTTCTCAGGACACTTGTGAAAGGGCATTCAAATAGATATAGACGCTCTGCCTTTGGATGTACTCATAATAATAACTTGTAAAGAAATTGTATTGGGAAAAGGAAGTGCTAACGCACTTAACTATTAAGCAAAATTATGTCAGACCCAGAAATAGGATTAAAATTAGTTCTATTTTATTAAAGACTATCTTTAAATTATTATGTCTAATCATGGGGTTCTGTACTTGAAACTAATATAATATTGTACATCAACTGTAATTTAAAATAAGAAAAAAATGGTTAACCTTTCATTTTAAAGTTTCATAAATTGACAAAATAGTGGTCTCAAGGAAATGCTTCACAGCCACTTTACTCTCTTTTCTACTTTCTCCCCCCCCCAAGAAACCCAACCCAATATGACATACATCACAAATTGCCAGCTACTACCAATAAAAATCTACTTAAGATTGATTTTATGTTCCTTAGTTCCCTTGGTCTAAAACAGTGCTTTGATCGGTACTTAAAAATATGACACAAAGAGGCAAGCAAAGCTAGGATTCACAAGTTCTGCCAAAAAAATGGTGTTAGAAAGAGAAATTTTCATATTTGGTTTAAGCAGTGCTGCAGTAAACCATTATAAGCTGGGGCTTGATATGCTTCCAGTGGGCTAAAATTGTCTTTACAATAGCCATATCATCATGGCCGAAATAGCATTTGATACTAATTTCAATATCACTCAGCTTTTCCAATGCTTGTATAAATGCTTTTTGTTACTGCCTTCAGTGTAAACTACATGCTTTTGGTGGAAAATATAATGCTGTACTATAGCAAAAAAGCCAGAAAGTAAGATGGACTAAGAATATTTTATAAAGGCTGTAATTAATATATTTACTGAATTTAAAATTTTTTATCATATCATGAGCAACACTCCTTAAAGATATAAATTTCACTTTCTGCATAAATTCACTCTGTCAAGGTCAAGACCCATCTTTAATAAATAAGACCCTTTAAACAAAAGGTAAGCAATAGATTAAGACAACATTTATAAAGTTAATATGCACTGTCTTTCAGTGACTGCTTGTATAGTTTGTTTGTTTGGGTCGGGGTTTTTTTGTTTTGTTTTGTTTTTTTCTTTTTTCTTATTTACGGCAAAGTCTGAGAAATAGATACCTCCTTCCCCTCCCCCACCACACACACAATAGATCTTCCTTTACATGCAATCATCCAATCTCAAGTAACAAATTCTTAGTAGCAGTTACCTTTGAATGTCCAGTTTTTAAGGATCGATAAAATTTAAAAGTGTACAGTATTTATTTTCTTCTTTCAGGTTGATTATGTGACCGGTCTGGCAAAAGCACTTTGACAACTGTAAGAAGAGTGGGCATGCGCAAACACGGAACTGTGGGGGCTGAAGTCCTTCACAAGGTACTCTGCCTGACTTAAGCACGTTCAGCCAGAAAAGGAGGAAGCCTCGGAAATACTGATTCCAAAGGAAAGAGGTTGTACCGGGTTTACATTATATCTTCCTAGCCGATCTAAATCACGAGTTGTTGAAATAAATAAAAGGAAAAAATAAAACGGTTTGTCAAATTGATTTAGGAAGCCAGGTTAAAAGAGAAACTGTATTATAGGACTCAAAATAAATAAACCCAGTGGAGCTACCTTAAATGGTATTAAACCAGTAATGACTATATAGCAATAGGCACTCTACCGGACCAAAAGAGATTGGGGTGGGGAGGTATAAGAAAAGGAGGGCGGCTGAAAAGGAAAGATAAATACTTAAAATCTGACCATATGTAAAAGATATTTTTAATATTGTAGAATAAGAAATACCTTAATATTAAATGTGATATTAACCGTGGGGGTCAGGTAAAAGAAAGTTTCAGTTACAAATTTCTGACATCTTTACCACCAATACTTCTTTGTATTTGACTTTTCAAGAAAGCACAGAACACTTATTTTAATATTTTACCTGATATTCCCTGAATCAACTCACCTCCATATTTTACTTGTCAAAATGAAAGTTTATCTTGCATTACTCATACAATGCTCCATTAAATAAAATTCAACTCTTTTAAGCTAAAGTAATATTTGGTGAAATATTACAAATATTTTAAAACATGTTTAGTATTTCACTGCATAGGGCAATCACTTCTTTATTCAAGACAGAAAGTAGATTCAGTTTCTATTTTTTTAAAATAAGTTTTAGTATACAGTTTTCCTATTTTAATATCATGAATCCAAGGCCAGAATCTCACAACATATTAATATCAACCGTTATTTTCTATCGCTTCTGAAAGCAATAGTTCAACTACTAGTTTGCTCACGTAGGCAGAAGATATTATTTCTTGTGGGGTTTGGCTCAATGCCATTCACCCAAAGGGTTCAGAGTAAATGTCAGTTGATGACTATGCTGATTGAAGTTGGAATTAAAAATGATAAGCATCATTTAAAATTGTCTTAAATTTCTATTTCCCCTATTCACCAGTTAGAACTAATGTATTATCAGAGACTATCAACTTGCAGCTGTTAGTAGTCTTGAGTTATTCCTACAGAAAAAAAGTTAACAATTTAAGAGGAAAAATCATTTCAAATCAATCTGCCAAAAGCCGTTTTTAAAGAACTAATGATTTTCTTATTCCTATTATGAATTTAATTTGTATTCTCTATTATTATTATTTTTTTTTTTTTGGTCTTCCTTCACCCTCCTAAGCAAGCTTCACTTCTGCCAAGGTGCTATACTTCCCATTTGTGATCCAGAGCCTGTGAGGAACAACTCAAGGTTAATCTTATTTTCTGAAAACATTTTCAAGTATTAAAAGTAAAAACAAACAAACAAAAAAAAAAACTCTCATAAAGTCCTTACAAAGTCTTGATTTTAAAAAGTAATTTGAAATTAATGTTAAAATTTTATTGGTAAAGTAGAAATTCTTAAGTTATTCAGGTGTGCTTGAAAATTATTTACTTGGACATTTATTACTGTATTTTTCGCTCCATAAGACGCACTTTTTTACCCCCAAAAGTGAAGGGGGAAACGCCTATGCATCTTACGGAGTGAAAAATATGGTATTTTATTAAATTTTTTTTTCTTATTTTCCTCCTTAAAACCCTAGGTGTGTCTTATGGTCAGGTGCGTCTTATGGAGCGAAATATATGGTAATTCATTTGACCCTAAGTGCAGATCCACTAATACTTTGCACAGTGAAGAAAAATAAACTTTGGCCTGCCCTGTGGTGGCGCAGTGAATAAAAAAAGCGTCGACCTGGAAATGCTGAGGTCACCTGTTCGAAACCCTGGGCTTGCCTGGTCAAGGCACATATGGGAGTTGATGCTTCCAGCTCCTCCCCCCTTCTCTCTCTCTGTCTCTCTCTCCTCTCTCTCCCTCTCTGTCTCTCTCTCTCCCTCTCTCTCTCCTCTCTAAAAATGAATAAATAAAATATAAAAAAAAGAAAAATAAACTTTGGCTCCTAACCCTTGATAAATGACAATAAAAATTAGCACTGCCCGTAATTAATGTAATTCCTTCCCTAAAACGAGCACTCAAATCTAAAAAGAAAATGATTCAAACATAAATACCAAAGTGTAAGTAAATACCAAGCAAACAATAAACTATAGGAGGGCCCTCGAAAAAGGAAAAGAACTTCTCTACTAAAATCTTGTTTTTGGCCCTGGCCGGTTGGCTCAGCGGTAGAGCGTCAGCCTGGCGTGCGGGGGACCCGGGTTTGATTCCCAGCCAGGGCACATAGGAGAAGCGCCCATTTGCTTCTCCACCCCCCACCCCCCTCCTCTCTGTCTCTCTCTTCCCCTCCTGCAGCCAAGGCTCCATTGGAGCAAAGATGGCCCGGGCGCTGGGGATGGCTCCTTGGCCTCTGCCCCAGGCGCTAGAGTGGCTCTGGTCGCGGCAGAGCGACGCCCCGGAGGGGCAGAGCATTGCCCCCTGGTGGGCAGAGCGTCGCCCCTGGTGGGCATGCCGGGTGGATCCCGGTCGGGGGCATGCGGGAGTCTGTCTGTCTCTCCCCGTTTCCAGCTTCAGAAAAATACAAAAAATAATAATAATAATCTTGTTTTTTATTTAACCAGAAAGTAAGCACTTTCTAGAATTCTATCTTCAGGTCACAGAGCTTAACCATATACACCCTCTTTGATTAGTCATGAAAAAATATAAAAACAGAGATTGCAGAAATAACTCATCAAAATATACATGGGTCAAATAAATTATTCTAGGCTTTCTACCTTCCTTTCCTTCTCTACTTATATCTCTAGCAAAATGCTTATAAGTCCTTAGTATTTGGTGGTTGCTCCATATATGCTTGCCAAATGAATAAATGGATAAATGAATGAATAAATGGATGGATGAATGAATAAATGATAGAATGGGTAAAACAGTTTTTGATTATCTAAAACAGCCAAAGTTGGAGTATGTATTAAATTATTCTCCATTTAGAAGAACAATTACTTTTTCATCAGCTGCAAAAATAAATATGAAAAGAGGTTGGTATAATATAGAAAACCATCTTGGCCCTCATGATGTTCAGCAGTATGAAGATCATTTGATTATCATTGTGAAATAACATTCACTAAGCACTAATTAAACAGGGAACTTTGTTCCCACCTAAGATTTTACAATCTAATAAAGACACATACCCCACCCCCACACAGAAACTGCATCATTAAGTTCACAACAGCCACTAAGAGCTAAGTCCATGGATGTTTGGACAGGCTTTATCTTGCTTGACCTTGCAGCAACATTAACATTACTGACCACACTTTCTGAATATGCCTTCTTCCCTTGGCTTCTTTCATGCTGTTCTTTCTTGATTTTCTTACATTTGGAGTCTCTCTCTCTCTCTCTCTTCTTTGCTAACTGATTTTTTTAAAAAAAGGGCAAAAGATTGATGTGATCTGAAGAGAAACCAGAGTCTGACTTTAAATAGTGGGGTTTTCAGGGCTCTACTGTAGGTCCTCTTCTCATCTCCCTCTATGTGAGTGATGTTCCCAACTCTAAAGGACTAGGCCTACTTTGTTGACAGCTATATTCCCAACATCACTATGCCCAGCACATAATAAATAGATATTCAATAAATGTTGAATTAAAATTACATTTATATGCAAAGGGCCAAGAATGCCAAGGCAATCAAGGTAGCACAGAATAACTAAATCTATAGGACTTACACAACCAGATATCAAGACCTATTATAAAGCTATAGTAATTAGACTATGTAGCTATTGGCCCAAGGATAGGAAGATAGACAAACAGAACAAAATAAAAAGTCCAGAAACATCCACATATGTGTGGTCACCAGACTTATGAAAACAGTAGCACTGGAGTAGCAGAAGGATGGTCTTTTTAATAAAGGATATTGCATTCAACTGAATATCCATAGAGCAAAAAAAGAGAACTTCACCCTTATCACACCTCCAGATTGTAGGTCTAAATGTAAAAGGTAAACAATAAAGTCTTAAAAGAACATGGAATATTTTCATGACATTAGAGCAGGCAACAACTTCTTTAACATCACAAAAGCAATAACTATAAAGCAAAAATTAATAAACTAAATTAAGAACAATTGTTTACCAAAAGCCAGAATTAGGGAGTGAAAATTTCACTGAATGGGAGAAATATAGGCAATTTTTTTTTCAACAGAAGGCTTGTATCAGAATATACAAAGAACCCTTGCAAATTAATAACAGTAGACATTCCAACGAAAACTGGGCAAGAGACTTCAACAAAAGATATCTAAAGATGGTGCAGTGGATAGAGCATCAGTCTGGGACACTGAGGACCCACATTTGAAACCCCGAGGTCTCTGGCTTGAGCATGGGCTTACCAGTGAGCGTGGGGTCGCCTGCTTAAGCATGGGATTATAGACATAACCCTATGATCTCTGCCTTAAGCCCAAGGTCACTGGCTTGAGCAAGGGGTCACTGGCTCAGGTGAAGCCTCCTGGTCAGGGCACATGAGAAAGCAATCAGTGAACAATGAAAGTGCCACAACCACAAGTTGATGTTTCTCAGCTCTCTCTTTTCCTGTCTGTATGTCTCTATCTGTCTCTCTCTCTCTAAAAATAAAACAAAACAAAACATGTATATATATATGTATATGTGTGTACATGTGTGTGCATATATGTATATGTATGTATATATAAGTATATATACCCACACGTGTATATATATATATATACGTGTGGGTATATATATGTATATATCAAAAGAGCCAAAAAGCATATGAAAAGGTACCCTACCTAACTAATCATCAAAGAAATACAAATAGCCTGACCTGTGGTGACGCAGTGGATAAAGCGTCGACCTGGAAATGTTGAGGTCGCCGGTTCAAAACCCTTGGCTTGCCTGGTCAAGGCACATATGGGAGTTGATGCTTCCAGCTCCTCCCCCTTCTCTCTCTCTCTCTCTCTCTCTCTCTGTCTCTCCCTATCCTCTCTAAAATGAATAAAAATTAAAAAAAAGAACAGAAATACAAATAAAAACAGAATGGCTAATATTGGAAAGGCAGACAATGCCACACATTAGGAAGGATGTGGGAGCAACTTATTCTCAAATACTGCTGGTGGAATCATAATTTAGTATAACTATACAACCACATTGCAAAACTATATAGCAAGGTCTTCTAAAGCAAAATTCAGATACCTCATGACCCAGTAATTCTGCATGTAGAACTATACCTTATAAAAATGTAAACATGTTCACCAAAAGACATGTGCAAAACATCATTATTCATAATAGCCCAAACCTGGAAACAACCCAAATACCCATCTACAATATAGTATATAAGTAAATTTGTGATAGATTTATATACTTATATATATTATATTTGTAGATTTATATATATTTATAGATTTTGTATGATATATTCCATTATATCATAAGGCAAAGATAATGAATAAACTCCAACTCTATAGAACGACATAGATGAATTGCATGAATACAATGTAGAATGAAAGAAGCCAAACACAAAAGAGTACGTACTATATGATTCCACTTATGTAAAGTTCTAATAAAACTAATTTATGGAAAGGCAAACCACACAATAGGAGAACATATTCAACAATACGTCTGATAAGGAATTAATAACCAAAATTTGTAAAGAACTTGTAAAAATCAACACCAGGCAGATAAACAATCCAATCCAAAAACGGACAAAAGAAATGAATAGACACTTCTCCAAAGAGGACATACAGATGGCCAACAGGCGTATGAAAAAATGTTCAACATCACTAATAAATAGAGAAATGCAAATTAAAACCACAATGAGATATCACCTCACACCAGTCAGAATGACGCTCATTAACACAGAGTAAGTGCTGGCGAGGATATGGAGAAAAGGGAACCCTCCTGCACTGCTGGTGGGAATGCAAACAGGTGCAGCCACTGTGGAAAACAGTATGGAGATTCCTCAAAAAATTAAAAATGGAACTGCTTTTTGACCCAGCCATCCCATTTCTAGGAATATATCCCAAGAACACCACATCACTGATTCAAAAGAAGAAATGCACCCCCGTGTTTATGGCAGCATAGTTCACAATAGCAACAATCTGGAAATAGCCCAAGTGTCTGTCAGTGGACGAGTGGATTAAAAAGCAGTGGTACATACACACAGTGGAATACTATCGGGCCATGAAAAAGAAGGAAATCTTACTTTTTTCGACAACATGGATGGACCTGGAAACTATTATGTTAAGTGAAATAAGCCAGGCAGAGAAAGAAAAATATCATATGACCTCACTCATTTGAGGAATCCGATGAACAATATGAACTGAAGAACGGAATAGAGACAGAGGGAGATCAAAGGATCCAGAAGGAAAGCGGACAGAGGGAAAGGGGATGATACGATGATAGGATGGGATGAGAGCAGAAAAGCAAATCCTAGAGGGAAGGTGGGGGGTGTTATGGAGAGCGGGACAGGGGAGATGTACTGGGAAACACGGGGGAGGGGAGGATATATTCAGGGGGACACTAGAATCTATGCAAACACAATAATTTTTTTAAAAAAACTTGATTGAGAAGTATTTCTCTGTAGAGGAAGAAGATCAAAATGTGCCAGAATCTACCTCCGATTACTGTCTGTTTCAAGTTCAGGATGGCACTCCTGGGACCTGTAAATTTTAGACTCTGCAGCTGAGGCATAAAATGTTGTTTGCTGTGTACTATATTTGGTATAACTTCATCTTACTGTTTCTCTACTAAGAACTCTTTTTAAATGTAGCTTGTTATGGTAGCTCTTTTTACAATTAAACTATACTTGGACAGGTCCAAACTGTATATACTGTTATGAAGCTTCTCCTCTCAACAGATTTCTTATTTTTTATGGAATTTCGTATTTTGCAGCATCCTGTAAATTAAGATTAAAATTTTACCATTTTCATTAAAAAAAAGTTTTAAGAGGAAAGAAAAACAACTAATTTATGGGGTTAGAAGTCGGCACAGTGGTTACCTTTGCAGAAAAATGATTGGTAGGGGACACAAAAGGGGATTGCAGGGATGCTGGTAAAATATTCTGTTTCTTGAACTGGGTGCTGTTACACAGGTGTGTTTACTTTGCAAATAGAAAACACAATTTATGCACTTTTCTGCAGTGTTGTTATACTTCCATTAAATTTATAAAATATGTGCATGTATTTGTAAAGGTTAGTTATCTATTGTAGGGTAAAGAGGGGAAAAAATAGTACATTCTGGCCTGACCTGTGGTGGTGCAGTGGATAAAGTGTCGACCTGGAAACGCTGAGGTCGCCGGTTCGAACCCTGGGCTTGCCTGGTCAAGGCACATATGGGAGTTGATGCTTCCAGCTCCAACCCCCCTTCTCTCTCTGTCTCTCTCCTCTCTCTCTCTCTGTCTCTCCCTGTCCTCTCTAAAAAAATGAATAAATAAAAAAAAATTTTTTTTTAAATAGTACATTCTGGCCAAATAAGAAGAAGAGCCTTAAGTCTGAGTCACTTAAGATCAGGGGTCCCCAAACTACGGCCCCACGGGCCACATGCGGGCCCCCTGAGGCCATTTATCCATCCCACGCAGCACTTCCGGAAGGGGCACCTCTTTCATTGGTGGTCAGTGAGAGGAGAATAGTTTCCACTGAAATACTGGTCAGTTTGTTGATTTAAATTTACTTGTTCTTTATTTTAAATATTGTATTTGTTCCTGTTTTGTTTTTTTACTTTAAAATAAGATATGTGCAGTGTGCATAGGAATTTGTTCATAGTTTGTTGTTTTTTTTGTTTTGTTTTGTTTTGTTTTTGTATTTTTCTGAAGTTGGAAACGGGGAGGCAGTCAGACAGACTCCCGCATGCACCCGACCAGGATCCACCCGGCACGCCCACCAGGGGGCGATGCTCTGCCCATCTGGGGCGTTGCTCTGTTGCAACCAGAGCCATTCTAGCGCCTGAGACAGAGGCCACAGAGCCATCCTCAGCGCCCAGGCCAACTTTGCTCCAATGGAGCCTTGGCTGCGGGAGGGGAAGAGAAAGACAGAGAGGAAGGAGAGGGGGAGGGGTGGAGAAGCTTCTCCTGTGTGCCCTGGCCGGGAATCGAACCTGGGACTCCTGCAGGCCAGGCTGACGCTCTACCACTGAGCCAACCAGCCAGGGCCTGTTCATAGTTTTTTTATAGTCCAGCCCTCCAATAGTCTGAGGGACAGTGAACTAGCCCCCTGTGTAAAAAGTTTGGGGACCCCTGCCTAAGACAAAGAAATAAAGAGAGGGCCTCCTTTGTGCCAGAACTCTGCCTGCTGCACTAAAAGCAAAGATGAAATCCCTTCACTTCAAAGACTACAAAATCTGGGGGTAGGGGAATAATTTTGGTCAACTATGGTAAATTTGATATTTCCCAGGTAACCTAGGAAGATTTTAGATTATTAAAGTCTAAACAGAAAGTCTACATCATCTGAGTGAGGACCCGTTAAGCAATTCTAGATCAGAATGAGAACAGAACCAGAGAAGGGAGCGAAAGGGAGCCAGGGGAGGCAGGTGTGGTTTGGAAGGCAATATGGAGAGCACCAGGGGGGTTTTATGTGTCTTGCCTCTCTGTCCATTTACTTTTTTAGTTCATTCATTCATTCAACAATTGTATCAAAGTTCTCCTAGCCACGAGATAGCAATTCCAAAATCTCACCTATCTCAGAGGAAGCCGAGTTCCCATGCAGTTCCGCAATTACTGTATTCCCCCATGTATAAGACGCACCCTTTTCCGAAAAATCTGAGTTCGAAAAATTGGGTGCGTCTTATACAGTGGTTGTGTGTTGTTTTTTTTACTTGCATTTCCCGCTTTTTCACACTTGTTGTCTTTTTTCCAAATTTAGGGCCGGCCCCAAAATTAAGGTGCGTCTTATACATTGGAAAGTCTTATACATGGGGAAATACGGTAATCTCTCCATCTGTAGTCTTAAAATCCACTCCTTCTAGTTTCCTTGAGACCTAGTTCATTAATTATTTCTCCTTTCCATTCCAGTCAGGCTATTTGAAAGAAACTTCTAAATCCTAACTGTAAGTTATTACTTCGAGTTGACTACCAAACTGACTGCATGCATCTAGCTTCTGCCTCTACCATCCTGCTAAAATTGCTCTTGCTACTGATCTTCAAGTTACCAATTACCTACCAACTGACACTTTTCAGTCCTTAATTTATTTCATTTGCCATTCATCCTTTATAAAACACTTGTAGCAAACAGATTTCTAAGACAGTCTTCCTCCAAGATTCCAGGCTAGAAGGAAAACAGGAATCTTAGTTGCAATTCTGTCAACATGAATGAGCTTGAAATGGATATGGCACAGTGCACAAAGAACCCAGTCATGCTGTACCAGACTTCTTACCTACAGAACTATAAGTTAATAAATGAGTGTTGTTTTAAGGCACTAAGCTTGTGGTAATTTGTTACACAGCGGTAGAAGACATAACACTATTCCATTTTTTGAAGACACAGTTTTCCTGGTTCTACACTTTTCAAGTTTCTTCTTGGTCTCCTGGCCACTAACTACAGCATTCCCCAGGGTTCTCCTAATTCTACAATCTCCCTGGGCAATGTTATGTTCATGACCCGGGAAATCAAGTTCATCACTACGTAGGTTTCCAGATCAAATCTTCTTGCTAAGCTCAAACTACTATTTAATAATAGCTTCTCTATCTGAGGATCATAGAGAACCTCTTCTCCCACAAACATGCTTCGCCTTTATTCCTCGTTTACTTTTTATCCTATTTAAAGCACTACCCTCCATCCAGTCACTCAAGTTAGGAATCTCAACAGGAATTTGTCCCTTCCCTTCTTCCTCACTGAGGAACAAGTTCAATTGGTCACTGAAACTTATTAATTCTGCCCCCTAAATTTCTGCTTGACAACCCCTCTTCATTCCAGCCAGTAAAATGATACTTCACCTAAATTATGGCAGTGACAGCCTATCTCCCATCTAGTACCCTTCTAAATGTGGCCTCCATACTAAAGCCTGAGTAATCATTCAAACACAATTTTACCATGTAATGACCCTTCCTAAAACTCTTGTAATTACCTTTCCCTCGCCAAGAGGATAAAATACAAGCCTAATTTTTTACTCTTCTTTCCAACTATACCAAACTACTACAGGTTCCTGGATGAAACCATGCTTATATTTTAATGCCTCTGCACATATTCCTTCTGCCTGAAATATCTTTGTACTTCTTGATAAACTCTTCTACTCACCCCTTAGAACCAGATGTCATCTCTTTGCAGCTTTCCCTGACCATGTGAGCAGAACTGCCCATTTTCTCCTTCATATATCTCTAGCACACACATTCCTCTATTGCAACATTCTTCATACTTTAGTGTAATTACCTGTTTGCACATCTTTCCTAGAATAGCTTTCAGATTAGGACTATATTCATTTTTGTAACCCAGCCATTGGGCCTGAAACATAAAGATAAAAACTTGTTGACCAAATCAAAGAACAAAGTATCTTTCACCTCAATTTATACAGGCCAAGAGCACATCTTTAACATTAAATAAAGACATTCTCTTGCCATTAAAAGTATTTCAAAAGCACTATGTTTAATGACACTCTATTTAATGTTTAATGAAGATATTCCATACAAATTTTGATGCAATTAATTGACCCTTTCTTGTGTAGCAGAAGATTTGTTTTCACTATTTTACAAACTGATTGTTTATTTAAGCCCTATTTCTAAAGAAAATAAATTTGGTTAAAAGCTATAACATTAAGGCTTTAGATACATATTAACAAATTGTTTAAAAAATATTGCACTATATTCTTCCTTGAGAAATGAACTTCTAATATGAAAACAATGTATGACTAGTGTATACAATAAAGAATAACATAGTTACTATTCTGATGATAACCTAATGTAGAAAAACATCTCTTTTGATATTCCAAATAAGGTTAAGTCTCTTTAGGCATCCTGATATGTTTAGTACTTTCCATTCTTCTTCATCATACCTTCCTACAATAAAATAGAAAAGGTAAATTTAAATACTTATAGCCTTTGTTTATTAGCTAGAGATTCCATTTCAAACTATGACATATAAATGTGTATATGTGTGTATTCCAATTGAGAAAAAAGATAAATAGACCCTGGCCAAATGGCTCAGTAGACAGAGTGTTATCTCAGCACACTGAAGTTGTGGGTTCAATTCCCTATCAGGGCACATATGAGAAGCAACCAATGAGTGCACAACTAAGTGGAACAATGAGTTGATGCCTCTCTCTCTCAAATCAATGAAAACATTTTTTTAAAAGATAGCTTTCGCCTGACCAGGCGGTGGCGCAGTGGATGGAGTGTCGGACTGGGATGCGGAGGACCCAGGTTCGAGGCCCCGAGGTCACCAGCTTGAGCATGGGCTTGTCTGGTTTGAGCAAAGGGCCCACTAGCTTGAACCCAAGGTCGCTGGCTTGAGCAAGGGGTTACTCGGTCTGCTGAAGGCCCACAGACAAGGCACATATGAGAAAGCAATCAATGAACAACTAAGGTGTTGCAACGCGCAATGAAAAACTAATGATTGATGCTTCTCATCTCTCTCCATTCCTGACTGTCTGTCCCTGTCTGTCTCTCTCTCTAACTCACTCTCTGTCTCTGTAAAAAAATAAATAAATAAATAAAATTAAAAATATATATATAGCTTTCATTTATGTTCCCTAAGTTTGTGGACTTAAATTGTAATTTTTATTTAAAACCTAATATTCACAAAAGTTGTCAAAATGTACAAACTTCCAGTTATAAAATAAGTCATGAGGATGTAATATACAAAATTATATCAATAGTTAATAATATATTGTCTATTTGAAAATTGCTATGAGAATAGATCTTAAAAGTTCTCATCACAAGAAAAAATTAAAACTGTGTGATGATTGATGTTAACTGGTCTTACTGTGGTGAACATTTTGCAATATAACATTTATGTCAATTATATTTCAATTTAAAAAAAAAATGAATACTCATATATATTTCCTATAGCTGTGTTCATCTTGGTTCTGAATAATGCTCAAATAATATAAATTTTTTTAATGTTTATTGATTTTAGAGAGAGAGGAGGAGGAGAGAGAGAGAGAAAGACAGGAACAGCAATTTGCTCCTGTTTGTGCCATGACCGGGATCGAACTGGCAACCTCTCCAGCCAGGGAACATATATTTTTTATATAAAAAGTTCTATGCATCAAAATTTTGTGAACTTACAGAGAAACTAAATTTATACTCTTTTAAATTTTTTTTTTTTTTTTATTTTTTATTTTTTTTTACAGAGAGAGTCAGAAAGAGGGATAGACAGGGACAGACAGACAGGAATGGAGAGATGAGAAGCATCAATCATTAGTTTTTCGTTGCACATTGCAATACCTTAATTGTTCATTGATTGCTTTCTCATATGTGCCTTGACCGTGGACCTTCAGCAGACCGAGTAACCCCTTGCTCGAGCCAGCAAGCTTGGGCTCAAGCTGGTGAGCATTTTGCTCAGACCAGATGAGCCCGCGTTCAAGCTGGCAACCTCAGGGTCTCGAACCTGGGTTTTCTGCATCCCAGTCTGATGCTCTATCCACTGCGCCACCGCCAGGTCAAGCTAAATTTATACTCTTTTAAAAAGCACTTCACATTATTTTTAGTTTTTATCCAATGGCAAATTGAGTACCCTTACCACAATGTTCTCTCCTTTACAAACTTTTTGGTATAACATACCTCCCTTTCATCAACAATAGTTGTTCATTTTCCTACTGTTATTATAACTCAGTAACAGGAACCCTCTGGAGGCTTCAAAGATTGCACAATGATTTCAGAAAATATAGTTAAGTGTTATATGGGTCATTTCTTCTCCCTTATAATAATTTTTATATTTTAAATTTATTTAAAAATTATTCTGAAAGAACAGATTTTCTTTCAGAATTCAGATAAATAAACCCTACTCAGTTAATGTTTTAAGTTGTTTTTCAAATCTCCCAATAGTCTCACCATTGCACTTTATTTATTTAAATTAAGTGAGAGGCAGGGAGGCAGAGAGACAGACTCCTGCATGCGCCCCAACCAGGATCCACTCGCCAAGCTCTGGCCATCTGGGGCCATTGCTCTGTTGCTCCACAACTTTAGTGCTTGAGGAGAGACTATGGAGCCATCATCAGCACTGGGAGCCAATTTGCTTCTACTAGTCAAGCCATGACTGTGGGAGAGAAAGAGCGAGAGAAAGGAAGAGGGGGAGGGGAGGAGAAGCAGATGGTTGCTTCTCCTGTGTGCCTGACCAGGAATCAAACCCGGGACTTCCACACGCTGGGTGATGCTCTACCACTGAGCCAACCAGCCAGAGCCCCATTTCACTTTAAATGCTGTTCAGAATTGTCCTTATTAAGTTGGAATCAATGAGCTCCTTTCAAGGAGCTGGCCTTAGAGGTATCACCAGCTTTCACAGTTTCAACTGCCATCTGCAACGTTTTAGCTACAGTTTTGAGCATTTCCCAACAGCTTTCCAACTGTCTACTAGACATTACCATAAACCAGTTTCATCATGTCCCTCATCATTATCTATGGGGCAAAAGTCAAATACTTACCCTAGTACTTAGTATTTAGAGCTCTCCCCCTTTAATCTCAATCTATGTTCCCAGACAGCATTAATCCCACTTCTCTAGGCAAACTGGTCTACTAATGGTCCTGAACCTTGCTGATGTTACCCATCCCAAATGGTATGCCCTCCTCATCCACTCTATTATCTAACTTCATTTTTCTTCAGATCCTAGTTCAAACACCAGTTTCTAACAATAGCATCTACCTGGACCATATATTTATTGCTTTGCATTTCTATTTACCATTTCTGCAATAATTATGTTAACTCCCCAATTACAACTCAAAGCTTCTTGGGAGAAAGCATTACAACTTATGCTTTTGTTCTTCCTCAAACGTTGGTAGAATATCTTGCAGGGAGCTTAGTAATAAGAGCTAACATTTATGGAGTACATAACTATGTGCTTGATATAATGTTAAGTGGTTCCCAAATATTCATTCCATCCATGTAATGAACTTATGAAGTAAATACTATTACTGTTCCTAAATCAACATGACAAAATGAAAATTTAGAAAGGTGATTTAGCCTGACTTGTGGTGGTGCAGTAAGTAAAGCATCAACTTGGAATGCTGAGGTTGTCGGTTGGAAACTCTGGGCTTGCCAGATCAAGGCACATACAAGAAGCAACTACTATGGCCTGACTAGGTGGTGACACAGTGGATGGAGCATCAAACTGGGACACAGAGGACCCAGGTTCGAAACCAAAGTGCCGGCTTGAGCATGGGCTCACCAGCTTGAGTGTAGGGTAGAGTTGCTGGCTTGAGCGTAGGATCATAAACATGACCCCATGGTCACTGGCTTGAGTCCAAAGGTCACTGCCTTGAAGCCCAGGGTTACTGGCTTGAGCCCAAGGTCACTGGCTTGAGCAAGAGCTCACTTGCTCTGCTGTAGTCCCCTGGTCAAGGTGCATATGAGAAGGCAATCAATGAATAACTATGGAGACTAAGGAGCCACAATGAAGAATTGATGCTTCTCATCTCTCTCCCTTCCTGTCTGTCTGTCCCAATCTGTCCCTTTCTCTGTCTCTCTCTCTGTCTCTGTCACACAAAAAAAGCAACTACTATGAGTTGATGCTTCCTGCACCCCCTTCTCTCTCTCTCTCCTTTCTCTTCTCTCTAAAATCAATAAATAAAATCTTAAAAAGAAAAAGTGATTTACCTACCCAAGGTAGTGTCAAAAATAAGATCTAACTTGAGGTTTGTTTGTCTGACTCTAAAAGCTACTTTTTGGATAGTGGAGACAGCTTGGGCTTCAAAGGTGTAAAAAGAGGGTAAATTGTGATTCAGCAACTTTTCTTTCTCCCATTGACACAAAGCTTTTACAATAATGACCTTTGCCTGAAAACCTGACATAACCCAAAGGGTTCCAAATTCCACCAATGGGTAAGACCCAGTCCCACTAAAGAACATCCTACAACAGCATGACTATCTTAAAAAATGATGAATCATCGAAAGAACTGATTTTAGTCTTCAGGGTTCTAGAAAGCAAAGCAGGTCCAGGGCTGGAAGTGATGGAGGAAAAACATTTCATTGCCACAATCTCTGCTTTAACAGCAAGTAATTAATAGGTGCTGTATACATTGAATCACAGAGATCGTCAGAACAAATGGAAGGGCAATCAGTAATCAGTGTGTCTACCCAGGAAGCCCTTGGATCCTACTATTTGAAACCAAGTAGTGTTTGTGTAATATCAGTGCCTTACGTTCAGAGAGAATTAGACTTACTAAACTCCGTCACCTTTATTATCTCCCTTGTTCATAGTCCTGTGCAGTGGATAGACAACATAAGGCCCTCATGTTCACTTCCGCAGATTGTAAAATACACCAAAAGGCTGGGCAACAAGACTAGTGGAGAAGTCTAGGACATGCTCTGCTTACCAAGCTCATGAACCTTAGAGCTGCATCTGCCTGGAAAAGGGCACTTTTTCTTAATTTCCACAAAGGAATTGTATAAGCAGATGACAGCACTGAGGATAACTGTTGGGAACCCTACTTAAAGATTTCAATGTCAATTTTACCTCATTAAAAACAGAAAAATAAAAAAATAATAAAGATGTGGAAGCCCAGGCTCAGAGGTGTAGCAAGATATAGTTAAAAAGTGGTAGATCTAAGATTAGAATTCAAGTCTTTAAACTCACTAGTTAGCATGCCTTTTCTTACTATACTACAAGACTCCCATTGGTTCAATTTAATGTAGGCTATCTCATGTAACAGACTGGTATCCTTAGCACTTGCTCCAACCAGCTGAACCAAAATCTAGAGCTTTTTGATGTAGCTCTGTTCTAAAGTCCTAGCTGGTCTCTTATTGAGGAAGCTGAGAAACAGATATGTGTGCCAACTGTACCAAGAGGGATACTTTAGATACATCTCCTACCACTTTTGGAAAAACAAATTAGACCACCCATTCTTATGTTAATTGTTCATGACATCACCACAGTGGCAGGAAGTCAACATCATTTATATTATGGGAGGTGGAAAGGATATAGAATATGAAATCCAATTATCTAAATTTGATACTAGGGACTACCCTTATTAGCTGGCTGGTCCTGGGAGATAACAATAACAAATGTTTAGTAAGCACACCCTATTTGACATGCCATGTACTTTATTTGAATGATGAATAATTTCGCACAACACTAAGAGGTACGTATTTTCATTATCCTCACTTCAATGATGAAGATATAGACCAGTGGTAGTCAACCTGGCCCCTCCCACCCACTAGTGGGCATTCCAGCTTTCATGGTGGGTGGAAGCGGAGCAATCAAAGTATAAATAAAAAGGTAGATTTAATTATAGTAAGTTGTTTTATAAAGATTTATTCTGCCAAACAGTGAAAATTCGACATAAAGTACTTGGTAAGTAATTATTATATTATATTACTTGCTGTAACTCTGCTTTATAAATTTTATAAAGTAAAGTTACTTCCCTACTTTATAAATCATCATTACTATGGAACCGGTGGGCAGTTAGAAAATGTTACTACTAACAGAGATACAAAAGTGGGCGGTAGGTATAAAAAGTTTGACTATCCCTGATATAGATGCTCTAGGAAGTTCAAGTAACATACCCTAGGTTACACTGTTGGGAAGAAGAGGAGCTAGGATTCAAATCCTGTCGATACATAATGACTCTAAAACCAATATTCTCAATTTCTGTCTTTGTTTCCTCTAGAATAAAATAGAGATAATAACAGCTAGCCTACCTATATAATCAGTATAAGTGTGTACGAGGGCATTTTAAATAGACTGCAGAACAGAGGTTAATGTATGAAATCCACAGCTGGAACTGACGTGCAGACGGGTTTATCTGAAAGGTCTACACTCAATTACAGATTTCCTTGCCTTCTTTCCACTTAATATTGGGAATCAAATGAGCTGTCTCAAGCCCATACTTCTAGCAACAATGGTCTTGATATCCAACATTATTATCCCACCTCTTTTCATACCCTACGCTCCTATGCAGAATACAGAGGGACATAAAATACAAACTTTATTATTAGATTCAAAATCTGTTGATTGAATTTCTTCATCATTTGGTCATGACAAATATGATGATATTTACACTAAGATCATTTAGTCTATATGTAAGCAAGCCTCTAGCTAAGCATTTTACATGCCTTATCAGTTAATCCTCATAATAACCCTAAAAGATAGAAACTATCATTCTTCTCATTTTTCAGATAAGGAAACATGGCCTTAGAAATGCTAAATAATTTGCCTAAGGTGACATTACTAGTGGGTGAATAAGTTCAGGTCTATTTTGACTCAAAAACTCAAGCTCTAAAGCTTATTTCTCATCCCTTACCTCCTGCCACACTCAGGCACAACCCAAAAGACTAATATCAATGCCCACATTTTCTGAAAAATCAAACTTTTGCTTCTTGTTGCTTCTTCCTTCAGTTATCATATTTTATCTAGATCAAAAGTCAAATTGTGACCTGACCTGTGGTGGCGCAGTGGATAAAGTGTCAACCTGGAACACTGAGGTCGCTGGTTCAAAACCCTGGGTTTGCCCAGTCAAGGCACATATGGGAGTTGATGCTTCCTACTCCTCCCCCCTTCTCTCTTTCTCTCTCTGTCCTCTTTCTAAAATAAATTTTAAAAGTCTTTTTTAAAAAGAGTCTAAATAGCCGTGGCCGGTTGGCTCAGCGGTAGAGCGTCGGCCTAGCGTGCAGAGGACCCGGGTTCGATTCCCGGCCAGGGCACACAGGAGAAGCGCCCATTTGCTTCTCCACCCCTCCGCCGCGCTTTCCTCTCTGTCTCTCTCTTCCCCTCCTGCAGCCGAGGCTCCATTGGAGCAAAGATGGCCCGGGCGCTGGGGATGGCTCTGTGGCCTCTGCCTCAGGTGCTAGAGTGGCTCTGGTCGCAACATGGCGACGCCCAGGATGGGCAGAGCATCG
Organism: Saccopteryx bilineata; assembly: GCF_036850765.1. Taxonomy (NCBI): domain Eukaryota; kingdom Metazoa; phylum Chordata; class Mammalia; order Chiroptera; family Emballonuridae; genus Saccopteryx; species Saccopteryx bilineata. The sequence continues at coordinate 79,711,476 of NC_089496.1, forward strand.
CCCCATGGTGGGCGTGCCAGGTGGATCCCGGTCGGGCGCATGCGGGAGTCTGACTGTCTCTCCCTGTTTCCAGCTTCAGAAAAATGAAAAAAAAAAAAAGAGTCTAAATATATGGTCTGACAATCTGAAATAATGAAACTTCGGAAGAATCCAGGACCTATGGTTGTTGGGCCTTTATCTTTCTGCCCCATAAATGACCACCTAGAAAAAGCCCCTTTCAGATTGTTCTCAGAGAACTTTTGAGTCCAGGCCTGGTTCCTCTTAGTGTTAAATCCATCTCTCAAGCAGAGGCCTCTCTACTTAAATTATTTCCACCCCAAATACAAGTAAAAGTGTATTTATAAAGTCACAGAGTTAGAAGGGAGCTGTGGGAGAAGTGAGCAGCTGGGCTGTGTGGGCTCAGGGAGAAGGAAGGAAAGAAGGAAGGAAGAAAGGAAGGAAGGAAGGAAGGAAGGGAGGGAGGGAGGGAGGGAGGGAGGGAGGGAAGAAGAAAGAAAGGGAGAGGGAGGGAGGGAGGGAGGGAGGAAGGGAGGGAGGGAGGAAGGAAGGGAGAGAAAGAGAAAGAAAGGAAGAAAGAGAAAAAAAGAAAGAAAAGACATACACGCCTGGGGGGAGAGGAAAGGTTTGGGCATGCTCCCAAGAAAGCATGCACTGGGGAAAGAAGGGGGTGGGGAAAGGCACGAGCATGCTTGAGAAAGAGCCACCTCTACTTAAACTCTTCACCCCAAAACCTCAGAGCCTCTTAGAGAATGAGACTTTGTAAAGCCAGGAGGCAAGGCCAGGGCCACCATCAGAGCAGCCGCCCAGCCCATGCAGGTTCGCATTGGATTCGGACAGTCGGTAAAGAAACAGCAGAGCCAAAAACTGATGGGCCATAGTCTTTAATTCTAGCTTGCACCCGGCGGGCAAGTAAAAATACACACTGGGCTCCAAAACCCACTCACATTCAGTGCTCACAAAGCTACTGATTTATCCGAGTTTCCTAGAATCAAAGGTTTCTAGCTCACCAGCCTTATTCACCTATGTTCCCCATCTCCTTCCTTATCCCAGATACAAACTCTACACAAACTGGCATCTCACTCAGCACTCCGCCATCTTGGCTGCTTCTCCTGCCCTCCTCCACGTGGCCTTTCTCTGCTCTCCTCTGCTCTCTCTCTTCTAATGATAATCTCCCAGGAACCAAGCACAAGCTCCTGTTCCACCCCTATTTTATAGTGTAGAAATCCAAACCCTTAATCCAATATACAAAACAGGGAAGTCTCCAATACAAAGTCACTCCTCCGAGGAGGCACGATTGGATTGTACCACCTCACATCAAAAAGGGTGGGAAAGGCTTAATCCCAAAACCAAGCCCCAGGCTACAACGATCCCCAACACACATTAATATCACCTGGGCAATGGCCTCTCGTGGGCAGCGTCATCTTTAACAAAGTAAGCATAATACATTTTATCTGCCCAACAGACTTCAAGTAGCATCCTGAAAAATTCCTCTTTCAAAAGAAAAAAATGGGCCTGACCTGTGATGGCACAGTGGATTAAGCATGGACCTGGACTGCTGAGGTCACCAATTTGAAACCCTGGACTTGCCTGGTCAAGGCACATATGGAAGTTGATGCTTCCTGCTCCTGACCCCACCCTTCTCTCTCTTTTTTTTCACTCTCTCTGCTCCCCACACAACCTCTCTAAAATGAATAATTAAAAAAAATTTTTTTAAGTAAAGAAAGAAAAATTTTCTTTCCTTTTTCTCCCCTCTTTAAAATAAGTCTTATCTGACCAGGAGGTAGTACAGTGGATAGACCAGTGGTAGTCAGCCTGGTCCCTACCGCCCACTAGGGCATTCCAGCTTTCATGGTGGGCGGTAGCAGAGCAACCAAAGTATAAATACAAAGATAGATTTAACTATAGTAAGTTGTTTTATAAAGATTTATTCTGTCAAACTTAGCGAAAATCTGACATAAAGAACTTGGTAAGTAATTATTATTATATGCTTTAACTGGCTGTAACTCTGCTTTATAAATTTTATAAAGTAAAGTTACTTCCCTACTTTATAAATCACCATTACTGTGGAACCGGTGGGCAGTTAGAAAATGTTACTACTAACAGAGATACAAAAGTGGGCGGTAGGTATAAAAAGGTTGACTACCCCTGGGATAAAGCATCTACCTGGTATAAAGCAGGACTCAGGTTCAAAACCCTGAGGTCGTCAGCTTGAGTGCAGGCTCACCAGCTTGAGTATGGAGTAGCCAGCTTGAGCATGGGATCATAGACATGACTCCATGGTCACCAGCTTAAGTCCAAGGTCACTGGCTTGAGCAAGAGGTCACTGGCTCAGATGGGGCCCCCAGGTAAAGGCACCTATGGGAAGCAATCAATGAACAACTACAGTGCCACAACTATGAGTTTATGCTTCTCAGCTCTCCCTCACTGTCTCTCTTACAAAATAAAATAAAATAAAATGAAGTCCTTAAGATAGCCAGCCCTCTCTTCTACTCCTGGCCTCTCCCACAGAGAGAGAGGGAGAGGAAAGAGTTTATCTGTTCCATCAATGGAAAGGCATATTTTTGTCTCTCCATTCTTTTTTTCTTTTTATTAAGATTCTATTTATTGACTTTATAGAGAGAGGATGGAGGGAGTGAGAAGTATCAACTCATAGTTGCTTCACTTTAGTTGCTGATTGCTTGCTTATCATATGTGCCTTGACCAGGCAGGCAAGCCCAGGATTTCGAACTGGCAACCTCAGCATTCCAGGTTGACGGTGTATCCACTGCGCCACCACAGGTCAGGAATTGCCTCTCCTTTCTAAAGTGGCTCTTCATTGTAGTTTGCAGTATAGATCCTCCCAGAGAACACAAAAAAAGAATGCACAGTCCAAAACTTCATATGCAGAAATAATGTGTAAAATTCGCTCATTCAACACATTTGAGCACTTACTATATAGTACGCTCCCAACATGTACTATTCCTCCCTTGCATCTAAATGATCAAGAATACTCAAAAGTAGTATATAAGAAAGAAAAGATCTTCCTGCATGGGGGTAAAGCAGAATGGTTGATGAAAAAAAAAAAAAAAGACAATATCAGGTAAATATAAGTGCTATAAAGAACAAGAGTGAGCCAGGCGGTGCAGTGGATAAACCATCAACCTGGAATACTGCAGAGGTCACCAGTTCAAAACCCCAGGCTTGCCCGGTCAAAGCACATACGAGAAGCAACGACTACTACAAGTTGATGCTTTCTGCTCCTTCCTCACCCTTTCTCTCCCTCTCTCTCTCCTCTCTCTAAAATCAATAAAAAATGGGGGGGGGCATTGTCTCTCACTATATATGGCAGGATAAAAGTACGCTCAGGCAAAATGTGACCCTTTCAGTCATCTGACCCCATCTTTGAAGGAACATCTAATCAATTGTAGTTAAAGAGCAAGTAAACAAGGAGGGAAGTGTACAAGATGAGGTCTGACTGACAGGCAAGCAGGAGCCAGATCATGTAGAACAGGAGTAGTCAACCTTTTTATACCTACCATCCACTTTTGTATCTCTGTTAGTAGTAACATTTTCTAACCACCCACTGGTTCCACAGTAATGGTGATTTATAAAGTAGGGAAGTAATTTTACTTTATAAAATTTATAAAGCAGGCCCTGGCCGGTTGGCTCAGTGGTAGAGCGTCAGCCTGGCGTGCAGGAGTCCCAGGTTCGATTCCTGGCCAGGGCACACAGGAGAAGTGCCCATCTGCTTCTCCACCCCTCCCCCTCTCCTTCCTCTCTGTCTCTCTCTTCCCCTCCCGCAGCCAAGGCTCCACTGGAGCAAAGTTTGCTCGGGTGCTGAGGATGGCTCTGTGGACTCTGCCTCAGGCGCTAGAGTGGCTCTGATTGTGGCAGAGCGACGCCCCAAGATGGGCAAAGCATCGCCCCTGGTGGGCATGCCGGGTAGATCCCAGTCGGGCACATGCAGGAGTCTGTCTGACTGCCTCCCTGTTTCCAGCTTCAGAAAAATACAAAAAAAATTAAAATTAAAAAAAAATTTTATAAAGCAGAGTTACAGCAAGTTAAAGCATATAATAATAATTACTTACCAAGTACTTTATGTCAAATTTTCGCTAAGTTTGGCAGAATAAATTTTTATAAAACAACTTACTATAGTTAAATCTTTTTATTTATACTTTGGTCACTCCGCTACCACCCACCATGAAAGCTGGAACGCTCACTAATGGGCGGTAGGGACCAAGTTGACTACCACTGCTGTAGTCTTTTAAGCTAATTCAAGTTTTGGGGGTTTGTTCTAAGTGTGATGGGAATCCCCTGGAGAGTATTAAGCAGGACCATGACATGATCTGGTTTATGCTTTAAAAAGACTACCAGGCCTGACCAGGCAGTGGCGCAGTGGACAGAGCATTGGACTGGGACGCGGAGGACCCAGGTTCGAGACTCCGAAGTTGCCAGCTTGAGCGCGGGCTCATCTAGTTTGAGCAAAGCTCACCAGCTTGGACCCAAGGTCACTGGCTCCAGCAAGGGGTTACTCGGTCTGCTGAAGGCCCGCGGTCAAGGCACATATGAGAAAGCAATCAATGAACAACTAAGTGTCGCAACGCGCAACGAAAAACTAATGATTGATGCTTCTCATCTCTCCACTTCTGTCTGTCTGTACCTGTCTATCCCTCTCTCTGACTCTCTCTCTGTCTCTGTTAAAAAAAAGACTACCAGGATTCTGTGTGAAGAACAGAGTACGGTGGGTGTAAGAGTGGAAACAGAGAGACAGTTGATTAGGGGGTCAGCTATTGTATCATCCCGGTAGGACAAGATGAGGGTGCTGATGGTAGATACTTGAAGAATTAAACAGAAAGTAAAGTGAACACCCTCAATGAAAGCTATGTTTGTCACTGATGCACAAAATCACAGAAGGTTTTCTGAAATTTTACTATAAAATCAAAAAAGTAATATAGTAGTAAGTTTGATTCATATGTAAACCTTGGTACTAACATTTTCAGCAATATTTTGACATATTCGACTTATTTATGTTTGACTTTCAGGAAGATTATCTTTTCCTCTCTCTTCTTAGTGAAATGATTCACAGTTTTTCTTCTGGTTCTTGACTTCATTAATTCCCCCTTTCACCTTAATGTATTATAAAGTATACCTAGAATGTTCCTCTCATTTCAGTGGGCACAGCAGGCAACTAAAAGATAACTGGTTGATCTTTTAGGATCTGAGAAACTTCCAACTTTCCTTGGCAACGCCCCCTCTCAAAGTTTTCACCACAGGGAAGTTGTAAATGTAGATGGTTCACACACTATCCAAATTAATTTTCTTGTTCTTTATAAAAGTACTGCTGAGAGTTTCTGAAAATTCATCAAGCTGTACATTTAATTTGGGCACATTTTTGTAGATTTTTAAAATTTTTTTATTTATTTATTCATCTTACAGAGGAGAGGGAGAGACAGAGAGAGAGAGAGAGAGAGAGAGAGAGAGAGAGAGGAGAGACAGAGAGAGAGGAGAGACAGAGAGAGAAAAGGGGGGAGGAGCTGGAAGCATCAACTCCCTTATGTGCCTTGACCAGGCAAGCCCAGGGTTTCGAACCGGCGACCTCAGTGTTTCCAGGTTGACGCTTTATCCACTGCTCCACCACAGGTCAAGCTTGATAAGATTTTTTTTAAGTTTGGGAGGGGACTCTCTGACTCTCTTCTCAGCCTTTTGGCTAAGATAAAGTGTAAGGTTTGGGAGGGGGACCAAAAAGAAACAAGCAAACAAACAAACAAAAAAACACCCATAGAGATTCTATGATGGCAACCTTTAGAAAGTAGGCAGATTAGATAATGTCAAAAGTTGAGTTCCTTATACAAATTCTGAGACCAAGACCAAGTTTTGCATGCAAATGACTTACTGGGGCAAGACAAAACTGGCGAGTACACCAGCTAAGAAATGAGGAAGGCAGGAAGAGTCAGAGGGAGACGCTGACCCCAGAGTAGTTGCAGCTGAATATTCAGCCGATCCCGTGAGGAGCTCTGGAGCTTGGGTAGTTCACAGACTTGTTCTCAAATGAGGCATGGCACCTGGGTCTTTCTGCATCTTAAATCAGCCAGTTACTGCCTGTGGGCTCCTGAGAGTGTAACCTTAGGATGCAGAACCCTGCATCCCAAAGCAATGCCCAGCAAAAAACGAAGCTTTCCAACATGAGGAACTAAAATTTTCAGCAGTTGAAGGATAAATATGTTTGCAAAGAAGAGAGGCTCTGGTTTGGAGCACCACAGTATCCACTACAGAGAGATACTCTGGTAGTCTCATATAGTCATTTTTTATTGTTTAATGTTTGTCATGGTACATAGTATTTTATCATGAGTATATAGTATGTTTATTAAAATTCTCTAGTAATTTTTGGTATGCCAAATACACTAATTAGCATGCCAATTAGTATTTTCATTCAAATACTAGTTTTTACCATGTAATACAAAATTTTGCCATGGGCATATAGCATTTTTATTTAAAATAAATAGCTTCATGTTCAAATATTTTAGAAAAATACTTTTAAAAACCACTGCTGGTGCCCTGGCCAGAGAGCTGGTTGGTTAGCATTGTCCTGATTTGCTGATTTGATTCCCATTCAGGGCAAATAGAAACACAATGATGTTTCTGTCTCTCTCTCTCCCTTCCTCTAAAATCAATTTTTTAAAATATTTATTAAGTTTTAGAGAGAAGAGAAAGAGAGAGAAAGGGAAAAAGAGAGAGAGAGAAAGGAGGAGCAACTTGTAGGTACTTCCTGTAGGTGCCTTGACCTGGCAAGCCCAGGATTTCAACCAGGGACCTCGGCATTCTAGGTGGGTGCTTTATCCACTGTGCCACCACAGGTTAGGCTAAAATCAATTTTAAAAGCCTAACTGGGCAGTGGTGCAATGGATACAGCGTAGGACTGGGACGCAGAGGACCCAGGTTTGAAACCCCAAGGTCGCCAGCTTGAGCGCAGGCTCATCTGGTTTGAGCAAAAAGCTCGCCAGCTTGGACCCAAGATCACTGGATCGAGCAAGGGGTTACTCGTTCTGCTGAAGGACCTTGGTCAAGGCACATATGAGAAAGCAATCAATGAACAACTAAGGTGCCGCAATGAAAAACTGATGATTGATGCTTCTCATCTCTCTCCCTTCTGTCTGTCTTTCCCTACCTGTCCTTCTCTCTTTCTCTATCTCTGTCACACACACACACACACACACACACACACACACACACACACAAACACACAAAAGACTGCTGGAAAAGTGACTCAGGTGCCTCTTCAAACTGTGTGCCTTTATGCAGCTGATGATTAAACCTGAGTCATTTTTTACTTCTCCTTTATCAAGTCCCATGGCTGTGATAAGACTCTTCCATCTATCCTTTTCTGTCACTGCCACCAATGCTAGTCCCCATTTCCTTAAACTTAAAACTTTTCCTGTATCAAATTTCATCCATGTTGTTGGGGACGAGTGGGTTGGGCAGGGAATGCCCCCTTGCATGACTTGCACTAATTCTTCAAATAGTCATTAAGAGTCTGTGGAAGGCACTTACTTAGGGGAATAACATTGAGCAAGAAGACACAATCCTTCCATCTCTTATGAATGCTCATTTCTAGTGAGAAAGACTTTGAACTGCCTATTCCATGATAAATAATTTCACGGCAGTTAGGATAAAAATGCAATGAAAAAGTATCAGATGTTATAAAACCATATCATGTGGGGGCCTGGATTAGGGGGACACAACAGGGTTTTCTAAAGTCATTAAGCTGAGCTTTAAAGAACAAAAACATCAAGTTCAAAGGAAGTATGTTCTATGCAAAGAGAATACCATGCTCCAAACATCAAATAAAGTCATCCATAAATTTAAAGAAAGAGAAAAAAACATGCTTCTTCCTACCTCACAGCTCTGAAGAGGAGAAGCATGGTGTATTCAAGGAACTAAAGTAGAAAGCAGTAGCCAGCATGCTAGAGCTCTGGATGTAGCTGGGAAACCGAAGGGTGGGGTGCCGGGGGTGCTGGGGGTGCCGGGGGAGCTGGGAAAAGGAAGCAAGTGCAACTTTTTTTTGGGGGGGGTATTTTTCTGAAGCTGGAAACGGGGAGAGACAGTCAGACAGACTCCTGCATGCACCCAACCGGGATCCACCTAGCACGCCCACCAGGGGCGACGCTCTGCCCACCAGGGGGCGATGCTCTGCCCCTCCGGGGTGTCGCTCTGCCGCGACCAGAGCCACTCTAGCACCTGGGGCAGAGGCCAAGGAGCCATCCCCAGCGCCCGGGCCATCTTTGCTCCAATGAAGCCTTGACTGCGGGAGGGGAAGAGAGAGACAGAGAGGAAGGGGGGGGGTGGAGAAGCAAATGGGCGCTTCTCCTGTGTGCCCTGGCCGGAAATCGAACCCAGGTCCCCCGCATGCCAGGCCGACGCTCTACCGCTGAGCCAACCGGCCAGGGTGCAAGTGCAACTTAAAGCCATTTGAAGTGGGATTTATTTTAATTTCTTTTTAGCTTTTTTTTTTTTCCGGGCGCTAGGACCAACGATCACCAGCTGCCCACGCATCAAAAGCTTATGCTTCCGAAATCTCTTGATGTCGATTCCGCACAAAGAGCAATCGAGCTGCCCTACGTGTGCCACTCACGACAGAAGCCCTTTTTCTTTTTAGCTTTTCATTTTGAAATCATTTCAGATTTACAAAACTGTTACAAAAAAAGAATTTCCCTACACTTTTCACCTACATTCTTCAAATATTGTATTAACACCTTAGATGACCACAATATAATTAAATAAAATCTGTAAAATAAACAAAGAAACAAAAAACGTTAACTAATGGCTACTATTTATTTGGCAACTTTTCATTATGACCTACATAGAAATATCTTTTGTTTCAACAGCACAGCTATATAATATTATGTCATATGAATATGTCATTAGTTATTGAGTTAGTCTACTAATAATTGAGTGTAAGGTTTTATCTGGTGTTATTTTAAATAGCTTTATGGAGATATCATTCAAATACAATAAAATTGACCAATTTAAAGCATACAATTCAGTGGCTTTTTATATATTCCCAGAATTGCATGATCATCACCATAATAAATTTTAGAATATTTTCATCACTGCAAAAAGAAACCTCTGCACACCTTAGTTGTCACCTCCCAAAACCCTATCTCCCCAGCCCCAGGCAAACACTAATCCACTTTCTATCTCTGTAGACTTACCTATTCTGACCATTTCATACAAATGGAATCATAGGACCCATGCTCTTTTGTGCTGGCTTATTTCACTTAGCACAATGTTTTCAAGGTTAATTCATGTTGTAGCATGTATAAGTACTTTATTCTTTTTATTGCTCAATAATAGTCCAGTGTGTGAACATATGACATTTTATCTATACATTCATCAGTTGATAAACATTTGGTTTGCTCCACTTTTTGGCTATTAAAAATAATGCAGCTATGAACATTCACATACAAGTATTTTGTAGACATATGTTTTCATTTCTCTTGGGTATATATGTAGGGGTAGAATTGCTGGGTCATATAAAAACTTTATGCTTAATATTTTGAGAAGGTGGCAGACCATTTCCAAAGTGGCCATACCATTTTACCTTCCCAACAGCAGTATACTAGAGCTCCAATTTCTTCAAGCTCACCAAACATTTGTTATTATTCATTTTTTAAAATGATAGCCATCTTAAAGTGATATCTCATTATGTTTTATTCATTTTCTTTTTCAGAGAGGAGAGAGAAAGAGGGAAAGAGGGAGAAAGAGTGAGAAAGAGAAAGAGAGAGAGAGAGAGAGAGAGAGAGAGGAAGGGGAGGAGCAGGAGCAACAACTCCCATATGTGTCTTGACCAGGCAAGCCCAGGGTTTTGAACGGGCGGGCGGGCGGGCGACCTCAGTGTTCCAGGTCAACGCTTTATCTCATTATGTTTTGATTTGCATTTTCCTGATGACTAATGTTGGTGAGTATCTCTTCCGGTGCTTACTGGCCATTTGTATAAAATGCTCACAAAAATTAGGAGATATTTCAAAATGAATATGAAGCTATAAAATATCCCCTAATTTTTGTGAGCAGTATATCTTGGAGAAATGAATACTCCAGATATTTTGTCCATTTTTCAATTAGGTTATTTGCCTCTCTGTTATTGAGTTGTAACAAATCTTTAAGTATTTTACACACCAGTCCCTTTTCAAATAGAACATGATTTCCAAAAATTTGCTCCCATTCTTTGGAATGTCTTTTCATTTTCTTAACAGTATCCTTTGCAGCACAAAAGTTTAGAATTTTAATTGTCAGTCTTTCAGATAAAAATAGTGTGCCATGAGCAGCCAGTTCAGCCTGTATCTCAGTCATGTGTCTCTGAGACAACTATCATACTTTGGATGCAGCAGAAGTGAGCATATTTCCCATTTCATCACACAAAATGTTAAAAATATGTGTATTCAAGGGTCAAGATTTAATAAAATAAAAAAATTATTTTTGCTTAATTAAGGATTCATTTTTTTTTTAAATCAAGGATTCTTAAAGTGAACCTTTGTTTTGTTTTGACTGCATGTGCATGGTGAAGACTGCACAGTTTGGTGCACTTTTTTTTTTGTGACAGAGAGAGAGTCAGAGAGAGGGACAGAGACAGGAAGGGAGAGAGATGAGAAGCATCAATTCTTCGTTGCAGCACCTTAGTTGTTCATTGATTGCTTTCTTATATGTGCCTTGACTGTGGGGCTACAGCAGACCGAGTGACCCCTTGCTCGGGCTAGCAGACCTTGGGCTCAAGCTGATGAGCTTTTTGCTCAAACCAGATGAACCCACACTCAAGCTGGTGACCTTAGGGTCTCAAATCTGAGGTCCCAGTCCAACGCTCTATTCACTGAACCACTGCCTAGTCAGGCACCATGTCTTTAATAGTACTAAGGTACAAGCAATTTGCACCATCATCAATGTAAATGACAATGCAGTGAAAAATACAAATAATGTTTTAGCATTATTATGAAAATAGATTTGATCTTACAAGCCCCCTTGGAAAGGTTCTCAGACCCTGAGGGACCTGCTAGGCCACATTTTGAAAACTGCTGCTCTATGACATCTATGTTTATTTAAAAAGAAAAATAATTCTCTTTTAAAATTTTAGTTTTCTAATTTTTTTTTTTATTATTCATTATAGAGAGGAGAGAGAAGGGGAGAGAGAGAGAGGAGAGAAAGAAGGGGGGAGGAGCTGGAAGTATCAACTCCCATATGTGCCTTGACCAGGGAAGCCCAGGGTTTCAAACCGGCGACCTCAGCATTTCCAGGTCGATGCTTTATCCACTGTGCCACCACAGGTCAGGCTAAAATTTTAGTTTTCAAAGGAGACTTGACTTGGGGTGGTGAGCACACAATACAATATACTGATGATGTATTATAGAATTTTACACCTGAAACCTGTATAATTTTAACCAATGCCACTCCAATAAATTCAATAAATAATCTTAAATAAGCATAGTAGATAAAAAATTTACTTTTCAATTACAGTTGACATTCAATATTATTTTATATTAGTTTCAATAATTTTTACATATATATTTTCTCATAAAATTAATACTCCTGGAACAGGATACAAGAAAGAAGATGTTGTGTGTTATCCTGTGATTTTTGCCTACCTTTGACACACCACTGCATATCCCAGGAAAACAAGCCAGAGCGAGAAATTCAAGCAAGAATAATGTACAGAAATGGGGCTTCCAACATATGTATGAGAAGGATGAAAAGGCAAATTAGTAAATGATTTTTTGTAAAAATTATTTACCGTCTATAGATATCTATGCCAGCCTGGCCAAGTGGTGGTGCATCACAGAGAGCATTGGCCTGGGACACCGAAGTCTCGAGGTCACTGGCTTGAGCGTGGGCTCACCAGCTTGAGCATGGGGTCACAGGCTCAGGCATGAGTTCATAAACATGACCCCAAGGTCACTGGCTTGTAACCCAAGGTCGGTGGCTTGAGCAAGAGAACACTGGCTCAGTTGGAGCCCACACCCTCCCACCTCGGTCAAGGCACACATGAGAAAGCAATCAATGTACAACTAAGGTGTTATGACTATGAGTTCATGTTTCTCATCTCTCTCCCTTCCTGTCTATCTGTCTCTCTCTCTCTCTCTCTCTCTCTCTCTCTCTCTATATATATATATATATATATATATATATATATATATATATATATAAATAAATAGATATGGTGGATAGATATTTATTCCATTAGAGTATATATAAACTACTCGAATTCTATTCTGTGAGTAGCAAAACAGACAGGTTCAAAATGTCTTCTACAAGTGTCCAGTGAAGCCTCTGTCCAGAGTTAAAAGTCAATTCAAAGTAATCTTATAATGCTAATCTAGTAAAATGTATTCTGGGGACTATAGTCTCCTCATAAAAGTCCTTTAGAGAGGTACATGTTCATTATATACATACTTGAGAACTACTTAGCCTAAGGATCTTCAAAAACTGATAGCTATGTTAAAGCAAACTTGAAAACAGTTATAGACTGTGGGCAAGTTACTGAAACCTAACCCAGCCCTAACTTGTCTCTGTTTCCAATCCTACAAGATTAATCCCCTTAATTTTACTCAAGAATTTTTAGTGATAATTAAAAACTAATACCAATAGAGTTCTTAACCATGTGCTCATCATTATACTGAACAATTTAAATGAAATTTCTCATTTAATCCTCCCAGTAACCCAGTGAGATAAGTTCTATAATTCTCCCCAGAGATGTGGAAACTTTGGCTTAAAGAGATTTAATAACCAGTCCAAAGTTGCTGAGCTTCTGAGTGGCAATGCTAAGACTCAAACCTAAAACTGAGCTGAAGCTTCAACCACTGCAGTATTTCTGCAGATACCATTGCTCTAATAATCACTTAGGGCACTTGTTTTTTAAAAAAAGATACAATAGCCTGACCGGGTGGTGGCATAGTGGATAGAGCGTCGGACTGGGATGGGGAAGACCCAGGTTCGAGACCCCGAGGTCGCCAGCTTGAGCACAGGCTCATCTGGTTTGAGCAAGGCTCACCAGCTTGAGCCCAAGATCGCTGGCTCAAGCAAGGGGTCACTCAGTCTGCTGTAGCCCCCTGGTCAAGGCACATATGAGAAAGCAATCAACGAACAACTAAGATGCCACAACAAAGAACTGATGCTTCTCATCTCTCTCCCTTCCTGTCTGTCCCTCTCTCTCTGTCACGAAATAAAAAAATTAAAAAAAAAAGATATAATAGTGTATTGCATACAATTACCAGGTACATAGATCAAAATTTATAGAGCAATTTTCTGAATCACAGCAGGTTTAGGAACCCCTACACATTAACTTCCCATTTCCTAGAAAACAAAGTTGATTTTTTATGTCTGAACTCATTAGCAGGATTCTAGGATAGAGGCAAAATGCCTAACATTGGCCTACAAAGCCTTCCTAGTCACTCACTACATTGGCCATTTTGGTCCCATCTTGCCCCAAGTCCCCTTTCTGTTTCAGTTTGTCCTATTTATCATCAAACTTTCCTTCACAGTGTATTTGCACATACTGTTCTTCCTTTCTCCCTGTATCTACTGCATTTCCCCATGTATAAGATGCACCATTTTTTGAGAAATTTGGGGTCTAAAACTGGGTGCGTCTTATACAGTGGTTGGATTTTTTTTTTACTTGCATTTTCCACTTTCACACTTGTTTTTGCGCTCATTGTTGTAGATTTTTTTTACTTGTATTTCCTGCTTTTTCCCACTTGTTGTCTTTGTGCTCACTGTTTCACACTCGTTACCGGTATATTACATACGGTAGATTACGTTTTGCCACGTTCTGCCCAGAAATGGCTCAGAAAAGATTTTTGCATAGTGCTGAATTCAAGTTAAAAGTGATCCAGTTTGCAAAAGTGAATGGAAATTGTGCTGCTGAACATAAGTTTGGTCCTCCTCCAACTGAGAAATCGATTCAAGACTGGCTAAAACAGGGGTCGGGAATCCTTTCGGCTGAGAGAGACATGAACACCACATATTTTAAAATGTAATTTGGTGAGAGCCATACAACGACCCGTGTATGTTACGCATTATCCAATAAAAATTTGGTGTTGAGGCCCTGGCCGGTTGGCTCAGTGGTAGAGCGTCAGCCTGGCGTGCAGGAGTCCTGGGTTCAATTCCCGGCTAGGGCACACAGGAGAAGTGCCCATCTGCTTCTCCACTCCTCCCCCTCTCCTTCCTCTCTGTCTCTCTCTTCCCCTCCTGCAGCCAAGGCTCCATTGGAGCAAAGTTGGCCTGGGCGCTGAGGATGGCTCTGTGGCCTCTGCCTCAGGCGCTAGAGTGGCTCTGGTTGCAACAGAGCAATGCCCCGGATGGGCAGAGAGCATTGCCCCCTGATGGGCATGCCGGGTGGATACTGGTCGGGCGCATGCGGGAGTCTGTCTGACTGCCTCCCCGTTTCTGGCTTCGGAAAAATACAAAAAAAAAAAAAAAAAAGAAAGAAAAGAAAAAAAAATTTGGTGTTGTCCTGGAGGACAGCTGTGATTGGCTCCAGCCACCCGCAAACCATGAACATGAGCAGTAGGAAATGAATGGATTGTAATATATGAGAATGTTTTATATTTTTAACGTTATTATTATTTTTATTAAAGATTTGTCTGCGAGCCACATGCAGCCATCAAAAGAGCCACATCTGGCTTACGAGCCATAGGTTCCCGACCCCTGGGCTACAGAATGAAGAAACCCTACTGAAAACGCCCATGGCAGAAGAAGGCCATGAGAGGCAAGTCAGCAAAATGACCTGATTCAGAGATGGAATTGAAGATATGGATAGAAGAGCAAAGGGCAATTAGAATTTCTGTGTCCACAGGATGGTTCAGCATGAGGCAAGAAGAATTGCTGATTAAAAAGAAGTTACTGATTTCAAAGGAGGACACAATTGGTGCTTCAGGTTCATGAAACGGAATGGACTACGCATGCGTACACGCACCAGACTTGGCCAAAAGATGCCTTAAAGTTATGAGTAGAAGGTCCTTGAATATCATCGTTTTGTCATTCACTGTCAGAAGACAAATCAGTTTGAGTTGGGACAGATTGCAAATATGAAGTCCCCCTTCAATTTGATGTCCCAAGTAACAGAACTGTTGATAAGAAGGGGGTGAAAACTGTAACTGTGAAGACAAGTGGATGTAAAAAGAGCCATTATACAGTTGTTCTAGCTTGTTGTGCTGATGGAACCAAGCTGCCCCCTATGCTGATTTTCAAACGCAAAACAATGCCAAAAGAAGACATTCCTCAAGGAATGATTGTCCACATTCATGACAAGGGTTGGATGGATCAGGATGGGATGAAGATCTGGTTTGAGAAGGTTTGGAGAAGGAAACCAGGTGGGAGCTTATGCAAACTTGCCCTATTGGTGCTTGATCATTTCAGGGCACACATAACAAAAACACAAAGAAGGTTGTGCAGAGCAAAAACAGAACTTGCTGTCATACTGGAAAGCTTGACATCCCAGCTCTAACCACTTGATGTCAGCATTAACAAACCCTTCAAAGCTGCCATGAGAGATGAATGGGACCAATAGATGAAGTCTTCTGGGGACAATTTGACACCAGCAGGAAGAGTGAAGAAACCAACTACTGGAAAAGTTTGTACCTTAGTGAAAAGATCCTGGGATAATATCAAGATTGAGATCGTTGTCAAGTCATTTAAGAAGTGTGCATTTCAAATGCCAGAGATGGAACTGAGAACGAAGCAATACTATATGAAGGCAGTGATTCATCATCAGACACAGATGAGGACAAGCTAATGAATGGGAGTTTTGACAGTGATGAGGAGTTATATGAATTTTATGATGAATAAAACTTGAGTTCAATAACTTTATGCGCCTGACCAGGTGGTGGTGCAGTGGATAGAGCATCAGACTGGGATGTGGAGGACCCAGGTTCGAGACCCTGAGGTTGCCAGCTTGAGTGCGGGCTCATCTGGTTTGAGCAAAGCTCACCAGCTTGGACCCAAGGTCGCTGGCTTGAGCAAGGGGTTACTCGGTCTGCTGAAGGCCCACGGTCAAGGCACATATGAGAAAGCAGTCGATGAACAACTAAGGTGTCTCAACGAAAAACTGATGATTGATGCTTCTCATCTCTCTCCATTCCTGTCTGTCTGTCCCTATAGATCCCTCTCTCTCTCTCTGTCTCTGTAAAAAAATAAAAAAATAAAAAAACTTTATGCAACACATTTTTTTCAAATTTTGGGCCCCAAAATTAAGGTACATCTTATACATGGGAGCGTCTTATACATGGGAAAATACAGCAATTCCTCTTTCTAGATCTTTTCATCATTTTTTTAAAGGATTTTATTTGTTGATTTTACAGAGGGGATGGGGAAGAAATATAGTTGCTTCACTTTAGTTGTTCATTGCTTGCTTTTTGTATGTGCCTTGACCCAGCATGCCCAGGGTTTTGAACCAGCAGGTTGATGCTCTATCCACTGTGCCACCACAGATCAGGCTAGATCTTTTTTCTTTTTTTAATTTTTATTTATTATTTTTCTTATAGGGACAGAGAGAGAGTCAGAGAGAGGGATAGATAGGGACAGAAAGACAGGAACAGAGAGAGATGAGAAGCGTCAATCATCAGTTTTTTGTTGGGACTCCTTAGTTGTTCATTGATTGCTTTCTCATATGTGCCTTGACCGTGGGCCTTCAGTAGACCGAGTAACCCCTTGCTCGAGCCAGTGACCTTGGGTCCAAGCTGGTGAGCTTTTTTGGCTCAAGCCAGATGAGCCCGCGCTCAAGCTGTCAACCTTGGGGTCTCGAACCTGGGTCCTTCCACATCCCAGTCCGACGCTCTGTTCACTGCGCTACCACCTGGTCAGGCAGATCAGGCTAGATCTTTTCATCTTTATCCAGACCCAAGATCCTTCTCTACCTCTTCCCCTAAATTATTCCTCTTATTGCTACATGGAGCTCTCTTTAATGCACATGACAGTCTCCTCTAAACTTTTATATCACTTCATATTTCTATGCCATTCATCTGGCATTTCATCATATGCTACAATGTCTTATTATCAATAGAAATGTTTCATATATAAGTGCCTTCTTTTACTTTTTTTTAAATTTAAGCTTTATTCGGTAGTTTGTATACTTTTGAAAGGTAGTTATAATTTGCTACAGGAGCACCCAGGCACATGGTAAGTCCTCTGGAAACATTTGCTGAATGAATGAACTTTCTATGGTTGACAATGTAGACTCGGACCACAGTTTATCACCAACTTTGGTAAATGACAATTCTTGGAGGGCACCTGGGTATTTTATACTATCAGTATGAAATACCTGCAGGGCCCCTTTTGGCAGACAGTTCAAAACAAGTGTGACAGGAGAAGATTAAAGTAATATACTGTCTTAAATTTCCCAACATATTTAGAGCAGTTTTATTTATTTATTTATTTATTTATTTTTATTACTATTTTTTTTTGTATTTTTCTGAAGCTGGAAACGGGGAAAGACAGTCAGACAGACTCCCGCATGTGCCCGACCGGGATCCACCCGGCACGCCCACCAGGGGGCGATGCTCTGCCCCTCCAGGGCGTCGATCTGCCGGGACCAGAGCCACTCTAGCGCCTGGGGCAGAGGCCAAGGAGCCATCCCCAGCGCCCGGGCCATCTTTGCTCCAATGGAGCCTTGGCTGCAAGAGGGGAAGAGAGAGACAGAGAGGAAGGAAGGGGGGGTGGAGAAGCAAATGGGCGCTTCTCCTATGTGTCCTGGCCGGGAATCGAACCCGGGTCCCCCGCACGCCAGGCTGACGCTTTACCACTGAGCCAACTGGCCAGGGCCAGTTTTATTTATTTTTTAAGTGAGAGGTGGGGAGGCAGTGAGACAGACTCCCGTGCATGTGCCCCAACTGGGATCCACTCGGCAAGCCCCTATGGGTGACACTCTGCCCATCTGGGGCAGCTATAAAGCAGTTTCATAGTCAGGTATTTCTAAATCCATTACCAAATGGAAACCATAACTCTTTAGGATAACTCTACATTGTCAATCCTTGTTCTTGTCCTCTGAAGTTGAAAGAATCTTCAAATATTTTTAGTAGGTTATTTTTCTTCTAAATTAAAAAAATATATATTTATTTTAGTGAAGCAAGAGAAAGAGAGAGAGAGAAGGGGGGAGGAGCAGGAAGCATCAATTCCCATATGTGCCTTGACCAGGCAAACCCAGGGCTTTGAATCAGTGACCTCAGCGTTCCAGGTCAACACTTGATCCAGTATGCCACCATAGGTCAAGCTATTTCTATTTCAAAATATATCACTAAGAAAAATATTGTTTTCACTATAGTTATGTTGTTACTCTTTGGCTGAATATAATTTACCATAAATCTTAATCCCATGTAAAATGAGGAATGCATTTTAACTTCTTTTGGTCAGACTCAGATTTAAGTAATGAAGACTATTTTCCTTCAAAATCAGAGAATAAATTTAATTCCTATTATTCTGAGTCTTACTTGAAAATGCAAGAGCCAAGAAAATAATAACAGACATAATTGAAATTCCAGGGTATATTGTCACTGATTTCAAATGCAAAAAGAAATTTATTTATTTTGTGAGTTTTAGCAGTCATGATTTTTGCTCATACCAATTTTTAAAAATATTTATTTTATTAATTTTAGAGAGAGAGACAGGATCATTGATCTGTTCCTGTATGTGCCCGCTCAGGAATTGAACCAGCAACCTCTGTGTTTTGGGACAATGCTCTAACAAACCGATCTATCTGGTCAGGACTGCCTATACTAATTTTAAAATATTAAAAAATTAAAGTTTGATAATAAAGAATGATCAGTCATATTTCTCTTTAGATGTCTTTATGAACATTTTATATATAATTACATGTGTTAATAGCTTTATTGAGATATAATTCACATACCATAAATTCCTTCACATTAAGTGTCAAATTCAATTTCTTTTAGTATACTATAGAGCTGTGTAACCATCACAAGAACCTAATTTTGTTTTATCTTATTTAAAAAAACTGAAATATAATTTACAAAGTTGTATAACCATCACCACTCTATGTCTGGAACAGTTTAATCACCTCAGTAAGAAACCTCATATTGGCCTGACCTGTGGTGGCGCAGTGGGATAAAGCGTTGACCTGGAAGTACTGAGGTCGCTGGTTCAAAACTCTGGGCTTGCCTGGTCAAGGCACAAATGGGAGTTGATGCTTCCAGCTCCTCCCCCCTTCTCTCTCTCTCTGTCTCTTCTCTCTCTCTCTCTCTCTCTGTCTCTCCTTCTCCTCTCTAAAATGAATTTTAAAAATATAAAAAATAAATAAATAAAAAATAAAGAAACCTCATATCCACTGGCAGTCTCTCCCCATTTCTCTCCAACCCTTACAACCCTAGGCAACCACTAATCTAATTTCAAGGAATGAAGTTCTGAAACATGTGACAACATGGATGAATTTTGAAAACACTATGCGAAGTGAAAGGAGCCAGCCAGTCACGAAAATCACATATTGTACAATTCCATTTATACTAAATATTAAAAATAAATTCAGAGACAGAAATTCCTTGTTATCACCTAATAATATTCTATTGTATAGATATACATTTGCTTTATTCATTCATCAGTTGATGGGTATTTGGGTTGTTTCTACTTTTTGGCTATTGGGAATAATGCTACTATGAACATCATACAAGTCTTTGTGTAGACATGTTTTTATTTCTCCTGGGTATTTACCAAGGAGTGAAATTACTAGGTCAGGTGCTAATCACTCCTAGGATGAAAAACAGAATTTCGGCCTGACCTGTGGTGGCGCAGTGGATAAAGCATCAACCTGGAAATTCTGAGGTCGCCGGTTCAAAACCCTGGGCTTGCCTGGTCAAGGCACATATGGGAGTTGATGCTTCCTGCTCCTCCCTGCCTTCTCTCTCTCTGTCTCTCCCTCTCCTCTCTAAAATGAATAAATAATAATAATAAAAACACCAGAATTTCATTTTTTTCTATTTCAAATGATTTGTGACACAGCAAGGAAATAGAATTTTCATGCAAATGCTAATATCAAATCTTTTCATTTCTTAATTTTAAAATTTTCAGCAAGAGAGAGGCCAACAGGAAAGGAGAGATGAGAAGCACTAACTTGTAGTTCCATCACTGTAGTTGTTCATTGATTGCTTCTCGTTTGTACCTTTGACTGCAGGGCTCAAGCCAAGCCCGTGAGCAACCCCTTGCTCAAACCAGTGACCTTAGGATCATGTTGATGATCTGATTCTCAAGCAGGTAAGCCTGTGCTCAAGCCAGTAATCTTGGGGTCTTGAATCTAGGACCTCAGTGTTCCAAGTCTACGCTCTATCCACTGTGCCACCACTGGTCAGATTTTTTTTTTTTATTTCTATTTTTTATTGATTTTAGAGAGAGAGGAAAGGAGAGGAAGAAAAATGTCAATTTGTTGTTCCACTTGTTTATGTATTCATTGGGTGATTTGAAAAAAATTTTTATTAATTGATTTAGAGAGGAAGGGGGAGAAGAAGGTAGGGGGAGAGAGAGAGAGAGAAAGAGAGAGGGAGAGAGTGAGAGGGGGAGGGGGGAGAGGATAAAAGGGGGAAAGGAGGAGAGTGAGGAGAAGAGAGAGGCGGAAAAAGGGGGAGATGGGGGAGAGGCGGGAGAGGAGGAGAGAGGGGGAGAGGAGAAAAGAGGGAAAGGAGGAAAGGGGAGAAAGGAGGAGAGGGGAGAAAGGGGGAGAGGGGAGGAGAGAGGGGGAGAGGGGAGAAAGGGGGAGAGGGGAGAAAGGGGGAGAGGGGAGAGAGGGGAGAGAGGGGGAGAGGGGAGAGAGGGGGAGAGGGGAGAAAGGAGGAGAGGGGAGAAAGGGGGAGAGGGGAGGAGAGAGGGGGAGAGGGGAGAGAGGGGGAGAGGGGAGGAGAGAGGGGGAGAGGGGAGAAAGGGGGAGAGGGGAGAGAGGGGGAGAGGGGGAGAGGGGAGAGAGGGGGAGAGGGGAGAGAGGGGGAGAGGGGAGAGAGGGAAGAGGGGGGGAGAGGGGAGAGAGGGGAGGAGAGAGGGGGAGAGGGGACAGGGGGAGAGGGGACAGAGGGGGAGAAAGGAGAAAGGGGAGAAGGGAGAAAGGGGGAGAGGGGAGAGAGGGGGAGAGGGGAGAGAGGGGGAGAAAGGAGAAAGGGGAGAAGGGAGAAAGGGGGAGAGGGGAGAAAAGGGGAGAGGAGAGAGAGGGGGAGAGGGGAGATGGGGAAGAGGTGAGAGAGGAGGAGAGAGGGGGAGAGGAGAAAAGAGGGAAAGGAGGAAAGGGGAGAAAGGAGGAGAGGGGAGAAAGGAGGAGAAGGGAGAAAGGGGGAGAGGGGAGAGAGGGGGAGAGGGGGGAGAGGGGAGAGAGGGGGAGAGGGGGGAAAGGGGGAGAGGGGGAGGGAGAGATAAAAAGAAGAAGAGAGAGAGAAACATCCATTTGTTGTTCCACTTATTTATACATTCATTGGTTGCTTCTTGAATGTGCCCTGACAGGGGATCAAACCCACAATGGGGACGACGCTCAAACCAACTGAACTACCCCACCAGGGCCCATTGCTTAATTCTTTTTTTTTTTTTTTACAGAGACAGAGGGAGAGTCAGAGAGAGGGATAGATAGACAGGAATGGAGAGATGAGAAGCATCAATCATCAGTTTTTCGTTGTGCGTTGCGACACCTTAGTTCATTGATTGCTTTCTCATATGTGCCTTGACCGCAGGCCTTCAGCAGACCGAGTAACCCCTTGCTCGAGCCAGCGACCTTGGGTCCAAGCTGGTGAGTTTTGCTCAAACTAGATGAGCCCACGCTCAACCTGGCGAGCTCAGGGTCTCGAACCTGGGTCCTCCGCATCCCAGTCTGATGCTCTATCCACTGCACCACCACCTGGTCAGGCTGCTTAATTCTTATATGTGCCCTGACTTGGGATGGAACCCCCAAAACTGGCTTATCAGGATGATGCTCTTACTCAGCAACTCAGCCACGGCTAATATCAAATGCTTTTCATAAAAAAATAAGGTTAATCTGCACACAGCTTTGCTTTCAAAAGAAGTACCATATTACTTTCCAATTTTGGGTTCATATAAAAATTCTAAGATGAGATGAGAATTCCTTTACATTTAATGTAAATCATTAAACTAAATGGAGTTTGCACTGGCTTATTTAATCAACAAGCTAGGATGAAATTCTGTTCTTTGAGTGGAATGTATATATCCATCTTCTGTGGCTGACAATTGCTTAAGAAATAAATACACAGTGAGGGAACGGTTATGAAGTAGGAGCAGCAATAAATAGAAATTAAAAATATCAAACACCTGATTAAATTAAATATTTACCACCCACTCCCTGCCCCCCGCCCCTAGCTAGGGCCTGTTTCTCACTTCATAAGAAAAAGGTAAAGCATTAATTAAAATCCGTCACATAAAGTCTCAAAGCCTTTCATAAAAGCATCTTTCAGAAATTGGAGGCCGAATAAACTTCTGGTCACAAGTTATCCCATACCCCCTCCCCATGTAGTCTAATTCAAATATATTCAGGAAGCAAACTTTAAACAGAGAATTAAGAGCTGATTGTAAAAATTCTACATAAAAAGAGGCTTAAAACACACTTTTTTAATTTAAAGAAAAATCAAATATCTTGCAGCAGAAATTAGGCATCATCCAGGGAAAACTACCAGGGGTCCTACCAATCACAACACTAGAGAACGCCACAGGTCGTCCAAAAAGACGCATTCGTTTTAGCCAACAGCTCTTTCCTGCCGCCAAAGCTGTCCCTGGAGCGTCAGATAATCACCCAACCAGTTAGTTATGATTTTTCCCTTTTGATCACCCCCCACCCCGACAGACACACACACACACATCCACCTGCTCGAAGGTGTCAAGGCGACTAGAAATGGTTAACAGTGACCTGCAGCCGAGAGAGAAACAAACACCCCTGACAACCCACAGCTGAGTAAGCAAGAGCTGTTTATTCCTTTTGGAGACTGTCGGCGAGCCCTTGAAAGCCCAAAGCACCTTTCAGAAGGTTCCAAGAGAGGGAGAGATCATCTCTTCTCCCCACCCCCACCCCCAAACCCCCAATGACTCGGGTGGGAACCGACTGGCCAAGGCAGCCCCTGCCCACCCGCCCCACAGTGATAACCTCACGCACCAGAGCATCCGACCCCTTGCGGGGCTGTGTGATTTCCCAAAATGGGCTCAGATGCGGCAGGGGATGTCCCCAGCGCCGAGGGCTTCAGAAGGCACTTGTGCCACCTTAATCCCCGCCACGGTGACCGAAGCCGCGGCCGGGACTGAAGCCCCCACCCCTCACCTGGCTCGGTCCCACCTGAGGGCAAGAGCTGAGGATAAAAGAAAAAGGCATGGAGAGCTGACCTTGTTGCTACTGACAGTTGAGCGGCACATCCTGCTGCTTCCTGAACAGCGGCCCAAAGCCCATTTTTCCCCCTGGAGGAAGGAAACGGGAGGGCGCCGGCCGGGCGGCAACGGGCGCGGCGGCGGTGGTCGGGGCTGGCGGTGCAGCCTCTGGCGGGGATGGTCCGAGGACTACATCTCCCAGGCTGCTCTGGGCCGCCTTGCGTCGTGACCCCGGCGCGCACGGAGGCGGTGACTCTTACCTCACAGAGGTAGCTCCTCCGCCGGCGGCAACTCGGCATCCGCGGTGCATGGACCGGAACCCCGGGCCTACAGGCAGGAACCCGGACCGCGATCGTCGTCTCCCCGCCCCAGACTCCTCCTCCTCGCTCCCCGCCGCCTCCTCCGGACGCCCGCACGCCGCGCAGCCCCCCGCCGCCGGGCTCGCGGAGCAGCCTCGGGGAGGCTAGGTGGCGGGTTCGCGGCTGTCGCGGGACTGAGGCCTACTCCGCCGCCTCCCACTGCTATTGTCCCTGAGCCGGACCTTGACCTGGTCCCCCGGAGGGGCGAGAGCGGCGACTCCGCGGAAGATGCCGGACCAAGCCCTACAGCAGATGCTGGACAGGTACGGGCGGCGGCGGGGGAGCGCGCGAGGCGCGGAGGGGCGCTGTGGCCCGGCCCGCGCCCGCCTGCCAGGCTCCTCGTCGGCGGAGCCGGGCGTGCGGGGAGGAGTTCCCGGGCCCGGGGGCCGGGTGAGGGGCAGAAAGTTGGGAGCCCGTGCTCGGGAGAGTGTGGAGCCGGCGGCCTGGTTGCGCTGACTTCAAGTGAAACTGGAGTTTGGGAGTGGCGTCTCGTATTGTTGGATCGATCGCCGTTTTGACAGGGGAGGGATCGTTTTAACTCACAGAATGAGTTTCTTTTTCTATTTCTTACGTCCCTCCTCCCCTCCCCCCCCCCCCCAAACTGTGTTGTAACGTGTTTGTCAGCGATGTCACTGGCAAGAAGAACCAGATTATCTTTCGGGTAAATGGTCCTCCTACAATTTTAAGATCCTTCCCAAAAAAAACCAAGAGGAAGCGATCTTTTGGAAAGCCCGGTAGGCTGACTTCATTCCTCCTTGCCCCTCACCGCCTCCCTCTTTCCATACTCTTAAGGTCAAGAGGATCCACCAGAGACCTTTAACGGTCAGACCGAAGTAGAGGTTATGGAAAACAGCCACAGGAGCCCAACACCAAACACAGCATATTTTACGATTCGTTGAGTTCACGAGAAAGTTTTATCTTAAGTCGGAGCCAGCTGCCCATTCCGGGGGGGGGGGGGGGGGGGGGGGCTCCAATCCGTGAAACTTTTTTGTGAAATCACATGCATCGCCCTCTGCTGTTCAAATTCTAGTCCTTGGGCCCTACCTTCAGTTTTTGGAGCCGTGATCCACAATCCCACCCCCACCCCGGGCTAATGTATAATGTTTAGGATTGCTTACAACTCTGGTTCAGCAAGTGGTACAGCTCTTTGTGCTGAGCAAAGGGCCAGCTGTCAAGTGTTAAATGAAAGGCTTCCCTTAAACGGGTTAAATGCTGTTTGGATGGGCTCCATCCAGAACACAAATCACCCAAAAGTGCATCTCCCCAGAGTGAGACATTTCCTTTGGAGTTTAGAATTTTGAGACATCTAAGTAACTAGAAAGCATGTTATTTTTTTCATTTGGGATGACCCAGTGATTCATCCAGCTGACCTTGAGGCCAACATTCAGGTCAAGTTGTATTGACAACTCCTTTTTTATGTAAGGAGTTGACAAACTCCTGGTAAGCAAAAACTTAAGTCATCATTATTTATTTTGGATCCTAGAACAGAGCCTTGTACTTGGCAGGTCATCAATAAAACTATTTTTGTTTTATGAACAAGTGCATGACTTTTTTTTGTCTTTTTCCCCAGTTATCTAGATTCTAGAGGATCTGATAATTTATGTTTTGTTTTTTGTTTTTATTACAATTTAGCATACGGACAAACTACATAGGACTACTAAAATATGCCCAGAGGAAACCACCTCCAGCCACTGCCAGTTCCAGTTTAGTTGAAACTCTATTCTGGTTCAGGGTATTTTGTAATTTTTTTCCTCTGAGGGCCTGCTGCTTTCACTTTTATGTGGATGACATTTAGAAAAGTTTGTCCAAAAGCTGACCTGGCTTTCATATGCTCTTTGGAGATTTCCATAAAAGTAAAAATCCAAGGAATGCTAGTGAGGCATTTAACACTTCTCACCAAGAACTTGGAAATTCTGGCTGCCTATACTGACTTAGGCGACTATAACATTGGCTTACCTTCATCTTGACCTTTTCTGACATACCTCAAGGTAGATTCTTATGATGGCATTCAAAGACCTTCATTATGTTATTAAATCTGTAGTTGGCAACCTGCCTCCACATTAGAATCACCTGGGGAGCATTTTAAAGTATGGATGGATGGATGGCTCAAGACCAATTAAATCACAAATTTCTGAAGGATGGGTCCTTAGTATTTATATTTTCAAGAGCTTTCCAGATGTTTCTGATGTGGTTGAAAAATACTACCTTAAACCCTAAGAGATTATTTCATCATAAGAGATAGTACAGTTTAGTGAGAAATAATTGGGGTAATTTAGAGACTGAAGTCTTGAAATTCTCATTTTGCCACTTACTAGCTATGCAACTTTGGAGTTAAGTGCTGAGGCTATATATACATCCTCATTTCTGTCTCACAGAATTATATCAAATGAGAACAGGTGTAATCACTTTATAAAACAATGAAGTGTTATTCATATATTAGGCACACAGAAGGTACTTAAGATTATAGTGTGGCAATTTTTATGCAAACTCATTTATTATATTAATCTAGGCTGGCCCAATATGCAAGTTGAACATAAAGATATTTGATGAGTTCATTTGAGGAATACTGACACGCCCAACAAATTAAAATGTCAGCCTTTTGGGGCCCATAATTCTTACCATGACTTTGGCTCCCCCAACCCCCAAAACCTGCCCATGTGTTGATTTCTTCAGTGAAGGTTTTATTCTTCAGAAGACTAAGGAAATATATATAACACATTGTTCTTTTGCTTCTAGGTTAAAAGTTGGGTATTTTATAACAAACTATACATTTGTATTTACTGAATTTAATAAATATGAAGTGCCTACACATGCTTGGTACCATTCTAGGCCCCTTAATATGTGGTAGTGAATGTAACCAAAAAAATGCTTGTTTGGAGCTTAAATTCTAGTGAAGTTTGTGTTCCATAAACTGTCTAATAAAGTGAAGATTGTTTAATTGTAACATGAATGGTGTGTACAGTTTATACCACATAGTCTTCCAGGGTTTTTAAGCTAATGGCAACTTGCTAATATCTGAAATGGAATATCTTTTGTGAATAACTAGTTTAGCAATTATTTATCTTGATAAATTTTATTATTGCAGTATTTGTAGGTGGAAAGAGTGTGTGTGTGTGTGTGTGTGTGTATACGTATACACTGCTCACAAAAATTAGGGGATATTTTATAGCTTCATGTTCATTTTGAAATATCCCCTAATTTTTGTGAGCAGTGTATATATATATATAGATAGATAGATAGATACATACATACATACATATTTTGCTTTCCATTTTTTGCCTTTCATTTTAATAAACAATAAGCAACTGTTTATATAAACTTACTATTTGAGCCTTTTAAATTGCTGTTGGTAAACAGTTGTTTGAAATATTGGGAAAAGGAGTGGTTTTTAGTGTAATGAATAATTTGGGATTACAAATCATTGCCCTAAAATGATAATCGTTGATAAACTTAAACTCTTTAAGCTCTTTAAATCTTGATTAGTTTTTCTTTCCTGCATTGCCACACTTTTATAAAGAGGCACCTGTTATGTATTTCTCTATCACCATCTACTTTCTCATTTTCTCATATATTTCTGAAAATCAGAATTAAATATGTAGAGAATACAAAGATATGGTAACAGACTGCAGGAATGGACCTCGGGTTTATGATCTGGACCTGCTGAGAAACATTTCTGGAAACTTGACTTTTGTGTTCCCTGTCTCACAGTAAACACTCAGGAATTTGTTGAGGTTGTTTTGCATTACTTATTTGCACCTGGTGAGTAGGCAGGGACTGTAGCCAGTGTCCCCAGTACAAGTCAGATGAAGGAAAAACAAGGAGAATAACCTGCTCCCTGCCTGCCTCCTCTAGTGCAAACTAAAGCATATAGAATCTTCACTCTGTGAGGGTGTTATTAACCACAGATGTACATACATTCCTTTGGAGAATATTCTGGTAGAATTGTGCTCTATTGTCTTCTGATTTATATCACCATCTTAGTTTCCATTAAAGCAACTTCTCAGTTGATATATTTTCCTCAGTCACCTCTGTATCATTTTGACAATTACAGAACAATACTTAAAATGAAACTAACTAGCAATTAGTTATATTTGCTTCCACCTGTATGTAAAAAGTAGAAACTTTACAAATTCTCCTTTGACCATTATTCCCAGTCCCATATCGTGTCCCCATCTCCATTCCACTATCATAAATGGGTTTATAGTCTTCCACTCTTCTTTGTCGGATGCTTATATATCATATAGTTTTGTTTTTGTTTTTAAAATTTAAAAACCTCTTTTTTTTTTTTAAAGATTTTTATTCATTTTAGAGAAGGGGAGAGAGAGGAGGGGGAGGAGCAGGAAGCATCAACTCCCATATGTGCCTTGACCTGGCAAGCCCAGGGTTTCGAACCGGTGACCTCAGCATTCCAGGTCAACGCTTTATCCACTGCACCACCACAAGTCAGGCTGTTTTTAAAATTTAAATAATTCTACATTTGCTTTTTAAAATATTGCTTTGAACTCTGTGACATACAACAATTAAGGAGAGTTTACATACATACAAACACTCATACACACTGGCTGTGTGATTAGAGCATTGTCCAATATGCCAAGGTTGTAGTTCAATCCCAAGTCAGGGCACATATAAGAATCAGCCATTGAATGCATAAGTAAGTGGAACAACAAATTGATGTCTCTGTCTTTTCCTCTCTCTTTAAAAATCAATAAAATAAGGCGCTGGCCGGTTTGCTCAGTGGTAGAGCATCAGCCTGGTGTATGGATGTCCCAAGTTCCATTCCTGGCCAGGGCACCCAGGAGAAGCGACCATCTGCTTCTCCTCCCCTCCTCTTTCTCTTTCTGTCTTCCTCTCCTGCAGCTATGGCTCGATTGGTTTGAGTGCATTGGCCCACATGCTGAGGATGACTCCATGTAGCCTTCACCTCAGGTGCTAAATATAGTTTGGTTGCGAGCATATCCCCATCTGGGAAGAACATAGGCCCCAGATGGGATTTGCCAGGTGGATCCTGGCCAGGACACATGCAGGAGTCTGTCTCTCTATCTCTACTCCTCACTCTTTGAAAAAGAAAAAGAAAATTAAAAAAAAATATTTTAAGACTATTCATTTTAGAGAGGAGAGATACAGAGAGAGAGGGGTGGAAGAGGAGCAGGAAGCATCAACTCCCATATGTTCCTTGACTGCACAAGCCCAGGGTTTCAAACAGATTTTTTTGCACAAGCCCAGGATTTTGAACAGATTTTTATTTATTTATTTATTTATTTATTTATTTATTTATTTATTTTTGTATTTTTGTATTTTTCTGAAGCTGGAAACGGGGAGAGACAGACAGACTCCCGCATGCGCCCGACCGGGATCCACCCGGCACGCCCACCAGGGGCAACGCTCTGCCCACCAGGGGGCGATGCTCTGCCCCTCCGGGGCATCGCTCTGCCACAACCAGAGCCACTCTAGCGCCTGGGGCAGAGGCCAAGGAGCCATCCCTAGCGCCTGGGCCATCTTTGCTCCAATGGAGCCTTGGCTGCGGGAGGGGAAGAGAGAGACAGAGAGGAAGGAGGGGGGGGGGGTGGAGAAGCAAATGGGCGCTTCTCCTATGTGCCCTGGCCGGGAATCGAACCCAGGTCCCCCGCACGCCAGGCCGACGCTCTACCGCTGAGCCAACAGGCCAGGGCCTGAACAGATTTTTTTTTAAGAGAGACAGAG
Organism: Saccopteryx bilineata; assembly: GCF_036850765.1. Taxonomy (NCBI): domain Eukaryota; kingdom Metazoa; phylum Chordata; class Mammalia; order Chiroptera; family Emballonuridae; genus Saccopteryx; species Saccopteryx bilineata. The sequence continues at coordinate 79,740,836 of NC_089496.1, forward strand.
ACAGAGGGACAGACAGGAAAGAGAGATGAGAAGCATCAACTCATAGTTGCAGCACTTTCAGTGGTTTATTGATTTCTTTCTTATACGTGTCTAAAATAGGGGCTTCAGCTGAGCCAGTGACCCCTTGCTCAAGCCAGTGACCATGGGATTATGTTTATGATCCTATGCTCAGGTCAGTGACCCGTGCTCAAGCTGGTGACATCAGGTTTCAGACCTGGGTTCTCAGTGTCCCAGGTTGACACTTGATCCATTGCACCACCACTTGGTTAAGCTAAAAACATTTTGAGAGACTCTAGATATAATATCCATCTTAACATACCACTCTTTTTAATCCGTTCCCCCGTTTATGACATTTAGGTGTTTATTTTCTCTTTATAATTTGACTTTAATTCCCCTTTCTTGTCCTTAGCTTTACTAAAAGTGTACTAAAGATCACCAATAATCTTTTTGTGTGTTTTTTTTCAGAGACAGAGAGAGAGTCAGAGAGAGGGATAGCCAGGGACAGACAGACAGGAACAGAGAGATGAGAACCATCAATCATTAGTTTTTCGTTGTGCGTTGCGACACCTTAGTTCATTGATTGCTTTCTCATATGTGCCTTGACCGCGGGCCTTCAGCAGACCGAGTAACCCCTTGCTCTAGCCAGAGACCCTGGGTCCAAGCTGGTGAGCTTTTGCTCAAACCAGATGAGCCCGCGCTCAAGCTGGTGACCTTGGGGTCTCGAACCTGGGCCCTCTGCATCCCAGTCTGACACTCTATCCACTGCGCCACCGCCTGGTCAGGCTCTTTTTGTTTTTTTGTTTTGTTTTGTTTTTTGTTTTTGAGAGAAACAAAGGGAGAGAGAAGCATCAACTCATAGTTGCACCACTTCAGTTGTTCATTGATTGCTTTTCATATGTGCCTTGATGCAGGGGTTGTCGAGCCAAGCCAGTGACCCCTTGCTCAAAGCCAGTGACCATTGGGCTCAAGCAATTGACCCTGGGCTCATTTCTACGATTACACATTCAAGCCAGCTACCCCATGCTCAAGTTGGTGAGCCCGCGCTCAAGCCAGAGACCTTGGGGCTTGAACCTGGGACCTCAGCATCCCAGGTCAACTGCGCCACTGCCTAGTCAGGCCACCCCAACTTCTTTAAAGTATGTTCTCTTGTACCATACTATTTTATCTTTTGCTTTTTTCCTTCCTTTTACATATCATCTTACTTTTTACTTCCTTCAATCACTTTAAGTATAGTTTAAGCCTCACACTTATCAGTCTTCTCAATTACTATCTCATTTTCACCTCTGTTTGAGTGACTCCCAGATATGTGTATTTATTCCTGATCTCTTTCCACATTTCATTGTTCATTTCTAGCTGTTCAGTAGACACTTCTACTTGTTACGGTGTTACTAGTGCCTTAACCTAGTATCAAAACTACTGATATTTCCCTGCCTTTTTACTTACCTAGACTTCCCAATGTTTGGTCTTTGATAGGATCATTCTATTCACCAACCATAAAACCTTTTTTTCTTTTTCTTATCTTTTTCTTCAAATTCACTTGCTTATCAAATGTGCATTCTGCTCTCTCTGACTCCAGTTTTTCTTTTCTACTTTGACTTAACAGAGTGGTACCATAAATAGCCAAGGCACAATTATAATTATGTCATTTCCATGCTTTAATTTTTTTTTATTTTTTATTTTTTGTGATAAAGACAGAGACATAGGGACAGACAGGAAGGGAGAGAGATGAGAAGCATCAAGTCTTTGTTGTGGTACCTTAGTTGTTCATTGATTGCTTCTCATATGTGCCTTGACAGGGAAGAGTGGGGGCTGGTCCCAGCAGAGTGAGTGACTCCTGCTTAAGCCAGCAATTTGGATTTAAGCAAGCAACCTTGGGCTTCATGCCGGTGACCTTTGGGCTCAAGCCAGCAACCTTTTCACTCAGGCCAGCGATCATAGGGTTATGTCTATGTTCCCATGCTTAAGCCAGGAGCCCGCACTCAAGCTGGTGAGCCCTCGCTCAAGCCAGTGACTTCAGGGTTTCAAACCTGGGTCCTCTGTGTCCCAGTCTGACTCTATCCACTGCACCACCGCCTGGTCAGGCATCCATGCTTTAAAATTTGCCAGTCTTGCCTGACCTGTGGCGGCACAGTGGATTAAGTGTTGACCAGCAGTGCTGAGGTTGCAGGTTCAAACCCCTGGGCTTGCTCAGTCAAGGCACATGAGGGAAGCAACTACCTATGAGTTGATTCTTCCCACTCCTTGCCCCCCCCCACCTCTCTCTCTCTCTCTAAAATCAACAAATAAAATCTTTAAAATTTGCCAATCTTTGCATTGCCTATATATAGGTGTGGTTTTCAACTGCCAGTCAAACAGAAATTCTGTGCGATAGAGTTAACCACCTTTATATTGTATAAAGATTATAACTGGTGGTTGAAAAACACTGGTCTATATAGGATAAAAGACCCTTATGAAGGGGTCTTAATCCAGCCCCAACCTACCTTAATTGTATTCTTCTGCATACTATTTCATTGTCCTCTGAATATATCCTACTCTTTTATTTCCTTATTTTTGCTTTAGATGACTTCTTCCTGTTTAACACCTGGCTCACTCTTACCAAGCTTTATAATTAAGCTCATATATCATTTTGAAGCATTGCACAACTCCTTCAGGCAGAGGAGTTACTCCTTCCTGCGTTTCCATAGAACCTTTATGTATTTATTATAGTATATCACATTGTATTGTAAATTTTTTTAATGCACCTGTTCCAATTCTCAGAGCCTTCTACACTCACCCTTTATCACCATGCACATTCAACTGGAAGTTCACTGGAAACAGAAACTATGTCCTATCCCATTTCTATACAAGAGCCTAGTACATTGGAAACACTGTTGAATCGGTGTCTTTTTATTATTTATGACATTTTATTGCTTAGAATTATAAGGAACACTGTGTAAACAATTGTCTCATTTGGTCAAAACCCTCTGCATTTTCTAATTGTTTATTAAGCTTAAGTTCAAATTCTTGAGCCTGTCCTTCAGGACTCTCCCTAATCACTTTTACTGTTTCCTAATATATTTAAGACACTGAGTATATAGCTGGCACCAACTACCTGTATAAAGTGTTGCTTCTCTTTAAGAATCAGTACATAAGTACATGACTTTTGTCCAAGCCAAACTGATTTGCTCATTGTCCTCTGAATACAAGGTTTTCTTTTCAGCAGTTTTCAAAGTTCTACCCATTCTTACAAGACCCAGTGTAGGTTTACCTCATTTATAAAGCTTTTCTGGTCATTTCAGCCAGAAATAATTTTTACCTCCTATCCAAACTCATGTCAAAGTTCTTTACACGCCATACATACATACATACATACATACATACTTCCCAAGTCTTTATATGCCAAAACTCATAAGATAACGAGAGATGATAATATTTATATAGCACATAGAAGTAGATGAGAAGGGGTTTAGATTTCTGGTGAAAGCTCCTTATGGCTGCTTAAAACTACCCTAGCAAAAATGAAACACAGCATTTCTTATACATTTCTAATTTTATGAGAAATGGAAAATTTTATCAGAATATTTGGCAGGATGGGGCAGTGAAAAAGCTGAGTGAGTCAAGGCCTACGTTGCATCAATGCCTCTGCTTAACTGTGAAGCCTTGGGCAGATGACCTTTCTGGGCTTTTGTTTCCTTATTTACGATGAAAATTATTATGCTTGCAGAGTTTATGATGATCAGAGACAAAGGGCATGACATGAATATATATGCTCAATAAATGACTGCTCTAACTTCCATTCCACTTGGGTAAACAGACATTTAGGTTTATTTCTAAATTTTTATTTATTGGTTTTAGAGAGAGAGGAAGGGAGAGAGAAAGACAGGAGCATCGATCTGTTCCTGTATGTGTTAGACCAGGGATCTAACGGGCAACCTCTGTGCTTCAGGGCCATGTTCTAACCAGCCGAGCTATCTGGCCAAGTCTAAAGAGATTTTTAGTCTTGTTGGTATAGTTTCTATTCCAGAATACATGGGATGTGACACTTTTAATCCTGAGACAAAGCAAGCAGTGTGCAGTTATTTCCACTGTCAATGGGGGCCTTCCTGGCATTAACAGAAGTATAGATTGCTAAGCTTATTTTGAATTAAAAGAGTACTTGTTCTCTGCCTGACCTTTGGTGGCTCAGTGGATAAAGCTTGAGTGACAACCTTGAATGCTGAGGTTGCCAATTCAAAACTCTGGGCTTGCCTGGTCAAGGTACATACGAGAGGCAACTAAGAGTCCGTTCCCCCCCACACACACATACATACACACTGCCTTTCTCTCTCTCTCTCTCTCTCTCTCTCTCTCGTCTTTCTAAAGTCAATAAATAAAATCTTGAAACAAACAAACAGCAGTACTTGTTACCTTCCATAAAACAGCCAGGCAAAAACATTAAGGAACTATACACACACACACACACACACACACACACACACACAATATAACAGCAGCAATTTAAAGCTTGTTAGCTTGTTTCATTGCTCTCTTTCCCATATCCTGAAATTATTCTCTTCTGTCACACTCCAGTTTTCATCAGTGATATTTAGGGCAGAATTCTGATTGCCCGGATTTTTCTAATCCAAGATAAGCACCTGCAGTTTGAGTCTGCAAAGGTAGGCTTCACTGCCAGCTGTTTTGTTAAATTACCTATCTTGCTTAATTTATGTTCAAGTGAGAAACTATTTTATTGATATTTCCTTCCCTCCCCCACCTACATACTTTTTAAGTAATCAACTTAGTTAATCATATAAAGAGTGGATGGACTCACAAATGAACCTTATGAAGTGAGGTTATCTTTATCATCTATCCTTTAGCAACTGGTTTGTATCTTAAAACCTCTGCTCCAGCCCTGTCGGGATAGCTCAGTTGGTTAGAGCATCATCCCCATGCATAGAGGTTGCAGGCTTGGTCCCTGGTAAGGGCATATACAGGAATGGATCTGTGTTTCTGTCTGTCTCTCTCTCCTTCCTCTCTCACTCTAAAACCAATAAATAAAAATAAATTAAAAGACCCTCTGTTCCAACCACTTTGGTCTTTTCATTATCCACGAGAATGTTCATTACCATCTCTCATCTTGTTTATGCTGTTTTTCTTATTTTGTATACCTTTATTCTTTTTATTTCTTAATCTAACTTGAATTCTCCTCTGTAGTTCTTTTCTTTTCGTGAAACACAGCTATTTCACAATGTGTTTCTTACTGTCAGCATCAAATTTCTGTATTGCATATAGTCTCTAACACTTTTTCTTGACAATGTTTTATGTGGTTTTTGTTTTTCTTTTTTAGCAAGAGAGAGACAGACAGACAGACAGGAAGGGAAAGAGATGAGAAGCATCAACTCATAGTTGTGGCACTTAAGTTGTTTATTGATTGTTTTTTTCATATGTGCCTTGACTGGGCGGGCTCCAGCCGAGCTAGTCATCCCTTGCTCAAGCCAGCAACCATGGGGTCATGTCTATGATCCTGTACTCAAGCTGGTGAGCCTGTGCTCTTGCCAGATGAGCCTGTGCTCCAGCCTGTGACCTTGGGGTTTCAAACCTGTGTCCTCAGCATCTCAGGTCAGTGCTCTAGTCAAACTATGTGGTGGTTTTTAATGTATGCATAGATTGGTTTTATGCATATATTTTTGTTCCTTGTGGCATCAAATAATGAATGTACTTAGTAGGTACTCAGGTTGATTTGAGAGGAGATCTTGAAGCCCTGGCTGGTTGCTCAGTGGATAGAGTGTCAGCCTGGTGTGCGGAAATCCTGGGTTTGGTCCCCAGTCAAGGCACACATGAGAAGCAACCATCTGCTTCTCTTTCTCTCCCTCTCCCCCTTCTTTCTCTTCCCCTCTCACAGCCAGTGGCTTGATTGGTTTGAGCATCAGCCCCAGCCACTAAGGATAGTTTGGTTGGTCCAGGCATCAGCCTCCGGTGCTAAGGATCGCTTGGTTGATTTGAGCATTGGCCCTAGAGGGGGGTTGCCGGGTGGATCCTGGTCAGGGCATATACACAGGAGTCTCTCTATTTCCCCTCCTCTCAAAACAACAACAACAAAAAAACAGATCTTGAGTAATCTTAGACTTAAGGCAAACCAGCTATTCCTTGAACTGTTTATAAATTTTACTATTAGGAAGGATCTATAACTGGAAAAGGTTATATTTAAATCATGTAGAATCAATTGGCTTATCGTTTAGAGATCATACATATAATTTAATGATGTTCTCGATACCAGTAAGACTATACATTTATTTTAAGGAATAAGTAATATTCTTTAGATTTGTCTTGTTGAGTTCTCTTTTCTTATCACAATATAATAGTAATTTATTCCTTGATCACTGAGCCAATCATGGTAATTTCCAGGTCTCTCTACATTGCAAACTAATGTGCCCAAATTGGCTAGTAGGAGGGTGTAGAAATACTGTGTGCATCAGCAAGCAGGAGGCATTTAAAAAAGCCTAGTGGTGGAAGGACAAGAAGGGTGGAAGAAAATGAACTGAGAGGACTTGAATGAATATCTTAAGCAGTGGTGGTGGCCTATTGAAAAATTGGGAGGGGGGAGTTAGGAAACCAGTATTTTTTCCACTGAATACCAGGGTCCCAAGTAGAATTGCCTTATGTGATAATTTAGGTAAGAAAATGCATCCATAAAATCTAGGCATTCATGTAAAGTTGGTACCATCTTTTTATCTTTGTCAGTGCCATTATTACTAGTGTTCATTTGGTGGTTATATATGTACCAGACAATTCTTAAGCACTTTCATGATCACTTGTTCAATCCTTTATAAATAGGGGATCTTAACAAAATCTTTTGTTATGCTGAGAGTACCTTTGGTAATCTGGTTTAACCTCTGGGGTTCTTAGAACGTGTTGAAAGAATAAAACAATCAGAAATGAAACCATGCTTGACCATGAGCAAAGCTCACTGGCTCCAGCAAGGGGTTACTCGGTCTGCTGAAGGCCCACGGTCAAGGCACATATGAGAAAGCAATCAATGAACAACTAAGGTGTCGCAACGAGAAACTGATGATTGATGCTTCTCATCTCTCTCCGTTCCTATCTGTCTGTCCTATCTGTCCCTCTCTCTGACTCTCTCTCTGTCCCTGTAAATAAATAAATAAATAAAACAAAAGCAACCTCTTTTAAAAAAAATATTAAAAATCTGTGATCAATATATGAGCTATAACATTAAATTATAAGGTCTATTGGTGGTTATAATAACTAATTTCAGATTAGTGATGAGCTAAATGTTATTTGGGGATATGCACACTGTAAAGTAATGTGAAAATTCCTGGTCACTGTCCTAATTTCTAATTGTTATACTAATATAACTATGATTTGCTTGCATTCATGATTAAAGAAAAATTAAATTTTATTGGGGTTGGTGAAAATAAAGATATATTTTTCCCCCATAAATTTTTCATGAATCCCAGATTTAGAAACCCTGTCTTACAACAACTCTGAAGAGAGCCTGTCATTAAAAGTATAAGTAGTGAATAGGGATTTGAATCCGGCTCCCGAGTTCTTTAGTTAGAATATCCTGAGCTTGCATAATCTTTTTTTTCCCTTAGGAGAAAAGATCTGAAGCATTTTACTTACTTTTTAACTTTAAAACCACATTTTAAAATGTTTACATTAAGTGAGTTGAGACAAAAGGAAGAAATAAGAAAATAAATTTTAAAATGGCTAGAGCAAAGGTTCTGATACTTTAGGTAACAAGTTCACCACAAGGGCTTATTAAAATATGAGTCAGTGGCTCCTCAAAAAATTCAAATCAATTACCATGTGATTCAGCAATTCCACTAATGGGTATATACCCAGAATACCGAAGTCGGGGTTTCAAAGAGATACTTATACACCCATGTTCATTGCAGCATTATTCACAATAATTAAAACATGAAAATACCAACTGATAAATGGATAAGCAAAATGTGGTATATACATACAATGCACTATTTTTCAGCCTTAAAAAGGAAGGATATGCTACAGTATGCTACAGTGCAAATGAACCTTGAAGATATTATGCTAAGTGAAATAAGCTACTCACAAAAAGACAAATACTGAATAATTCCATCTATATGAGGTACTTAAAGAATCAAAATCATAAAGACAGAAAGTGTAGTGTGGTTTTTAGGGGCGGGGGGAATGGAAGAATGGGGAGATGTTTTTCAATAGGTATAGAGTTTCAGTTTTATAAAGTGAAAAGAGTTATGGGGATTGTTGGTGGTGATGGTTGCACAGCTATGTGAATGTGTTTAATACTATTGAATTGTGCTCTTAAAATGGTTATGGCAAATACTATATTAAATGTATTTTACCACAATAAAAGAAGAAAAATAATTTTGAAATTAAATTTTAAAATAGAGTTTGATTCTGTAGGTCTAGCATGGGACCTGAGAATATGCATTTCTAGCAAGTTCTCAGATGATGTTTGTGTATCATATTGAATACTGCTTTCTGAGATTGGAAGATTGAAAAGAAAAGGAGATTAAAAAGGAAAGAAGAAGGGATGGGAAATAGTTTAAAAAGAAACTCTTAGAAATTGGTCAGAAAATAACAATTTCTCAGGTGTGGACATTGAAAGGGTTTTGAGCCAACCAGCCAGGGCCTAGAGCCATTTCTTATATCTAGTTTCTCATATTCTATAACGGGTCGAGAACCTTTTTGGCTGAGATAGCCATGAACGCCACATATTTTAAAATATAATTCCATGAGAGCCATACAATGTGTTTAGCACTCAATACAAGTAAATGTGTTCATTTTATGTAAGACCAACACTTTTAAAGTACAATAAGTCTCTGAATTCTTTTTAATAACATTGTTATACTGTTGCTAACCAGTGATGAATAAAGTACTTCTTACCATTAAAGTGACTTCTGGTGCTGCATGGATTTGCCGATGGCTTTGTAGTCTGGTTGATATGTGGTGAGGCTAAGCTTCATGCAGGCATTGAGACTTCCATCCGTTAACATGATTGTAGGTTAGATGTGAGAAAGACTGCTCACATGCATACTTAGAGCCAAACATTGTCAGTACAGCAATACTCACACGCTGCAGTGTGTGGTATGTGACGGGAAGCGCGTTCCAAGTTTTGACAATCAGCTAGCTGGTCCGCAGGTTGAAGTTTTTTCATTTCTCCCCACTTGTGTTTGCTCGCCAACTCTGCTTGCTGTCCTGCAAGTCTTTCCAAATCTTCATTCAGTGACTTGAACTTATTCACCCACATGTCTGAGACCTTCAGGTCAGCAGCTTGTAGCTCAAAATCTCTGATGGAGACACCAGGGATGTAACTCAGGTCAGCACTGTCCACTACACACTCATGTGGATGGGTGATGAACTTAAAAAGACGAGTGCGCTCACGAAATTCTCCAAAGTGAGCTTTGAATGACTGCAGGAGATTAGATGTGAAGCCCGCTAGCTGCTGGAGATCAAGATGTTGAGCAGGGTCACTTGCTGTGCATGCATCTTTAAACTCTCCCAGTTTTTCAAAGTGTAGTAAACGACCTGTTTCAGTGTCCCGATGAAGAGTTCCAGCTTGTTTTCAGATGCAAACACTGCTTGTTGAAGGGATAAGACTATTTCCAACGCCTTGCATTTTCACATTGAGCTGGTTCAGGTGTTCAGTCATGTCCACAAGAAAGTAGAACTTCAGGAGCCACTCAGTGTTTGCTAACTCAGGATGCTCGATGTTTTTCATTTCAAGAAAAGTCCAGATTTCGCTCAGACAAGCCGCAAAACGGTGGAGCACCTTCCCTCTTGACAACCAACGCACATTGCTGTGCAGAAGCAGACCAGGGTAATTATTCCCAACTTCATCCAGCAGTGTTTTAAACTGGCAATCATTTAAAGCTCGGGCAACAGCCTGACCTGTGGTGGTGCAGTGGATAAAGCGTCGACCTGGAAATGCTGAGATTGCCGGTTCGAAACCCTGGGCTTGCCTGGTCAAGGCACATATGGGAGTTGATGCTTCCAGCTCCTCCCCCCCCCTTCTCTCTCTCTCTCTCTGTCTCTCCTCTCTCTCTGTCTCTCCCTCTCCTCTCTAAAAAAATGAATAAATAAGTTAAAAATAAAAAAAAAGCTCGGGCAACAATAAAGTTGACCACCCAAATGACTAGTGACATCACCTCACCAAGCTGCTCACCACACATCTGAGCACAAAGCACCTCCTGATGTAGGATGCAGTGAAAACTTAGGATGGGTCTCTTTTCATGTTCAAGAAGAAGCACTACGAATCCTCTGTTTTTCCCCACCATGCACGGAGCACCATCAGCACACACCGAAATAAGTTTATCCATCGGTAGATTTTTTTTTCTTTAGTGAACTCAGTGAGACTTGAATAAATCCTCCCCTCTTGTTGTCTCTTTCACAGGCAAAACAGCAAGACTTTCCTCATGTAGTGTGTCACCGACAGCATACCTTGCAGTCACACTGAACTGGGATAAACGGCTTACGTCTGTTGTATCACCCAAAGTGAGAGAAAAGAATGGTGCTGCATTTATGTCCTTCACTTGTGTTGCCTCAATTTGATTTGCCATCAAGATGGTACGATCGTGAATAGTTCTTGCCGAAAGAGGCATGTCTTTTATTTGTTTGATTATCTTGTCTTTATCCAAAAAGTCGTCAAAAAGTTCATTGGCAACATCAAGCATGAATGTTTTGGCATACTCCCCATCTGTGAATGGCTTTCTGTTTCTCCCAATTGCTAAAGCACCAGCAAAGCTAGCCGAATTCCAGTCACCTTGTTGGGTCCAAACACGGAGTTGCTGCTGACTAGCTTGCACTCTGCACAGTAGCTCTTGACATGCTTTCTTCCTGCTGTCCCCCGCTGGATATTTCCATGCAAATGTAGTATGGAGTGTGTCGAAGGGCTGCTTTATATTTGACTGTTTCATCGATGCAATTTTATCATTGCGTATTAGACACACTGCAGAACCTGCTCTCTCCACAAAGGCGAATTCCTCTGTCCATTCCTGCTGGAAAGTACGATACTCCTCATCTTTTTTTCTTTTAGCCATCTTCTTCGTCAAAAGGGTTTCTGCAATTAGCTAGCTGACTACTTGATTAAAAGGAGGGAAGTTTACTTCCTGGCCTCACAATGACCCGTGTACGTTATGCATTATCCAATAAAAAATTGGTATTGTCCCGGAGGACAGCTGTGATTGGCTCCAGCTACCCGCAACCATGAACATGAGCGGTAGGAATTGAATGGGTTGTAATACATGAGAATGTTTTATATTTTTCATTTTTTTTATTAAAGATTTGTCTGTGAGCCAGATGCAGCCATCAAAAGAGCCACATCTGGCTCGCGAGCCATAGGTTCCCGACCCCTGTTCTATAACAAAATTGTTTAGATTAGGCCCTGGCCGGTTGGCTCAGTGGTAGAGTGTCGGCCTAGAGTGTGGAAGTCCCAGGTTTGATTCCCAGCCAGGGCACACAGGAGAAGCGCCCATGGGCTTCTCCCCCCTCCCCCCTCTCCTTCCTCTCTCTCTCTTCCCCTCCCACAGCCAAGGCTCCATTGGAGCAAAGATGGCCTGGGCGCTGAGGATGGCTCCGTGGCCTCTGCCTCAGGCGCTAGGATTGGCTCTGTCGCAACATAACGATGGCCCAGATGGGCATAGCATCACCCTGTAGTGGGCATGCCAAGTGGATCCCAGTCAGGCGCATGTGGGAGTGTCTCTCTGCCTCCCCGGTTCTCACTTTGGAAAAATATAAGAAAAATTGTTTGGGTTACATATGATGGGAGATCTGCCTCAAACTGGTTAACCTAAAATCTATGGGCTTATGTATGTGAACAGCACAGGAGTGTATTTAACTTTAAGTACATCTTGATTCGTGTCTCATCCGTGTCTCAAACAAAGCCATCAGTTTTCATCTCTCAGTTTTCTCTGAGTTCTTGAGGCTCCACATGGTGGCTCTCCCAGCAGCTGCAGCCTCATACACTCATTTAGTCTCACACTATTTCCTGCTTTCAAGCTCAGTAAAAAAGAGAAGTCTGTGTACCAACTTTCCCCATTAAAAATTCTGAGGTTGACTCTGATAAAACCAGCTTTGTGGGTCCAGCCTCCCAATCACTCTAATCTGGGAGATAAGATACCCCTTAAATCAATCTTAAGGATTACTCTTCCTGGAGAATGGGGAAAGACTAACGCCCTGAACCACATACATGGCTGATGTTGGAGGAAGAATAGTTTTCCATAAAAAGTGTGGGATATTAGCTGTTTCTTAAAAAGAGAAAAAATCGTGTTGTCCCTTAAAGAACAAGTTTCTACTCTCCCCTCCATTCCAGAGTCTGGAGAAACTGTGAACCCATTATTTTCCAACCCCTCTTTTCTCCATAAAAGAGAGGAGGTGGGGAATTGGGGAATAAATAGCTGGAATAGATTGGATCAAGGAGGGTATGGGGAAACATAGTTATAACTCCTTTTCAGGTGATGTTCCTGGTCTATCAGAAGTTTTAAGAATGAAGAAAGAAAGGATTCGTATACTTTATTTGTTCCTTCCCTTACTTTTCTCCAACACTGAAGACTAATAATGTAGTCTTAAAGGCTATTTGCCTAAAAACATTCATGTGACCATTTTTATATGCTTTAAGTTAATTTCCCATGTACCTGGCCCTTACTTCACAGATTAATGTTTCTTCATATTGGGTATATTAAACTCTTATACCTAATAAGGTAGTAAATCAGTTCATAAATTGTCTAGGATTTAGTATTTTCTGTACTGTTATTTATATGAAAAAAAAGTCATTAGAAGCAATTATTATTATTATTATTATTTTTTTTTTACAGAGACAGAGTCAGAGAGAAGGATAGACAAGGACAGACAGACAGGAACAGAGAGATGAGAAGCATCAATCATTAGTTTTTCGTTGCGCATTGCGACACCTTAGTTGTTCATTGATTGCTTTCTCATACGTGCCTTGACCGCGGGCCTTCAGCAGACCGAGTAACCCCTTGCTTGAGCCAGTGACCTTGGGTCCAAGCTGGTGGGCTTTTGCTCAAACCAAATGAACCCGTGCTCAAGCTGGTGACCTTGGGGTCTCGAACCTGGGTCCTTAGCATCCTAGTCCGATGCTCTATCCACTGTGCCACCGCCTGGTCAGGCGCAATTATTTCTAACTTAAGGAAATCAAGTAATTGTCTCCTCCATATAAATGGTTTCTCCAGTGTTTTTGATTTTTTCTCCATAACCTGACAATTTTCCAGACCAGAAGTTCTCAAACTGTATTTTACTTCAGGATCAGCTTTAGGGCTTGTTAAAACATGTTTCTAGGCCTGCCTGCTCTAGTTTCTGATTTCATTAGATCTGAGGTGGAGCCAGAGAGTTTATAAGTTTTCATGTGATCCTGAAGCTGCTAGTCCGGGGACCTTTGTTTTGAGAATCCCTGTAATAAAATCACTTGTCCTTGCCTGGTTTCTACTATAACTCCTTCCTGAAGCCTTCTCTGATTTCTCTATATTGATCCTTCTAAAATGGATGTACTGGAACCTTAAAACAAGTCTTTTATTTACTGGACATAGCCCCAATTAAACTATGGGGTTTTCCATACAGATAACAATCTTCCATTTATTTTGTTTGCAACCACATGAAACCAGTGGATACTCAGTAAACATTGCTGGCAGTTTTTATAATTTTCATTTGCTTGCTTGTTGTGTACTATTACAAAAGTTAAAAATTTCCCTTTTATTTGTATCCAGACTAGAGCTTTTAGGTGATAATAATACAATTTTAATTTGATATTGGTATCAATTTACATACTGTGGACAGTACTATTTAATCTAAAATAACCATCAGATTTATTATTTAATGATTGGAATAAATAGAAAACGGATGTGGTAAGTTGGTAGATGTTGAGAACCAGACCGTTTTTGGAGTATTGATATCAGTAGGTTTCTTTGTAATTATTTCCTTTGTAAGATAATTTTAGTTAATCTTTAATGATTAATTTCACTTCAGCTCTAATGAGCATTAGCTTCAAAACCCAAATTTGTAAGCTATATATTTATATCACTATGAATCCATACAATAAAAACTTATTAGTATTAACACTTCTAATTAGGCTTTTAACTCTTAAAAAGTTTCCACTGTAAATTATTGTTCATCTAACCTCCCACAGTTGTGAAATTAGAAAAAATCTGAAAGTGCCTGCTTTAAATGTCAGTTGAGTACCTTCTAAAAAGTAAAACTAAAAACATTTAGTGGTGAAGTATACTGATGCCTGCAACTTTGAAATACATCAAAAAATAAAATGGATTGATGAATGAATATGTAGTCAAGCACATGTATATCAAAATGATAAGAATTACAGAATTAAGAATCTAAATTTTGGGAATATGAATTCACTGAGAGATTTTCAACTTTCTTTTGAAAGATTGACATTTTTCATAATCAAATGTTGGGGAAAATGAACACTTATCCAGAATTTATGGGGAATATACATGCAAGTACTGTATTTCTGTTAGATTAAAATATGCAGTTGCTATTGATGGAAGTAAAAAATATAGGCAATTTCATTTGGTTCAACCTAAGTATTAAGATTGTTTTGAGCAGATGTATATATATATTTTTTTTTACCAAGTCTAAAATGCTATATAAATGGGGTAGATATTTTTAGTAGATATATTTTTACATGTAATGCATTTTCTGATGACTGAAATTGTCTTAATTTAAAATTTGATTTACCTTAATACTGATTAATTATTCTAGTCTACCTGTACTTAGCTACATACTTACTCCATTGTTGAAATGAAAAACTTTTAAGAACCTACAAAGTTTCTGAGTAAAATCATTTTGAATATTGTTGCCATGAATTCAATTTTCTTTCCATTCTAATTGAAAAGTTTTAATTGGAGCACACAGTTAAAATTCATGTTCTACAGATACTTTGAGACCTCACCCATCTATATTACCTGACTATATGTCTTTTGCACTAAACATAGTTAAGCTAGTTATTCTGACAGAAGCCACTTAATCTAATTAAGTGAAAAATGCACAGTAGGTAAGAAGCTTTAATTAGCAGTTATTTCCAGTTGTACATTCATACTTGAATGGGGAGGAGGCGTGTTGAATGGTCTCATTGAGTTAAATTTTATTTGCCTAATGGAACTTGATGTCAAAACTTGGGTTAAATAGGAGAATAATAAGGAATTGCATCCTAATCCCACAAGAATAAATTAGATCTCCTGAAGTACCTGTGAAAAGCAAAATGGAGAAATGTTATAAATTTAACCATCTCAATAGAAGTTTTTCTTAATTTAAGAAGCATCCTAGCCTGACCAGGCTGTGGTGCAGTGGATAGAGCGTCAACCTGGAATACTGAGGACCCAGGCTTGAAACCTGAGGTCACTGGCTTGAGCCCAGGAGTCACTGGTCCAGCTGGAGCCCCTCCGGTCAAGGCACATGGGAGAAAGCAAGCAATTAACAATTAAAGTGTTACAACAAGTTGATACTTCTCATCTTTCTCCTGTGTCTATCTCTCTCTTAAAAAAAAAAAAAAAAAAAAAAAAAAAAGAAGCAGCAGCATCCCAGACTTGAGACTTCAGATTTCAAATGTAATAAATATAATTCCAAAAGAAAAGCCTGACTAGTGGTGGTACAGTAGATAGAGGGTTGACCTGGAATGCTGAGGTCACCAGCTTGAGTGTGGGACCATTGACACAATGCCAAGGTCACTGTCTTGAGCAAGGGGTCACTGGCTTGACTTGAGTGCCCTCCCACCCCCATCAAGGCACTTATGAGAAGCAATCAGTGAACAACTAAAGTGACACAGCTATAAGTTGATGCTTCTCATTTCTCTCCCTTCCTGTCTGTCTCTCTCAAAAAAAATAAAATAAAAGAAAATCAGTCATACTTATAATGGTATCATATAGGCCCAAATTTGTATCATTGTCCTGAAACAAATTATCCTGATGTCTTCATCTCTTCTTCACTTTATGCTCTTTAGTTTTATTTATTCATTTGTTTATTTTAGCAAGAGAGGGTGGGGGACAGAGAGACAGGAAAGGAGAGAGATGAGAAGCATCAGCTCTTCGTTGCAGCCCCTTATTGTTCATTGACTGCTTTCTCATATGTGCCTCCAGCTGAGCCAGCAACCCCTTGCTCAAGCTGGTGACCCTGTGCTCAAGCTGGCAACCTTGGGGTTTTGAACCTCAATCCTCAGTGTCCTAGGCCAGTGACCGGCAAACTCAGTCAACAGAGCCAAGTATCAACAGTACAACGATTGAAATTTCTTTTGAGAGCCAATTTTTTTTTTTTTTTTTGTATTTTTCTGAAGCTGGAAATGGGAGAGACAGACAGACTCCCGCATGTGCCCAACCGGGATCCACCTAGCACGCCCACCAGGGGGCGATGCTCTGCCCCTCTGGGGCGTCGCTCTGCCACAACCAGAGCCACTCTAGCGCCTGGGGCAGAGGCCAAGGAGCCATCCCCAGCGCCCAGGCCATCTTTGCTCCAATGGAGCCTTGGCTGCGGGAGGGGAAGAGAGAGACAGAGAGGAAGGAGGGGGGGGTGGAGAAGCAAATGGGCACTTCTCCTATGTGCCCTGGCCAGGAATCGAACCTGGGTCCCCCACACACCAGGCCGACGCTCTACCGCTGAGCCAACGGGCCAGGGCCGAGAGCCAAATTTTTTAAACTTAAACTATATAGGTAGGTATATTCCTTATTGAGGTAGCACCCGCACGTGGTATTTTGTGAAAGAGCCACACTCAAAGGGCCAAAGAGTTGCATGTGGCTTGCAAACCGCGGTTTGCCAACCATTCTCCTAGGCCAACACTCTATCTACTGCGCCACAGCCAAGTCAGGCTATTTTTATTTACTGTACTTTTTTTGTGTGTGTGACAGAGAGAGTCAGAGGGACAGATAGGGACAGACAGACAAGAAGGGAGAGATGAGAAACATCAATTCTTCATTGTGGTTCCTTAGTTGTTCATTGATTGAGTTCTCATATGTGCCTTGACCAGGGGGTTATAGCAGACCAAGTGACCCCTTGCTTGAACCAGCGACCTTGGGCTCAAGCTGGTGAGCCTTGTTCAAACCAGATGAGCCCACGCTCAAGCTAGCAACCTTGGGGTCTCGAACCTGGGTCCTCCATGTTCCAGTCCAACGCTCTATCCACTGCGCCACCTCCTGGTCAGGCTATTTACTATATTTTATTAAATATTTTAACAGACCGTTTGGTTCAGAATATTTTTATTTTCTTCCTTGAAACCCTGGGTGTGTCTTATGGTCAGATGCGTCTTATGGAGTGAAAAGTATGGTATTTAATAATCTTTTTCTTTTTTCAGTTATGCTTTACTAAAAAGAGAAGTAGACGGGGTCTTCCTGGAAAATTGAAAGACCATATATGAAATCACTTGTGCAATACTTTAGTTTTCCAAGGTTAAGAAGTTAAAGGGAGCCCTGGCTGGTTGGCTCAGTGGTAGAGCATTGGCCTGGCGTGCAGAAGTCCCAGGTTCGATTTCCGGCCAGGGCACACAGGAGAAGCGCCCATCTGCTTCTCCACTCCTCCCCCTCTCCTTCCTCTCTGTCTCTCTCTTCCCCTCCCGCAGCGAGACTCCATTGGAGCCAAGATGGCCCGGGCGCTGGGGATGGCTCCTTGGCCTCTGCCCCAGGCACTAGAGTGGCTCTGGTCGCGACAGAGCAACACCCAGGAGGGGCAGAGCATCACCCCTTGGTGGGCAGAGCGTCGCCCCCTGGTGGGCGTGCCGGGTGGATCCCGGTGGGGCGCAGGAGTCTGTCTGACTGTCTCTCCCCGTTTCCAGCTTCAGAAAAATACAAAAAAAAAAAAGTTAAAGGGTTAGTATTGAAATGGGGTAAACACTGAGTTTCGTGTATTTCTGTGCTTACCACTCCTCAAAGAATTATTAGGTCTTTTTTTTATTTTATTTTTTTTATTCATTTTAGAGAGGAGAGAGAGAGACAGAGAGAGGAGAGAGAGACAGAGGAGCGAAGCTGGAAGCATCAACTCCCATATGTGCCTTGACCAGGCAAGCCCAGGGTTTCGAACCGGCGACCTCAGCATTTCCAGGTCGACGCTTAGGTCTTCTTAAAAACAGAAGCAGTTTCATAGTTCATTACGAAGATAAATTACTGGAAACATGGAAGAAAGTACATAAAAACAAAGTTCAGAAACTACAAGTTTCTGCTGATAAATACAAGGAAAAACAACAAGAAAAAACTATTCCACCAGAAATGTACTGGTGATTTTGTTTCCTCAGTTTTTTAATGTGGACTAGATATTCTATAAAATAGTAAACTCGTCACATGAAGTGGGAGCTGGAGTGGAGAGAAGGATGGGATCTTAAAAATAAAGTCATTATTTTCTCTTTTTTAATTTACAGAAGTTGCTGGGTGTGTTTTGCCACTGATGAAGATGATAGAACAGCTGAGTGGGTGAGACCGTGCAGGTGCAGAGGATCTACAAAATGGGTGCATCAGGCTTGCCTACAGCGCTGGGTGGATGAAAAACAAAGAGGAAACAGTACCGCCAGAGTGGCATGTCCGCAGTGCAATGCTGAATACTTAATAGTTTTTCCAAAGTTGGGTAAGATTCTTAAAAGTAACACAGATATATGTGATGTTATTGTACATAATTAAAAGTTTATATTATCCTTAATATATCTCAGATCCATTTATTTGTGCATTAAATGTTTTCATTTGGTTAAGTGGATAAAGAACTTGGACTTCTACGTATGTGGATAAAATCAAATAACAAAACTATAATAAAAAGCTGACTAAAGAGCCTCATTCTCTGGAGACCATTGGTGTAGGAAAAAGAAAACAATAGTGTGTTCTTTCTGATACTCATCCTTAATCCTTCTATTAATGAATAAAAGTAGAGAATGAAAGATTTAATAAAAGACAACATTAAACTTGTCTTTGGAATCCAGTTTATGTGGTTATCTTTCATGAAAACTGCTTTTCTATTTCTGTGAATTGGTGAGCAGAGAACAACCAAAGGTCTTTGAGAATAGGGCTAGCATTGACAAAAAGTAGAGCAGATTGTTGAAAAAAAGCTGTAACTAACGCTGATATTTAGTTAGCATGGTCCTTGACAGCCTTGTGTTAATAAACTGGTGTCTTATCTTTGTTTGGTTTTTATGTCATGTCAATTATAAAAATTTTTAATATCATTCTGGACTGTAATCAAGAGGTATTTATAGACAGTTTGGGTTCTGAGAAGGTCAGAAGAATGACTTTTGGCCTGACCAGGCAGTTGCGCAGTGGCTAGAGTGTCAGACTGGGACGCGGAGGACCCAGGTTTGGAACCCTGATGTCACTGGTTTAGCACGGGTTCATCTGGATTGAGCATGGGGTCGCTGGCTTGAGCATGGGATCATAGACATGACCCCATGGTTGCTGGCTTGAGCCCAAGGTTGCTGGCTTGAGCAAGGGGCCACTCGCTCCACTGTAGCCCCCTGGTCAAGGCACGTAAGGAGAACACTATCAATGAACAACTAAGATGCCGCAATGAAGAATTGATGCTTCTCATCTCTCTCCTTTCCTGTCTGTCTGTCCCTGTCTGTTCCTCTTTCTGACTCTCTCTCTGTCCCCATCAAAAAAAAAGAAAAAGAAAATGACTTTTGGGGGGAAGTTGGAAATAATTATTAGATATGCTTTTTTCTAGGTGCTAGAAATCAAGCACATTTTTTTTTTAATGAGGCAACAAATGCAGATGATGAAGTACTTTTACAATGTGGGAAGATTAATAATAAAGGCAAATAAAATTTTTATGGTTGTCTATATTTTTCTGGCACAGTGATTTACAACCACTGTGCTGCAAGAGGCAACTGATATGTCACAAGAATTTTTAAAACCTGCAAAACCTGACTATTTTAGTCAGTGACACTGACCTCTTTTCCCTTAGATTGTCAAATTTAAAAAATGACAACAGCCAACACAATAGCCATCCAGTGTGAATGAATCAAAATTATACCTATTGTTTTGTTAGATTGGCAAAAAAATACATTTTTTGGTGTGCTGCAGAATTTTAGTAATTAGTTTATATGTGCCATGAGATGAAAAAAATATTGACAATTGTTGCTCTAGCACAGGGGTCCCCAAACTGCAGCCCCCTGAGGCCATTTATTCGGCCACTGCTGTACTTGCGGAAGGGGCACCTCTTTCATTGGTGGTCAGTGAGAGGAGCATAGTTCCCATTCAAATACTGGTCAGTTTGTTGATTTAAATTTACTTGTTCTTTATTTTAAATATTGTATTTGTTCCCGTTTTGTTTTTTTACTTTAAAATAAGATATATGCAGTGTGCATAGGGATTTGTTCATAGTTTTTTTTTATAGTCCAGCCCTCCAACGGTCTGAGGGACAGTGAACTGGCCCCCTGTGTAAAAAGTTTGGGGACCCCTGCTCTAGCATAATGCAGAGGAAGAAGTGATACCTTCCTATGAAAGGAAACTAGCATAATAAAGTAGCATATCTCAAACATTTTAGATGGGTCTTCATGCACACCACTGATTTTAGAGAAAGTAAATGTAAAACAGTAATCTAAAATTTTTTACTGTAATATCAAAGCAGTATTTTAAATAATTTAAACATCAGGAAAAACAATTACTGCTGCAGTCTTTAACTACATTGATGCCTGGCTCAATAATGTCAAAGTTAAGGTTTCATTTATTTAACTGTTTCTTTTTTACTTTTTAGTTTTATCAAATTAGAAATCCAAGTTTTTAGCTATAGGTTGTTGGAAATAGTAGCAAGTATAGGATGATTCTGTTAGACCTTTAGCTATTCGGATGTGTGGAGACAAAAATTATTGCAAGAATTCTCATTGGAAACTACATACAGTATTTGATTAGACACTAAGTTGACAGTGTATGGTATTCAATGGTGAAGTTGAATATTTCAGTTTGTAAGGTGGCAGTGGGTAAATCTGCCCTTTGCTTGTTTCAGTTCTAAGAAATACGTTCTGAAGTCTGGTGTGGTAATTGCATGCTATTTTTAAGGATACCTAATAATACATTGATTTCTTTATACAATAGGAAAATAAAATGGCTAGATGTTAGAAAAGTCAAATTTTTGTTAAGGCATTTGTATCATGATTTGGTCTTTATATGTATCTTTTAAATTTTATTTATTGATTTTAGAGAGAGGAGAGAGAAAGGGTGGGGGCAGTGGTGGGATTCAAATAATTTAGCAACCGGTTCTCTGCCCTAATGATCATTTTAAATATAAAAAAACGATATGCTGAAAAGTAGTTTATTATTTCATGCATTTAATACATAAGTAAGAATAGTAAATGAGGTACACAAAACTAGATTATAAGAGCTTTAAAATGTTAATGAAAAATATTAAATAGTACTTGACAATAAAACAAATAAGTTTGTATGATGCCCAAAATTGCCCCAAAATATGCAATTCCTGAAAGTGTTCAAAGAGCTAAAAATATTGTCAGAACAATTGCTGAAAGACACTGTCAACTCAGCGCCTAATCAAACACTGTATGTAGTTTCCAGTGAGAATTCTTGCAATAATTTTTGCAAGACTTCAGAACGTATTTCTTAGAACTGAAACAAGCAAAGGGCAGATTTACCCACTGCCACCTTACAAACTGAAATATTCAACTTCACCATTGAATACCATACACTGTCAAGATATTTTCATATTGCTATGTTGTTTTTTTTCAGAGACAGAGCGAGAGTCAGAGAGAGGGATAGACAGACAAGAATGAAGAGAGATGGGAAGCATCAATCATTAGTTTTTTGTTGCAACACCTTAGTTCATTGATTGCTTTCTCATGTGCCTTGACTGTGGGCCTTCAGCAGACCGAGTAACCCCTTGCTCAAGCCAGCGACCTTGGGTCCAAGCTGGTGAGCTTTGCTCAAACCAAATGAGCCCGTGCTCAAGCTGGCGACTTTGGGGTCTCGAACCTGGGTCCTCTGCATCCCAGTCTGACACTCTATCCACTGCGCCACCGCCTGGTCAGGCCCCATATTGCTTCTTGATTGCCGTCCTCTCTTGCAATTTTCCTTGCTTTTATCTGAGCATCATCGGCTGTGTGATTTATAGGAGTAGGATCCCATTCCTTTAGAGGTAGATGATTAGACTAATAGTCATTGTGTTCGATATATTAGAAACAGGTGACTTCTTTTCTCTGAACATATTATGTTCATCTTTGAAAAACCCCTTTCCGCTTCTGCTGAAAGTTTTATATTGAACTGTTTCTTTTCTTACTCTAGTTTTATCAAACTAGATAATCCAAGTTTTCAACTATAAATTGTTCGAAATAGTAGCAAGTATAAGATGATTCTGTTGGATATTTTAGCTCTTCAGATGTATGGAAACAAAAATTATTGCAAGAATTCTCACTGGAAACTACATACAGTGTTTGATTAGGCGCTGAGTTGACAGTGTCTTTCAGCAATTGTTCTGACAATATTTTTAGCTTTTTGAACACTTTCAGGAATTGCATATTTTGGGGCAATTTTGGGCATCATACAAAGCTGAAACAAATGACAGCCTGTCACCCGCTGGTGGTTTGGCACTTTTTCTCTTTACATTATATGTTTGTTTACTGAAGTAACAAATGTAAGGGAATTAAAATGTAGTATATCGCCTGACCTGGTGGTGGCGCAGTGGATAGAGCGTCGGACTGGGATGCAGAGAACCCAGGTTCGAGACCCCGAGGTCGCCAGCTTGAGCCTGGGCTCATCTGGTTTGAGCAAAGCTCACCAGCTTGGACCCAAGGTTGCTGGCTCCAGCAAGAGGTTGGTTACTCAGTCTGCTGTAGCCCCATGGTCAAGGCACATATGAGAAAGCAATCAATGAACAACTAAGGTGTTGCAATGCACAACGAAAAACTAATGATTGATGCTTCTCATCTCTCCGTTCCTGTCTGTCTGTCCGTCCCTGTCTATCCCACTCTCTGTCTCTCTAAAAAAAAAAAAAAAATGTAGTATATCATCAAAGGTATAATGATTTTTATGAAATGAATAAATAAATATTACAAGCATAAGTTCTGTCAAATTTTTTTCACCTATGGACGGAATGAACATTACTACCAGCGTTTAGTATACATTGCTGCACAGATGAACGTTAAAAAAGAGTGAGGAAGGCCTTGGCCGGTTGGCTCAGTGGTAGAGCGTCGGCCTGGCGTGCCGGAGTCCCTGGTTCGATTCCCGGCCAGGGCACACAGGAGAAGTGCCCATTTGCTTCTCCACCCCCCCCCCCTCCTTCCTCTCTGTCTCTCTCTTCCCCTCCCACAGCCAAGGCTCCATTGGAGCAAAGTTGTCTTGGGCGCTGAGGATGGCTCTGTGGCCTCTGCCTCAGGCGCTAGAATGGCTCTGATTGCGGCAGAGCAATGCCCCAGATGGGCAGAGCATTGCCCCCTGGTGGGCATGCCGGGTGGATCCCGGTCGGGTGCATGCAGGTGTCTGTCTGACTGCCTCCCCATTTCCAACTTTGGAAAATACAAAAAAAAAAAAAAAGAGTGAGGAATGTACATTTGTGATTTCCACATTGGGTGGCTGCCTAGTCACCCACCTTAGAGAGAACTCTGATTACAAGTGCCATTTTAAACCTTTGAGTGGTGAGTTTTTTTCATGCTCGCTGACCCGCAGGAGTCAATTCTTTTTCAAAAAATGAAATTAGTTTCAATTTCAGTTTTATTAACTTAAAATCATGTTTGTTTGATAATTTATGGAAACAAGAAGAACATACATTTTGCCTTACAATATTTTTAAAATAGAGTGTACTCTGGATGGTCAGGAGGCATGAGGATGTACATAAACGTTTGTTACATGACTCAAAGGGTTACCAAACTCAACCAGTTCACCAAACTCAACAAAAAATTAGGTATGGGTTTTGCTGAACTGGTGCAAACTGGCTGAATCCCACCACTGGGTGGTTGGTGAGCAGGAAGAATCATCTAGTAGTAGTTGCTTCTCATTCTGTGTCTTGACCAGGCAGGCCCCGGATTTTGAACCAGCAACTTCAGCATTCTAGGTCGACAGCCATTCTAGATCGACACTTTATCCACTGTGCCACCACAGGCAGGCTTGGTCTTTATATTTAAAAAAAAATTTTTTTTTTATTGATTTTAGAAAGGAGGGGAGAGAGAGAGAGAAGGGAAGAGGAGCAGGAAACATCAACTTCTATATGTGCCTTGATCAGGCAAGCCAGAGGTTTCGAGCCAGCAACCTCAGCTTTGCAGGTTGACGCGTTATCCACTGTGCCACCACAGGTCAGGCTGGTCTTCATATTTTATCATTCGTAATTATTATTTTACCCTCAAATGATAGATTCAAGCTCTTTACTATATGTTATGGAGATCTGCTACTTGAGTAAGCCACAGATAATCATAGAAATTTTTTACTGACCTTATCAGTGTCATGAAAAAAATTATATTCTTTATTGAATAATTTTAGCATTTTTCTTCCTGACAAGGTAGAAAAGCAGAGTCTTCTATTTTCTTCTTTCTTGACATATAATGCTGAAGATACTTGCTTGGGACCTACAGTTTGAATGATTGTGACAATTTTCCATGCAGCTTTTAACACTGACCCAAAAATAGAAAACTTATTGTCAAATGCCAGCTGTTGTCTATAAATGAAGTCGTGTGAATTGGCCTTCAGGTGCCATACTCTTCCTTGCTACACATATGGCTAGTGCTCTTGACCATACTCATCTGAATATACATTTTCAAGTCAAGGTTCAAAAATAATTGTTAGTTGAAAGAAAATGTCTTTCTTCTCTATAGCATTTTTTCATTGGTAATCAGAATCTAAAGTTGTCTGGTATTTTTTGCTTACATATCATATGAATATACCATAAGTTGGTTAATATTCTGAACACTAGTAGTTTCATGCAGACCCAAAACAAAAGATTTAAGAGCATACATCTGTGATAGTAACGGTTCTTTCTCACTGTGTACCACACATGTAATGTCCAGTAGTATCATCTGATGATAGAATTTTGCCAGTAGATTGTTTTCTCTCTGAGCATATTGGTCATTAATTTTGAAGTTGACATAGTTTACCTGTTTTTGTTAAAAATAAGTTACAAGGCCTGACCTGTGGTGGCACAGTGGATAAAGCATCGACCTGGAAACGCTGAGATCGCTGGTTCGAAACCCTCAGCTTGCCTGGTCAAGGCACATATGGGAGTTGATGCTTCCTGCTCCTCCTTTCTCTCTCTCTTTCTTACTCTCTCTCTCCTCTCTAAAATGAATGAATAAATAAATAAATCTTATAAAAAAATAAGTTAAAAGTTCCTTTGTCAGCTGTTTTTATTCTTTGCTTTCAGTGACAAAATTCATAATTCAGGCATTGATTGATTTACTACAGTGGTTGAAAATTAAATGAATGCTTCAGTGGCTTCTAGTCCCTATTTTATAATATTTCAGTTCCTGTTCAGTAATGTAGTACAGTACAGTGGGAACAAGGAGGTCTCCCAGTATAATCAATCACTCCATATTTACTGATCACAGCCCATTCTAATATCACACTGCTTTTACTCTTAAGATCATACTATTTATCATTTGTGGCATTCTGAATTAAATGTGTTTTACACTTCAGTGAATACTTTGAGACATTAATTCATTTTCCTAAATTTGGGGGTTATTACATTATAATAGAACAAAATACGTGTTTAACCAATGTAGAAAATTCACATGATGTTAAAGTTTGTTAGCTGAAACAATATCATATTAACTGTCCTTGTAGAACATGTATGACCCTTGAAACATGACAACACTTAACCTAAAAAAATTTCCTTGAAAGTCATAATTAATCTTACTTTTCAAATTTCTAAAATGCTTGTGATCAAAATTTTTATCTTTTTTTATTAAATTTTCTGTAGACCAATTAATTGATACCAGGAACCACCAAATGACACTTAAGAAACACTGGCTAGAGGAAGGCATGAAAGATGATTAAAAACACAGAGAGAAAGAGGTGATGGTTAACATTCTATGGGATGACCCCTGTGTAGCAGGTATTTTTTAAAAGTTTTTCTGGGCCCTGGCCAGTTGGCTCAGTGGTAGAGCGTCGGCCTGGCGTGCAGGAGTCCTGGGTTCGATTCCCGGCCAGGGCAGATGGAGAAGCGCCCATCTGCTTCTCCACCCCTCCCTTTCTCGCTTCTCTCTCTCTTTCTCTCCCACCCCTTTCCCTCTCACTCTCCCTCTCCCTCTCCCTCCCCCACTCCCACAGCCATGGCTCCACTGGAGCGAGTTGGCCCTGGGTGCTGAGGATTGCTCCATGGCCTCTGCCTCAAGAGCTAAGAAGAGCTCAGTTGCTGAGCAACAGAGCAATGGCCCAGATGGGCAGAGCATCAATCACCCCCTAGAGGGCTTGCCCTGTGGATCCGGGTCAGGACGCATCATAGCCTCCTCTTTATCAACATCTTTTGCCAGAGTGATACATTTTTTACAGTTGATAACCTATATTGATACATCATTACTACCCAAAGTCCATTGTTTATATTAGGGTTCATTCTTGGTGTTGTACATTCTGTGGTTTTAGACACACATAATGACATGTATCTACTTTTAAAGTTTTATACTGTACAAAGTATTTTTACCGTACTAAAAATTTCTAGCCCTTGGCAACCACAGATATTTTTGCTTTTTTCAGAGTGTCATCTAGTTGGAATCATGCACTATATAGCCTTTTCAGATTGCCTTCTTTCCTTTAGTAATAAAGATTTAAAGTTGCTCTTAGGCCTTGATAGCTCATTTCTTTTTAGCACTGAAAAATATTCCGTTATCTGGAAGTTATCTACTCACTTGCTGAAGGACAACTTGGTTACTTCTATGTTTTGGCAATTGCGAATAAAGCTGCCGTAGACATCTGTGTGCAAGTTTTCAACTTATTTGGGTAATTACCAAGCAGCATGATTGCTGGATCATATGGTGAGAATATATCTAGTTTTGTAAGAAATTGCCAAACTGTCTTTCAGAGTGGCTGTATATTTTGCATTTTCACAAGCAATGAGTTCCTGTTGCTTTGTATCATTGTCAGCACTTGGTGTTGTTTTTGGTTTTAGTGTTTAGTGATATCTGCTATCTTCTTTGGTGAAGTGTGTTGAAGTCTTTTGATTATTTTAAAAATAAGAGAGGCCCTGGCTGGTTGGCTCAGCGGTAGAGCGTCGGCCTAGCGTGCGGAGGACCCAGGTTCGATTCCCGGCCAGGGCACATAGGAGAAGCGCCCATTTGCTTCTCCACCCCTCCGCCGCGCCTTCCTCTCTGTCTCTCTCTTCCCCTCCGCAGCCAAGGCTCCATTGGCGCAAAGATGGCCCAGGCGCTGGGGATGGCTCTGTGGCCTCTGCCCCAGGCGCTAGAGTGGCTCTGGTCGCAACATGGCGACGCCCAGGATGGGCAGAGCATCGCCCCCTGGTGGGCAGAGCGTCGCCCCCTGGTGGGCGTGCCGGGTGGATCCCGGTCGGGCGCATGCGGGAGTCTGTCTGACTGTCTCTCCCTGTTTCCAGCTTCAGAAAAATGCAAAAAAAAAAAATAAATAAATAAATAAATAAATAAAAATAAGAGTATTTGGTTTCTTGTTACTGAGTTTTAAGTTTTCTTTGAATATTTTGTATAAGTTTTTTTTAATCATGTATGTCTTTTACAAATATTTTCTTCCAATCTGTAGCTCATTCTCTTGATCCTTTTTTCTTTTTTAATAATACTGTGTTGTCATGTACAGCTATAAATTTCTAAGGACTGCTTAGATTTCTTTTTTGACCTGTTGATTATTTAAGAGTGTGTTGTTTAATTTTTGCATACTTGTAAATTTCCCAAATGTCCTATTGTTGATTTCTAAGTTTATTCCATTGTAATCAGAAACATACTTGGCTTCTGTTCTTTTATTTATTTATTTATTTATTTATTTATTTATTTACAGAGACAGAGAGAGAGATAGACAGGAACAGAGAGAGATGAGAAGCATCAATCATCAGGTTTTTTTTGTTGTTGTTGTTGCGACACCTTAGTTGTTCATTGATTGCTTTCTCATATGTGCCTTGACCGTGGACCTTCAGCAGACTGAGTAACCCCTTGCTTGAGCCAACGACCTTGGGTCCAAGCTGGTGAGCTTTGTTCAAACCAGATGAGCCCGCGCTCAAGCTGGCGACCTTGAGGTCTCGAACCTGGGTCCTCCACATCCCAGTCTGACGCTCTATCCACTGCGCCACCACCTGGTCAGGCGGCTTCTGTTCTTTTAAATGTATTAAGGCTGCCGTGGCTTGGTGCTTGGTTGGTTAGAGCAGGGGTTGGGAACCTTTTTGGCTGAGAGAGCCATGAATGCCACATATTTTAAAATGTGATTCTGTGAGAGCCATACAACGACCCGTGTACATTATGCATTATCCAATAAAAATTTGGTGGTGTCGCGGAGGATTGGCTCTAGCAACCGCAACCATGAACATGAGCGGTAGGAAATGAATGGATTGTAATACATGAGAATGTTTTATATTTTTAACGTTATTATTATTTTTTTTATTAAAGATTTGTCTGCGAGCCAGATGCAGCCATCTAAAGAGCCATATCTGGCTCGCAAGCCATAGGTTTCCCACCCCTGGGTTAGAGCATCATCCTAAAGCACGATGGTTGCTGGTTCAATCCCCTGTCAGGGCAGATACAGGAACAGATTGATGTCCCTGTCTCTATTTCTTCTCTGTGTCTTTCTCTCCCCCGTTCCCCCTCCATCCCCCGGCTAAAATAGATGAATTTTGTTTTATGATGTAACATGGTTTTCCTGGCTAATATTCCATGTGCACTTTAGAAGAAGGTGTGTTGTGCTGTTGTTGGATGGAGTGTTTTTGTTTTTAATTTTTATTTACTGATTTTAAAGAGAGAAAGAGAAAAACATTAATTTTTTTTTTGTTCCACCCATTCATGCATTCATTGGTTAATTCTTGAATGTGCCCTCATTAGAGATTGAACTCACAACTGTGGCATATCTAACCAATTAAGCTACCCAGCCAAAGTTGGATGGAGTGTTTTATAAATATCTAGTTGGTTCATAGTATTTTTAAGTCCTCTATGTTCTTGTGGATCTTTTTACCAGCCCTTCACTGAACATCGATATTGAAGTTTTAAACAATTATTGAATTACCTATTTCTCCAATTCTTCCATTTTTGCTTTGTTTATATTGGGCCTTTGTTGTTAGGTGCATGTATGTTCCTAATTCTATCTTCCTGATGGATTGTCCCTTTTACCATTATAAAATGTCTTTGTCTTAAAGTTGATTTTAACTGATATTAGTGTAGATACAGTACTCCCTCTCTCATGTCTTAATAAGTTTGTAAATAGGTTACTTTTTTTTTTTTTTCATTTTTCTGAAGCTGGAAACGAGGAGGCAGTCAGACAGACTCCCGCATTAGCCCGAATGGGATCCACCCGGCATGCCCACCAGGGGTCGATGCTTTGCCCCTCTGGGGCGTCGCTCTGTTGCGTCCAGAGCCATTCTAGCGCCTGAGGCAGAGGCCGCAGAGCCATCCCCAGCGCCCGGGCCATCTTTGCTCCAATAGAGCCTTGCTGCGGATGGGGAAGAGAGAGACAGAGGGGAAGGAGAGGGGGAGGGGTGGAGAAGCAAATGGGCGCCTCTCCTGTGTGCCCTGGCCGGGAATTGAACCTGGGACTCCTGTACGCCAGGCCGATGCTCTACCGCTGAGCCAACTGGCCAGGGCCTAGGTTACTTTCAAGTGAAATTTTTCTTACAGTTTTTTCTTATTTCTTTATCTTATTGTTGTCCTCAACTAGACATCAATTCTAACTTATGTATACAGTTGAAAATAACTAACAATCACTCTCACAAAGAGGTTGTGAAATGTTAAGTGGGGTGTAAAGCTTAGAAAGGAAAGATTCCTTAGGGATAATGATGATGATTCTTAGGGGAAACCTTTCTTAAAGAATCTAGCAATAAGCCCTGGCCGGTTGGCTCAGTGGTAGAGCATCGGCCTGGCGTGCAGGAGTCCCGGGAATTCCCAGCCAGGGCACACAGCAGAAGCGCCCATCTGCTTCTCCACCCCTCCCCCTCTCCTTCCTCTCTGTCTCTCTCTTCCCCTCCCACAGCCAAGGCTCCATTGGAGCAAAGTTGGCCCGGGCGCTGAGGATGGCTGTATGGCCTCTGCCTCAGGCGCTAGAATGGCTCTGGTTGCAACAGAGCGAAGCCTCAGATGGGCAGAGCATTGCCCCTTGGTGGGCGTGCCGGGTGGATCCCGGTTGGGCGCATGCGGGAGTCTGTCTGACTGTCTCTCCCTGTTTCCAGCTTCAGAAAAATACAAAAAAAAAACCAACAAAAAAAACAAACCTGGGCTTGCCTGGTCAAGGCACATGTGAGAGTTGATGCTTCTTGCTCCTCCCCCTTGTCTCTCTCTCCTCTCTAAAATGAATGAATAAAATCTTAAAAAATAAGTAAGTAAACAAGCTACTATTATTTGCCAGACACTACGTTGGTCACTTTGCCTATATTATTTTATTTAAACCTCTCAAAAGCATAGTAGGTATTGCCTTTATTTTACAGTTAAGAAAACAGAGTCAATAAATTTATTTAATGGAATCCCATGGGCTTCTAGCAAGTAAGTCAAGGAGCCAGGATTTTAAATTGCTAAATTTCTTGTTACTGTCTTCTCTCAGTGAGACAGCTACTAGGCCACATACAGATAAGAAATAGATTTACGTACCATAAGAGCAAATAGAGATAAAATTAATTTGAATATATTTGAAATACTATTAATGAATAACATGTATGGTCTTTTCTCTTTATTCTTTGTCTTGATATTTGCCATGTTAGAAATGAAAATGAGTAATGTGAAAGAAAAGATGCTGCAACTGTACTATCTCATAGGCAATGTTTTCTTTAACTCTCTTAAATGTTTAAGTTTAGTGTTTTCCCTCCGGATAATACATTCACATGGACCAAAATTCAATGAAAAGTCTTTTTACTCTGTGTCACATGTTGATGCCAAGAAATTTTCCTTTTAAAAATCTCAGTATTTTCATTCTAGGGTGCATCTTCTCTCCCCATCTCTGCCCCTCCCTCTTCTCTGCCCCCCTCCCCCCTCTCTGCCCCCCTCCCCCCTATCTGCCCCCCTCTCCCCTTTCTTCCCCCTCTCCCCCTCTCCCTACATGTCTCTCTTCCTCCCTCCCTCTCTTCTTTCCTCCCTCTCTCTCTTCCTCCCTCCCCCTCTCTCTTCCTCCCTCCCTCCCCCTGTCTCTTCTTTCCTCTTTCCTCTACCCTCTCCCCTCTTCCCTCTCCCCTCTTTGAAACATTAGGATAGAGTTAAAGGAACAAACCAAGGACAGGGAAATCCCTGGGGATTGGCAATTATGGGGAACCATTTCTACTGCTAGGCCTAAAGGTACAAGGGAAGGGAGCTGCTGACAGAACTTTACCAGAGCTGTAGCAGAGAACAAGAGGCTGTCTAATAAGACCCGTGGTTTTAAAGCGTGAAAAGCAAACTGCCTGTAGTGTGGGAGCCAAGGAAAAAATTCCTTTAGCTCATTCATTTACCACCCTCTGATTTTCTAGCCATTTCACTCATTATTAGAACACATTAGAAACTAGAAGACAGCAAGGTTGTCTGGAAGATGCTTTTTGTTTGGTCAGTGCACAAAACAAGGTGGAGAAAGATGAGAAGTAAACCTGGAGAGGCACAAAAAATTGAGCACAATTAGGTTATATGTTAATATATTCTAGACTAGTATACTACCTGTTCTATACTTGCTTATTTTTTTTCTTAGCAATATATGGTAGATACCATTTATATTGGTATATAAAGACGTGGGGGGGGGTTGGGGTTTTGTTGTTTTTTTTTTTAATTTTTTTTTATTGATTTTAGTGAGAAAGGAAGGGGAGAGAGAGACAGGAACATTGATCTGTTCCTGTATGTGCCCTGACTAAAGATCAAACCGCACTCTCTATGCCTCAGGGCAGTGCTCTAACCAACTGTGCTCTCTGGCCAGGGCTGGGGTTTTTCTTTAGTTACACAGATGTATGGTTATTTTTATAACCGTTTTTCCTATTGGCAGACATTTAGGCTGTTTCTAATATTTTACTAGTAAAACAGTCCTGTCATAAACTATTGTATATAATAATTTTATGCAGCTTTGCAAATATATTTTTAAGATAATTAGAATGGAATTGCTAGATCAAAGGGTGTATGCATTTATAACATTAATCGATATCATCAAATTAGATTTTGTAGAGATTATGTCTATTTAATCTTCCCAACAGTGTATTGAAGTGCCTGCTTTTCCATTGCCTGTCTGCTGCCTTAGCATTTATCAAAGCTCAGCAGAATGCTTACTCAGGTATTTTGTCTTTTATTATGAAATATTTCATTGGTTGAAAAAGAAAATATAACCACATATGAGGAGTAAAGACTAATGAACTATCACCCATTTACCTATCTCTCAATTTTAGAAATAAAATATTCTGGTGAGTTTAACTTCCTATCATTAAGTAATGACTATTTTATCCATAATAAGGGTTCTTTTGTCTTATTCTTATATATAATATATGATAGTATAAAATAGATATAATAATATAACTACACCACCGTTTTTTTAAATCAACTTTCCATTTTAGGACAAGTTTTGATTTATAGAAAAATTACAAAGATGGTACAGAGAGTTCCCATATATTCCACATCCAGTTTTCTTTATTATCATCATCTTATATTAGTATGGTACATTTGTTATAATTAATGAAAAAATATTATTATTAACTAAAATTAATACATTCAGATTTTATAAAAATTTTTGTCTGATGTCTTTATTCTGTTCCAGGATACTTATCCAAAATATATTCAGTCATGTTTCCTTAGGCTCCTTTGGTTGTAATGCTTTCTCAGACTTTGCTTGTTTTTGATGACATTGACAGTTTTGAGGAGTACAGGTCAGATGTTTTGTAAAATGTTCCTAAATTGGTATTTCTCTAATGTTTTTCCCATCATCTCTTGGCGTCAGTGGTTTAGGGGAGCAAGACCACAGAGGTGAAGTACTGTTTTTGTCATATCCTATCAGTACACATTACTTATCACTGGTGATTCTTACCTTGATCATCTATCTGGCTAAGGTAGTATTTGTCAGGCTTCCCCACTGTAAAGTTACTCACATTATAATTTCTTCTTAACTGTTACCCAGTTCTCAAATTTACTCTTCAGCAGTGCCAGTCTGCACTTTTGAGGGTTTTGTGTGTGTATATAAGTTCTAATTGTTTCTTAAATGTGCCCAGTCGTTTTTATACTCTCTTGCTTGTTGCTTATTTATAAATTATATTGTATTTTATTCTACAATTTTTATGATCAGATTGGTACTCATTATCTAAAGTCTTTAGTAGCCTAAATCTGTTGTTTTTCTTCTGCCTCTTGCTCATCGTGTTTTATTTTCCTTGAGTGTGGGAATTGTGCTCATTTGTAGGCTGTGGATATTCTGAAGGTAAAGGAACTCCAAAAAAGGATTTGTAAGGATGCTAGTGCTTTAATCTCTGGGTTTGAGATTTCTTCTATAGTACAGACAGATTTATAACCTGAAATCCACATGCTAGTTGACTATGGTTACAAATTCTTAGGGGATACTATCCTCTTTGCCATTTTCTTCTTGACAATAAGACAGTTTTCTGGGTTGCCTCACTTTGTTGTCATGTGGATTTTTTCCCTGGCTTACCCTTTTGACACAGGTTTATATAACTTTTGAGAGTCTCGGTCTGCTTTGTATGGACTCAAGACCTAATATGACTTCTAAAAATACCCCAGTATTTTCACTTTCATGCCTGTAAATTTTTTATTGAAGAGAAAGATCACTTGTCATTATAGAATATACCAGTTTCTGGATTTTATTATTACTCACATTGCAAGAATACTTAGGTAATATGTTACTCTAGCCTGAGCATATTTTATAAACTATTGGTTAGGTCTCATTGATGAGATTATGAATGGGATTTTTTTGTGTGTGTTTGCAAGAATATTTCGTAGATGGTTCTGTGAACTTATTGCATCACAACATAAGACATATAATGTATATCTGTCATTCAAAGAGGAGACATTACAACTGATACCTTAGAAATACAAAGGATCATAAGATCTTTATGAATAATGTACCAACAAATTAAATAACCTAGAGGTAAAAGATAAATTTCCAGAAACATACAACCTACCAAGACTAAATCATGAAGAAATAGAAAATGTGAACAGACCGGTAGCAGGTAAGGAAGTCATAAACCTTCCAAAAATGAAGAGCCCTGGACCAGATTAATTCTACCAAACTTTTAAGGAATAATAAATGCCAGTTTTCAAACTCTTCAAAAATTGAAGAGGAGAGAATACGGCCGAACTTCTAAGTCCAGCATTACCCTGATACCAAAAGGTAAATAAAGACACTACGAGAAAACAGCATGCCAATATCCCTGATGAATACAGATGGAAAATCCTCAAAAAACTACTAGCAGGTTGAATTCAACAGCACATTGAAAGGATCATACATCATGGTCAAGTGTTTACCCCTAGGATATAAGGATGGTTTATTTAACACCTGCAAATTATTCAGTGTGATGATATACCACATTAATAGAATAAAAGATGAAAATTATATGATCATCTTAAAAGATGCAGAAAAAACAAGTTGGGTATAAAAGGAACATATCAAAATAATGACCATATATGACAAAACACATAGCTAACAGTATGCTAAACAGTGAAAAGTCAAAACCTTTTTCACAAACATCAATAAGACAAGGGCAGCCTGGCCTGAGGTGGCACAGTGGATGGAGTGCCGACCTGAAACACTGAGGTCGCTGGTTCGAAACCTGGGCTTGCCCAGTCAAGACACATACAACAAGCAACCAATGAACAGCAAGAGTGAAGCAACTACATTTCGTTCCCCCTTTCCCTCCTCTTTCTGTAAAATCTTTTCAAACAAACACAATGAAATACCACCTCACACCTGTTAGAATGGCTGTTACCAAAAGCCAAGAGAGAGCAGGTATTGGTGAAGCTGTAGAGAAAAGGGAACTCTTGTGCATTGTTTGCAGGTATATAAGTTGGTACTGCTACTATGGAAAAGAACACTTAAAAAAAATTATATGATCCAGCAATTTCAATTCTGGGTAGATATCAAAAAATAAATGAGCCTGACCTGTGGTGGTGCAGTGGATACAACATCCACCTGGAACACTGAGGTCACTGGTTCAAAACCCTGGGCTTGCCTGGTCAAGGCACATAGGGGAGTTGATGCTTCCTGCTCCTCTCCCTCTAAAAATGAATAAGTAAAATCTACCAAAAAATATTACCAGTGGATACAGATATTCTGAGCCTGGAGCATCCAGTAAAGTTCCCTGTCATCTTCCTACTAGGTTTAGCAGAAATTGATAATTTTCATTATGCCTCTAGTTATGTTATTTTATTAAGTAGTATCGAAGAAATACATTGTGATTCTTTCTACATTTATTAGTTTTGAATATTTGTTTAAAGATGAACTGAGAAGAGATTTCTAAGTCAAAGGGCAAATTGCACGTATTCTTTTGCTAGATAGCCAAATTCGCCTTCATAGATACATTCCTTTTGTCTCTCTACCTGCAATGGATGAGTGTACCTGTTAGTTGCAACTTTACTAATAGAATGTGTTGTCAAACTAAAATTTTAGCCAATTTGTTAGGTAAGAGAAGATATCTCATGGTTTAATTTACAGTCCTTTGTAAGGTGGCTAACCTGTTGTAAAGCAAGTAAGAATATTGTAGATTGGAAAAGAATACTATAAAGTAAGTATTAAATATATTTTTCCAAATAAAAACAACACTTTTTCATGTCTTTATGAAATTTTATGGGACTTTACACTTTTAATATTTTCTAAGCTATCAATTACTCTCCAGGAATAGTCTACTTGTTTTCCTCTAACCACATGACCATCTGTTACTTAGAGGAATTCAATCTGTTACTCTTTCTGCTTTCATAAAATATATTGTTGGCTTATTTCACTACTTAAAAATAAGTACTGTATAGCTTTAAAAGTTGAAGTACTGCCCTGGCCGGTTGGCTCAGTGGTAGAGCGTCAGCCTGGCGTGCAGAAGTCCCAGGTTCGATTCCTGGCCAGGGCACACAGGAGAAGCACCCATCTGCTTCTCCACCCCTCCCCCTCTCCTTCCTCTCTGTCTCTCTCTTCCCCTCCCGCAGCCAAGGCTCCATTGGAGCAAAGATGGCCCTGGTGCTGGGGATGGCTCTGTGGCCTCTGCCTCAGGCGCTAGAGTGGCTCTGATCGCAACAGAGCGACGCCCCCTGGTGGGCAGAGCGTAGCCTCCTGGTGGGCGTGCCGGGTGGATCCTGGTCGGGTGCATGCGGGAGTCTGTCTGACTGTCTCTCCCCGTTTCCAGCTTCAGGAAAAAAAAAAAAAAAGTTGAAGTACTTTCTTAAGTTTATACTGAGCCATCAGAAGTATTTATTTTTACTTTGCTTTATATCTAAATTTCTATGGATAATCAAAGTAAATTTAAAAACCAAGATCCTAATTCAGAATGCTTCATTCAGTCTTTGAATACCCTTCTGTTATCAAAGTTTGTAGTTAGACAACTCATTAGGTCTTCTGTGGCCCTCATTGTATACCCTCTTATGAGGCCAGATGACTGGAATACTTCCCTCAAAATAAGGATTCTTGTATTTATTGCTGGATCACTTCTAGTCTTGTTGACTAAGGTTTAAAAATAGATTAATTTTAAATATCTTCAATAGTGTCAGACTTTCTGGGTACACATTATATATAGATACGGATAGCTGAATTATAGGTCCAAAACATAATTGCAGGATATTTTTTAAAGTAGTTACTAATTATAGATCTAAATTCTATGTCTGGTGTCTTCTCTCTCTCTTTATTCCCAGATTTCCTGCCTCCAGAATTCTCTTCCTCCTCCTTGTCCCAGATTTATAAGCAAAAAGGATCTATCTTTATTTCTTACATGAGAGTTTCCTGAAAGTTTTGCTTTACCAGAGCTTTATACCATAAAATTTTCCTCAAACATATCTTAGATTATGCCTCCTATCCAGAGTTCTGTTATGCTTTAACTTGGTTTATCATTTTTGAGAGAAGAGTTGACGTTACTGCTTAACACGACTGCTGGATTAAAAGCTTCATGTGATGTACATGTTTCAGCAGCACATTTACTAAAGAGCTTCATGTGCTTTATGTTAATTTTTGCAAAAACTGAAGTAATATCTCCATTGAATAGATGGAGAAATTGATGTCTGGAGATAGCAGTTTGTCCAGATTAAAACTCTGACCTACCTAATCCTTACCCACCTGTTATGTTGCTTTCTAAGGAGCCTGATACAAGCTTCTCATAAAAAGGGAAAATGCAAATGAAACAGTAATGTCAGGCTGACTTTCCTCAGGGTTATTCTTACCTGAATTTTATAATAATCCTTTTTTATTCTCTAGAAAATGCCATATTTCCCCATGTATAAGATGCTTCTTAATTTTGGGGCCTGAAATTTGGGGGGGAAATGTATTACATAAAGTTATTGAACTCAAGTCTTTTTCATCATAAAATTCATACAACTCCTCATCACTGTCAAAACTCCCATCCATTAGCTTGTCCTCATCTGTGTCTGATCTTCAACAATGAGCGGAAAAACAAGCGCAAAAAAGGAAAATGTGCCTGACCAGGCGGTGGCGAAGTGGATAGAGCGTCGGACTGGGATGCAGAGGACCCAGGTTCGAGACCCCGAGGTCACCAGCTTGAGCGCGGGCTCATCTGGTTTGAGCTAAGCTCACCAGCTTGAGCCCAAGGTTGTTGGTTCAAGCAAGGGGTCACTTGGTCTGTAGCCCCCCAGTCAAGGCACATATGAGAAAGCAATCATTGAACAACTAAGGCGCTGCAACGAAGAATTAATGCTTCTTATCTCACTCTCTTCCTGTCTGTCCCTATCTGTCCCTCTCTCTGACTCTGTCTCTGCCACAAAAAAAAGGCGGGAAATGCAAGTAAAAACATCTACAACCACTGTATAGGACGCACCCAGTTTTTAGACCCCACATTTTTTGGGAAGTGGTGCATCTTATATATGGGGAAATAATGGTAGTTTTTTTTGCCTGACCAATGGTGACTCAGTGGACAGAGTGTTGACCTAAGTCCCAGATTTAAAACCTTGAGGTTTCTGGCTTGAGCTACAGGGTTGCAGGCTTGAGTGTGGGATCATCAACATTATCCCATGGTCGCTGGCTTGAGCAAGGGGTCACTGGCTTGGCCTGAGCCCCCCATTAAGGCACATGTGAGAAGCAATCAATGAACAACTAAAGTGACACACTACGAGTTAATGCTTCTCATCTCTCTCCCTTCCCTTCTCTCTCTAGCAAAAACAAAAAAAGGTTCTTTTAATTGATAAAAGTAATTTTCATGGAAATTTGAAAACTATGGGTATGTTTAAAGAAAATGTGTAATAATTTTTGGTATATATGTACTATGTTCATAATTAATATTGACATCTTTTTATGTATTAATGGTAATTGATGGTGATGTTTCTTTCATTATACCTTGGACTTTTTCAGCTTTTTAATTTGAAATTCAAAGAATACCTTAGGTATGGTTTTGTACACAACGCAGACAAAACATTGTCTTTACTCGAATAAGTTTAATTGTGTGTGTGTGTGTGTGTGTGTGTGTGTGTGTGTGTGTGTGTGTGTATGGCAGAGACAGACAGGAAGGGAGAGAGATGAGAAATATTAATTCTTCATTGCAGTTCCTTAATTGTCCACTGATTGCTTTCTCATATGTGCCTTGACCGTGGGTCTTCAGCAGACCGAGTGACCCCTTGCTCAAGCCAGCAACCTTGGGCTCAAGCTGGCAACCTCGGGGTTTCGAACCTGGGTCCTCCACATCCCAGTCTGACGCTCTATCCACTGTACCACCACCTGGTCAGGCAGTTTTAATGTTTCTTGATCCTTTTCTAACTTAACTCTTATGTTAAGCTTATCTACTTGATACTACTTTTTCTTTGTACTCACTTTAGATGCAAAATCTTATTAATTCTATTCTAGTTTATTCTGACTTGAAATAATCTGTTATAAGTTTTCCCTAAATAGTTTTTCATTTTAGCATGTCTCATCAGGAATTTCCTACCTATTGTCATGTTCTTCACAGATCTGGTATATCAGCTTTTAAAGACATATTAACTTTTTTAATAAAGTCTTTTGGCTAAAGGATCTATTAACATTCCCACTTTTCAGATTATTAACTACAAGTCTAAGTTAAAATTAACTTCTGTTGGCCCTGGCTGGGTGCTCAGTGGATAGAGCCATGGATCCAGCATGTGGAAGTCCCAGGTTCAATTCCCAGTCAGGGCACACAGGAGAGGTGACCATCTACTTCTCTCTCCCCCCCCCCCCTCCTCTCCCTCTTTCTCTTGTTCCCTCTGCAGCCATATCTCAATTGATTCAAGCACATTGGCCCACACGCTGAGGATGGCTCCTTGGAGCCTCTGGCTCAGGCACTAAAAATAGCTCGTTTGCAAGCATGGCCCCAGATGGGCAGAGCATTGGCCCCAGACAAGGGTTGCCAGGTGGATCCTGGTCAGGGCACATGTGGGAGTCTGTCTCTCTATCTCCCCTACTCTCACTTAAAAAAAAAAAAAATCACTTCTGTTAATTAGTAAATACATACAGAAAATTTAAAACTCTGTTTACTTAAAATTTCATTAACACGTATCTGTATAGTTTGTATACCATATTGTCATACATTTGTTAATTTTCCCTTAAAATTTTTCAAATGTTGAATGTGTATTTATTGTTTGTCCCTAACTATATTGTAGGCTCCTTGGAGGCAGAGGCTAGTGTGTTAGTTAAATTTTACTTCCCTTTTTTTGATACACAATAAAATGTTATATGTACAATAGGTGCTTAATAAGTACTCGTTAGTTGACCTTGTAACCCACAAATATTCTGTGGACTATTTTAAGGATAAATTTGTTTTCCCTTGGCACAAACTATGTAGTCATAAAAAAATTAATTAAAACTACTATGATGATCTTTAGCTACTATTCACAATGATACTATGTTTATATACACATGGAGCAATGATACTCATTTGCTTTGACTCTGAAGCTTTTATTCAAGGTTGTATGGGTTTTTGTTTTCTGAGTTTTTTTTGTCAATTATTAGTTTAGTTATCTAAAAATTGCCCAAGAACATATCCTTTCTTCTCTGTTTACAGTCTAATGACTGATGTCTTATTAAACAATGTAACTTACAGCCTGAGCTTACAGGATGTTATGTTCTTATATAATAATGATAAACTCTCAACCTATAACTAGGGCAATCAAAGATGAATGTTGTATATAGTATTAGCTTGTCTGCAGCTCTTAGACCTCGCCTCCAAAGTTTACTGTTTAAAACAGTGTTGAATGCTGGAGAAAGAATTAAAACTTTTACTATCCCATCAGGATTCCTACATCCTTTTAACTCTAATTGAGTTGGTTGTTGTGATATTATTTAATGTCCTCAATAAAATTCACATTTGTTGACTTGAGACCATGTAATTAATACTTTTTTAAAAACTATTTTTAACAATGGATTCAGTTAACTACTTGCCAGAGTTGTACAGTTAGTTTCTATGCCATTATACTCTGGTGTCCAATGCAGCAGGCCAAAGTGCCCTGATGTACTGCCAAGTACCATGTGCTGAGATAGCTGTGGCCTAGAATCCCTGAGAGTGATGCCAGTCGTCATCAAAAAGCATTTTTTAAGCACCTATCTGTACATGGTTCTATCCTAGGCACTGTACAAAACGAGTTAAACAGACATGGCCCCTGCCCTCTGGGAGTTTTCACTCTAA
The DNA here is from genome assembly GCF_036850765.1 of Saccopteryx bilineata. Classification (NCBI taxonomy): domain Eukaryota; kingdom Metazoa; phylum Chordata; class Mammalia; order Chiroptera; family Emballonuridae; genus Saccopteryx; species Saccopteryx bilineata. The sequence goes on from NC_089496.1 coordinate 79,781,600, forward strand.
GATGATGCTGACATGGACAGACATTAAGGATATTGAGACAACTGAACAAACATTGAACAAGAACATAAAGTACTAACATTATGCACAAGCAAAGGGGTAAGTGCATTTTGTGGGACAGTATTGTAAAGGAAGCCTCTTGGGACATAAACAGCGTGGGGTAGAACATTTAAGTCAACCTCTATCAGGTTAGGTTAATTTTCATTGGATAGTTGGGTATTCATACAGACTTAATCAAAATAGAGACAGGACATTTCAGAAACAGAGTGTAACAGAAAGAAGACTTGGAGCAAGAATAGAAGTTTAAAACTATAGTGTAGATTCTTGGTGGCCTCCAAAACTTGCATTTCTGGATGGTTCTGAATTTGAAAGTGGGATTGATATTTTGACTGAACAAGTTGGCATTTGAATTGGGTCTAGGGAAAAATAGTTCAATGCAAAGGAATAAACAAACCCAAAACACCTGGAAACTTGAGTAGCTTCTGCCAGCAGTCTATTTGATTTGTTAAGTCTTTTTCATAAACCGTTGTCCACTTAATAGAAACCTTGGAGTTCATGGGAACTGTAATCCTCTTAGGTTATCTTATGAAGTACCTAAAGATGCTCATTAAATTATGTTCTATATTAGAAACTATAGCACTCATAACATAGAAGTTATTTTTCAAGCATTGGTCAGGGTGGTTTTGAGGATACCTTTCTACCCCTGAGAAAGATCCTAGGAATTCTGGGCATTACTGTAAGCAGTGACTGCAGGTGTTGAATGCTAAGTATGCCTGTCTTTCATTCATTAATTTCTTATCCTCCAAGATAGGCCTTTAACACCATTCATACATATAGACTTGAATTTAAATCGCAGCTGTAGCGAATCTATGTGCATAGTGTCTGCCAGATAAAACTCATTTCTTCTTTTTCAGTAGATAGTGACTTGCGTTTCCCCAGTAGTTCTCAGCTCACTATATGTCATTCAAATCTGAACTGCGAAAATTTGATTTACCCAAAATGTTTGGGTGTAGTAATTTTATTTACAAAAGCTTTTTTAGTGTACAAAAGAATTCACAGATTTCCTTTTAATTGCCATCTATAGTATAAATACAATACTGTTGAAAACATAAATGGTAAAGCCTACTGAAGCATTCAAAATTTGATAATCCTGTTTTAAAATATTAAAACTTTTATGCCCTTTACATATTTAATTTGTAAGGTGCATTTATTCATACTTCTTCCTCCCCATTGGAATTGAGGTTTCAAGAGCTAGAGTCCTGCCTTTTACTCACTTCCCATAACTCTTTGTGCTTTAATTTGATAATACAAAGAATCTAGTGGCTGTTACTATTTTCCTTCTGTGACCCCAAGTCATAGCATAATAGCGCATGATAAGCTTCCTAATAGGAGAGGTATGATTTGGGAACTGTCATTCAGAGGACTTCAGTGATTGTTCTTATTCACCAAATAGCCCACCTAGATAAGCTTTAATTTTAAGAAATACCCTCTCTGGGTGGCAGCTTATTCTCTTTATTATATATATATATATTTTGAGAGGCAGGGAAATAGACTCCCACCTGCACCCTGACAGGGATCCTGCTCAAATCAACTGAGTTATCCTCAGCACCCAGAGCCGACACTCAAACCAGTCGAGCTACTGGCTGCAGGAAGGGAGGAGGGGGAGAGGGAAGGGAGAGAAGCAGATGGTCGCTTCTCTTGTGTACCCTGACCAGGAATCGAACCTGGGACATCCATACACTGGGCCAATGCTCTATCCACAGAGCCAACCAGCCAGGGCCAGCTTATTATTCTAATGGTATACTTATCACTAGTCATTTAACTTTTTCCTTTTAATTACTAAACTAATCTTGAACTAGTCTGTCTGGAAGAGCCTTGAGAGGTTTAGACAAAATAAGACAAAAACCTAGACAGAATTTTGTCAGAAAACTGGAATTGGGGACCATAAAATGCAGGCAGCATCTTCATTTAACCCAGGATATCTTTTGCATGTGACCCAAAGGTGAGTAGAAAATGTCCAAAATGAAGAGTGAGGATTTTGTTGTTGCTTGTACAAAAAGAATTCACATGCAATGATCCAGGAAGAAAATTGAGCTAATTTTGTAAGAGCCTTCTGAGATCTTTAAAGGAAAAGATAATTCAAACATATGTAGATTGTCCATGTTCATGATAGATAAAAGTAATAGTGGTAGATTATTTTTTAAGAATTATGTTTTCATCCAAATGGTCGATTAACTTTTTTAGCAATTAAATTGCTGTACTCCATCAGTAGATAGTTCCAAGTACCCTGTTGTGAAAAGGGGTGGGAAAGAGGGTGTATTGGAATCATGTAAAATACCTCTTTCCACATAAATCTTGATCCTGTCTGGGCTGGAAATAGTCTTGTAACTTGGGTTCTGTACAGAATAATGAAAGAGGAAGATGTAGAGATTTTCTTTTTGAAGCTTTCATTCTAGTTCAGGAGTCAGCGGCAAACTTAGTGTGAAATAACGACAGAAAAAGGAACAAATAGGGACAGATAGGAAGGGAGAGAGATGAGAAGCATCAATCCTTCGTTGCAGCTCCTTAGTTGTTCATTGATTGCTTTCTCAAATGTGCCTTGACGGGGGCAGGGGGGGCTACAGCTGAGCCAGTGACGCCTTGCTCAAGCCAGGGATCTTGGGCTCATGCCCATGACCATAGGGTCATGTTTGTGATCATCCAGCAGAGTTGGGGGGAATGATGTGGGAGAGTAGGAGAATTGCTGGAGCTTTGAGTTGGAGAGGGGATGGGAATTGGTAGATGAGTACATGTGCTGTGGAGTTCTGTGGCTCCAGTTTTCTGGTTATAGAATTATCAGTATAGAATATGAAAATTGAAGTGTTGTCTTTAACTTTTAGTACCAGCATTTGAGGGATCTTTGATGACTCACTGACATGACTTTTATTGTGCCTTTTGAGTTATAAACTTAACCTAGCAAATTTGCATGTTTTAAAGTTAAACCCTACATTATAAGATTAAATAATAATGCATGTAACGCCTGTGGCACAGCCCTAGTATCATGCAGACACTAAAGAAATGGTAACTATTATTAGAGGATGTAGAGTCTGTATGAACTGAACTATTAATAGTTTTATCTATTTAGTCCCAAAAGGTACCTTGTCATAGTTTTAAATGGTATGTAAGTTAGAATTCGATGATAGTAAGTAAATTTGCTAAATTTAAATCATAGGTTCTTTGATGTCTCTCCAAATGTTCTTTCTACTTCTCAGTGAGGTTTCCTTATTCAGTGACTAATGATATTACAGACTCCCGTGTTCAGGGGGAAGTATTGATCAGAGGTTCTGTAGATGAGTGCTTGTTCTTTTATGGTTATTTCATCATCATATTGCTATGTTAATTTCTTTGTACAATGAAAATAAATTGTTTTTATGTGTAACATCCTCCTGTAAATTGTAAGCCCCCAGAAGGTAGGTAATAATACTTGTACCTTTCTAAGAAAATGTTTCAAGAAATGGGTTTTATGTAGAGGATATTCAACAAATATATATATTATGATTACTGAATCAGAGTTTCATAATTCTTAGATTAAACTTAGATATTTATTTCTTTAGGCCTTGGTCTAATTTAGGCCTAAGACCCTTCCACTATTCTGGAAGATTCTGGAGCTCAATTATATTATTGGGCTAAGTGGCAGTTAATTAGAATACCTCCAAATGTAGCTATTCCAAATAAATTCCAGAGGGAGGTAGTAGCCAAATTTCACAGTTAAGTACATAATAATAGAAGCATAATTGGCACACACACACGGTTGTTGGAATGCCATAAAAACTGGTATTATGATTATTAAAAAAAGCTTGTTAGAGAATAATACTCAACTAATTATAGCATATTGAATATCAAAGTAAGATAGATTGATTTTGTATAACTGCAAGAAAATGCCTTGGTTACTTTCACACACTATCAAGATAGTAATCAGTGAAGTAAAAAAAGTGATATTCTTTCCGAGTACTAGAGTCTAATTGTGGCCAGCAACTGATTGGGAAGGACAAGCTGGAACAGCCATTTCATTTTGTAGTAGCCAAGGTGATTAAGAAAATGAGACTTTTATAAAAAGCAACTTTAATCTTGGAGACATTAATCTTAGGTTTACTAATAAAAAAAAAATTTAAAGAGGTGTTTTTTTTTTTAATTTAAGAAATAAGGCCCTGGCCGGTTGGCTCAGTGGTAGAGCGTCGGCCTGGCGTGCGGGGGACCCGGGTTCGATTTCCGGCCAGGACACATAGGAGAAGCGCCCATTGGCTTCTCCACCCCCACCCCCTCCTTCCTCTCTGTCTCTCTCTTCCCCTCCCGCAGCCAAGGCTCTATTGGAGCAAAGATGGCCCAGGCGCTGGGGATGGCTCCTTGGCCTCTGCCCCAGGCGCTAGAGTGGCTCTGGTCGCAGCAGAGCGACGCCCCGGAGGGGGCAGAGCATCGCCCCCTGGTGGGCAGAGTGACCCCCTGGTGGGCGTGCCGGGTGGATCCCAGTCGGGCGCATGCGGGAGTCTGACTGTCTCTCCCCGTTTCCAGCTTCAGAAAAATACAAAAAAAAAGAAAGAAAAAGAAAAAATAAATAAAACTTAGCTATTCATGAAATGTCTGAGAAATTCTAACCCTATTCAAATCAAGGTTTCCCTCACATTTATAACTTATTTCTAAAGTATCAGAACAGCCAACCTCATTAAAATATTTTAGATCTATGGAAAATACTGAATGGAATGAGTCCTCTTTAAAACCTGTTTTGTGTTGAAACTTTACTTGTCTTCTTTGTACCATAGGTCCAGTTGTGTACGTATTGGATCTTGCTGATAGACTGATCTCAAAAGCCTGTCCATTTGCTGCAGCGGGAATAATGGTTGGCTCTATCTATTGGACAGCTGTGACTTACGGTGCAGTGACAGTGATGCAGGTTCGCTATTTTACTCTATTCAATTATATTACTTTTGATGTGAAGATGTGTTAAAATAGATTTTGTTAGGAGTTTTAAATTTTATTTTGAACGAAGTACTGTAGTAACATTCCCATGACTTAAAAATAAGAAAATATATAAAAAGCTGTTAGTGAAAAATCATCTTACTCCTGTATTTGCCCAGGTAGCCACTATTATTAATTTCATATAATCCTCCAAACTTTCTTTGTGCATATCCAAGAAAAAAAATAAGTATGTTCTCATACATACACACATCCTTTTCCTTTGTACCTGAAAGAAGCATATTGGAACTGCATCCTTTTTTTTTTCACAATCAATTTTAGAGATCTTTTCATAGAAATGTGCATAGCATTCTGTGTACAGAATTACAATTTAAAAGCTGTCTCGTTGATTAGAAAATTTGTTGCTTCCAGTATCTAATCAATAATTGTCAATGAAGATTAGAGACTTAAACTTAAGATTTAGTCATAGGCCCTTGACCCTTCTCTCTTTTTTTTTTTTAATTTTAATGGGGTGACATTGATAAATCAGGGTACATATGTTCAGAGAAAACATCTCTAGAACATTTGATTATGCTGCATTCCCATCACCCAAAGTCCAATTGTTTTCCGTCCCCTTCTAAATGGTTTTCTTTGTGCCCTTTCACTCCTCCAAACCCCTCCCTCTCCCCCCCATCCCGTAACCCCCACACTCTTGTCCATGTCTGAGTCATTTTTATGTCCCACCTATGTATGGAATCATATAGTTCTTAGTTTTTTCTGATTTACTTATTTCACTCAGTATAATGTTATCAAGGTCCATCCATGTTGTTGTAAATGATCCGATGTCATCATTTCTTATGGCTGAGTAGTATTCCATAGTGTATATGTACCAAAGCTTTTTAATCCACTCATCCACTGACGGACACTTGGGCTGTTTCCAGATCTTTGCTATTGTGCACAATGCTACCATAAACATGGGGGTGCATTTCTTTTCAAACAATGCTATGGTGTTCTTGGGGTATAACCCTAAAAGTGGTATAGCTGGGTCAAAAGGCAGTTCGATTTTTAATTTTTTGAGGAATCTCCATACTGTTTTCCACAGTGGCTGCACCAGTCTGCATTCCCACCAGCAGTGCAGGAGGGTTCCCTTTTCTCCACATCCTCACCAGCACTTATTCTGTGTTGTTTTGTTGATGAGCGCCATTCTGACTGGTGTGAGATGATATCTCATTGTGGTTTTAATTTGCATTTCTCTAATGATTAGTGATGTTGAGAATTTTTTCATGTGTCTATTGGCCATCTGTATGTCCTCTTTGGAGTAGTGTCTATTCATTTCTTTTACCCATTTTTTGATTGGATTGTTTGTCTCTCAGGTGTTGAGTTTTACAAGTTCTTTATAAATTTTTGTTATTAACCCCTTATCAGATGTATTGTCAAATATATTCTCCCATTGTGTAGTTTGTCTTTTTATTCTGTTCTTATTATCTTTAAGTCCAGTTGATCTAGTGAGTCCTTTAAGTCTGCTGTTTCTTTGTTAATTTTCTTTCTTGAGGATCTATCTAGTGATGTTATTTGGGTATTGAAATCCCCTACTATTATAGTATTGCTGTTGATCTCACCCTTTAAATCCATTAAAATCTGCTTTATATATTTAGGTGCTCCTATATTAGGTGCGTAGATATTTATAACGGTTATATCTTCCTGTTGGATTGCTCCTTTTATCATTATGTAATGACCTTCTTTATCTCTTACTATAGCCTTTGTTTTAAAGTCCATTTTGTCTGATATAAGTATTGCTACCCCAGCTTTTTTTTTAATTTCCATTTGCATGAAATATTTTTTCCATCATTTTATCTTCCGTCTATGTGCATCTTTTGTTTTAAGATGTGTCTCTTGTAGACAGCATATGTATGGGTCCTGTTTGTTTTCTTATCCACGCAGCTACCCTATGTCTTTTGATCGGATCATTTAATCCATTTACATTTAAGGTTATTATTGATATATAGTTGTTTATTGCCATTTTATTCTTTAAAACTGTATTCCTCTTTTGCTATATTCTTTTTCTCCTTTGATCTGTTTACAACAGGCCCCTTAGCATTTCTTGCAGCATTGGTTTGGTTGTAATGAATTCCTTGAGTTGTTTGTTTGTTTGTTTGTTTTATCTGGAAAGCTTTTTATTTCTCCTTCAATTTTAAAGGATAGATAAAGTAGTTATCTATCTTGCTGGATAAAGACTACTTGCTGGATAAAGTAGTCTTGGTTTTGAATATTTCTTGCCATTCCCTTCTGGCCTCAAATGTTTCTGTTGAGAAGTCGGATGTCATCCTTATGGGGGCTCCTTTGTAGGTGATAGTCTTTTTTTCTCTAGCAGCTTTTAATATTTTCTCTTTATCACTTAGCTTTGGTATTTTAATTATGATGTGTCTTGGTGTAGATTTCTTTGGGTTTCTCTTTAATGGAATTCTCTGTGCTTCTTGAATTGTGTGACGTTTTCCTGCCTTAATTGAGGGAAGTTTTCAGCTCTGTTCTGTTTGAACAAAGTCTCTATCCCTTGTTCTTTTTCGTCTTCAGGAACCCCTATGATGCAGATGTTATTTCTCTTCATGTTGTCACAGAGCTCTCTTAGAGTTTCCTCAGACTTTTTGAGTCTCTTCTTTTTTCTGCTCTGCTTCCATGCCTTCATTTATCTTGTCCTCTAACTCACTGATTCAGTTCTCAGCTTTATCCATTCTGCTTTTAATTCCTTCCATTGTGTTCTTCATTTCTGATATTGTATTTGTCATTTCTGACTGATTCTTTTTTATTATTTCAATGTCCTTTTTTATATTTGCTATGCCTTTATTTAGGTGTTCGTAATGACCATCTATTGTTGCTCTAATATCTTTGAGCATCCTAACAATCATTATTTTAAACTCTGCATCTGTAATTTGGTTATATCTGACTCATTCAGGTCCTTTTCTGGGGATTTCTCTTGATTTATTTGTGTTGCAGTTCTCTGCCTTCCCATTTTGTCTGTGTAAAAGGAGGTTTTGGCCACTGGAGTCCACTGGGTGTGGCCTCTGTGTTCCCTAGGTGTGGTCTGTCTGCAGGCTCGCCACCCCCTCTGCTGTTGCTGCCTGTGGCATTGGGGTATGGGCGTTGCTGGTGCCTGCCCACTGGGGCTGTTTCTGTGGTTTCTGCCTCCTTCACGGTAGTGGCTGTGATCACGTGCTCGGGTGTACAAGCCTTGGTGGCCTTGGCCTTCGCCCCACCCCCATGGGTGAGGTTATGCTCAGCCCTGAGGGCAGGGGTGAGCACTTTTGCTCAGCTGTGGGTCTCCACCTGATTCCGGGCTTTCACCCCGCCCCTGCAGGAGGAGCCTGCTCATGGGACAGCTGCAAGCCTTGGCTCCACAGGCCGGTGGGACTGTGTGCCCACGCTCAGTAGCGGGACTCCACCTGTTCTGGGCTTTTGGCTCCACCCCTGTGGGAGGAGCCGGCTCCCAAGTCAGGCCATAAGCCTCGGTTCCACAGGCGGGGCAAGGCTGTGCTCCTGTCTCCACCCCTTCTGGGGCTCCTGCCCTTCCCCCGCAGGCTGGATTGCAGGTGGTCCACAGCTGGGCTTGACCACTTTTGCACGTCCCCTCCTCCCCATCTGGGCAAGACTGAGCTCACACCTGGACCTCAGTGGTGGCCAGCCGGCTTCTGCCCTTGCGGACAGAACCGCGCTTCTGCGTCCCGCTGCCGCCCGCCCTCAGGCAAGCCCTCAGCCGTGTGGGTGCGGGCACTGCAGCTCAGACCCTAAGACTCACGACTCTAGTCCAGAAAGCTCCTTCCTTCTAAGCAACTCTGCTCTGAGTGCCAGGGGAGAGCTTCTTTGGCTGGTGTCCTGCTTCCTTTTGCTGGTATTGCTGTTTCCAGGGGAAATATTCACTTCAGATTTGGGGAGTGACTCATCCCAGGGGTTAGGGTGGCTGTCTCTCAAAATGTTTCTCCCTGTGCCTCCTAGATGACTCTCTCTCCCTGCTACTCCAGTCCTCTCCTCTCTCTCCGTCCCCTGGAGCCCCAGGTGAGTGGTTGTGAGAGAGGTTTTCTGCGCGGTCCCTTTAAGAAGAATCCTGGGTCTGCTTGACCAGGTGGTGGCGCAGAGGATAGAGCCTCGGATTGGGATGCAGAGGACCCAGGTTTTAAACCCCGAGGTTGCCAGCTTGAGCTGGGCTCATCTGGCTTGAGCAAAAAGCTCACCTGCTTAGACCCAAGTTCACTGGCTTGAGCAAGGGGTTACTCAGTCTGCTGAAGGCCCATGGTCAAGACACATATGAGAAAGCAATCAATGAACAACTAAGGTGTCGCAATGCGCAACGAAAAACTAATGATTAATGCTTCTTATCTCTCCATTCCTGTCTGTCTGTACCTGTCTATCCTTCTCTCTGTCTCTGTAAAAAAAAAAAAAGGAAGAAGAATCCTGGATCTGAGAAATCAGTCTCTTTCTCACAAACAGTATCCTGTCTTGTTTCCAGCTAAATACTGTCCATATGCCTCTTGTAGGCTCTGGGGCTGCAGGTTGGGGCTTTGTTCCTGGGACTCAGGACCCTCCCCTCTCTGCTAAACTCACTTCCCGCCATGTGAGTCTCTCCCGGCTGCCATTCGCTCCCGGGAGCTGGGCAGCCTTCTCCACGTTTCCACTTTTCCTACCAGTCTCAGTGTGGCTTCTTCAGTGTTCCTTGGTTGAAGAGTCCTCTTAGTTTAGTCCAAAGTTGGTTTTTCCAGATGATGGTTCTTAAAATCAAGTTGTAATCCACTTTGGTTCTGGGAGGTAGAAGTTGGTACGTCCACCTACTCCATCGCCATCTTGTCTTCCGACTCTTCTCTTTATATACGTCTTCCTTAAAGATTTTCAGCTAATATTAAGATGTTTCTGTGCTTGTGTTCCGATCTTTCTTTTGCCCTAATCCTTCCCCAAATTCAGTTTTACAGTAGCAGTTTGACCCTTCCCAAATGACATCTTGGAACTTCACACTCAATTATTATTGAAATCAAAATTTTTTTAAAGATTTTATTTATTGATTTTTCAGAGGAGGGGGGTCAGTAAGAAGTATTGACTCATAGTTGAGTCACTTTAGGTGTTCATTGCTTGCATGTTGTATGTGCCTTGTCGGGCAAGCCCAGGGTTTTCCATCGGAAACCTCAGCATTCCAGGTTGACACTATCCGTTGTGCCACCACAGGCCAGGCAAAGATGTTTTTTTCTCAGTTTGAAAGCTAAATTTATTCCCCAGTATAATTTATCTATACTTTTGATTCCTGCTATTATTTTTTCTCCTACTAGATTTATAGCCTACATTCTTAGGATTACCTTTAACTTTATAAAATATAACACTATATGCAGTCCACTGACCAAGTCCAAGCAATTTTTATTTTCATATGGCTTACATCTGTCATTTCCTTTTTACTGTCTCTAGCTAATGATTCCTTGTCACTTTCCCATCATGACCTGGATGACTAAAGGAACCTTTTCATTGGTTCCTCAAACTTTACTCCCTTCTATCAATCGATCCTTTCAAGTGAATCTTCCTAAAATAATACCTTGAGCATCTTATTTCAAGCTTACCATCTCCTCTGCCTTAAGTAGTGGTTCTCAAAAGCAGCACCTGGATTGGCTAAGCGTTTCATAAGCAACTCAATAAACGTACTTAGGTTTATACTATAGCTGATATAACTTGCTTTTCTTTAATAAAAATCAGCGCATAGAAGAAAAAGGGAATTACAACAAGTCCTCAAGTAGTATTTCATTCAGCATCATTTTGTTATGTTGAGATATTGTAGGAACTTTTAATTTTTGAGAGAGAGAAAAAAGGAGAAAGGAAGGGAGAGAGATGAGAAGCATCACCTCATAGTTAAGTCACTTTAGTTGTTCAATCAATGAACAACTAATGCTTTTCCTATGTGCCTTGAAGGGGGGACTTCACGCTGACCCAGTGACCCCTTGCTCAAGCCAGCGACCTTGGGATCATGTTGATGAGCCTGCACTCAAGCCAGCAACCTTGAGGTTTCAAACCTGGGACCTCAGCATCCCAGGTTGACACTCTATCCACTGCACCACCACTAGTCAGGCAAGATATGGTGGGAACTTAACTCTTTTTTTTTTTTTGCATTTTTCTGAAGCTAGAAACAGGGAGAGACAGTCAGACAGACTCCCGCATGCACCCGACCGGGATCCACCCGGCACGCCCACCAGGGGCGCTGCTCTGTCCACCAGGGGGCGATGCTCTGCCCATCCTGGGCGTCGCCATGTTGCGACCCTCCTGGGTGTCACCATGTTGCGACCAGAGCCACTCTAGCGCCTGGGGCAGAGGCCACAGAGCCATCCCCAGCGCCTGGGCCATCTTTGCTCCAGTGGAGCCCTGGCTGCGGGAGGGGAAGAGAGAGACAGAGAGGAAGGCACGGCGGAGGGGTGGAGAAGCAAATGGGCGCTTCTCCTATGTGCCCTGGCCGGGAATCGAACCCGGGTCCTCCGCACGCTAGGCCGACGCTCTACCGCTGAGCCAACCGGCCAGGGCTTAACTCTTGTTTATATCAGTTAGCCTATGCTAAAATTAGTTTCATTACTTATCATTTTGGGTAGTCACAGAAACTATCAATACCATTAAAGTGAGGACTTACTGGATATGTAATATGCCAAATATTGCACATAACCTATCTATGCCCGGGTCCATAATAAAGTCTTTCTGGTTGTTCCATTAATAGTTATGATGAGACAGTATCGTAAGACTTCTTCATAAAATATTGATGACACCCCAAAAATCTGGATATAGTCACTGGAATGAATCACAAGTAGTAACCTATCACTTGTCATGAGTGTAGTGGATAAAGATTGAAAACCACTAACTTCAAAAAAGATTCCTTTTTGGGTTTTTTTGCAAGAGAGATAGAGAGGGTCAGATAGGGATAGAGAGGAAGGGAGAGACATAAGAAGCATCAGTTCTTCATTGCAGCACCTTAGTTGTTCATTGATTGCTTTCTCATATGTGCCTTGATGGGGGATGGGGGGCTACAACAGAGCAAGTGACCCCTTGCTCAAGCCTGCGAGCCTGGGCTTCAGGCCAGCGACCCCGCACTCAAGCCGGTGACCTCGGGGTTTCAAAGCTGGGTCCTCTGTGTCGCAGGCCAATGCTCTCTCTACTCTGCCACCGCCTGCTCATAACCTGATTTGTTATGCAGGGTCCTCCACAGTCTTACTTCCTTCTGCTCTGAGAACCTGTTGGGCTGTCTCCTCTAACCTCTGTCCTTTGGCTTATGTCACCTCCCTGTCTCACACCTTTGCAACCAGTTTTAATCCAAATCTAAACCTTCCTTTCAGGCTTAATTCAGACATTTTTCCTCCTCAAAACTTAACAGACAACTCCTGCCCATTGTGGTTAATTTTTCCTGTGCATTGATAACAATTTTTTATTCCTCAAATGGCAGCTTATTTTGTGCTGACAAAGTGGTATTTCTTACATGGATTACCTAAGATGTTTAACTTTTTCTGTATTCAGTGTATTCAGGCCTTACTTTTCATATTAGAAGGTAATTTGTTTGAAAGTAGAAACTGGTAATTATGCATTCCTGTATGGCATATAAAGATGGACTAACACTTAAAAGGCTTTCATAACTATTGTTTTTTATATGAACAGTTCTATCAGGTGTAACAGGCTTACCTGGTTGATTATAGTCTCTGCAATAATTCGTTTTACTCCAATAATGAGTATCAGTACATGATTACATCAAGGAAGTTCAGGATCATTTACTAGGACTGATAAAGATGTGACAATTTAGAGCAGATTATACATTATTTAACGTACAGATGAGGAAACTAAGACCCTCTCAGACTGAGTGATTTTTCTTAAGATCTAACTGACTGTAAGAAATGAGATGGCTCTTCCTGACCAGGTGGTGGTGCACTGGATAGAACCTCAACCTGTAACGCTGAGGACCCAGGTTCAAAACCCTGAGGTTGCCAGCTTGAACAAGGGGTCACTGGCTCAGCTGGAGGCCCCCCCATGCCTGTCAATGCATGTTCATTAAACAACTAAATGCCACAACTTCAAGTTGATTCTTCTTATCTCCTTTCCTGTCTCTCTCCCTCTCTCTCCTTTTCTCTCCTTTCTCCCTCTCTCTCTCCCCCTCTCCTTCTCTTTCTCTCTTCCTCTCGCTTGCTTTTTAGCGAAAAGAAATAGGATGGCTCTTTTTGAGGCAAAAACTTTAACTCAGTCTTAAAAAGGAATTTTGATAAGGAAACAAACACTTCAACGACACAGGAGCCAATTACGGAATATAGTATGTACCCTCTAAAAAGGGCTACCATTTGCATCTGGGGATCATATTGTTATGATACATTTAAAAAGTTAGCACTGAGCCGAAGTCTATGTAAAATATAAAACAAATTGCAAGTCCTAATCCCCAGCCTCAAGGAATGTTGTCTTAAGACAAAGTGAACATAAATGAACAACTCAAGAACAGTTATAAGGTTTTATAAACAAATGTGAAGAGAGTGTAGAAAACTATTTAAACAGTGTGTTAATTCAACAAAAGTAAAGAATTAGGCCCTGGCCGGTTGGCTCAGCGGTGGAGCATCGGCCTGGTGTGCGGGGGACCCAGGTTCGATTCCCGGCCGGGGCACATAGGAGAGGCACCCATTTGCTTCTCCACCCCTTCCTCTCCTTCCTCTCTGTCTCTCTCTTCCCCTCCCGCAGCCAAGGCTCCATTGGAGCAGAGATGGCCTGGGCGCTGGGGATGGCTCCTTGGCCTCTACCCTAGGTGCTGGAGTGGCTCTGGTCGCGGCGGAGCAACGCCCCGGAGGGGCAGAGCATCGCCCCCTGGTGGGCGTGCCGGGTGGATCCCGGTCAGGCGCATGTGGGAGTCTGACTGTCTTTCCCCGTTTCCAGCTTCAGAAAAATACAAATAAAAAAGTAAAGATTTGAAATTATGAAAAACATAAGTCTTGAGCTGACCCTTGAGGGAAATACACTGCTCACAACAATTAGGGGATATTGTATAGTTTCATATTCATTTTGAAATATCCCCTAATTGTTGTGAGCTGTATAATTGGATTGGTAGAGGGGAAGAAATTATATAAGCAAGAAGACAAAAATGAACATGATGGTTATTGGTAACAATAAAGAGAAAGACCTAAAATGATGATAATACATATATATTAGGTGTTATCATTTAGAAATAATCTTTACATATGCTGTCTCATGTGAAAAGTTTTTGTGGGTTTTTTTAGCTCAGAAATGAGAGAGAGTCTGACCAGGCGGTGGCACAGTGGATAGGGCGTCAGACTGGGATGCAGAGGACCCAGATTCGAGACCCCGAGGTCACCAGCTTGGACCCAGGGTTGCTGGCTCGAGCAGGGAGTTACTCGGTCTGCTGTAGCCCCACAGGCAAGGCACATGTGAGAAAGCAATCAATGAACAACTAAGGTGTCACAACGAAAAACTAATGATTGATGCTTCTCATCTCTCTTCATTTCTGTCTGTCTGTCCCTTTCTATCCCTCTCTCTGACTCTGTCTCTGTAAAAAAAAGAAAAAGAAAAGAGAGATTAACTGTGAACAGGAAGTGTGTGATTTAAGAGTATTAGGAAGACTTTTTTTTTTTTTTTTTTTTTTTTTCTGAAGCTGGAAACGGGGAGAGACAGTCAGACAGACTCCCGGACCGGGATCCCCACCCCCCCACCCCCGGCATGCCCACCAGAAGGCGATGCTCTGCCCCTCCGGGGCGTCGCTCTGTTGCGACCAGAGCCACTCCAGCACCTGGGGCAGAGGCCAAGGAGCCATCCCCAGCGCCTGGGCCATCTTTGCTCCAATGGAGCCTCGGCTGTGGGAGGGGAAGAGAGAGACAGAGAGGAAGGAGAGGGGGAGGGGTGAAGAAGCAGATGGGCGCTTCTCCTGTGTGCCCTGGCTGGGAATCGAACCCGGGACTTCTGCACGCCAGGCCAACGCTCTACCACTGAGCCAACCAGCCAGGGCTAGGAAGACTTTTATCTACCTGAATATATTTGTTAAGGAATGTGATCCACTACACCATTCGCAGTATTTAGGATTTTCTTTTTCATTCATTCTTTTTCTCTATTTTTAATTTTTTTTTTTTTAATAGAGACAGAGAATCAATCAGTGAGGGTCAGATAGGTACAGACAGGAAGGGAGAGAGATGAAAAGCATCAATTCTTCGTTAAGGCATCTTAGTTGTTCGTTGATTGCTTTCTCATATGTGCCTTGACGGGGTGGGGGGAGGACTACCCCTTGTTCAAGCCAGCAACCATGGGGTTGTGTGTAGGAGCCCGTGCTCAAACTGGCGACCTTGAAGTTTCTAACCTGGGTCCTCTGCATCCCAGCCCAACGCTCTATCCACTGTACCACCACCTGGTCAGGCTAGGGTTTCCTTTGTAACAATTTACTGTTTCTTTTCCTTTGTTCTCTGACTACTCTTAAATAAATCAGATGAAGGAATCAGACAACTATTCTCTTCCCATTTATTCCCATTTATTTTTTTCATGAACCAGTCTTAGGTTTAATCTCTCTTTTTTTCTTTTTTTTTTTTTAATTTTTCCGAAGTTAGAAGCAGAGAGGCAGTCAGATAGACTGCATGCACCTGACCAGGATCCACCTGACATGCCCAGCAGGGGGCGATGCTCTGCCCATTTGGGGCATTGCTCCATTGTGACCAGAGCCATTCTAGCACCTGATGCAGAGACCATGGAGCTGTCCTCAGCACCCAGGCCAACTACGCTCCAATGGAGCCCTGGCTGCAGGAGAGGAAAAAAGACAGCAAGAAAGGAGAGGGGGACCGTGGAGAAGCAGGCGCTTCTCCTGTGTGCCCTGACTGGGAATCAAACCCAGGACTTCCACATACCGGGCCGATGCTCTACTGCTGAGCCAACCGGCCAGGGCCAGGTTTAATCTCTATTAATTATAAGGAACTTAAATTGGAAATTCCACTTATATTTATATTGAAAAGACAACACAATAATTCACTATTTTTCCTCCAGCACTGGGCTCAAGACTTTTCGAGCACTGATGCATTTAATCCTTACAAAATCTTGTGGTGTTCATACTATCAGTTGCTCTTCGTTTACAACTTCAAAGAGTTTGTATGTTCAGTACCACACAACAAGGAAGTAGCATTAAGACTCCTGTCTTCATCTTGGGATCTAAATGAAACCTGGTCCCGAAGGCCAGGACGTTTTATCTTGGAACAGTAGAACCTTAATATCCAATCTAGTTCCACTTTTGTATCTAGTATAAAGACAACCCTCATAAGCATTGCCCATTCTTAAGTACACTGCACTTTTTTTTTTCAACAGAGAGGGACAAACAGGGATAGACAGGAAGGGAGAGATGAGAAGCAATTGCAGCACCTTAGTTGTTCATTGATTGCTTTCTCATATGTGCCTTGACCCGGGGGGGCTCCAGCTGAGCCAGGGACCCCTTGCTCAAGTCAACAACCTTCAAATCAAGCCAGCAATCCCGCACTCAAGCTGGTGATCCCATGCTCAAGCTGGATGAGCCCACTCTCAATCAGGCGACCTCAGGGTTTCAAACCTGGGTCTTCCTCGTCCCAATCCAACTCTTCATACACCGTGCCACTGTCTGGTCAGGCTACACGTACTTTTATAAAATATTTTTACCTGGATCAGTGTTTTCTAGAATTTCAGTTTTCCCTGATCATTCTCAGCTTGACTTTATTTCATATCTCCTTGTAGGCATCCTTTAAAAATGTGCTATATAAACTAACATAAAGGACATCTCGTTTTTGAAAACAAATTCATAAGCTTGTTCTTCTGAATGTATGTAATCCCTGGCAGCTTCTAGTCTTCCCTACCTTCTTTCCTTTCCCTCCATGCCTGTCCTTCCTTTTTTTCCCCTTCTTCCTGTCAAAAATATAGATAGGGTCCTTTCTAGTCCTTTCTTCCTGGCTTATTCCTGAAGTGTGATCAGAAAAACTACATGGAGTCCTTTACCGTAGGGTCCTACTACCAAGCTATTGCCTCAAGGTTCTGAAGTATTCTTCTTCCCCTTTCTTAACTGTGAAGAATAATCCTTCAGAGAAATATGTGTAATTTGTGAGCAATTGAAACTTTTGGCTAAAGGGAGATCATTTGAGACCTTTGAAAAAGAATATTTAGGGAAATTATCCAGTTAAAAATAGGAAGCTCACTAATAAAATGGTGGTGTTGAGAGAAGTGTAAGGCGAAGATTGATCAGTAAGTGGGAAAGATTCTGCTTGGAGAGGAAGTATGGAGATTCACAAATCAGAATTAATCATGTGTCTGGCCTGTGGTAGGCGCAGTGGATAAAGTGTCGACCTAGAACCCTGAGGTCACCAGTTCGAAACCCTTGACTGCCTGGTCAAGGCACATATGGGAGTTGATGCTTCCTGCTCCTCCCCCCTTCTATCTCTCTCTCTCTCATCTAAAAAAATGAATTAAATACAAAAAAAGAAAAATAATCATGTGCTTCTTGCCTTCTGGGATCTAAACCAATTGAGAAATAGCCTTATGACCCAGATGAGAGGCGGAGGGTTGTTTTAGCTCCATTACCCCATGGGTAGGGTACTGGAGGGTTCCTGGATTGGAAAAAATGACTAGAACCTGTGGCCAAAACTCCTTACAGCAGTCCCCCAAAGTGAGGCAGCAGAATTGCATTTTAGGAGTTAGGTGTGTTGAAGCCAACCAGAGAGATCTCACTCTATCCCAGACGCTGCTGAGTAAGGATAAGGAGCCAAAGAGAAGGGAGTTTTCAGGTCACCTCCTGAAGCCAGGCCCTGCCACTTTGCTGGCTGTGCTTACCTCTGAGTAGGAAGAACAGGAAAACAGAGGCTCTGCTAGAAGACAGATAGGACCTAAAATAGCCCAGGTAAACCAAATCAATTGGGAGGAATGGAAGCAAGAATTGGAAATCCCCTCCCTTCTCTTCAGATATGATCAATGGAGGTCAACCATTTTTAAAACTTCTGTTCCAATGTAATATGACATCGCTTGAGATATTTTTTTCCTCTGAATGAGAGACACTTCTTATGAATAAATTAGGACTGGTAATTTTCCAGCTTATTTTTTTAATTTTTGTATTTTTTTGACATTTAGCATTTTCTCTAAAATGAATTGAGCTCAGGCATGCAATAACCCTTCATAGATAAAGAAATGATTCTAGCAAATTCTGTGTTTCACAGGTTGTAGGTCATAAAGAAGGTCTGGATGTTATGGAGAGAGCTGATCCTTTATTCCTTTTAATTGGACTTCCTACTATTCCGGTCATGCTGATATTAGGCAAGATGATTCGCTGGGAGGATTATGTACTTAGACTATGGCGCAAATACTCAAATAAACTACAAATTTTGAACAGTATATTTCCAGGTAAGGCCCTGAATTGAGGTTGTAACAAGCATGCCAAATCAATCTATGAAAGAATGCTTCTGAACGCCTCTAAGTCAGAATCCCGCCCAGGCGGAACGATACAGCAGCGCCCCGGAGCCTCGGTTGGCCTCAGGTCGCCTCGGATGGCCGGTCCCCTGCCGTCCCGCCAGTGGGCCGCTGCGCGTGGGGACCCGGCCAGTGCGGAGAGCCCCTCGTCCTGGGAAACGGGGCGCGGCCCAAAAGGGGGCCGCCCCCTCGCCCATCACGTAATGCACGTGCACGTTCATGGGGAACCTGGTGCTAAACCATTCATAGATGACCTGCTTCTGGGTTGGGGTTTCCTACATAGCAGAGCAGCTCCCTCACTGCGATCTATTGAAAGTCAGCCCTCAACACAAGGGTTTGTAAAAAAAAAAAAAAAGAGAGAGAGAAAGAATGCTTACCACAAAGATATTTTAGCTGTGCTAATTTTTTTAGCTCTAATAGCCTGTATGTTTTTCCTCTAGGGATTGGCTGTCCTGTTCCTCGAATTCCAGCTGAGGCTAATCCTTTAGCAGATCATGTCTCTGCCACCCGGATTCTGTGTGGAGCTCTTGTCTTTCCTACTATTGCAACAGTAGTTGGTAAACTGATGTTTAGTAGTGTTAACTCTAATTTACAAAGAACAATCTTGGTAAGATGGCTTTAATATTACTTTTCTTTTCAAGTAATTATACAAAAGAGAATGAACTGTGTACTTGTTTTCAAAAAAAAACAAAAACAAAAAGAAACCAATGGGACTGGATAAATATTCTGCAGCTCTGTGCCATAAGCCTCCATTTGATCCTGACTGTTACCTAATAGCAAGAAAAAGGGAAGGACCCAACGCAGCAGTCTGGCCTTCCAAAACTGAGCTGGGGGGGAGTTCTCTCCTGGAGTAGGCATGAAACATCACACCCACCCCTCTGGCCAGCAAGATGATGGCGAAGGGCCTCTGCTCTAGGGCCAGACTGCCTGGTTCAGACCCTAGCATGCGCAGATAGTACCTTGTTGAGAAACTTAAATTTCATGACTTCTCTATGCCCGCAGAATGAAGATAGTAATGGTAGCTACTTCAGTAAACTTATTTTTATTGTGATGTTTCTTTAAATCTGCATTATAAAAAGCTAATTTTCCTTTTTATTTTAGGGTGGAATTGCTTTTGTTGCCATAAAAGGAGCATTCAAGGTCTACTTCAAACAGCAGCAATATTTACGGCAGGCACACCGCAAAATTCTCAATTATCCAGAGCAAGAAGAAGCATAAACTGTGACTTCTGGTTGTTCTGCAATCCTCTCATCCTACGAGTCTGTTGTGTTGTTCTGATTCCATCGTTAATGCACAGTAGTGGAGACTTGTGATAAGCTGCTGCTCTTGTATTTTTAAGAAATATAATAAAGAAAGCACTTAGGGCCGAGGAAATCCTCTCAGTAATCACGGAACCTAAGGATGTGATTTCATTCCCATTGTTCTGAATGTACTTCTTTTATGGCAGTCATCTGAACCATTCTCCTAGCATGGTAAACCTGGGCTTTGTTCACATTTTCTTCAGGCAGAATGTAAAGATCAACCTGTGCAAATACTAAAAAATGCACATGCTGTTTTATTCAAATGCCTCTTTTGTACACGTTCAGTGTTTTCTTAGAATCAGCTACTCAATGAAGGTACTATGAGGATTTTCCTCACTGGCATAATATGATTACACGTTAAACAGGGAGTACATGTTAATACGGGGAAATGCAAATTAAATTAGTTATAAATATATAACAAACCAAAAATGTATGTAAACATTCAAATGATTATCTGAACAAATGCAATTTTGTTGTTTTTCTTAACCCATGTGATGTTCTCCAAAATGTGTAGGGTAAAAATTCATAGGGCTTCCAGATCACCTTTTCACTATTAAATATTATTTATATGATGTTAACATCTCATAGTTCATAATGTAATTTTGACTCATACAGTCTGTGTGAGTGTGTGTGTGAGTATGTGAGTGAGAGACAGAGACATCAGGTCCTTCCATCACTGGAATAGGGTTTTTAAATCCATATTTCTAGAAATTAGAGCTGCCAGATTATAGTAGTTCAAGCACAGAGAATGATTTGCAAAAAAAAAAAAAAATCAATAAAATTATTTTACTCTTCTCTTTTACTGAGTCAGTTATTCAGATAATGGCCGACCAGCTCCCGTTTGGCCAGGCCCGGGGCTGGGAGGTACAGGCCGCAGACAGGCAGACAGGGCCCTGGTCTTCTGTAGTGTCCAGTCTGGTTTCCTACCAGTCAGGGAGGGGATAATTAAAAAGTTACGTCTTGAGTACAGATTGAGATCACTGTTTTTAAGTCAATTTATTATTAAAAACCCAATGCAAATGTTTTTAGATTTTATTTTATTTTTTTTAATTTTTTAAATTTATTTATTCATTTTAGAAAGGAGAGGGAGAGACAGAGGGGGGGAGAGAGAGGAGAGACAGAGAGAGAGAAGGAGGGGAGGAGCTGGAAGCATCAACTCCCATATGTGCCTTGACCAGGCAAGCCCAGGGTTTCGAACCGGCGACCTCAGCATTTCCAGGTCGACACTTTATCCACTGCGCCACCACAGGTCAGGCTGTTTTTAGATTTTAATTGTTTGCCATATTGATGAGGATAGTACTTTAATTATCACTGTTTAACTAGTTTTACATTCATTTTCAAAAGTGGTTATTTTAAGCCATTTTTAGTTGTGGCCCTTTAATGTTCAGCAATCTGAATAGTCCTGCAGTTATTTTTATTAAAATTAAATGTTTAAAAGTTAGTTCCATAAATCCTATTTATTTTCTTATTTACAGTATCTAATGCATGGCAATAATAAACATTTTCCCTTACTGATAAGTGGCCACTTCTCTTTAGGGGTATAGCAAATATTGGTTGAGCTATGATAGATTGCAATAA
The DNA here is from genome assembly GCF_036850765.1 of Saccopteryx bilineata. Classification (NCBI taxonomy): domain Eukaryota; kingdom Metazoa; phylum Chordata; class Mammalia; order Chiroptera; family Emballonuridae; genus Saccopteryx; species Saccopteryx bilineata. Next base: position 79,802,842 of record NC_089496.1, read on the forward strand.
TGTTTGTTAATTTTAGTCATTCATTTAAGACTGGTATCTTTTTATAGTGTGAATGTTTTAATTTTGAGTTATTACATGAAACTGATGTGATTGGCTGTTGAACATTCAAAGTTGTAATTGGGGAGGGAGGGAATTTTGACTGACAGTGGGCCCTATTAAGAACACTGCTACAGTTCTGAAGGGGAAATAAAAATGATTATATATTTTAAAAAAAACTTAGATTATATAGCTGTAATTATAAAATATATTGGCTTTTCTCTAATTTTTAAGATGAAAAGACACTAGAGATTTCCTGCATAGTGTTATATAGAACAGTGTGTAGGCAGCCTTCACTGAAGTGATATAAGCACACCATTCCGCTTTACCACTTTAATGCCCAAGGGGGGGAGTAGCTGCTTAGATGTATTGGCATCGGGGCTTGTGAGGGCCAGAGACGCAACTCCGATCCTCTGGAGAGGGGAACGGGGTTTCTGGGGCGGCGGGGAGGGACTTGCAAGTGCCTGGGGACCACGAGCGGCCTCTAGCCCTGGAACTGAACTCTTAAGTCTAAAGAGCCTCATTAGCTCGAGAAGCACCATGTCCTCGTCTCTCAGAAAGGTGGCCCGCACCACTGGGAAGCAACAAGAGCACGAGCTGGCCGACGTTGGATGGACCCGGGTTCAAATGCTGATTCTGCTTTTAGTAACTGGACCTAGGCCAAGCGACAACTTTCAGCTATAGTATTTCTCATCTCTGAACTGCAAGTAATCTCAGTTAATCGGAAGATATTTCTAGGATTAACTGAGGAATTAAAGGAACAGAGGCGCTTTTGGCTCAAAATAGCCCCTACAGAGCAGTAGTTGTTTCTTAATTGCTAAGTAGAATGTTAGCACTCGTTGGAAAAGGGAATGAAGAAGTAAAAAAGGCATTAGGGGACAGAGTAAAGGGATGCTGTGGACTTCTGGAATGGGTGGGTATATTTCGTGTTTTTCAGTTCATTTTCACATTGCTTTACCATGTTATTTCTATAAACTAATGTTTTAAACCTCTTATGGAATTCAATGACAACTAGTAGAATTCTGTTTGCAGAAGTTAACTTATTTCCAAAGTGGCTGAAAATATTGTTCATCATTACATGATTATCAAATGACTGTGAAGAATATAAAATTAAACTTAGTGACTTAATTAGTCACTGCCTAGTTAACTGTTCTGTAATTTTTTTTAAACATCTTGTTTTAATATAGCAGGCTATCTCAATACTGGCTGGATTAGGTTAAATAAAGAATTTATATGTTCTCTAGCTATATTTTGTCTGAACCAACTGCCAAAGCATAACTTATTAATTCTGTACCTACATAATTATTTTGAAATCATAGATATTGAAATAGTAATTAGATTTTTCTTTTTAGTAAAAATCTGATTTTTTCTAATTAGAGGAATTTTTATTTATTTATTTTGTATTTTTCTGAATTGAGAAGCACAGAGGCAGAGAGACAGACTCCCACATGCGCCCAACCTGGATTCACCCAGCATGCCCACTAGGGGGCAATGCTTTGCCCATCAGTGTCACTCCATTGCAACCAGAGCCATTCTAGTGCCTGAGGCAGAGGCCATGGAGCCATCCTCAGTGCCCAGGCCAACTTTGCTCCAATGGAGCAATAGCTGTGGGAGGGGAAGAGAAAGAGAAAGGAGAGGGGGAAGGGTGGAGAAGCAGATGGGCGCTTCTCCTGTGTGCCCTGGCCGGGATTCAAACCTGGTCATCTACACACCAGGCTGACGCTCTACCACTAATCCAACAGTCCGTGGCTCCATCATCTTTTTTTTTTTTTTTTTTTTTTTTTTTTTTTCATTTTTCTGAAGCTGGAAACAGGGAGAGACAGTCAGACAGACTCCCGCATGCGCCCGACCGGGATCCTCCCGGCACGCCCACCAGGGGCGACGCTCTGCCCATCCTGGGCGTCGCCATGTTGCGACCAGAGCCACTCTAGCGCCTGGGGCAGAGGCCACAGAGCCATCCCCAGCGCCCGGGCCATCTTTGCTCCAATGGAGCCTTGGCTGCGGGAGGGGAAGAGAGAGACAGAGAGGGAAAGCGCGGCGGAGGGGTGGAGAAGCAAATGGGCGCTTCTCCTGTGTGCCCTGGCCGGGAATCGAACCCGGGTCCTCCGCACGCTAGGCCGACGCTCTACCGCTGAGCCAACCGGCCAGGGCTCCATCATCTCTTAATACACATTTGTCAGTATCCAACTATCTGTATTTATCAATTCAGATAGTTGTACACTAAAAATAAGACTTGCAAAAGTGCACAATTTTTTTTTTTTTTTGACAGAGATAGCTTCAGAGAGAGGGACAGGAAGAGAGAGATGAGAAGCATCAGTTCTTTGTTGCAGCTCCTTAGTTGTTCATCGATTGCTTTCTCATATGTGCTTTGACTAGGGGGCTGCAGCAGAGTGAGTGACCCCTTGCTCAAGCCAGTGACCATGGGATCACGTCTATGATCTCACACTCAAGTAGCAACCTTGGGGTTTGGAACCTGGGTCCTCTGCATCCCAGTCCAACACGCTATTCACTGTACCACCACCTGGTCAGGCAAAAAGTACATAATTTTTAAGTATGAATCTTGATGCATCTTGGCAAAATGATCACACCAGTCATTTGAAGCCGCTTGTATCCGGCTTTTAAGGAGCATGTTTTCATGGTTCATGTCGTAGTATGTTTCAGTACTTCATTTATGGCTGAATAACATTTCATTGTAAAGATATACTACATTCTGTTGATCCATTCACCCATTGACATTTGGGTCCTTTCTTCAACCACACTTTACTCCCCACATATCACACTTCACCAGAAGTACTCTAACCAAGGTTATCAGTTACCTCATTGCTAAATTTGTGGTCAGACCCTCACCCTACTTCTATATAAAGTATTTGACAAAGTTCTAGCTTCATTATTTTTTAAGATTTTATTTATCGATTTTACAGAGGGAAGGGTGGAATGAGAAATCTCAACTGATAGTTGCTTCACTTTAGTTGTTTATTAAATTTTTAAGTTTATTGTGTTAACATGGATTCAAGTACTTTAGTTGTTTATTGATTATTTGTTGTATGTGCCTTGACCGGGCAAGCCCAGGGTTTTGAACCTGTGACCTCAGTGTTCCAGGTCAACACTCTTATCCACTGTGCCACCACAGGTTAGGCTCTAGCTTCATTCTTGAAATGGTTTCTTCATTTGGCTTTTGGAGTACCACACTGGATTCTGCCACTGCACGAGCTGCTCATTTACAGTCTCCTTTGTTGGATCTTCTTTCTTCAGCCTCTAGTGTTGAAGAGCTCTAGAGTTCAGTCCTTGGACTTCTCCTTGGTTTACATCCCCAAGCTAATGTATCCAGGTTCCTGACAATCTATAAGATGGTCTACCATCTACAATATGTTAACAGTTCCCAAATTTATATCTCCAGCCCAAATTGCTCCCCTGAGTTCCCAATTGAATATTTCCTCTTTTATATTTATACTTATTTATATATAAATTCAAAGCCATGTGGAGTCCCTAGAGGGTGAGATGGCACACGGAGGGTTGGGGGTGCACAAGGGGCACAGAAGTGGCAGATGAGTGATGGAGCCATCTTGAAAATGGATCCTCCAGCCCCAGCCTGTCCAAGCTAATGTCATGTGGATCAGAGACAAATTGCTTGGCTGAGCCCTTCTGGAATTCCTGACACAGAAATTTGCCAACAAAATAAAGTGGAGTCATTTGTTATGCAGCAATAAATAAACGAGACATACAGGGACAGCCATTAGTCACTGGTATGAGGCGTCTTAACCCATTTATACCTCATGTTCCATTATTGGAATGGTAGTGACGTGGAAGTTCTTTATATACCACTACTCAAGGTCATTGCTGAGGTCTGATTTTTCACACGTCTACCTCCTGAGGGTACATGTTATCACGTGGTGCACAGTTAGTCACTGCTGCAGATACTGGTGTGCTGCAGGCTTGTCAAAAAGTGTTGGGAATTTTCAGAAAATTTTTGAAGAACTGAATTTAAAATATTTCATCCTCTGACACAAGTGAACCTAAAGTATTACTGGTTCAGTTGTCTCGGGCATATCTATGGTGAAGGAGGCATGAGGGCCCCTCAGACTAAAGCCACTACACTTTAGAAGCTCCTCTTGCTCTGATGCCATGTCCATAAGACAACTGTCTGAGGCCCACAAAGACCAGTCTAATGGACAGCATCTCGGGTGTCACATCTGGTCATTTTTTTGGAGAGACGGGGAGAAAGATGAAGAGCATCAACTCAGTTGTAGCACCTTAGTTGTTCATTGATTGCTTTCTCATATGTGCCTTGACCGTGGGGCTACAGCCAAGCCAGTGACCCTTTGCTCAAGCTAGTGACCTTGGGCTTTTGGGCTTCAAACCAGTGACTTTGGGCTCAAGCCAGCGACCATGGAGTCATGTCTATGATCCACGCTCAAGCTGGTGAGCCCGCACTCAAGCCAGCGACCTCGGGATTTTGAACCTGGGACCTCAGCATCCCAGGCCAACACTCTATCCACTGTGCCACAGCCTGGTCAGGGCCCATCTGGTCTTGAATGTACCCATGGTGAGTTAATAGAATGATCTCCGTTTCTTTCACTTCAGCTTGACCACCAGGCAAGAAGGTGCCGATTACAAGGCCCCAAGTATGCTGGTCTGTCCATATGTAAACTAATTCTCCCCATAACTTACAAATGGGCATTCTGAATCTGCCTTCTTGTAGGAGAGCTTTCCAGTTAGCTGGCCTTCAAGGACAGAGGAGAGCAAGTGTTTGAGTCTTCAGAGCAGGACAGTTCAGCGGGTTTTTGTTTAGATGGCTCATCTATGAACCAGTTCCAGATGTACTTGTCTTCTGTTGGTTCTGCACTCTTTATTATCCCCATTTAACAAAGGAGAACATGCAGGTTAAGTGCTCTCCTGTCCTCTTGGCCTGTGCTAGTCATTCGTTCCTCAAGGCCGTGACATTTACCACATATCTGTGATTTTAAATTGGAGGCCATTTTTATTGTCATTATTACATTAAAAGATACAAATCTCTAAAGGTAATAGAACCCTGGCCAGTTGGCTCAGTGGTAGAGCATCGGCCTGGTATGCAGAAGTCCCGGGTTCGATTCCCGGCCAGGGCACACAGGAGAAGCGCCCATCTGCTCCACCCCTCCCCTTCTCCTTCCTCTCTGTCTCTCTCTTCCCTTCCCGCAGCCGAGGCTCCATTGGAGCAAAGATGGCCCAGGCACTGAGGATGGCTTCTTGGCCTCTACCCCAGGCGCTGGAGTGGCTCTGGTCGCAACAGAGCGACTCCCCAGAGGGGCAGAGCATCACCCCCTGGTGGGCAGAGCGTCGCCCCCTGGTGGGCGTGCCGGGTGGATCCCGGTCGGGCGCATACGGGAGTCTGTCTGACTGTCTCTCCCCGTTTCTAGCTTCAGAAAAATAAAAAAATAAAAATAAATAAAAAATAAAGGTAATAGCTCAGTGAGTTTTTATATATGATTCCCCTGTAGATTCCCCTATAGAAAATGCTGTCTTTCCAGTTAAGAAATCCCCCCCATCTAGCAACCCTATTCTAACACCTATCAACAGTCTGTGTAGTTTAGCCATGCTGATGGGTATGTAGCAGTAGTATCTCATTACAGTGATGTCTTTTTTTTTTTTTTTTTTAGTGAGAGACAAAGAGAGGGACAGGCAGGAAGGGAGAGGGATAAGAAGCATCCATTCTTCATTGCAGCACTTTAGTTGGTCATTGATGGCTTCTCATATGTGCCTTGACTGGGGGGGCTCCAGCCAAGCCAGTGGCCCCTTGTTCAAGTCAGCGACCTGGGGCTTCAAGCCAGGGACCTTTGGGCTCAAGCCAGTGACCTTGAGGCCATGTCTATGATCCCATGCTCAAGCCAGCGACCCTGTGCTCAAGCTGGTGAGCTCACACTCAGGCCAGATGAGCCTGAGCTCAAGCTGGTGACCTCAGTGTTTCAAACATGGGTCTTCTGCATCTCAGGCCAATGTTCTCTCTACTACGCCACCACCTGGTCAGGCTGCAGTGATGTAATTCTTAACAAAGATTGTTTAGGTTATGACTAATGTGCTACTTCAGCCCTCAGACTGTACCAAAGAGGGTCAGTAAGTGGCAAGGGTTCGATGGTTTTGGCTTAATAATCAACCCCAATTTTTAAATTATTGGATAGTGATAATACAAATCATAACTCTTTCCTCAATTATATATAGAAAGAAATCTATTGATGGACATAAAATCCTGCAGTTATATTACAAATCAGAAAAGATGAGCATTTAGAGTAAATAGTGCCTCTCATTCACCCCCCCCCCCCAGATAATCACTGTGTGACTGCCCAGGATGCTGCAGCAATGGACCCGATGGGACGCGGCTCCCGCCCTCACGGAGTTTGCAGTCTGTGTTTATAAGAACCCACTTACTTCCATTGCATACAGCCATTCATGTAATTTACTGATTTGAAACAGACTTCTAAGAGGCTTTTTTTTTTTTTTTTTTTTACAGAGACAGAGAGAGGGATAGACAGAGACAGACAGGAACGGAGAGATGAGAAGCATCAATCATTAGTTTTTCGTTGCGCATTGTGACACCTTTAGTTGTTCATTGATTGCTCTCTCATATGTGCCTTAACCACGGGCCTTCAGCAGACCAAGTAACCCCTTGCTCGAGCCAGCGACCTTGGGTCCAAGCTGGTGAACTTTTGCTCAAATCAGATGAGCCCGCACTCAAGCTGACAACCTCAGGGTCTCGAACCTGGGTCTACGGCATCCCAGTCCGACGCTCTATCCACTGCACCACTGCCCGGTCAGGGCTAAGAGGCTTTTAAGGCTTTGATGGACCCTCTTCTTTCATCAGCTGCTGTTGGTGGTCCTGATTTGGTGATTGTCCACACCAGCATAATTATTTGTCAATTAATAGTCGTTTCTCTCCTTCTTACAGTAATCAAAAACATGGACTTTCTGTCTAAATCTTATTTAATCAATCAGTTCAACATTCTTCTTTTTCTGAGATATTACTAATGATTATTTCTTTTCAAAGTTTCTCACCAAATTACTCCCTATAGCGCCTGCCAGTTTTTTTAATTGTGGTTGAAAATAATAAAATTTATCACCTTAACCCCCAAATGAGTTCTTCATGTCCTCAGCTGGCATAGCTTTTTAAAAGTTTTTTTTCCCCTTCATATGTTACTCAGTAGTGCTCTATTTATCATTTTTTACAAATACAATTTAAACGACAGTTTTATAATTCCTTTGAGGACTCTCTAGGATGATTTTTTTTAACTATCTCCTTTTTTAATTTATTTTGGTGAGGGGGGAGAGAGAGAGAGACAGAGACAGAGAGACAGAGACAGAGAGAGAGAAGGGAGAAGGATCAGTAACCATCAACTCCCATATGTGCCTTGACCAAGCAAGCCCAGGGTTTCGAACTGGCAACCTCAGCATTCCAGGTCAACACTCTATCCCAGGGGTCAGGAAACTTTTTGGCTGAGAGAGCCATGAACGCCACATATTTTAAAATGTAATTCCATGAGAGCCATACAACGACCCGTGTACCTTATGCATTATCCAATAAAAATTTGTTGTTGTCCCAGAGGACAGCTGTGATTGGCTCCAGCCACCCACAATCATGAACATGAGCGGTAGGAAATGAATGGATTGTAATACATGAGAATGTTTTATATTTTTAACATTATTATTATTATTTTTATTAAAGATTTGTCTGCGAGCCAGATGTAGCCATCAAAAGAGCCACATCTAGCTTACGAGCCATAGGTTCCCGACCCCTGCTCTATCCACTGCACCACCTAGGTCAGGCCTCTAATGCTAATTTTTTTGAGGGGGGCTCTTTTTTGGTATTTTTATGAAGTGAGAAGTGAGGAAGCAGACAGACAGACTCCCACATGCGCCCGACCAGGATCCACCCTGCATGCCCACTAGGGGGCTACACTCTGCCCTTCTGGGGCGTCACTCCATTGCAACCGAAGGCATTCTAGAACCTCAGGCAGAGGCCACATAGCCATCCCCAGCGCCTGGGCCAACTTTGCTCCAATGGAACCTTGGCTGCGGGAGGGGAAGAGAGAGACAGAGAGGAAGGAGAGGGGGAGGGGTGGAGAAGCAGATGGACGCTTTTCCTGTGTGCCCTGGCCAGGAATCAAACCTAAGACTTCCACACACCAGGGCAATGCTTTACCACTGAGCCAACTGGCCAGGGCCTCTAGGCCAGTGGTCTCCAACCCCTGGGCCGTGGACCGGTACCGGTCTGTGGGCCATTTGGTACCGGTCCGCAGAGAAAGAATAAATTATTTGTTTTATTTATATTTAAGTCTGAATGATGTCTTATTTTTAAAAAATGACCAGATTCCCTCTGTTACATCCGTCTAAGACTCACTTTTGACTCTTGTCTTGGTCATGTGATACATTTATCCGTCCCACCCTAAAGACCAGTCCGTGAAAATATTTTCTGACATTAAACCAGTCCGTGGCCCAAAAAAGGTTGGGGACCACTGCTCTAGGCTTTTCTTTTTTTTACAGAGAGAGAGAGAGAGAGAGAGGGATAGACAGACAGGAACGGAGAGAGATGAGAAGCATCAATCATCAGTTTTCGTTGCAACACCTTAGTTGTTCATTGATTGCTTTCTCATATGTGCCTTGACCGTGAGGCTACAGCAGAGCGAGTAACCCCTTGCTTGAGCCAGCAACCTTGGGTCCAAGCTGATGAACTTTGCTCAAACCAGATGAACCCACGCTCAAGCTGGAGACCTCGGGGTCTCGAACCTGGGTCCTCGGCATCCCAGTCCGACGCTCGCTCTATCCACTGCACCACTGCCTGGTCAGGCGAGGCTAATTTTTAATCCAGTAGTTCAACTAAGTTGTGAGTTAAAATGGATGAATGGGCTCTCCCCAAGGCCCAACAGCTGGTTCATAAAAGCAGTGGGGCCAGACCCTGGCTGGTGGGTTCCTTTGGGCTCCTCTATAGATGTGGGATAAATGGGGACGTTCAGACACCAGTGGTCCTCAAGAGTCCCCTGCAGTCTCAGGAAGAACAGGCTGTCACAGCGTGGAGGACGTGAAGCGTGGTGCTGAGGACACACTTCTATGAAGGCATCGACCCCCCCACACACACACACACACACACACACACGCCCTGGCGAGAGCAGCTGCCTGGGTCTGGCCTGACAATGCCACGCCCTCACTGTAATAAAGATTATTTCCAGACACTGCTTACCAGCGACAGTTATTGCCTATCTGGACCTGGAAGTCAACTTAAAAATTAAATTTTACTTTTAGCAAAGTAGTACTTTGTTCTATTTGTAAAAGACAAATCTCCAACTCTCACTCCCTAAGGTAGACCCTCAATCAATAATTTTAGCTATTTTCCCTGGCATCTAGCTCCATATCTCTAAAGAATATATGGCCACTTCTTGCTTCATCTGGTTTTTCTTTTGTTTGTTTTTTCACCATTATCTGTTGACTTCTCATTCTGGTGTGTAGGAATTTGCTCTCTCAAAAGACCAACACCTTGGTTTTCCTTCTGCTCATCCGCCCACAACCTGTAGTTATATCACATTAGTATGATTACATAAATGTGTTTACTGTTGAATCACACCTTGTTTTTTCTATAATCCCTTTATTTTTTCCTATAGTTCATAATTGCCTCACTTTTTAAAAAATTTGCCTGATCTTGCCTGACCAGGTGGTGGCGCAGTGGATAGAGCATCGGACTGGGATGCAGAGGACCCAGGTTCGAGACCCCGAGGTCGCCAGCTTGAGCATGGGGTCATCTGGTTTGAGCAAAAGCTCACCAGCTTGAACCCAAGGTCGCTGGCTCCAGCAAGGGGTTACTCGATCTGCTGAAGGCCCATAGTCAAGGCACATATGAGAAAGCAATCAATGAACAACTAAGGTGTTGCAACGAGCAATGAAAAACTAATGATTGATGCTTCTCATCTCTCTCCTTTCCTGTCTATCCCTCTCTCTGACTCACTCTCTGTCTCTGTAAAAAAATAAATAAATAAAATAAAATAAAGTTTGCCTGATCTTATATGTTCTTACTAAAAAATTTCCCCAAACTCGATACTATCTGTCACATGTCTCTCAGTAATACATTGTTCTTTCAAATCTGTTTTTTTGTTTGTTTGTTTGTTTGTTTGCTTGTTTTGAGACTTTCCTCCCAGGGCCATTTGCCTTTCTGCTCCAGACTGGAGTGACTTGCTCTCTGGGCTTGGCACAGCTGAAACACAGCCATCTGGCTCAGTGGATACAGCATTGGCTCTGTGCATGGACATCCCAGGTTAGATCCCCAGGGAGTGCACACATAAGACACAACCATCTGCTTCTCTTTCCCTCCCTCTACCCCTTCTTTTTCTCTCTTCCCCTCCCCAGCCTGTGGTTCGACTGGTTTGAACATGGCCCCAGGCACTAAGGGTAGATCAATTGGTTTGAGCATCAGCCCCAGACAGGGGTTGGCAGGTGAATCCTGGTTGGGGTGCATGGAGGAGTCTGTCTCTCTCTCTCCCCTCCTCTCACTTAAAAAAAGAAAGAAGAGAGGAAGAGAGGGAGGGATGGAGGGAGGGAGGGAGGGCAAGAAATCCCAATACTTCACTTCTCCCCCATGTGGTAGAGCTGCCTCAGTTTGCACCCAGCAGAGGGGTGATGAGGTGAAATCTAGTCCATCCCTGGCCTTCCATTCTGGGCAACCTGGCAGCTACAACGGCCTGCAGCAGCTCCTTTCCCCTAATTCACCTTTTCAAAGGGGGCTGGGGGAGGGGGTCAGCTCAAGTTCACACAACAGCTTCATTCAGGCAACCCTGGTGCTGCTTCCTATTTCCTTAGCCTGATGGCTTCTCTTCCCTATTTACTTTTTCCTCCCTCCCTCCCTCCCTCCCTCCCTCCCTCCCTTCCTTCCTTCCTTCCTTCCTTTCCTTTCCTTTTCTTTTCCTTCCTTTTTTTTTTTCTTTTTTTTCTTTTCTTTTTTTTTTTTTTCTGAAGCTGGAAACAGGGAGAGACAGTCAGACAGACTCCCGCATGCGCCCGACCGGGATCCACCCGGCACGCCCACCAGGGGCGATGCTCTGCCCACCAGGGGGCGATGCTCTGCCTATCCTGGGCGTCGCCATGTTGGGACCAGAGCCACTCTAGCGCCTGAGGCAGAGGCCACAGAGCCATCCCCAGCGCCTGGGCCATCTTTGCTCCAATGGAGCCTTGGCTGCGGGAGGGGAAGAGAGAGACAGAGAGGAAAGCACGGCAGAGGGGTGGAGAAGCAAATGGGCACTTCTCCTGTGTGCCCTGGCCGGGAATCGAACCGGGGTCCTCTGCACGCTAGGCCGACGCTCTACCGCTGAGCCAACTGGCCAGGGCTTCCTTCCTTTTTTTAAATATTTTATTTATTGATTTTACAGAGCTGGGGGTGGGTTGGGATGAGAGTAGTTGCTTCCTTCTAGCTGTTCATTGATTGCCTGTTGTATGTGCCTTGACCAGGCAAATCCAGAGTTTCGAACCCACGACCTCAGCATTCCCAGGTCAACACTTTATCCACTGCACCACCATAGGCCAGGCTGATTTCTTTTCTTTCTTTTTCTTTTTCTTTTTTTCTTTTTAGTGGAGGACATCTGGTACAAAAAAATGGTTTTGGAACTTTGTACTTTTTTTTTTTCTTTTATAGAGACAGAGAGAGAGTCAGAGAGAGGGATAGACAGGGACAGACAAACAGGAACAGAGAGATGAGAAGCATCAATTGTTAGTTTTTCGTTGCGCATTGCAACACCTTAGTTGTTCATGATTGTTTTCTCATATGTGCCTTGACTGTGGGCCTTCAGCAGACCAAGTAACCCCTTGCTCGAGCCAGCGACCTTGGGTGCAAGTTGGTGAGCTTTTGCTCAAACCAGATGAGCCTGCTCTCAAGCTGGCGACCTCGGGGTCTCGAACCTGGGTCCTCGGCATTCCAGTCCGATGCTCTATCCACTGCGCCACCACCTGGGCAGGCAGAACTTTGTACATTTAAAGTTCCGCCTGGCCAGCTAGTTCAGTTGATTAGAGCATCGTCCCAAAGCACAGAGGTTGCTGGTTTGATCCCGGTCAAGGAACATACAGGAGCAGATGTTCCTGTCTTTCTCCTCTCCCTCCCTTTCTCTAAAATCAATAGAATAAACATTAAAAAGATAAAGCATCCTCAGCCTGACCAGGCAGGTTGCTCAGTGGCTAGAGCATTGGACTGGGATGCAGAGGACTCAGGTTTGAAACCCCAAGGTTGCCAGTTTGAGCGTGGGACGCTGGCTTGAGCATGGGATCATAGGCATGACCCCATGGTCGCTAGCTTGAGCCCAAGGTCATTGGCTTGAGCAAGGGGTCACTCGTTCTGCTCTAGCTCCCACCCCCTGTCAAGGCACATAAAAGTATCTTCATTTTGTTCTTACACGTGATTGAAAGAATTCTAGCTCAGAAATAATTTTCCTGCAGAAGTTTAAAGCATTACCTTATTGTCATTTTGCTTCTAATGCCAATGTCTAGAAAACCAATGCTGTTGAATCCTGATCTTTTGACTGGGACCTGTGTTTTCTCTAGATGCTTTTAGGAACTTCTCTTTATCTCTGATATTTGGAAATTTTGTAACCATGTGATGGGTATTTGGATGAATTAAGGAAGTAGTAATTTGTTAAGAAATATTATATCATTACCATTCAAGACGCTAAACTAGATGGATCAGTTGATGAAAATGTATTTTAGTATGAGAGGAATTGTACATTAAGCTATCTATGTGAAGAAATCCAAATAATTTGTATTTTAAATAAGAGTGAACAGGCCTTCTGAAGAGCAAAAGGGAAGATATGAATTGGTAGTTAGAAAAATTAATTTCTTAGTTGAAAATGTTAAGAGCTCCCCTGGCCTTTTCACCCTAAGGTGTGACCTGGCCTTAAGCAGAGGCTCGAGGGAAGGCAGAGCCATGAGGGTTCCTGGTGCCGCCTCCGCTTAGGGCCTCACAGGGACGCGCAGCGCGGCCCCATCTTGGTCAGTTTAACATCATGAGTATCTCCTCCCTTAGGGGTTACTGTTTCCCGTTTACAGTTTGGCAAACTGAGGCTCAGGGACCATATCATTTAGAGTTTCTGGTCTGCATCCTTCAGAAACCAACGCGGACTGAAGTGAAGGGGGTTTCAGGCAGGGACGCTGGGGACTCACAGCGTGGGAGGGACGGGCGGCTGGAGAGCCTGGGCCGGAGACAGGCAGCGCCCACGGACACACGCTGGACTCGGGGACGCTTGGCATCTCAGGCCCCGCCCCAGACTTAGCAAATCAGATCTGCTCTTCAACACTCCTCGGATCTGTGCTTGCTACCTTTCAGGAAGCACTGGGCAGAGCCCCCCAAACTTCTCCATGGAGAAGAGGGGATCCCTCAACAGGATATTTGGAATGCTGCATACAGAAAGAGGAGGGGTGGGCTCTAGGACAGCCATAAAAGCCACCCCTGGGCCTGACCTGTGGTGGCGCAGTGGATAAAGCATTGACCTGGAACGCTGAGGTCACTGGTTAGAAACCCGAGGCTTCCTCTGTAGAGGCACATATGGGAGTTGATGCTTCCCTCTCCTCCCCCTCTTCTCACGCTCTCTCGCTCCCCTCTCTAAAATAAATAAATAAATAAATAAAGGCTTTAAAAAAATAAAATAACAAAAAAGGCAGCCGCCTAATCAGGCGGTGGCAAAGTGGATAGAGCATCAGACTGGGATCCTGAGGACCCAAGTTAGAGACCCCGAGGTCGCCAGCTTGAGCGCGGGCTCATCTGGTGCGAGCAAAGCTCACCAGCTTGGACCCAAGGTCACTGGCTCCAGCAAGGGGTCGCTCGGTCTGCTGAAGGCCCACGGTCAAGGCACATATGAGAAAGCAATCATGGCCTGACCTGTGGTGGCGCAGTGGATAAAGCGTCGACCTAGAAATGCTGAGGTCGCCGGTTCGAAACCCTGGGCTTGCCTGGTCAAGGCACATATGGGAGTTGATGCTTCCAGCTCCTCCCCCCTGTCTCTCTCTCCTCTCTCTCTGTCTCTCTCTCCCCCTCTCTCTCCTCTCTAAAATGAATAAATAAATAAAATTTAAAAAAAAAAATTAAAAAAAAAAAAAAAAAGAAAGCAATCAGTGAACAACTAAGGTGTCGCAACAACAAACAACAACAAAAAAACTAATGATTGATGCTTCTCATCTCTATCTGTTCCTGTCTGTCCCTATTTATCCCTCTCTCTCACTCTTTCTCTCTGTCCCTGTAAAAAGAAAAAAAGAGGCAGCCCTGGGATTCCAGCACCAGACTGCCTCTGCCTAACTGTCCGCAGGGCATGGGGCAGACAGCTCCCGTTCACAGGAGGACAGGGTTTGTCGTTCTTGGCTGGATTTCTCAGGGGCTGCTGTCATCCAGAAGCTCTGAGAGAGCCTCTGCTGTAACATCCTTGAGCTTGTTCAATGGATGAATGTTAAAAAAAACCCTTCACTCTTACACAACTTAGTAGACAAAGATGGCATGTTAAGCCAGCAACTGGGATCCTATTTCTCAGCGGTGCCTTTGTCACAGGGACCAGTGATAGATGTATTGCCATATGAAGGGAATGGCGAAGGTGAAAGGTTTGTCAGGCCGAGTCCAGATGCCAAGGGACAAACCAAGCAGCCAGCTCTGCCAGCACAAAGGCTCCTGAGCAGGGAAGCAGCCCGTGAGCACAGAGTGGCAGAGGAGGCCAGCTTCCTGTCCCTTCCGGGAACTGCCTTGACCAGGGACTCTCACAGGGGAAGCCCGCTTCGGAGACTCCTCCCCAACCTGAGGCCCCGCGGCTCTTGCTACCGAGGCCTGCACGATGGACTGCTATCCTTGGTCCTGAACAAGCCTTGTGAGGAGCGGCAGCAATTCACAGACTGGCTGCAGTCAGTCAGTGGAGGAGTTTGATAAATGTACTAGGTGCGAAGCTCTGCCCACGCTCACCCAGATATGCTGACTCGGTAGGTCTCTCCAGTGAAGAAAAAAGAGCCCAGATGAGTCTGATATTCAGCCCATGGGTTACAGTTTAGAAATTACTAGGGCATCACACCTAAGCCTCACTTTTTTTTCCTGTTGGCATCTGTTCCCCAATCTTCTGAAAATATCCCTTGGTTCTTATTAGGAGAGTCATTTGTTGGCACCTGCAGGTTTGGGCAAGGCTGGCCCAAAAGGATCCCAGCTGGTGGCTTAACATTCCATCTTTGTCTACTAAGTTGTGTAAGAGTGAAGGGTTTTTTTAACATTCATCCATTGAACAAGCTCAAGGATGTTACAGCAGAGGCCCTCTCAGAGGGAAGGAAGGAGAGGGAAGAATCAACTCCCATATGTGCCTCGACCGAGGAAGCCCAGGGTTTCTAACCGGTGACCTCAGCATTCCAGATCAATGCTTTATCCACTGGCCATTCACCATTCAACTGATCTCAACTTCCTGACCACAGTTACTAGCTCTGACCCAATGTGAGTCCAGAATGGAGTCGGGAGGTGTGAGAATGAGCCTGTCATTACATCCACTATATCCAACCCAGAAGCAGGTAGAATGTGATGCGGAGGAGATACCAAGACCAAATGACCTGGTTGGAGACTCTGAATCAGGTGGTCCAGGAGTCAGACATTCCCCCGGACTTCTCAGATAAAAGAGCTAACGCATTCCTTGTATTGCTGAAGCCAGGTTGGATTGGGTTTCTGTCACTTGCAACCAAATGCACCTACTATTTCCTAGGACGCTGGTGACTCTTCTGCATTCTTTCCTAAGGATTCTCTTCTGCAAATTCTGAACAATTGATAGAAGGAGCAGCAAGGAGAAGAGCTGGGTCCAGAGAGAGGACAATCAGGTACCCAGAAAACTCAGCCAACCATGGCCTAAAAACCACTTGACTGAAGAGTCAAAATCATGGGGTGTCAAGGGACCAATGGTGTCTTAGGTTGAGTGTCACCAAAATGTTCATAGATTTTGGTTTTATTTTCTATCTCAATGCGAATGTTACTTTTAGCCCTGGCCAGGCACCTTCATAGGTTAGAGCATCATCCTGGCACGCCAAGGTTGTACGTTTGATCCCCAGTCAGGGCACAGACAAGAAGTATGTGAGCATAAATGCATAAATGAGTGGAACAACAAAATGATATATCTCTCTCTCTCTCTCTCTGTGTCTCTCTCCCTCTTCTCTCTCTAAAAGCTAGCAATAAAAAATTTTCTTAGCCTGACCTGTGGTGGCGCAGTGGATAAAACATCAACCTGGAACACTGATGTCACCAGTTCAAAACCTTTGGCTTACCCAGTCAAGGCACGTATGAGAAGCAACTACTATGAGTTGATGCTTTCTGCTCCTCCCAACCCTTTTCTCTCTCACTCTATCTCTCTCTCTTCTCCTTAAAATCAATAAATAAAATCCTTAAAATTTTTTTTTGTTAAAATCTAAATTTATTTTTTATCTAAATTAAAATTTTGTGACAGAGACAGAGAGAGGGACAGACAGAAAGGGAGAGAGATGAGAAGCATCAACTCTTCATTGCAGCACCTTAGTTACTCATTGATTGCTTTCTCATATGTGCCTTGATGGGGGGGGGGGTCCAGCAGACCTAGCAACCCCTTGCTCGAGCCAGCGACCTTGGGTCCAAGCTGCCGATCTCGGAGTTTCAAACCTGGGTCCTCTGTGTCCCAGTCCAATGCTCTGTCCACTGCACCACCTCCTTGTCAGGCTAAAAAAAAATTTTTTTAATGTTACTTTTACCTTGTCCTTGGCATCTTTGATTTACGCTACATGGTTTCCATGGTTGATGTCACTGTGCTTTGTGTCTGACATTTATAGTGTCTGTCCCCTCTGAGGAGCTGGGACAGCACGAACCCCTTCACAGCACTCTGAGCTCACTGTCACACCCTCCTGTGGCACTGTGAGGACATGTTTAAAGTCGTCACAACGGGGTATTGGGAAAAGTTTTCTTTTTTTCTTTTTTTTTTTTTTTGTATTTTTCTGAAGTTGGAAACGGGGAGGCAGTCAGACAGACTCCCACATGCACCCGACCGGGATCCACCCGGCATGCCCACCAGGGGGCGATGCTCTGCCCATCTGGGCCATCGCTCTGTTGCATCCAGAGCCATTCTAGCGCCTGAGGCAGAGGCCACAGAGCCATCCTCAGCGCCCGGGCCATCTTTGCTCCAATGGAGCCTCGGCTGTGAGAGGGGAAGAGAGAGACAGAGAGGAAGGAGAGGGGGAGGGGTGGAGAAGCAGATGGGCGCTTCTCCTGTGTGCCCTGGCTGGGAATCGAACCCGGGACTCCTACACGCCAGGCTGACGCTCTATACCACTGAGCCAACCGGCCAGGGCCGGGAAAAGTTTTCTATTAGCAATAATCGCGCCTCGGATAAACCTCATTGGCTACAATACTGCCACTGCGCAAAGCTGACTGTGAGTGGACATGTATGATATTTACATGAGTGTTGAACCCATAACAAAAATACTGGAACATCACAGGGTCTCAGGACCTCAGGGAATGACCCAGTAATATAATATCAGAACATGATTTCTTCAAGTTAGAGGTGCAGGTGGGAGTAGGGAAGCATGACAGAAATGCCTGTGCCCTCTCCCTGTGGTTTTGAGAGTATCCCTGTCCGGCTAGGGTAGGAAAAAGTTCTAATCAGCAGACACGGAAGTGGGTTAATGTTTGCATCACCGGAGAAGGGAGACTTGCCTGGCAGAGATTCCAGGACAGAGGTAATTAGACAGGAGGCGAAGGCCCAGATGAGAGACCTCTGGGGAGATCTGGAAAGCCAAGGAAACATAAAAGGAAGCTATTTTTGGAGACATGAGATCGGATTGCAGGACAAGCAGATCCAGGCATCTGGGAATGCTCATTAGAAACGGCTTGAAAGCCAGTGAGTCCAAGGAAAAGTGTTAGGCAAAGTTACGGTGTTTAAATGACTGTCAAGAGACTTGTGATTTTTAACAAATAGAGGCGGGGGATCAGATGCTTCTAAGCTATATGCAAAGCCCAGGAAAAAGAACTGACCCTTTTTTGGACAAAGGCTGTTTCTCTAGAACAGTGCAAAGCCATTAGGTTATGAAATCATAATAAATTGACCTTTTTCAGTGTTCTAGCTGAAAGTCTAGAGGAGGGAGGGAATACATGGTGGGTTCTAGGGGCTGGGTTTTTTTGTTTGTTTGTTTTTGTTTTTGTATTTTTCCGAAGCTGGAAACAGGGAGGCAGTCAGACAGACTCCCGCATGCACCCGACCGGGATCCACCTGGCACGCCCACCAGGGGGCGACGCTCTGCCCATCTGGAGGCATCGCTCTGCCGCAACCAGAGCCATCCTAGCGCCTGAGGCAGAGGCCACAGAGCCATCCTCAGCGCCTGGGCAAACTTTGCTCCAGTGGAGCCTTGGCTGCGGGAGGGGAAGAGAGAGACAGAGAGGAAAGAGAGGGGGAGGGGTGGAGAAGCAGATGGGCACTTCTCCTGTGTGCCCTGGCCGGGAATCGAACCTAGGACTCCTGCACTCCAGGCCAATGCTCTACCACTGAGCCAACTGGCCAGGGCCAGGGCTGGTTTTTATCTGATTCTTGGCCTGGGAAGTGGTTGTAAGAGAGCTCACCTTTGATTATTTGTTAAACTATACATTGTATCTTTTGGACTTGTTTATATATTTCACAATAAAACAGTAAAAATATATTACCCAAGTGCTAAGAGCAATATTCTGAGTCATTGAGAGTGAATGGAAATCAGGGAGGAGGAAGCATTCTCTCTAGGGGGATGTTGTTGTGTGACCATTAGAAATAATGTCTATGAGCCTGAAGATGTGGCGGCACAGTGGATTGAGCACTGACCTGGGACTCTGAGGACCCAGGTTTGAAGCCCGGAGGCAACTGGCTTGAATGCAGGCTCAACAGCTTGAGCAAAGGATTGCTGGCTTGAGCGTGGGATGACAGACATGATTCCATGTTCACTGGCTTGAGCCCAAGGTTGTTGGCTTGAGCAAGGGGTCACTGGCTCAGCTGTAGCTCCCCCTTTCCCTTCCCCTACCCGACAAGGCACATACAAAAAAACAATCTATAAACAACTAAAGTGATGCTTCTCATCTTTCTCTTTCTCCCTTGCCTAAAAAAAAAAAAAAAAGGAAAATTTCTATGAAACATTTATACACTTGATCTTAGCCAAAAGGCCAAGAAGCGATTTATGAAAAGTTCTTATATGGGAAAATGTTAATGATATGATGCTGAGTGAATCAGTAGTCTACCTATATGTAGCTACAATAAATCTATTTTAAAAACTATAAAAATATGTATATGTACAGGAAAAGATTAGAAAAAAAATGCTATCTCCACTCTGCTTACCCCACTCCCTAAAATGAAGGGAGGCTGGGTTTTTTTTTGTTTTGTTTTGTTTTTAATTTATTTTTTTTTAGAAAGGAGAGAGAGAGGGAGAGACAGAGAGAGAGAGGAGAGAAAGACCGAGAGAGAAAGAAGGGGGGAGGAGCAGGAAGCATCAACTCCCATATGTGCCTTGACCAGGCAAGCCTAGGGTTTCGAACCAGCGACCTCAGCATTTCCAGGTCGATGCTTTATCCACTGCGCCACCACAGGTCAGGCAAGGGAGGCTGTTTTGCAGGTCTGGCTGACTCTGGTATGATAAATATGATATAATGGTTAAAAGCATGTTTAAGGCTTTGAAGGAGTAATCCCACTTCTGCCACTGACTAGTTGGGTCCTTTGGAAAAGATGCATACCTTTCTGGGGACCCTATAATGCTCTTTGGGAAATAGGTTCTGGGCAAAATCTATAGATGTTCTACTTAAAATCTCCCTAGCCTGCCAGCATGGTTTAGGGAGGTCTGATTTATTAGGTCCACTCCAGCTCAAGATTGAGAAGATTTTCACAGTCTGAACCTTTTTTCTTAGTATGAATGAGGCTGGGGATGATTGTGAAGGGTTCAGAGCCCCGTTGGGACCATGACTTGCTGCTGTCATCTCTTTTTTTGTAATGTGTTGCTTAAACCTATGGGAGAAGGTGGGAGGGGTGAATTAGGACTCTTGCCACACCCTGGGACGGTGAAATGTAACTTCCTGAAGCCAGTCCAGCCAGCTCCTCATCCCACAAGCCTCAGGGCTGGCTGTCAGGGAGCAAATTCCATTGACTTTGATCCTACTTACAGAGACAGATTTTGGCAATACAAGAAATCAAAACATTTCTCTGGCCAAATCGCCAGTAATACTTTGAACCTATCAAGTGTTTAAAACCAAAATTTTCTCTCTGAACCTTTATAATTAATATTATTACCCATGCTTATATTTTGGAACAAAAGAACATTTATGATTAAATTTAACCAAGGAAAATTCCCAGAGCATTGGGCAACATCCTTTTCATGTTTCCTCATTTCTTCCTCGGTAAGAGGAACATGATCTGAATGTTGAGAGTACCCTCTGAAACACTCCCCTTGAGAGTTGTTTTGGAGATGTCATGAGAACAGAACAGCACCTTCACACTCAGCTTCCTGTTCTGTGGCCAAGTTGTAGAAGTCAGAACAAGATGCTTGAGGTCAAGCTCTCCATTTTAAAATGAGGTTTGTTCTAGTCCAGGGGTTGGGAACCGATGGCTCGCGAGCCAGATGTGGCTCTTTTGATGGCTACATCTGGCTCGCAGACAAATCTTTAATAAAAATAATAATAACGTTACAAATATAAAACATTCTCATGTATTACAATCCATTCATTTCCTACCGCTCATGTTCATGGTTGTGGGTGGCTGGAGCCAATCACAGCTGTCCTCCGAGACAACACCAAATTTTGATTGGATAATGCATAACGTACACGGGTCGTTGTATGGCTCTCACGGAATTACATTTTAAAATATGTGGCGTTCATGGCTCTCTCAGCCAAAAAGTTTCCTGACCCCTGTTCTAGTTAGTCTTCTGGGTACAGAAACTGAAGATTATTCAAGTCAACCCAGGGACATATATATGTATGTGCCGATCTGAGTGAGAAGGTGGAGAGATTGCATAGAAGCCAAGCACAGGACGTCAGGTAGAGCAAGGCTTTGTGGGAACCTCTCCTCTCTGAGTGTTTCTTTTTAGGGCAGTGTGAGTGTGTCTCTTGGATGATTTCTGATTTTTGCTGTGTGCCAAAATTCTTGTCTCTCTGAGCCCCTCACCTTCCAGTTGAGTGCCCTTCCAGTTGAGTAACCCTATAAACAACTAAAGTGATGTCTCTTAAATCATCAGAAGAAAACATTTGATTAATCATTTCCTGTGTCAGGGCAAAGATATGAGTTATAAAAATAAAATCAGGCCCTGGCCGGGTGGCTCAGTGGTAGAGCATCGGCCTGGCGTGCAGAAGTCCTGGGTTCGATTCCCGGCCAGGGCGCACAGGAGAAGTGCCCCTCTGCTTCTCCACCCCTCCCCCTCTCCTTCCTCTCTGTCTCTCTCTTCCCCTCCCGCAGCCGAGGCTCCATTGGAGCAAAGATGGCCCGGGCGCTGGGGATGGCTCCTTGGCCTCTGCCCCAGGCACTAGAGTGGCTCTGGTCGCGACAGAGTGACACCCCGGAGGGGCAGAGCATCGCCCCCTGGTGGGCAGAGCATCGCCCCTGGTGGGTGTGCCGGGTGGATCCCGGTCAGGCGCATGCGGGAGTCTGTCTGACTGTCTCTCCCGTTTCCAGCTTCAGAAAAATACAAAAAAAAAATAAAATAAAAAAATTAAAATAAAATAAAAATAAAAATAAAAAATAAATAAAATCAGATGTTTGAGTAAGTTATCCACTGCTGGTCCAGTGAACAGTGGTTGGGTAGGTGAGTGCAGATATGTCCTTAACGAGACTTTGTTGGGACAGGCAATGAATTCTATTTTGTGCAGAAATAATGTAAGCCTCATCTGACAAGGATTATATCACATAATTCTGGAATTGCTTTAGAAAATTGTCAAGTGTAAATTTAAGATATTCTAATTATTCTTCAAAATTATTAGAGGACTTAAAATAGAACAAAGAATGAGAATTAGAAGACAAGTAAAAGTACCCCCAATGGCCAGATCTGGTAGAGTTTGGTCAATAAAATTAATAACAATGGTAATCATTTATTGCCCACAGTAATTTCTATAAATCCTTGCTCATATAAATAATTGAATAAATTTTAAAGAGTTAGAAAAGGGAAAGCTTCTCCTTATGGCAGACCTCCAATTAAATAAACATACAAAGAGTGATTGAAAATCACCATTTTGGAGCCTGACCAGCGGTTGCACAATGGTTAGAGCATTGACCTGGGACACTGGGGACCCAGGTTCAAAACTGCAAAGTTACTGGCTTGAGCACGGGATCATCAATATGACCCTATGTCCACTGGCTTGAGCCCAAAGGTCACTGGCTTGAAGACCAAGGGCACTGGCTTGAGCAAGGGGTCACTCACTCTGCTGTAGCCCCCTGGTCAAGGCACATATGAGAAAGCAATCAATGAACAACTAAGGTGCTGCAACAAAGAATTGATGCTTCGCATCTCTCTCCCTTCCTGTCTGTCCCTATCTGTCCCTCTCTCTCTGTCACACATGCACAAAAAGTGTTATCTTGTGTGTAAAAGGGGTCACATGCACATTCACATTCTTGAACCTACATAGGATATGTCTTGAAGAAAATGCAAACAATTGGTAATAGTGGTTGCCACTGGCATTCAGAGTTGGGAGAAAGACTCTACAATATGTATTTTTCTGCATTGTTTGAGATTTTAAAATATATCATTTATGTATTACATTTAAAGTATCATTAACCAACCAAAATCTATTTGTCTTGTGAAATTTGGGTTAATTTCACCAAAACTTATTAGGGCCAGATATGCCCTATTTGAGACACTCCATTACCTGCTACCCCTATCTCTCTAAGCTAAGAACATAAACCAATGTGATTGAGAAGAAATTTAAACCCTTATTCCCATGGAAACTGGAGAGCAACAGACCAAGAAAATGAAGCGAGGAATATTTATGATTATTTGAAACTCTTAGTTATCTTTTGATTTCCACTGCTGCTCATTGAATGCATTTAAAACTGCCATGTGTATAACTCACTTCTGCCATTAAAGAGCATAAGTTTTATTACTAAAACCAGGTAAGAAACCCCCGTTAGTGTTAGGCAAGGTCTGGATAATGAGGACCAATATAAAATGCAAACGCCTGTCTCCTTGTGCTTTGAGATCTTGCTGGTGGTGGTGAAGTCTTTTTGAGAGAAGTAGGACCACAGGTATTAAAAAACTTTAAAATATGCAGAAATGAGACTTCCAGCTAGGATGCTATAAAGAGGTAGGCAAATCAATATTCTCTCCCAGGACACAAGAATAAAACTGGACAAAATTATCCAGAGCAAATCATTTCAAGGCTGTAGAGACCCACCAAATGCAAACAACAAATCATGAGATGTTTATTCCTAAACAACTGCCGGAACTCTGTGTCAGGACAACAGCCTTCTTGCTAAGGACTCTTTCTATTCCACCACACAGCTTGCCTTTTATCAGGGCAGGACGGGAATTGAACATCATCAGGTTGGCTGCAAGTAGGGGCAAACTCGGTTTGGAATGGAGAGTGAGAAGTCCATGCTTAATAGCACTGTAAGTCAAAGAAGCAAGCTCAGTTGAAAGTGAACTGAAAACGAGATGTTCTGCTGGCCTGAGGCTGCTGTCCCAATTGACGTGAGCGGTAGCTCAGCCAGAGATTTAATAGGAAGACTCTGGAAACGATACAGCAATTGAAGACCTAAATAAACTCTCCACATGTCTCCGGCTGACTGGGAAACTATATTCACATTCAGGGAAACATAAAAGGGCCCAAGGAGCATAAAAGCCAAGGTCAACTTGCAAACTGCCTGAACGTTGGATGCCGTCCCCGCCCCTCACACAGACCTCAGTGAAGGTCATGAGAGTGTTATGGGCTTGAGGTGCTTAACCACAACCTCTGTCCAAATCAATGGCTAACTACTAAGCTCTGTATACACAGGGGCTCTCTTAGGAAGTCAGGCTAAAAAAGAAAAAAAAGAAACTGAGCAGAGACATCAGTTCTTATACACTGTAAGGAAGACAGAGTCTCCCATTAAGTCTAGACAAGTTACAAAAACCAAACCAAACCAAACTAAAAGAAGCCCTCAGCAAAAAAATCAAGATCTCTAGGTGCTATATTGTTAAATATCCTTCAACTTTTAACAAAAAACGATGAGAAATATAAGTAAATAAAATGTGTGGTTCACACCAAGACTGAAAGCTCTTCAGTCTGACCAGTGGTAACAGAGTGGACAGAGCATTGACCTAGGAAGCTGAGGTCCCAAGTTCGAAACCCAGAGGTCACCAGCTTGAGTGTAGGCTCACCAGGCTGAGCACGGGTTTGCCAGCTTGAGTGTGGGATAGTCAATATGATCTCATGGTCGCTGGCTTGAGCCCAAGGTCACTGGGTAGCTGGCTTGAGCAAGGGGTCACTGGCTCAGCTGAAGTGCCCCCTCCTTCAAGGCACATATAAAAGCAATCAATGAACAACTAAAGAGCTGCAATTGTAAGTTGATGCTTCTCATCTCTCTCCTTTCCTGTCTCTTTCTCTCGCTTAAAAAAAAAAAAGGGAATAAAAGCTCTCAATAGAAACAAATGCTGAATGAGCCCAGTTGTTAATTTTAGCAGATAAAAATTTCAAAGCAACTATTTTATTATCTCTCTCTCTCTCTCTCTCTCTCTCTCTCTCTTTTAATACTTTTCCAAAGTAAGAAGGGGTGGGCGGGGGAGGCAGAGAGACAGATTCCTGCATGTGCCCAACCGGGATTCACCCGGCATGCCCTCCAGGGGGCAATGCTCTGCCCATCTGGGGCATCGCTCTGTTGCATCTAGGGCCATTCTAGCACCTGAGGCAGAGGCCATAGAGCCATCCTCAGAGCCCGGGCCAACTTTGCTCCAATGGTGCCTTGGCTGCAGGAGGGGAAGAGAGAGATAGAGAGAAAGGAGAAGGGGAAGGATGGAGAAGCATATGGGTGCTTCTCCTATGTGCCCTGGCCGGGAATCGAGCCCAGGACTTCCACATGCTGGGCAGATTCTCTACTGCTGAGCCAACCAGCCAGGGCAAAGCAACTCTTTTAAATATGCTCAAAGAATTAAAGGAAACCATTTAAAAATAAGACAAATAACAATTCTAAAGTTGAAAAGTTAAGTAACCAAAATGAAAAGCTCACTGGATAGACTCAACAACAGATTTGAGCAGAAGGAAGACTCAGCAAACCTGAAAACAGAGCAATAGAAACTATTCAATCTGATGAGCAAAGAGAAAACAAAGAAGAAAAATGGCTAGAGCTTCAAAGACCCGTGGAGCAACACGAAGCAAACCAACTTATGTGTCATGAGAGTCCCAGAGAAGAGGAAAGATACATAACAAGTATTTTAAGAAATAATGACCAGCCCTGGCCGGTTGGCTCAGCGGTAGAGCGTCAGCCTAGCGTGCGGAGGACCCGGGTTCGATTCCCGGCCAGGGCACACAGGAGAAGCGCCTATTTGCTTCTCCACCCCTCAGCTGCGCCTTCCTCTCTGTCTCTCTCTTCCTCTCCCGCAGCCAAGGCTCCATTGGAGCAAAGATGGCCCGGGCGCTGGGGATGGCTCCTTGGCCTCTGCCTCAGGCGCTAGAGTGGCTCTGGTCGCAATATGGCGACGCCCAGGATGGGCAGAGCATCGCCCCCTGGTGGGCGTGCCGGGTGGATCCCGGTCGGGCGCATGCGGGAGTCTGTCTGACTGTCTCTCCCTGTTTCCAGCTTCAGAAAAATGCAAAAAAAAAAAAAAAAAAAAAAAAAGAAATAATGACCAAAAATGTTTCAGATTTCATGAAAAGCTCGACAAATCCAAGTTAAAAAAAAAACACAAAAAAATCCATACCTAGACACAACATGGTTGAATTAGTAAGAGCCAAAAAAACAGAGAGGAAATGTTGAAAGCAGCAAGAGAAAAAAATGACTCATTTTGTGCAGATGAACCACAACACAATCAATGATTGACATAATCAGAAACAACAAGAGGCCAAAAGGCAGGTAAGTGACATAACATGCTAAAAATAACTTGACAAAAGAATGAAGACCAAAGACATTTCCAAATAGACAGAATCTGAAACAATTTGTTTCTGGTAGACCTGCCTTTTAAGAAATACTTAAGGAATTCATCTTCCTTTAGGAAGCGACACAGATGGTAACTTGAACTCAGAAGAAATGAAGAGCCTCCAAAATGTTAGCTATCTGGGCAAAATTAAAAGTGTATAAATAGCCTGACCAGGCGGTGGCGCAGTGGATGGAGCGTCAGACTGGGATGCCGAGGACCCAGGTTCGAGACCCCAAGGTCGCCAGCTCGAGTGTGGGCTCATCTGGTTTGAGCAAAAGCTCACCAGCTTGGACCCAAGGTCGCTGGCTCAAGCAACGGGTTACTTGGTCTGCTGTAGCCCCACGGTCAAGGCACATATGAGAAAGCAATCAATGAACAACTAAGGTGTCGCAACGCGCAATGAAAAACTAATGATTGATGCTTCTCATCTCTCCATTCCTGTCTGTCTGTCCCTATCTATCCCTCTCTCTGATTCACTCTCTGTCTCTGAAAAAAAAAAAAAGTGTATAAATAAAATATAGTTTGTTTTTCTCTTAAATTTCTTTTCTTTTTTTTTTTTTTTTTTGTATTTTTCTGAAGCTGGAAATGGGGAGGCTGTCAGACAGACTCCCGCATGCGCCCGACTGGGATCCACCTGGCACGCCCACCAGGGGGCGATGCTCTGCCCATCTGGAGCGTCGCTCTGTCGCGACCAGAGCCACTCTAGTGCCTGGGGCAGAGGCCAAGGAGCCATCCCCAGCGTCCAGGCCATCTTTTGCTCCAATGGAGCCTCGGCTGCGGGAGGGGAAGAGAGAGACAGAGAGGAAGGAGAGGGGGAGGGGTGGAGAAGCAGATGGGCGCCTCTCCTGTGTGCCCTGGCCAGGAATCGAACCCAGGACTTCCACACGCCAGGCCGACACTCTACCACTGAGCCAACCGGCCAGGGCCAATTTCTTATAAAAACATGATCACATAATAAAAACCCATTAAATTGTGCACTTTAAACATTTGAACTTTATGGGATATAAATTATGACTCAAACAGTTGAATATAAAATTACATAAATAAATTCCAGCACTATTGTTGAACTCATAACATATGTAGATGTGATACTAATAGCACAAATGAAGGAGAGGAAATGGAGCTTTATTGGATCAAAGTTTCTATATATTACCAGATCCTAGTCGGTATGTACTTAAGTTTATTCACTTAAGATCAAATGTAGTGGGGGGGTTTTTCACACCACCAATCCTCCAACACAAACTGGGTGTCTGCCAATTCAACTCAGTTCAACACTCGCTGCCTGAAGATAGCATCAAATTCCACAAGGTAAAGGCTCAATCCCACAGGACCATCCTCCACTTCAGATATCAATTGCAAGTCCAGGTCGATACCTGTGCTTCTAACTGCCTGGCTATAAATCAGGGGAGTTCCCGTGCTCCCCTCCCCGAGTTCAGTTCATTTGCAAGAGCGGTTCACAGAACGTGGAGAAACATTTAACTTACTAGATCACTGGTTTATTATAAAAAAATATATAACTCAGGAACAGCCAGATGGAAGAGGTGCAGAGGGTAAGGTATGGGCAAAGGGCATAGGGCCTCCTCTCTAAGTGTGCCACTCTCCTTGAATTTCCATGTGTTCACCAACCCAGAAGTTTTCTGAATCCAATCTTTTTGGTTTTTATGGAGGCTTCATTACATAGGTGATTAGATCACCAGCCTTTGGGAATTGATTCAACTTCCAGCCCCTCTCCCATTCCCAGAGGTCAGGGGGTTGGGACTGAAAGTTTCAACCTCTAATCATGGGTTGTTCTCCTGGCAACCAGCTCATTCTTAGATTGGCACAGAAGTCACTTTATTTGTCCTGGCCAGTTTGCTCAGTGGTAGAGCAGAGGCCCTGCATGTGGATGTCCCAAGTTTGATTCCCAGTCAGGGCACACAGGAGAAGTGCCCATCTGCTTCTCCACCCCTCCTCCTCTCTGTTCTATTTCTATCTCTATCTTTCTATTGCTCTCTTCCTTTCCCACAGCCAAGGCTCCGTTGCAGCAAAGTTGGCCCAAGCGCTGAGGATGGTTCCATGGCCTCCGACTCAGGCGCCAGAATGGCTCCAGTTACAATGGAGCGACGCCCCAGATGGGCAGAGCATCACCCCCTAGTGGGCTTGCTGGGTGGATCCCGGTCGGGCGCATGTGGGAGTCTGTCTCTCTGCCTCCCTGCTTCTCATTTTAGAAAAATACAAAACAAAAAAACAATAGGAAATTTGGGAATTCCACAACTATTTGAAAATTAAACAACACACTTTTAAATAACTCATGGGTCAGAGCAGAAGTCGCAAGGGAAAGGTTTACAAAAGGGTCATTGTGTCTGCCAAGGGCCCGCTGGTTAATCAGCAGCTGATCCCAGATTCACACAGAGATCTCAGCCTGTAGACCAGAGCCTCGAACGCTGACCTCCCTACCGAGGGTCAGGTCTTAATATATGAGTGAAAATCCTACAACATTCTGTTTCTCCTTCTATTAATAAAATTGGCTTCTCAGTGACACAAAAAAACCATGTGAGGCACTCAGGAACCTCTGCTTTCCATAAAAATTCAGGGTTTGTTTTTTTTTTAATCTCCTGCAAGGAGAAAGCTAAAGATGACAGAAAAGAATGTAATATCATTTGTAATGGAATGTTCCAATTCACAAGTAATAATATTATTCTATTAGAGCCTATCATTCAAAATGTCTCATATCAGAGAATGAATTATTTAATTAGGTGTTCAAACCATACTTCAGAGGACCCATTCATAATACATCACACAATAGTCTCAAACCGAGAATGTGGGTCATCTCAGCGGTGGTTGTTTTTTTTTCTTGTCCTGCTTTTCATTGCAGCTATTTCTCAAAGCCAGTGCACTAAGTGTCGGCATTACATGTCCTCAGTCAGAGAGAGAGAGACAGAGGCCCACACTAGGCACATTTATAGTCAGGACTTATTGATCTTCCCTGAAGCCCCTGATTGGGGCCAGCAAGTCTAAGCAGATATAGGACTTGGGAGGCAGTTTCAAGAGTATGGCTGATGGAGCAGACAGGCCGTGAGTTGGGACTTTTCTGCTCTGTGCCCCTGGGCAGCAAGTCACTTAACCTCCCTGAGGTTAACCTCTCTTCTCAATCTGCAAAATAAGGATGATGACATATCTACCTTCTAGGGCGGCAGTGATGAGAACGAGGTGATATGTGTCCCGGGCTCCGAAGAGAGCCTGGTGTGTAAGAGTGATCAGTGTGGGGAAAACAGCTGTGTCAGGCTTGCTCGCGGGTTTACCGGCTGCAAGCCTTTTTCTTGATTAGTGCGCGAGCGCGTGTCAGAGGCACGTGTGCACGGCCTAGGGGTGCTTGCGCTCAAGAGAGATGAGAGGTTGGGTACTGGGGACGGCGGATTGCCTGCCCGCCACTGTGAGGGGCCATTTTGCTGCCTGTGTGCTTGTCCGCTGTTGTGAGACTCTATTAAACAGGAATGGCCCAACGCCTTCCGGCTCCGCAGCTCCTCCACCGGCTGCTCGAATCCAACGTGGACCTGCCGGGCTTCAACCACCGGCAGTACAATTACTAAGTGCTGCGATTAGTGTGCGGTATCAGGGCTTTAATTTCTGGGTTCCCAAAGCAGCAGTATGAGCTCTTCACCTTCCCCCCAGCCCATCCTGCTCCCCCGTCCCTCCCCACCCCTGCCGAGCTCCATCCTTCCAGTTGCTCACCAGCTCTTGAAGCTGCTTTCTTTTACTCCCTACATCTAACTCATCTGCACATCCCGCCGGCTCTATCTTCAAAATACATCCAGCATCCAACCCCTTCTCACCGCCCGCGGGCTCCCAGCTGGCCCGAGCCCCAGGGCAGCCCCCTCCTCTTTCACCTCCTGACCGGTCTTGCTGCTCCTGCCTGCGCCCCCTAGCGGACCCGCAGCAGAAGCTTCGGCCCAAAGGCGTCTGAAGAAAACCGCCTGGCAGCTCCTGAACCTGCGGCCAGGGTGCGTCCTGAGGCCGGGCTGCTCGACACAGGAAGGACGAGAGAGACTGAAAGTACAAGGAGGATGTTGGACTTGGGACCCGGGCATCCAGAGCCCTCAGAGGAGCGCGTACCGCCAGCAGGTGGCAGGGAGCCGATGCGTCCGGGAGCCCATGCAGGACCAGAGCTCGGGCTCAGAGAGGAGGACTTACCTTTCTTCCTAAGCTTCTGCTCCCCAAACTGCAATGTTCTCTCTGACAGCGCCCCGGTCCCCCAACGCTAAAGGACAGAGGGAACTGGCTTCACTAGCTTCCTGTGAACTGTGAACCTATTTAATCAAAGCCCAGAGCATACAGTTGTGTTGAAAGGATGGGCTTCACCTGTACAAGAGCTGCTGCTTTTTAAGAACTGATTTATTGGGCCTGACCAGGCGGTGGCGCAGTGGATAGCGCATCGGACTGGGATGTAGAGGACCCAGGTTCGAGACCTTGAGGTCGCCAGCTTGAGCGCGGGCTCATCGGGTTTGAGCAAAAGCTCACCAGCTTGGACCCAAGGTCACTGGCTCCAGCAAGGGGTTACTCGGTCCACTGAAGGCCCGTGGTCAAGGCACATATGAGAAAGCAATCAATGAACAACTAAGGTGTTGCAATGCGCAATGAAAAACTAATGATTGGCCTGACTTGTGGTGGTGCAGTGGATAAAGTGTCAACCTGGAAACTCTGAGGTTGCCGGTTCAAAACCCTGGGCTTGCCTGGTCAAGGCACATATGGGAGTTGATGCTTTCTGCTCCTCCCCCCTTTTCTCTCTCTCTCTCTCTCTTTCTCCCCCCTCCCTCTCAAAAATGAATAAATAAAATCTTAAAAAAAAGAAAAGAAAAACTAATAATTGATGCTTCTCATCTCTCTGTCCATCTATCCCTCTGATTCACTCTCAAAAAAAAAAAAAAAGAACAGATTTATTGAGGTATGCTTGATATACACAAAAAATTGCACATATTTAATGAATACAATTTGATGGCTTTGGACGTGGATCGCCAGGGCGATCGGCCGGAGGACCAGCTGTACAGCAGAGAGCCGCAGTGCGGTGCTGACCCTATGGAGCAGGACTGGCTTCAAGCTGTGGTGCTCGAGTCCGCCCCTTGAGTGTGCTGCTCATGGAGGGTTAGGGTTGCGAGTCGGTGTGGTCTGAAGCTGTCCACCATGTGCCCTGGCTCTGGGACCTCCCAGGAGGGGCAGGGGCAACCACTGCCTGTGCCCTGCCTGTGGCCACTTGGCACGAGCTATAGAGCAATGTGCAGATGGCTGCTACTTGTGCTGGGCTTGGAGGTGCCCAGGAGGGGCCAAGCTGGGCACCAAGGCCAGCTGCTGCTAGTGCCAGGCCTGGGGCCACTTTGCCAGAGGTACAGAGTACATCGAGGCCAGAATCTGTTGTTTGAGAGATTTTTAGGAAAATCCGAAGCATGAGGCAAGAGAGGCCAGTTGTATGAAAAAGCCACGGCTTGAGTGGGCCCCCAAGTTGGGTGGGCCAGGGTGATGGAAACTCGGATATGGCAACTGCCTGCTGGCTCTGTGGGGTAGGGGAGTCTCAGAACAGGAACGACGGCCTCTGCTAGCACTTCGGTCTGACAGACAGCTGCCCCCCAATGCCTAACAACCCGGTTTTTTCCCTTATGTCCCTGGTTCCTTTCAAACTGCTGCTCAGAGGGAGAGTCCGATATGTAGGCCCTTTAAAAGGAATTGCTTGGGACTTGTAATGCTGGTGGCTGAGGCCACGCAGGTGCACATTGGATTCAGGCAGATGATAGAGGAGCTGTGGAGCCAGAAAGTGTTGGGCCATTCTGTTTAATAGTCTCACAACAGCAGACAAGCACACAGACAGGGGAAAACCACTATCTCTGGCAAACAAATATAGCAAAATGACCGCTCACAGTGGTGGAGAGGCAATCCACAATCTCTCAAGCCAGCAAGCACCCATAGCCTTATATAAGCCATGCATACGTGCCTCTGCCAGGTGGTCATGCATTAATCACGCAAAGTGTTTGCAGCCGGTACACCAGCGAGCAAGCCTGACACAGCTGCCCCACAGGCAGGTAGATGGAAAGAATGGGTACACTGGGCCCTGGCCGGTTGGCTCAGCGGTAGTGCGTTGGCCTGGCGTGCGGGGGACCCGGGTTTGATTCCCGGCCAGGGCACATAGGAGAAGCGCCCATTTGCTTCTCCACCCCCACACCCTCCTTCCTCTCTGTCTCTCTCTTCCCCTCCCGCAGCCAAGGCTCCATTGGAGCAAAGATGGCCCGGGCGCTGGGGATGGCTCCTTGGCCTCTGCCCCAGGTGCTAGAGTGGCTCTGGTCGCGGCAGAGCGACACCCCAGAGGGGCAGAGTATCACCCCCTGGTGAGCAGAGCGTCGCCCCTGGTGGGTGTGCTGGGTGGATCCCAGTCGGGCGCATGTGGGAGTCTGTCTGACTGTCTCTCCTCATTTCCAGCTTCAGAAAAGAAAAAAAAAAAAGAATGGGTACACTGGACAAAGGGATGAGTCACGTCCTGGAAAGGACAGAGCAGGGTGGCATAAGATTTATTTTATCATGCTACTCAGAACAGTACGGAATTTAAAGCTTATGCATGGTTTATTTAGGAACTTTTCACTTAATATTTTCAGATCACAGTTGACCATGGGTAATTGAAATCATGGAAAGCAAAACAATGGGTAAGAGGGACTACTGTTGTCTCTGAGAAGAAAAGAACTGCATTAAACAGCAAGGCTAAGAGGGTCCAGGAGCTGGTTTGCTTTACCCTCCTCATTTCACAGATGGGCACGCTGAGGCCAGTGAGTCCAAATGGCTCGTCCCCATCACGCAGCCGGTTCGTGAGCCGGGACTAGAGCCGAGGCGTACTTCCTGGTGCCGCCCTTGACGCCGACTTCAAGTTCAAGTTCGCAAAACCACCTGCAGGTGAATAATCTGGTAAAAGGAACCACAGAAGTCATTGAAAGCTATTACACTCACATTTACAATTTACTTCAGGAAAAGGATACAGATGAAAATCACCCTAAAGAGACCCATGGGGCAGAGAGCAGGAGTGTCCCAAATGCAAAGCTTCCATTGGCCTCAGAATACACTGCCCTCCTGGTATTGATAACCACATGTGACAATATGCAGGGAGTATGGCCAACCAAGGAGGCTCACTCACACTTCACAGTCCAGAGTTGTTTGTTTGTTTTATTTATTTATTTATTTATTTATTTATTTATTTATTTTGTATTTTTCTGAAGCTGGAAATGGGGAGATACAGTCAGACAGACTCCCACATGCACCCGACCGGGATCCACCCGGCACGCCCACCAGGGGCAACGCTCTGCCCACCAGGGGGCGATGCTCTGCCCCTCCGGGGCGTCGCTCTGCCCCGACCAGAGCCACTCTAGCGCCTGGGGCAGAGGCCAAGGAGCCATCCCCAGCGCCTGGGCCATCTTTGCTCCAATGGAGCCTTGGCTGCGGGAGGGGAAGAGAGAGACAGAGAGGAAGGAGGGTGGGGGTGGAGAAGCAAATGAGCGCTTCTCCTATGTGCCCTGGCCAGGAATCGAACCCGGGTCCCCCGCATGCCAGGCCAACGCTCTACCGCTGAGCCAACCGGCCAGGGCCTGTCCAGAGTTTTTATTGGGAGTGACTATTGTCCTTGGGATTGAACTCAGTCTCAAGACCCAACCCACGCCCTGCAGGTCAGGCTGATATCACCTGGTCTAAACAGCCTGCCATGGGTCACCTCATTAATGTGAACTATCAGGTGTGAGGTAAGGAGCCTACCATGATTAACAAAGACACTCCTAATGCTTGGGAAATTCTAAGGGTTAAAGGTTCTCCTCCAGGAACCAGGGACAAAGGTCAGACCTCTTTGGGCAAAACCAAATTCTTTTATTTTTTATTTTTATTTTTTTTATATAATAATTTTATTTTTTTGCCCTTTCTTTTTTTTTTTTCTTTTTTAAATTTATTTATTTAGTTAGTTAGTTAGTTATTTCTTTATTCGTTTTTAGAGAGAGAGGAGAGAGAGAAGGGGGAAGGAGCAGGAAGCATCAACTCCTATATGTGCCTTGACCAGGCAAGCCCGGGGTTTTGAAATTTTATTTTTTTAATGGGGTGACATCAATAAATCAGGATACATATATTCAAAGATAACAAGTCCAGGTTATCTTGTCGTTCAATTATGTTGCATACCCATCACCCAAAGTCAGATTGTCCTCTGTCACCTTCTATCTTGTTTTCTTTGTGCCCCAATTCTTTTATTTTTATTTTTTATTTATTCATTTTAGAGAGGAGAGGGAGAGACAGAGAGAGAGAAGGGGGGGGAGGAGCTGGAAGCATCAACTCCCATATGTGCCTTGACCAGGCAAGCCCAGGGTTTTGAACCGGCAACCTCAGCGTTTCCAGGTCGACGCTTTATCCACTGCACCACCACAGGTCAGGCCAAAACCAAATTCTTTACTACACATCTTCCTTTTGCTTGTGCCTAGTAAAGGCAGTGATAATGAAAAACAAAATTAGTGGCCCTGGTCAGTTGGCTCAGTGGTAGAGCATCGGCCTGGCATGCAGGAGTTCCGGGTTCGATTCCCGGCCAGGGCACACAGGAGAAACGCCCATCTGCTTCTCTACCCCTCCCCCTCTCCTTCCTCTCTGTCTCTCTGTTCCCCTCCCGCAGCCAAGGCTCCATTGGAGCAAAGTTGACCCGGGCATTGAGGATGGCTCCATGGCCTCTGCCTCAGGTGCTAGAATGACTCTGGTCACAACAGAGCAATGCCCCAGATGGGCAGAGCATCGCCCCCTGGTGGGCATGCCGGGTGGATCCCGGTCGGGCGCATGCGGGAGTCTATCTGCCTGCCTCCTTGTTTTCAACTTCAGAAAAAAAAAAAAGAGAAAGAAAAATAAAATTAGCTATACTGAGATTACACTAGTTACCAGACACTACACACATTGTCGACTCCTCACAATCACCCTACAAAGTTCGTGTTGTATACAAAAAAGAAAACTGAAACTCAGAAAGTTGCCCAAAGTTTTAGAGCTGGGAAGTAACAGATTTGACCCTGTTGACACGGCATTACTTCTTGAGCCGTTAGATCCTTGTTGCCTTCATTCAGTCATTCATTTTACAGGCATATGCAAGCCTACTGTGTACAGTAATCATTCTAGGTGCTGAGCAGAACTCAAAGAGCAAAGAGCAAAACACAAAAATCCTACTTGGCCCTGGCCGGTTGGCTCAGCGGTAGAGCATCGGCCTAGCGTGCGGAGGACCCTGGTTCGATTCCCGGCCAGGGCACACAGGAGAAGCGCCCATTTGCTTCTCCACCCCTCCCCCTCTCCTTCCTCTCTGTCTCTCTCTTCCCCTCCCGCAGCCAAGGCTCCATTGGAGCAAGGATGGCCCGGGCGCTGGGGATGGCTCTGTGGCCTCTGCCCCAGGCGCTAGAGTGGCTCTGGTCGCAACATGGCTACGCCCAGGATGGGCAGAGCATCGCCCCCTGGTGGGCAGAGCGTCGCCCCTGGTGGGCGTGCTGGGTGGATCCCGGTCGGGCGCATGCGGGAGTCTGTCTGACTGTCTCTCCCTGTTTCCAGCTTCAGAAAAAAAAAAAAAAAAAAAATCCTACTTGTACAAAGTTGATACTTTTCAAATGAGAGAAAAAATAAGCAAATATATGTGGGGCAGAGATCTAAGTGGATCTCCAAGAACATTTCAGGCAGAAACGGGAGCTAATGTGGAACCCTGAGGTGGGAATGTGCCCGGCAGGGCTGTTCAGAGAAGAAGTCCGTGATTAGGAAGGGAGGTCAATGGGTAAAAGAGCAGGAGGTTAATTCGGATCACAGAGTTAACAGGGATCAGTGGGGAGGACAGGGTATGCATGTGGGGCTAAATCCGACAAAGAATCCATACCCAAAATATGGAAGAAATATTTGCAACCCAATCAGAAAAATGCAGGCAACCCCGTAGAAAAGTGGGCAAAGGAGTTGAATGACACTCTACAGAAAGGAAATGGCATGGCCAACAAGCCTATGAAAATGTGTTCTACTTCATTAGGCACCAGGGAAATGCAAATTAGAACCACAATGCTACACCAGTACGCACCCAGGGAAAGGTCCAAGTTAGAAAGCAGGCAATACTAGACCTGACCTGCGGTGGCGCAATGGATAAAGCACTGACCTGGAAATGCTGAGGTCGCCGGTTCAAAACCCTGGCCTTGCCCGGTCAAGGCACATATGGGAGATGAAGCTTCCTGCTCCTCCTCCCTTCTTTCTCTCTCTCTCCTCTCTCTCTATCTCTCTCTCTCCCCTCTAAAATTAATAAATAAAAAAAATAATTTAAAAAAAAACAGGCAATACTAGTTATCAGAGAGGAAACAATTCTCATACACTGCTGGTAGGTATGTAAGCTGGCACAATGTGTACTAAAACCAAAAAAACATGCATAGCTTTTTGTTAAACTTTTTTTTTTAGATTTTTTATTTATTTTTTAGAGAGAGGAAACAGAGAGAGAGAGAGAGACAGAGACAGAGATACAGAGAGAGAGAGAAGGGGGGAGGAGCAGGAAGTATCAACTCCCATATGTGCCTTGACCAGGTGAGCCTGGGGTTTTGTTTATGTCAATTTTTTTTTTATTTATTCATTTTTAGAGAGGAGAGAGAGACAGAGAGGGAGAGAGAGGAGAAAGAGACAGGGAGAGAGAAAGGGGGAGAAGCTGGAAGCATCAACTCCCATATGTGCCTTGACCAGGCAAGTCCAGGGTTTCGAACTGGCGACCTCAGCATTTCCAGGTCGACGCTTTATCCACTGCGCCACCACAGGTCAGGCCAAGCCTGGGGTTTTGAACCAGCGACCTCAGCATTCCAGGTCAACGTTTTTACCCACTGTACCACCAAAGGTCAGGCCATGCATAGCTTTAATCAATCAATTCCATTTCTAGTTGTATATCCAACAGAAAACATGCAAACGTTCACTGAAAGACTGGAACAGGAATATTTAAAGCAGCTCTATTCTTAACATCCAAAAACAGAGAATGCCCAGTCACAGCCAAAGGGATAAACAGAGGGTATTATACAGCATTTAGAAAACCAAAGTAAACAATACAGAGAATCTCACAGAAACAGTGAGCAAAGGAAGCAGACCCAAAGGGCTTAATACTGTGTGATTCCATTTACATAAAATTCAAAAACAAGCAAAACTAACCTACGCTGCTAGAAGACAGGACAGTGGTTACCATGGTGAAGAAGTGTCTATTTCTCCCTTCAGTTCTGTCACTTTTTACTTCATGTATTTGGGACTATGCTATTAGACGTGGATATGTTTACAAGTGTTACATCTTCTTGATGAGTTAAAACTTTTATCAATATATAATAACCCCCCCCTTTTTTTTTCTGAAGCTGGAAACAGGGAGAGACAGTCAGACAGACTCCCGCATGCGCCCGACCAGGATCCACCCGGCACGCCCACCAGGGGGTGACGCTCTGCCCACCAGGGGGCGATGCTCTGCCCCTCCGGGGCGTTGCTCTGCCGCGACCAGAGCCACTCTAGCGCCTAGGGCAGAGGCCAAGGAGCCATCCCCAGCGCCCGGGCCATCTTTGCTCCAATGGAGCCTTGGCTGCGGGAGGGGAAGAGAGAGACAGAGAGGAAGGAGGGGGGGGTGGAGAAGCAAATGGGCGCTTCTCCTATGTGCCCTGGCCGGGAATCGAACCCAGGTCCCCCGCACGCCAGGCCGACGCTCTACCCCTGAGCCAACCAGCAAGGGCCTATAATAGGCCTTTTTTATTTATTGCAATGTTTTGACTTAAAATCAACTTTGATAATAATATAACCACTCTAGATTTTTTTTATTACTATCTGCATAGGATATCCTTTCCATCAAATATCCTTTCTATCCAAAATTTCTACCAGCTACCTGCTCAGGTAGCTCAGTGGGTTAGAGCATTGTCCCAATACACAAAGGTTGTGGGTTCAATCCCCGATCGGGGTGCATACAAGACTTACCAATAAATCATAAATGAGTGGAACAACAAATCGATGTTTCTCTCTCTCTCTCTCTCCCCTCCTCTTTCTTTAAATCAATACATTAAAAAAAATTTTTAAAAACCAAAATGAGCCAAGCCAGGCGGTGGCGCAGTGGATAGAGCATCCGACTGGGATGCGGAGGACCCAGGTTTGAGACCCCAAGGTCACCAGCTTGAGCGCGGGCTCATCTGGTTTGAGCAAAGCTTGGATCCAAGGTCACTGGCTCAAGCAAGGGGTTACTCAGTCTGCTGAAGGCCCGTGGTCAAGGCACATCTGAGAAAGCAATCAATGAACAACTAAGGTGTTGCAATGAAAAACTGATGATTGATGCTTCTTATCTCTCTCCGTTCCTGTCTGTCTGTCCCTATCTATCCCTCTCTCTGTCTCTGTAAAAAACAAAAACAAAAACAAAAACAAAAATGAGTCTTTTGCAGACAACATATGGTTAGATTATACATACTATACAAAATATATACAAAATCTGCATGAGGAAAACTATAAAACTCATGAAAGACATCAAGAAGATCTAAAAGAAAAAAAAGAAATCAAGAAGATCTAAATAAACGGAAATATCCTATATTCATGAATAGAAAGACTCATAATACTAAGATATATCAGTTCTTACCAACTTAATCTATAGATTCAACATGATCCCAATTAAGATATTACCTATTGGGTTACTTTGCAAATATCAACAAACTGATTCTAAAATTTCTATCAAAATACAAAAGACCCAGAATAACCAAAACAATATTGAGGAAGAACAAAGTCAGAGGACTGACACTACCAACTTCAAGACTTACTCTAAAGTTATAATAATGAAGACAGTGTGTATTGTGAAAGAATAGAAAAGGTAACAGAATAGAGAGTCTAGAAATAGACCCACAAAAATAAGGTGAACTGATATTTGACAAAGAAGCAAAGGCAATTCAATTCAATATCATAGGGGATTACAAATTAAAGCATCCTAACATATATATATATGTTAGGATGGCTAAAAATCAAAACACGGACAATATATGATGAGCCACAGAAACTCATTTATTGCTGGTGGGAATGTGAAATAGTACAGTCACTTTGGAAGATAGTTTGGTAGTTTTTTACATAGCTAAACATATTTTTACCATACAATCAAGCGATTATGTTCCTTGGCATTTACCCAAATGAGTTGAAAACTTATGTCTACACAAAAAATGTGCACACAAAGTGTTTATAGAAGTCTTGTTCATAGTTCTCCAAATTTATAGGCAACCAATACGTCTTCAATAGGTGAATGGATAAAAAGAACTGTAATATATCCATACAATGAAATATTATTCAGTGATAAAAAGAAACAAGATATCAATCCCCACTCAAATTCTCCCCCAAAGACTCCGAAGAAACTTAAATGCATATTGTTAAGTGAAAGAAAACATTCTGTAAAGGCTACATTCTGTTCTTCTAAGGGTGACTTTCTGGAAAAGGCAAAACTTTAGAGACAGTAAGATGATCAGTATTCGGCAGAGGTTGGGGGGGGTGAGGACAGATGAACAAGTGGGACAAGGGATTTTTAGGGCAGTGAAACTATTCTGTCTGGTACTGTAATGATGGACACATGATATTATGTGTTTGCCAAAACCTTTATATATAGAATGTGCAACACAATGAGTGAACCCTAATTGTAAAATATAGACTTGAGTTAATATAATGAATCAATACT
Organism: Saccopteryx bilineata; assembly: GCF_036850765.1. NCBI lineage: Eukaryota > Metazoa > Chordata > Mammalia > Chiroptera > Emballonuridae > Saccopteryx > Saccopteryx bilineata. The sequence continues at coordinate 79,842,611 of NC_089496.1, forward strand.
GATTTATCGATTATAGCAAATTTGTCACCCTAATTTAAGAAGTTAATAAAAAAAATTGTCTTGGGGTGGAACAGGGTAAAGAATAAGGTATTTTGGAATCTACTTTGTGCCTAATTTTTAAAATAAACCTAAAACTGTTCTCCAGGTAAAAATCCATTGATTTTTCAAAAGTAGTTTTGTTTTGTTTTTTTTTTTTTGTTTTTTTTTTTTTTTTTTTTTTTTCATTTTTCTGAAGCTGGAAACAGGGAGAGACAGTCAGACAGACTCCCGCATGCGCCCGAACGGGATCCACCCGGCACGCCCACCAGGGGCGGTGCTCTGCCCCCCAGGGGGCGATGCTCTGCCCATCCTGGGCGTCGCCATATTGCGACCAGAGCCACTCTAGCGCCTGAGGCAGAGGCCACAGAGCCATGCCCAGCGCCCGGGCCATCTTTGCTCCAATGGAGCCTTGGCTGCGGGAGGGGAAGAGAGAGACAGAGAGGAAAGCGCGGCGGAGGGGTGGAGAAGCAAATGGGCGCTTCTCCTATGTGCCCTGGCCGGGAATCGAACCCGGGTCCTCCACACGCTAGGCCGACGCTCTACCGCTGAGCCAACCGGCCAGGGCCAAAAGTAGTTTTGTTTTAAAAATAAAATAACGTACCATTAGAAAGACTTTTGCTGGGAAACCGACATGGTCAGATAAAGGTTTTGGATAAAGCTGTCTGAAGGCAGTGTGGAATGGGGTGGGGGCAGAGTGAAGAGGAAGAGGAAAATGTACAAAGCCCAGCACTCAAGAGTAACATGTGCTGTCTATAGAAGATGCGCCTGACTGGTCGTGGCACAGTGGATGAAGTGTCACTCTGGGACGTCGAGGTCCCAGGTTCAAGCCCAGAGGTCAACTACTTGAGCGCAGGCTCACCAGCTTGAGCGCAGGGTCACTGGCTTAAGCATGGGATCATAGACATGACCCCGTGGTCGCTGGCTTGAGCAAAGGGTCCCTGGCTCAGCTGGAGCCCCCTTCGTCAAGGCACACATGAGAAGCAATCAATGAACAACTAAAGTACCACAACTATGAGATGATGCTTCTCATCTCTCTCCCTTCCTCTCTGTTTCTCTCTGTCTCTCTCTCTTGGAAAAAAAGAAAAAGATGGAGACAGTCTCAATGAGAGTAGTAAAGAAGGAAAAGAGGAGATGGATTTGAAAAATATTTAGGAGGTCAAATAGGCAAGATGTGGTGGTTGGTTGTATATGAACAGCAAGAGGGAACGGAAAGAATGATGTCCATTTTTCTAACTCGGGTGCCCACGTGGGTAATATTCTGCCTCCTTAGACAGGAAGTTCCCTGCTGACTCTCAGCGCGCTGTCCACTCTTCCCCATCACAGACTGAAACACGCGATGGCGGTGTGCTTGCTTGTCCAGCGGCGGTCGCCCCTCCAGACTGAACCCGCACTGGGGAGAACCGCGCCGGGGTTTGCCTTCCTTGTATCATCGCGTCGGCGCACCGAGGGGCGCGGAGTCCGCAGCGATAAACACGTGTCAGAGCGAGAGACAAACACCAAGTACTGCACGGTGTCACACACATGCGGAAACTAAGAAAAGGTTGAACTCCCTTCCTAGAAAGAAAGAGAATAGAGAAGTGGTTGCTGAGGGTCGGGGGTGGGGGAAGAGGGAGAAAGAAAGATAGGGAGAAGTTGGGGAAAGTGTACAAGCCTTAGGTTACAAGAGAAACAAGTTCTGAGGATCTAATGCCTAACGTGGTGACACTATTGATTGAAAAGTGCTAAGAAAAGAAAACTTAAATTTTCTTACCAGACAAATAAATAAATAAGATGATAGATGTATTAACCTTATGGAGGAATCTTTTCATAATGTATCTTTATACCAAATCAAACTGGAAACTTTAAATATCTTACTATTTTACTTGTCAACTATACTTTAATAAAGCTGAATAAATAAAATACACAGTTGCCAAAAAGTACAGAATGAGAAAGGGAGGCCCTGGCCGTTTGGCTCAGTGGTAGAGCATTCGCCGGTGTGTGGATGTCCCGGGTTCGATTCCCGGTCAGGGCACACAGGAGCACCTGTCTGCTTCTCCACCCCTCTCCCCCTTGCCTCTCTTCTTCTCTCGCGCTCTCTCTCCTCTCCTCCTGCACCCATGGCTCAACTGGAGTGAGTTGGCCCCAGACGCTGAGGATGGCTCCATGGCTCTGCCTCAGGCATTAAGAAAAGTTTGTTGCTGAGCAATGGCACAACAGCCCCAGATGGGCAAAACATCACCCCCTAGTGGGTTTGCAGGGTGGATACCTGTTGGGGCGCATGCAAGAGTCTGCCTCTCTGCTTCCCCTCCTCTCACTGAGCAAAAAATAAAATAAAATAAAAAAACCCAGAATGAGGAAGGGAATGAACAGAAAGAGAAGAGGCTTGAATGAGTTCTTTTCGGACATGGTAAGTTTGAAATGACTGAAAATATCCAGGGGTAGGTGACCAGGAGGCAGCCGGGAATGAGTCTGAAACGGAGGCAAGTTTAGGTTTGGAGGCAAAGACGGGGAGTTCCCAGCCTGGGATAAAAGCCAGGACGTGAGAAGAGCACAGGAGCAGCCCTAATGGAGTTCAGCACTGACCGGGACTTACTTCCTCCTACCTCTGCCTTCTAAGTCCACGTCCCCTGGGCTGCTCACAGAGCTGGTGTAGAGCTCACTCCAGGAGACACATTGCTAAGCCGTGCTCAGGGGAGGCCCTCCTAGGCCTTTACGACCTTTCCAAGGAGATCATCTGCCAACCGTATCTTCCCCCAATTCTGCCGACTCAGTTCTCCTGAGTTCTTGAACAGCCTCTGAATTCTGTGAAATCCTCTTCCCTGAAATCCTCCCTCCCTGGACAACAGAATCCTGAATATCCTGGCTGTTGAATGACAATTGTCACCCTGCTTAATCAAAATGTAGAGATCTTGTTCTTTCCCAGTCCTTTTTCTGATTAGATACCTTTGTGTGTCATTTCCCCTTCACATCAAATAGGCCTGTGCTGACGCCCTGTTGTCTATTGCTGTTTGGTTACTTGTTTCTATTCTGTTGTGTGTGTGTCTTGCCCCTGGCAGGGTCTGTGTGCTTTGACCCGGAGTACGCACTGGAGAAATCGCAGGCTGTGTCAGGCAGGGTGACGATGGGATGTTCTGTTGGAAATAGTCACCTCTCACCAGGTGCTATGTCAGACTGTGCATTTTGGCTTGGAAAATGTGGTTAGGGCAGGAATGCTTAGTAGGTTGCCCGCTGTTTACAATTAGGCTTTTAAGAAATAACAACCAAAAAAAGGAAGTCGAGCTTCTAAATTCATAGTTTTATCAAAAGCTCACAGGACTTCTTGAACTAGAAAGGTTAAAAAATAGTAACTAGAAAAGATAAGGTCTAAGGTCAATATAATAAATATATTTATGTCTGTGTGCCAATATAACAACTTTTCAGTGATGGATCCATTAGGAATAAATGAATCTGCCAATCACAGGAAGCCTCCCACCCCCCACAAGTTAAAATACAGGCAGTCTTTGACTAGAACAGTAGCTACCCAGGGGGACACAGTGAGATTCACACTCCTCTTTTTTTTTTTTTCTTTTTCTTTTTTTCTGAAGTGAGAAGCAGGGAGGCAGAGAGACAGACTCCCGCATGGGTCTGACCAGGATCCACCCGGCATGCCCACTAAGGGACGATGCTCTGCCCATCTGGGGCATTGCTCTGTTGCAACCAGAGCCATTCTAGTGCCTGAGAAAGAGGCCATGGAGCAGGGGTCTCAAACTCGCAGCCCACGGGCCGCATGCGGGCCGCCGAACAATTTTGTGCGGCCCGCAGACTAATCCACGAAGTTCAAAATATTTTGGATAAAATTAAGTAAGCCTAGGGGCCTACTTGTATTTTTCATTTCTCTAGCATCTTGCTCTGCAGCCCACATGCTGAGTTGAGTTTGAGACTCCTGCCATGGAGCCATCCTCAGCGCCCGGGCCAACTTCGCTCCAATGGAGCCTTGGCTGCGGGAGGGGAAGAGAGAGACAGAGAGGAAAGAGAGGGGGAGGGATGGAGAAGCAGATGGGCACCTCTCCTGTGTGCCCTGGCCAGGAATCGAACCCGGGACTTCCACACGCCAGGCCAACGTCCTACCGCTGAGCCAACCAGCCAGGGCAGAGATTCAGACTCCTCTTGCCTGTCCTGTCTGCCCTTCTTAGATATACTGGCTTTGTCCTCACACTTGTCCTCTGATGGACTATAATGGTTGTTCCACCTCCGAGGGATTTTTTGTCCCTGAAAAGATGGAGGAGGGCTGAGAGAAAGGAAAGAATTTTTTTGTCACTTTATTCTGGAAAGGAAGCCGTCCCCAGTGGTTGTTACCTACATCTCACTGACTGTCTCCAGCTACAAGGGGTCAGAGACCAAGCTTGTAGCTTTTACAGCTTTTGTCAGAGAGCTTGGCAAGGCAGGAGAGCAGTGAAAGTTGGGAGCTGCCAATCAAGTACTTCAGACTTTAAAATAAATCTGAGTAACATTGTTACATCTGCATATTCCCTATAATCCTGTGAGCATATCTTAAACTAATTTAATCATGTTGATATTGATATCTATTTGCACGATTCTTGAAGTGATCTTATGTCAAAATCTTCCACTCTGCATGAACAATAATACCACCCTTTTTTATATGGTTTGCTTTATCAAGGTGAATTAGGAAAAGGATTGAAAATATTTCTAGATGCTAGTTCAGGTAACTGGGTGAATAAGGCATATTTTTATCCACATGTTATTTTCTAAGTTAGTCCCTGGAATTTTCCCCAGTGGTAGTAAGAATATCTTTGGTTGGCAAGCAACAGTACCAAAGATAATTAATTCTACCTATCTTCCCACATGTTTGCCCTGCTTGGTACATTACATAAACTGGAGTTGCCGCAGCTGTGAAGTCAGACAAGGTTTTGAATGGAGCCTTTGCAGGGAGAAGTGCTTTGTCTCCATCTTGTGGCCAATCTTATCTTTGCAACCTCAGCCGGTGGTTCTCAAACCTGGCTGCACTTGACAATCACAAGTGGTGCTTGTAAACAACCCCAATTCCCAGGCCTCTCCCCAGACTAATTCAATCACATCTGGGCTAGGACCGGAGATGATTATATTTTTTAAGATCTGTAGGTATTTTTGTATTTTTTTTTTTAACAGAGACAGAGAATCAGAGAGAGGGATAGATAGGGACAGACAGATAGGAATGGAGAGAGATGAGAAGCATCAATCATTAGTTTTTTGTTGCAACACCTTAGTTGTTCATTGATTGCTTTCTCATATGTGCCTTGACTGTGGGGCTACAGCAGACCGAGTAACCCCTTGCTCGAACTAGCGACCTTGGGTCCAAGCTGGTGAGCTTTGCTCAAACCAGATGAATCTGCACTCAAGCTGGCGACCTCGAGGTCTCGAACCTGGGTCCTCTGCATCCCAGTCTGACGCTCTATCCGCTGCGCCACCGCCTGGTCAGGCAAGATCTGTAGGTAATTTAATGTGCAATTAGGGTTAAGAACCACTGAGTTAGAAGCTCTAAATTGGTGAGAAATACCAAATAATTATTCCTCCTATAAGGTTGTCATAAGGAAAGAGCTACCTATACAGGTAAATTCTATAACCTTACAGAGGCCCTTTTACAACTTCAAGAGGGGAAATTACCAAGGAGTTGCTAAGACTACAAGGAATTTAAATCTAAATCTAAATTACTTCCTGGGTGACTCACGATGATGAGCTAGAACATGCGGGAAAAACACACAATCAGACTGGTCCCTGGGCTAACCTGTCAGGTACTTTCAATGTGATGTGGGCACCTTATGTGTTTATAGACAACTTTATCACACATGCTCTCATTTAATTCTCCCAAGAACCTATTATGGTGGGTATTCCTTCTTCCCATGAGTGTCAGCACTCATCTAAGAACAGAGCCCTAGGCCCTGGCTGGTGGCTCAGTGGATAGAGCATTGGCCCAGCATATGAATGTCATTTCTGGGTTCAATTCAGGGCACACAAGACAAGTGACCACTGTTTTTCACCCTTCCCCCACTCTCTCCCTCTTCCCCTCCCACAGCCAATGGCTCAATTGGTTTGAGCCCTGGGCACTGAGGATAGCTCCATTGGAGCACATCAGTCTCAGGTGCTAAAAATAGCTAGGTACTCCAGCATCGGCCACAGATGGGGTTGCCAGGTTTGATCCTGGTGGGGGTACGTGCAGGAATCTGCCTCACTATCTCCCCTCCTCTCACCTAAAAAGTAAAGAAAAGAAAAGAAGGAACAGAGCCCTGAATCTCATAGGTGCCCACTCAGACCCTGCTTTTCCCTTCATCTTTTTCTCATTAAATCTTACATTGCTGGACTCAGCTTCCTTCTCAGCTTGATATCTTTTAAAAAAGCTTTTCAAACTGATCCCCACTGGCAATGGCTCCATCTTCATCACAATACCTGCATTATTGATATCAAATGTGGTGATTAAAAAGGAGAGCAAGTTCTGCTAGTGGCAATGGTTGGCTAGAGGGCCCTGAATGCTCTCACTGAAAATAAGTAGAAAAGTTGTACAAAATATATACCATAAAGGAGTGAAGCCCCGGCAGGTGGCTCGGTCGGTCCGAGTCCGCCCGAAGCACAGAGGCCGCTGGTTGATCCCTGGCCGGGCACAGACAGGTCAGGAACAGATCGATGTTCTTGTCTCTCTCTCTCTCTCCCTTCACTAAAGTAAACATTAAAAAAATAATAAAAGAATGAAAAGGTAAGCCAGAGAGAGAGAAATTATATTTGCAAGGCCTAGAGCTGACAAAAGTGCTTCATCAAGAATCTATACAACTTCTACAACTCACTAAGAAAAAGACTGACAATTAAAAATAATATTTTTTAATTTATTCAGTGAGAGAGGAAGGGAGAGAGAGAGAGAGAGAGAAAGAGAGAGACACACACACAAACATTAAGCTATTCCTGTATGTGCCCTGACCGGGGCTCAAACTGGCAACCTTTACACTTTGGGATAATGCTCTAACCAACCAAGCCATCCAGCCAGGGCCTAACAATACAACTTTTAAAATGAGCGAGAAAACAAAAAGAAACATTGAAATAGTCCATAAACACATGAAAGGTTGCCAATCTCATTAGTATACAAAGAAATGCAAATTAAAACCACATCCATCAGAATAGCTAAAATTGTTAAGTCTAATAATACAAAGTGATGGTGAGCAACGAACTGCAACTCGACTGGTGCAACCAGTTTGGAAACTAGTTTGGTGATATTTCCTAAACTTGAATAGACATATAGATCTTATGACAGCAATTTCACTCCTAGGTACACACATAGAAAGGCATGTAAGTGTGGTTAAGAATGGCTATAGCAGGCCCGGGCTGGATGCTCAGTTGGTTAGAGCAGGGGTCTCAAACTCGCGGCCCGCCGAACAATTTTGTGCGGCCCGCAGACTAATCCACAAAGTTCAAAATATTTTGTATAAAATTAAGTAAGCCTAGGGGCCTACTTGTATTTTTCATTTCTCTAGCATCCTAGCTAGATATTAGCTTAGTTAACAGCAGTTGTGATGCGAACAACAGTTTCTGGTCGTTTTGTGACACTGAGTAAACTGCATGTACGATTGTGCTTGTTGTACTGATTTTTTTTTTGTTTTCAACTGCAGTGAGAAAAGTGTTGTGTAACAGTTGCCTTTTGTAGACCTAGTGCGCCGCGGCTGTGATCTTGCTCTGCGGCCCACATGCTGAGTTGAGTTTGAGACCCCTGGGTTAGAGTGTCATCCTGATATGCAAACGTTGCTGATTCAATCCTGGTCAGGGCACATAGAGTCAGATTGATGTTTCAGTATCTCTCTCTCCCAAAAATCAATCAATAAAAACTTTTAAAAATCTTAAATAAAAAATGTTTATGGCGGTATTATTTACAAATAACCCCAAACTGGAAACCTAAATGATTTTCAATAGTAGAATGGATAAATTGTTATCTACTCATATAATGGACTAATGTAACAGTGAAAGCAGAAAAAATTATAGCTACACATACAGTAAATGGATAATTCTGACAAATATATTTTGTAAATAAACTCAGACACAAATAATGCATATTTTTAAAATTTCATTATCTAAAATTTAAAGCAAGCAAAAATAATCCATGTTTGTTAGAAGACAAGATAGTCTAGCCTGACCGGTGGTGGTGCAGTGGGTGGGACATCGACCTGCAATGCTGAGGTCACTGGTTCGAAACCCTGTCCTTGTCTGGTCAAGGCCCACACAACAAGCAATCAATGAACACTAAAGTGCAGCAACTATGAGTTGATACTTCTCGCTCCCCTCCACCCTTCTCTCTCCTCTCTGTAAAATTAATAAATAAAATATCTTTAAAAAAAACACTCTTTTGTGGCGCAGCGGATATAGCATCAACCTGGAATGCTGAGGTCGCCAGTTCAAAACCCAGGGCTTGCCCGGTCAAGGCACATGCGAGAAGCAGCTACTATGAATTGATGCTGCCCACTCCTCCCCTCTGCCTTTCTCTCTCTCTCTCCTCTCCCTGAAATCAATAAATAAAATCTTAAAAAAAAAAAAAAGACAAGATAATGCTTACCTTTGGGTAGAAAGAGGGGCTGGTGACTGAAAGGAGAATGAGATAAAGATCTATTTCTTGCCCTGAAATGCCATTACATAGATGCATTTACTTTGTGATAATTAATTGAGCTGTAAACTGTTTTGTGCACTCGAATTTTAAAAAGTTTTATTTTATTTAATTTTTAAAAAATTTTATTTATTCATTTTATAGAGGAGAGAGAAAGGGAGAAAGAGAGACAGAGAAGGAGAGAGAGAGGAGAGAGAGAAGGTGGGGAGGAGCTAGAAGCGTCAACTCCCATATGTGCCTTGACCAGGCAAGCCCAGGGTTTCGAACCGGCGACCTCAGCATTTCCAGGTTGACGCTTTATCCACTGCGCCACCACAGGTCAGGCTAAAAATAGTTTTAAAAAAAGGAGGATATTCAAAAATAGTTTTGTAAAAATCTAGCCTTCCTCTTAACTTGAAGTGGGAGAGATTTAATTGATGGGATGTAACTGGCAGTGTTCCTCAAACTTATGTACATGTCACTCATCTGGGGACCCCGTTAAAACACATGTTTGACCCAGTATTTTGGAGTGGAACCCAAGATTCTTGCATTTCTAGAAAGCTCCTGATACTTCCCAAACCATGCTCCACAAATAGTAATGTTTTTGAGTTGTTAATTGATGTTAAGATTTAAAAAATCAAATCAAAATTTACTTTCAAAATAGAATACTGCCTGACCTGTGGTGGTGCAGGGGACAGAGCTTAGACCTGGAATGCTGTCTCTAGTTCAAACTGGACTTGTCCTGGGCTTGTCCGCTCAAGGCACATATGAGAAGCAATCAATGAGCAACTTCCGAGACCCCAAGGTCGCCAGCTTGAGCGCGGGCTCGTTTGGTTTGAGCAAACTCTCACCAGCTTGAGCCCAAGGTCGCTGGCTCCAGCAAGGGGTTACTCAGTCTGCTGGAGGCCCATGGTCAAGGCACATATGAGAGAGCAATCAGTGAACAACTAAGGTGTTGCAACGCGCAATGAAAAACTGATTGATGCTTCTCATCTCTCTCTGTTCCTGTCTGTCTCTGTCTATCCCTCTCTCTGACTCACTCTCTGTCTCTGTAAAAAATAAATAAATTTTAAAAAACCAAAAAACCCCCCAAAAAACCCAACAACAAAAAAAGTCTTCATAAAATTATTCCTTTGGCTAATAATCTTTCACCTTGGACATTTAGAATTAATGCAATTTACACTTGCCTTACAAACCATTTTGAACACTACTGACCGAATTTCTAACTGTTCCTCAAATTTGCTATCAACCTCTTCATCGAGTGGAACTATCAACACTTGTATTCAAAAATGGGCTTCAACAAAATATTTCATTGTTAACTCTCTATTTCTGACTTAGCATACCTCACAGTTGTCAAAGGTTACCTACAAAATATAATCTTTTGCTTTAATAAAGAATATATCTATATGCTAGAAGCTAGCTGCTTTCCCTTGATACTGTATTTCTAACTTTAGCTATTCTAGTCTTCATTAAATGGTATCTCATTTTGGTTATAACATTTCCGTTTCTTTCAGGTTTCCCAATGTCCTTTGATTTTTATCTCCTGACTACAGCCTCTCCTACCGGCTTTCATTTGCATTTCCTTGATGACTAAGGATGGTATCTTTTCGCAGACAGACTGACCTTGCTTGTATTTCCTTTAGTGAAACATCTATTCAACTCTTTCACTGGATATTTATCTTATGATTTTGTTTCCTATATATTCTATCTGTCCTTTATCTGATTTACTATGTATTGCAAACATTTCTTCCCAGTCAGCAGCTTGCCTTTTTTTTTTTTTTTTTTTCATTTTTCTGAAGCTGGAAACAGGGAGAGACAGTCAGACAGACTCCCGCATGCGCCCGACCGGGATCCACCCGGCACGCCCACCAGGGGCGAAGCTCTGCCCACCAGGGGGCGATGCTCTGCCCATCCTGGGCGTCGCCATGTTGCGACCAGAGCCACTCTAGCGCCTGAGGCAGAGGCCACAGAGCCATCCCCAGCGCCCGGGCCATCTTTGCTCCAATGGAGCCTTGGCTGCGGGAGGGGACAAGAGAGACAGAGAGGAAAAGCGCGGCGGAGGGGTGGAGAAGCAAATGGGCGCTCCTCCTGTGTGCCCTGGCCGGGAATTGAACCCGGGTCCTCCGCACGCTAGGCCGACGCTCTACCGCTGAGCCAACCGGCCAGGGCAGCAGCTTGCCTTTTTTTAATGGTATCCTTTGAAGAGAAGATTTTTGTTAAACTTGAAAAAATTTAGTTTGTCCATTTTTTCTTTGATGGTTAGTGACTTTTACATCCTAAAAAAATTTTGCCTACCAAACTTTGAAAAGATTTTTCTCTTGTTTTCTTATAGAATTTTTATAATTTGCTTTTGTGTTTAAATCTGTAGTCTTTTCTGAGATAATCTGTATATACTATAAGGTAAGGGTTCAATTTTTCTTTTTCCATAAGGCCAGATAACTCAGTTGGTTAGAGTATTGTCTTAAAGCAGTGGTCCCCAACCCCCAAGCCGTGGACCGGTACAGGTCCGCAAAGAAAGAATAAATAACTTACATTATTTCCGTTTTATTTATATTTAAGTCTGAATGATGTTTTATTTTTTAAAAAATGACCAGATTCCCTCTGTTACATCCGTCTAAGACTCACTCTTGACACTTGTCTCGGTCACGTGATACATTTATCCGTCCCACACTAAAGGCTGGTCCGTGAAAATATTTTCTGACATTAAACCGGTCCGTGGCCCAAAAAAGGTTGGGACCACTGTCTTAAAGTACAGATGTTGCTGGTTCAATCTCCAGTCAGGACACATATAGAAACAGATCGATGGCCCTTCCTCTCTCTCTAAAATCAATAAATAAAAATTTTAAAAATCAACTGAAATAAATTTGGGGATCTATTTCTGGACTATTCTCTTCCATTAACCTATATGTCTATCCTTAAGTCAATACCTCACTATCCTGATTACTATAGTTTTATATAAGCCTTTTATCAAGGATAACTTTGTGTCACTTGACCCTACAGAACACCTAGTACACTAGACCACTCTACCAAGCTGTAGCAGCTCTACCTCATAAACATAAAGACACAGGGGGACTGTCAAAACGTGGAGACCAAGAAAGAACAAATGAGGGAACAGAACGAAACTCCAGAAAGAGCTAAACAAAATGGAGACAAGCAATCTACTAGATGCAGAGTTAGAACACTGGTTATAAGGATGCTCTCCTATAGATCAATAGAAGAGAACAGTCCAGAAATAGATCGGTGCAAGATTGATCAGGATGATCATATAGCAAGTTACATAATGTCTAATCACTGGGGTGTTCACCTTGAACCTAATATAATAATTTATGTCAACTGTAATTGAAAAAAATAAAAAATGATTTAAAAAAAATCAGGTTTTTAAAAAGAGTATCCATGTGGAAAATTCTCATTACACGTAGACTACTGAAGGAAAATATTGCAACACTGAATGTATGACCCTACTCTATATGCATAGGAAGAAAGACTGCAGAGAAACAACACAAATGGTTGTCTGAGTGGTCGGGTCACTGGTTAACTAGACTCTTCATCCGTCTTTTCCAAATTTCTCGAGGGGATCCAGATACTTCCACCACTGCAGGGACAACAGGGAGAGCCAGCACTGATATACTGATATAGGGTTTAGCAGACCAGGAGGGCCTGGATTAACCCCAATAGGGAGAGATCCAGCAGGCAGTGGTGAAAACTGGCCACAGGGTAGCCCAAGAGCAGAAGCAACAGTGAACTGGAGGAGAGGCGCATAGACTCTGAGACCCGGTCCCACTCCCTCCAAACCAGGCAAAGGTGTGAGATTAAGATCCTGTATATTGATAGATACGTGAATTCCAAACTGCCCTCTTGATGTTCCGCTTATCTGTCAGACCTCACCCTTACTGGACTATCGCCCCTGAGGCGGAGGAATTCCAAGCTGGCAAGCCCCCCCAAGGAGGAGCATTCCTCCGGACATACCAGGACTTTTGATTCAACACCCACTTGCTCGAGACTCTCCTTTTACCTTATAAATTCATCCCCCTAGCTTGTACTGGTGCTCTTCTCCCCGGAGAAGTGCCCGGCAGGGTTCCTTTCTTCCTTTCAATAAAGCCTGTTACTCTGGTCTTTTAGGACTCCCATGGATTCCAACATATATGGCCCGGGCTGGTTGGCTCAGTGGAAAGAGCCTCAGCCTGGCATGCAAACATCCCAGATTCAATCCCTGGTCAGGGCACACGTGAGAAGTGACCATCTACTTCTCTTCCCCTCCCTCTCTTCCTTCTCTTTTCCCCTCTTGCAACCAGTGGCTTGGTTGGTCTGAGTATCAGCCTCAGGCGCTGAGGATAGCTCAGTTGATTTGAGCATCGGCCCCAGACAGGGGTAACTGAGTGGATCCCAGCTGGAGCACATGCAAGAGTCTACTTCCCTTCTTCTCATTTAAAAATAAAAATAAAAGATCCTATATATATAAAAAGGTAGAGTTTTAGACAAATGCTAAAGGATCTGCCTTTTACTTTATTCCAGAAGAAGTACATTACCGGGCTTTGTAGCTATTATTACAGGGAATCCACATGGAATAGAGATGTAGTTTAAAGATCTGAGTGGAGGCTTGAGCATGTGCTTCCTGTACGATCCTGGACAAACGGTTTAGCCTTTCTGAGCCTGTTTTCATCTCTGAACACCTGGGAAGATAACTTTAATCATAATCCTCCCATGTCAAAAGACTGTGAAAGATGTCTGTGGAGGTGGTCTGTAATCTACAAAGTCCTTTATATTTATGATGTTAAGGTTAATTTAGGGTATAAGCTGTCCAAAACACTGTAATATCTTTGAAGTTAGATAAGAAAAGTAGCAACGGTGAGACTACCAATAAGTTTTGCCATGAACATGGACAATGTTCATGTTGAGAAGGACAATAAATGAATTTCATTTGACAGGTAGCACAGAGATGGGATCTAAAGGCAGGAACAGCCTGACCTGGCGGTGGCGCAGTGGAGAGAGCGTCAGATTAGGATGAGGTCGCCAGCTTGAGAGCGGGTTCATCCAGCTTGAGTGCAGGGTCGCTGGCTTGAGCAAGGGGTCACTCACTCAGCTGGAGACTACTGGCCAAGGCACATATGAGAAAGCAATCAACGAACAACTAAGGTGCCTCAACAAAAAAGTGATGCCTCTCATCTCCCTCTCTTCCTGCCTGTCCCTTTCTCTCTCTTGCTAAAAAAAAAAAAGAGCAGGAACCACCTGGTTTTCCCCATGAACAGAAATACTCTGCGAAGCTGTATAAAGAGTTGGAAAGGGGGCCAGCTGCTTCCCGCCATGCGCCCGGAGTGGGGAAGCTGCCCCTGGCCATAGAACCCGGCGCTGTCTGAGCCTCTGGAGGGGGCTGGTGCGCTGTCCCTGAGCACAGTGCTGGGTGGGCTGCACGACTGTCCTAGGAGGGAAACTGAGGTACAAGTCGATTTATTCCTGACCTGCCTGTTTGAGGCAGCCGGCAATCACGAGTAGAAAGATCCTGACAGAAAGCCACAGGCCGGAGCCGGACAAGGTGCCCAGGCGCCTGCCCTGCTGCTGGAGATGGGGTGAGAAGATGCAAAGACGAGCTAGAGACGAGAGAAATTTTGTTTTTCTACCCTTTTTCTTTTCCTCCTTGTAATGCCAGGGACAAATCTTTCTGGGTTTGGGGTTAGTGACAAGACAGCAAGGAGTTCAACCTCCCATGCTGAGATTCCTGTTTTACAAAAACAATTTACTTTAAGGAGCATGAAAATTGACCCATTTAACTATATCACTGCTACCCAGATACACTTAAAACTAAAAATTCACTGTTTTCTGTATTAGAAACAATGAAAGCAAGAAACATTGGCAGCCCTGGCTAGTTGGCTCAGTGGTAGAGTGTCGGCCCAGCATGTGGAAGTCCCAGGTTCAATTCCCGGCCAGGGCACACAGCAAAAGCGCTCATCTGCTTCTCCACCCCTCCCCCTCTCTTTTTTCTCTCTTCCCCTCTCGCAGCTAAGGCTCTACTGGAGCAAAGTTGGCCGGGACGCTGAGGACGGCTCCATGGCCTCCACTTCAGGTGCTAGAATGGCTCCAATTATAGTAGAGCAATGGCCCAGATGGGCAGAGCATCGCCCCTGATGGGCATGCTGGGTGGATCCAGGTGGGGCACATGTGGGAGTCGGTCTCTCTGCCTCTCTGCTTCTCACTTCAGAAAAAATTTTTTAAAAATTGGCAAATCAAGATGTTGAGAGGTAGGTTGAGGACTGGCCACTGAAACTGGAAAAATAATACAAGTGCAAACTGCGGAGGTTAAAGTCAGGCGGTTTATTGTAAACAGGATTTACCCTAGCACTCCACCACACTGGCTGTGTCACATGCTCTCTCTTCCAAATCAACTAGTCAAAGAGAAGACTATTCCAAAATGTCACAGGTAACCAATAACTCAGTTTGTTTCCCAGATCTCCTTTACTAAGCACTGAGTAGCTGGCAGTACCCGGGGTAGCCTGTTATTGCTCGTGGATGCAGCTGGCCCCGTTTAGATGGATCGGTAGTACGCCTGAGTGACCAACGGCGGCTCGGGGCCAGCCTGGCGGCCCGCCCACGCTGGGGCACGCCAACAACACCCCAGTTCCTGGAAGAACACATGCTACTCCTTTCAGACTTCTTCATGTGGCTTGCTCATAAAAAGAACTGTTACATTTCACCCATTCTTTTAAAAAGAGCTTAAAGTTACTCAGTAGCACATAATTTTCCACAGAAAAGGTTAAGTGGATTATTTACTCTTAGTGGTGGATTTAAACACTCGCGACTAATTTTAGATCCCTCTTGTATATATTTGCAATTTGATGAAAAGCTGCATAGTCTACAAATGCATAAAACCAGAAGGAGGCGGTGACTCACGCACCTCCTGATGGACAGACAGGCTTCATACAAGGAAGGTCTTGAAGGCAGGATAAAAAGACAGTTACAGCACCACATTCATGTGATAGAAATGGAGTCTGCTTTCCAACGCAGCCTCCGCAGCAGTGATTATATCATTCTTGCCCCAAATTTAGATTATTTGGAAAATGGAAAATGTGAAAACTTAAGACATGTAAAGACATGACTACAGAAAGAAATCCTGGCAAATCAACTCATACGGAAGTAAAATATTACTTGAAAATGTCATTCCTTACTTTGCCTGAGTTAGTGGACAACCGGGCCATGACTGTTACCAGTGCCTACATGTGAAAGTATATTCACAATTTCTCTTGAAGTTTTAATAACAGTAAATATTTCAAAACAGCTGCTAAATCTATAGTAACAATTTCATCTAAAATAGTATCTCATGAGAAAAATATTTTTTACAAGTCCACTCTAGCCATCATTTGTGTTGTGTTTATATTTCTATAGTCAAAAAATAATGTAATACTTATGGCAGTATTAGACTGGTAAGAAAACTGGATTTTAGTTTTATGGAGATCTTGGTATTTGAAGATCCAAGCTTTTATATTTTTAAACCTCCAAAAAAGGTGGCTTTGTACTTGTTACCTTTTAAATTCAACAGGGCAAATATTTTGGTTCACATACTTGCTGCAATTCACCGCAGTAAAAAGTTACAGTGTTTACAATAGCTGATGTTGGAAAAGCATGTCACACACTCAGTGGGTCTGGAATTCACCGTACTAGTACTTGTTAAATACAGTAACACGTTGATGGGGAAAAGTAAAGCTGAGGGAACACTGCAAACCATGAACAACAAGAATGTCAATATAATTCAATCAGAAACAAACAGATCACAGGAATCCTGAGAAATTCAGTTTGGGACAAAATTGATGTAAGTCTGTATTTCTAGCACTAGAAATTAGTGGGGTGTTCTAGGATTTTCCAGCATTTGACGAGTTTGAATAAAAAACATGTTCAAATTTTATAAAAAGATTAAAACCATGCCTTATCACCAGCAATTTCACTAATAAAAGAAAACTACATTGCTTTGTGTATTATCTGTCAAATGTAATGTTGTCCATTGATTTACATGAAACCATCACGTAGAAAGCAAATTTGAGGATCAAATTTAAAAAGGTATTACCTTTCTAAATGTTTTGAAGCCTTTTCTGTCAATCTAGGAGTCTTTTAGAAAAGAGGTAATGTTTTCTTCTAACAGGAAACTATTTTACAGAATAGGAAAGAAGGGTCTATTGGAGGATCATTTATCATGTTAAGTAGTTATATAAGGGAAATTTCTCTTAGTAATGAAAATTTTTTTTTTAATATTTAAGAGGCATGTATTTTAAAAATAGTCTACATCTATAAGATTTTGTCATTTAATTACTTTGGATTTTTAATATTTCTACATAATGACATCTCATCACTGCTTCTGTTTGTGTCTCTAACAGTGAACCAGAACTACTCAAGTGGCCAAGACTGCTCCCAGCCCTGGGAGACTCAGGGACGCCTCCACTGCCCTCAGCCACCCGCGCGGCGTCTTCAGAGTTTTGCGGCCATGAAGTTAATATGTGGCTTCACAAGGGGAAACAGTGGCAAACCACGCTTGAACTCAGTCATGTTCTGAATTACTTCAGGCTGCAAAGAAAAAAGTTTCCTATTAGTGTATTTAGTCTAAAAAGCAGACTGAACAGAATAGCCATTTTTCTTTTTTTTCATACACACTAGTTTCCACCCACATATTACAATCTGCCGGCCTTTCCTCCTAGATCAGCAGAGCCAGAGGCAGGTGTGCTCACCCAGCAGGGGCCTGCTCACACAGCCAGTTTCCCTCCTCCTGCAGTTTCATGCCGGCCCTTCCAGATGACTAAAATATGCGGGCACTACGGAAGGGGCGGGGACCACAGTGGCTGGAGACGGCTCTTTGCAGAGGAACACAACTGTGCAGGCTACACTCACAGGCAGACAGGGCAGAGGGTGAGCTTCTATGCAGCTGGAAAAAGGAAGGTCTGACCACGGGGACTTGTCAGAAAGAACGGGCAGCTGGCCTTTGAAGGAAGACCTAAACCAGAGGCTCGACCACCTGCTGACCTGAAAGCCCTGGGTCTTAAGCGCCTTGAGGAAGAAGCCCCCGTGAGCAGTAAGTCCTCTAACAGAGCATTCGAACTTGACATTACATTGCTTACTTGTGGCAAGGCAGGTGCTTGTGACAAAGTTATATCATTTTGACATGGGAACTCTCCAACCACAGGACCTATAAGAAAATGAAGGGTTTAATACTTTGCACTTATTGACACTAGCACACAGAGCAACTTTAAAAAATAACTGTAACCAGGCCTTGGCCGGTTGGCTCAGTGGTAGAGCGTCAGCCTGGTGTGCGGGAGTCCCGGGCTCGATTCCCGGCCAGGGCACACAGGAGAGGCGCCCATCTGCTTCTCCACCCCTCCCCCTCTCCTTCTTCTCTGACTCTCTCTTCCCCTCCTGCAGCCAAGGCTCCATTGGAGCAAAGTTTGCCTGGGCGCTGGGGATGGCTCCATGGCCTCTGCCTCAGGCGCTAGAATGGCTCTGTTCGCAACAGAGCAGAGCATCGCCCCCTGGTGGGCGCATGCAGGAGTCTGTCTGACTGGCTCCCTGTTTCCAACTTCAGAAAAATACAAAAAAAAAACAAACCCAAAAACTGTGACCAGATTCAGCTCATTTGAAACTGGACCAAATAAACAAACAAAACCAAGCAGGAAAACTGTACCAGACCTGGTTCATGTACTTCTCAGAGCCTCTCAGGACACCTGCACCCAGGGCCCTGACTGCTTGTCCTGCCTCTCGTCTGGGGTGTCCTCATAACAGCTCGCAATGTTATCATGGTTAGAAAAGCCTTGGCAGAAGCAATTTTAGCGCCCAGGTCTGACGTCATGGACCCTGAAGCTCTGGCCACCAGAACAAGCGAGAAGCCCGTGGGGGCACGTGGCTGTGGGCACAGCTTGCCCAGTGGGAGGAGCAGGTGGGAAGGACGGACACAGAAGGCCCTCCCCTTCCTCGCACGTGCCGTGTTCCACGCGGCTTCTTTAGACACGTCCTGCTTGCAACTGGCTGTTTTCTCAGAGCTGTGGCCGCTCGCACCGTGCCCTCGGTGCCGGCCTCTCCTCTGCTGCCTTGTCTCCCGTTCCCCTATTTCTGCTTCGCCAGAGCAGACCGTCCCCGGTCAGGCCCCCGCACTCCTGTACTTCCTGCCGCCTTGTCTCCCGTTCCCCTATTTCTGCTTTGCCAGAGCAGACCGTCCCCGGTCAGGCCCCCCCCCCCCCCCCCGCACTCCTGTACTTCCTGCCGCCTTGTCTCCCGTTCCCCTATTTCTGCTTTGCCAGAGCAGACCGTCCCCGGTCAGGCCCCCGCACTCCTGTGCTTCCTGCTGCTCCACATTGGGCGGGGCTATGACAAGGGAAAGCTTTATGTGCCTAAAAATGTACTGTTTTTTAAAGCCAATATTCAATACTCACAAGAATCCATTTCTCTGGCCAGAACATGGACGGACACCTTATGTCTCCTTGGGGCATCTACTGCCAACATTTCCTGGGCAGAAAGAAGAGCAAAGTCACCCTTTGCCCCACTAAGGAACAAGAGGTGTTCTCTTACGACTGCGGAGAACCAGCTCTCACCAGAAACAGAAAAGATGCTTCCTTCCCCTCCCCACACTTAGAGCATTTCATTTAACTTCTGAAAGATTAGGCAAGAATTATTCTTAACCCATTTTACAAATGAGAAAAATGAGTCCAAGGAGATTAGTTGGTGCGCTCAAACTCCTACAACTAACAAGCCCCTGGGTTGGGATTCCAAACCGAGCCCAGCACTCACTGGGTGGGCCGCTGAGACCAGGGCCGCAGCAGTCAGGGGACGGCCACACAGCCCGCCCCTCTGGGAGCCTCCTCAGACTCTGCACCAGGTCACTGCTGTGGGTCCTCACCCCCCCAGCTCGGGGAAGCTGACACTGCCTGAGCTCTGCCTGGTCGCACGCCCTCTCCGGTGTTAGCACACCTGAGTCTGTAAGGCGGGCACCGTGAGGGTTCCAATGTAAAGACATGAACTCTAAAACAGAGAGGTAGAGCGACTGGCTGGTGAGGGACGGCGTCAGAAGTGAGGCCTGCTCCCTCTTTCCACTCCACCACGTGGCTTTGAGGGACTCCCTCAGTTGCTGCTGTGGACACTGGGAGTGGTTGGCTGCAGACAGACCTGGGGGGTTGTCTCTTCACCTCTTTCTTATCACAACACTAGATCCTTATCACAACACCAGCTGTGATAGGGCTTCCCCTGGTGCCTCAGCCGGAAGCCAAGTTTTGTATCCTCAGAAGAAGAGATCATCAGCAAAGCCAGTTCGCCCTGACAGTTATTTACGGAGCACCGGTCATAAGGCTGGTCGCGCGCAGCTGCAACGGAATGCAATGGAAACCCCACTGAGCAACACAGCGCACCGGACCGTGCCCCCCAGTGGGAAGAACAGCCCGGATGCTCCCGCACACGTGCGCTGGCCTCTCTGGGCTCTCAGCAGTTCAGTCCAGGTTTGCCTCTGGGTGACATGGAACCTCTCAACCAAGAGCATCTTACTAATTGGAGTAAAAATTTGCTTCCAAAGATCTATTCTTGATCACTTTCCTCCCAAACTGTCACAGCCTTCTTATTAACTATAGCAGTAGTCAGCAGAACACCCTCTTCAGTTTCAGACCGTTCTCAACTTCTTCACCAACTCTGGACAGTTTTTCTAAACCAACCAACTGCATTTTCTTGCAAAATGTACTCTAAGGATGATGAGTCCCAGGAGATACTTAGAGGTATTCAGTGCAGAAAGAGGGTCCACAGTGAGATCAGTTCAGGAAATATTTTTGATGATCAAAGCTGAACAAATGCTCGGCTAAAGCAGTCTTCACTGGGGGGCTCTGCAGAACTTTTAAAATGCTAACACACTCTGTGAGTGCCCAAGAATGGAATAAAGAGTATAGCAATTTCCAAACTTACATGGCAACAAAACTCTTTTTCTAAGTTCCCCTATTGACAGCTTGTAGAACACTAGCGTATTATGGAATACGGCCAGAGAAATGTTTAAGATTCAGCTTAAGCTTGGTAGTAAATACTCTCATTTTTAACTCAGGAAAAATTCGGTCTAACTGTTGTTTTCACAAATTCAATAATCCAATACTAACTATGATTTTAAAATGAATAATAAAACTTATGGAAGGAAAAACAAATCTTCATTTCTTTTGGAAACATTGCAGTACATTATATTAGGACATCACTCTGAACACACATAATGAGTAATGAATAATGCCTTAAGAATGTCTCAGAAACCAAAAAAGAGCTGAACACCATCACCCTCTTTTACAGACAACTAAGACCAGACCTAACCTCAGAGTTTAACAATCTGAAGTAGTAAAGAAACACAACTAAAACTTATTTTATAACATCAAGGCAAAAAACATATTCTGATTAAAAGACTGACTATTACTAATAAAGAGATAATAGAAACTATATATCCAATAGCACTAAGTGCCAATCACTTTACACACCTCATTTCAATCAATACCCCAATTATTCTCTATTTTGTAAATAAGTAAACTGAGGCTTAGAAGCTTCAGTAACTCAGCCGAGGTCACAGAGTAAGTGGGGCAGTGACGGGGCTGAGCCCCAGGTGCGAGAGGACCTCTGGGCAAGCTGCGACCACTCTGGGCAGGGGCTGCAGGCGACTGAGTGGCCCGGCCCGGGCGCGTGTGCGGGGCTCCTCCACCTGACCCCCTCAGACCCCCTTCACAGTCCTGGCGGAGCTCTCTTCATCCGCACAAGGGTTACTCGGGGCTATATTTCAGAACAAAACTGTTTTACATGTCTTTATAAAAAATATATACATGAGGCCCTGGCTGGTTGGCTCAGTGGTAGAGCGTTGGCCTGGCGTGCGAGGGTCCCGGGTTCGATTCCCGGCCAGGGCACACAGGAGAAGCGCCCATCTGCTTCTCCCCCTCTGCCCCCCTCCTTCCTCTCTGTCTCTCTCTTCCCCTCCCGCAGCCGAGGCTCCATTGGAGCAAAGATGGCCCGGGCGCTGGGGATGACTCCTTGGCCTCTGCCCCAGGCGCTGGAGTGGCTCTGGTAGCAGCAGAGCATCGCCCCCTGGTGGGCAGAGCGTTGCCCCTGGTGGGCGTGCCGGGTGGATCCCGGTCGGGCGCATGCGGGAGTCTGTCTGACTGTCTCTCCCTGTTTCCAGCTTCAGAAGAGTACAGAGAAAAAAATATATATATACATGAGTTTTTATACATTCATGTATCTATTTTAATAGATTTTATTTCTAAAAGCAGTTTCGGGTTCACAGCAAACTGGAGCGGAAGGCTCAGAGGTCTTCCTACGTCCGCTGCTCCACACATGCACGTCCTGTGTGCACACAGACAACAGCAGCCTTGTAGTTTGCAGGAGGTTCGGGGGGGATTAGTGTGAGTGAGTCACAGACAGGGCAAGGTCACCACTGTCCTCTAGGAAACTATCGGCACCTTCAGGTCAGGACACTTCCCTTTCCTCAGTCTCCCCCACAGCACCAGCACTGGTCAATACACGGGTACTGGAGACTCCAATACAGGAAAGAAATACGATCAGCCTTCACTGTACAAGTCATTTCACAAAATTGTTCTAATGAGAATGGCATGTACTGACTCTTGTAGTGTCAGCCACGGTATTTCCCTGAAAAATGACACTGTCAAGTCAAGGAATTTCCTCCCAAAGAGACATCAGCACAGGGCAGGACTGCATCCCTTCCGCATCCCAGTCCGACGCTCTTCCACTGCGCCACCGCCTGCCTGGTCAGGCAGGACTGCATCCCTGACCGAGCGACTGGCAGCTGGTAACTCAGACACGAGCCAGAAGTGGCTAGACAGGATGTCATTCTAAAGACACCACGGTAACTGCAGAGCATACTTTTGCTCTTTATCCTGCAGACATAAAAAGGATTTTAAACAGAGGCCCCAATATATTACAAAAAATATATGACACTGTCAAGTACAACTCTACTGCAGTAAAAAAAATTTAATTTCTGTACTTAGCATGCTGATTACTTATTATATACCCACTTAACATTTTCTTAGAATTTTGTTATAGGTGGGGAATATTTAGATGGTGCAAACGCCTTAAAACTGTACTGGAAAAACGCTAATGGTGGTGCCTCTCTTGTCTCTTGATAAACTTTCTCTATAGCACAGGCATTCAAAACCCGTATGATCGTCGAACACCGTTCAAAGGTGAGTACCCAGCAGCACATAAGCGGGGAACACAGAGTATGGTGGTCAGGGGTCGAAGAATCACCTAGGTCTCAAGTTCCATCTGTTTTCTTTATTATTCCTTCCCACCAAACAAGCGCAGCCACGTTCTCTGTGGGCCGGGTGGGACAGAGAGAAGAAACAGAACGGCAGCCTTTTAAAGAGAAACACCCAGAAGCCAGGAAGGGCCATCACAGTCCGTGGTCCAGACAGAGCAGATAAACAGTACTGGGTTCAATATGAACGGTCTCTTTTTTCTAACAATAACACGTGTCAAAATACTCACATCCATGAAAATGCCTTCCTAAATCCTATCTGAATGGGTTCCAAGCAGCAACAAACACATAAACCAGCACATACAGTATTTCCTTATTAGTTAAAATCTAAATATACAGATCGAATTTACCTTGTAGAATTTGATGATATCTTCCTTAGTAAGTGTCTTTAAATATGCAACTTCTGTATTATCTGAAAAAGTAATTATACAGTAATTTACCAATAATCACGCTTTAAGTAGCCCAGAATACTACACCAAATGACAATATGCTTCACTTCAACACTCCTAAGGACTACATTTGTAAATATCTGCTCCTACAAGTAGCAGAGTGTTGGCCTAGCATGTAGATGTCCTGGGTTCAATTCCTCGTCAGGGTACACAGAAATGATCATCTGCTTCTCCACCCCTCCCCCTCCTCTCTCTCTCTCTCTCTCTCTCTCTCTCTTCCTACAGCCATGGCTCAATTGGTTCAAAAGCATCGGCCCCAGGTGCTAAAAACAGCTCAGTTGGATAGGCAGAGCATTGGCTCCAGATCGGGGGTGTGTGTGTGTGTGTCAGGTGGATCCCGGTTGAGGTGCACTCAGGAGTCTGTCTCTCTATCTCCCTTCCTCTCACTAGGAAGAAGAAGAAGGAGAAGAAGAAAAATGAGCTGTTTGATCTTGGGCTAGTCACTTCCACATTTCTGAGCCTTAATTCCCTCTCTGGGAAATAGGGGATAATAACTACTTAATGGGACTGTACTGAGAACTAAGAAAAAGGATAAATAACAACACATAGCTATGGCACAATGCAAAATGCTCTGTAAGTGGTAGGTACTATATTCATAGTGAAACTGTTAGAAAATCATAGGTAAGGAAACAGAGGCCAAAAAAGGTGAGCTGGCCAACATCTTCAACTTATTGGCATCACAATGAAAACACAATCCACCTCTCCTGACTTTTAGGGTAGCTCAGCACACCCCACTGTTAATCTCTGCTCTATCCCGGGCGGGACGGCTTAGTTGGTTAGAGTGTCGTCCCGAAGTGCAGAGGTTGCTGGTTCAGTTCCTGGTCAGGGAACACACAGGACAGACAGACGTTCCTGTCTCTCTCTCTCCCCGCCCCCTTCCTTTCTTGCTAAAATCAATAAATAAAAAGTTAAAAAAACAATTTCTGCTCTATAAGAAAGGTGAAAGGAAGCTGAGAAGCAGAAGGCTTTGGGGAGCATAGTTCCCCCAAATCTAAAAGCACGAACATATTTGTGGAGACCCCTGAAGGCAAATGTTGAAGCCCAGGGCCTCCGGGGCAGCACAGCATCAGGAGAGTTCAATCTGCTGGTCTTTCTTTTTCGTTTTGTTTTTTAAGTGTTATGAGAAATAGATATCTACATATCCATGCTCAGAGGCTCAGGGGCACAGTGATTGAACACAAAAAGTGAAATAAGATTTATTACTACGGGGGTGGGGGGATATATTCGGTGGGATACTTGAATCTATGTAAACACAATACATTTAAATCAATAAAAAAAAAAAAAGATTTATCATTAGTGCATTATTATGAGATCCAGGTGGATCCAGGTCTAGCTTTAGAGGAAAAACTAAAAGGAGGACAGCTTCTAATAGGAAATAGTTATGTTAAACAACAGTTATTTAGAAGTTCTGGGCTCCCACCTGCCTCCCAGATCAGTACTGGACCATCGCCTATGAAGACCATTTTGTGGAACGGCCTCAATGTCCTTAAATGTTACACTAATGCCATGAATGGTGGGCCCTAATTTTGCCTTACCTCTGTCAAAATTATACTGCTGGGAGATGATCTCCCCCCAATATTTAGCACACTCTGCAGACAGTTTCTTTGGTTTGTCTAGCCGACGGATTGCTAACGCGTGAATGTGTTTCTGGAAAGCCTCCTCCGTCATGTCCTCTATGGACTTCTCCATGGTAATTAAGAAAGCTTCCACTCTACTTTCTAGGTAGTGAGGAGGCTTTTCAGACTGGATGATGAAGCGTAAGCCTTGTATGCCGTTGGCTCGACGTGGACCACTGAAGACGATATACCCTGAAACATAAACACCAGCCGGTCAGGACCTTGGCATTTGAAATTCAGGTCACTTTTAATCTTACAAAAATTATCCTCTCGGAGCAAATAAATTCTATTTTAAAGTTTTATATTATTAACTTCTGAAGAAATATGAGCAATTAGAATATCCTCAGGTCCTAAGGATAAAAAAACACAAGAGCTCTCTAAAGAATAGTCAAAAAGCCTTGGTGGGGTAGCTCAGTCAGAGCGTCGTCCCAGCATGCCAAGGCTGCGGGTTCGATTCTATATATTTCAGGGCACACACAAGAATCAACCAATGAGTACATAAATAAGTAGAACAACAAATCAATGTCTCTCTCAAATCAATCAATAACATTTTTTTTTAAAAGCTTGACCTGTGGAGGTGCAGTGGATAAAGCATTGACCTGGAATGCTGAGATTGCTGGTTCAAAATCCTGGGCTTGCCCGGTCAAGGCACATAATAAGAAGCTACCTACAAGCTGATGCTTCCTGCTCCTCCCCCAACCCCCAGCTTTCTCTCTCTCTCTCTTTCTCTCTCTCCTCTCTCTAAAATCAATAAATAAAATCTTTAAAAAACATTTTTTGAAAGAATAGTCAGAAAGTTGGAGAGAACTACTCCTCCTTAAAAAAAATAAATATAAAGGCCCTGGCCGGTTGGCTCAGTGGTAGAGCGTCAGCCTGGTGTGCAGAAGTCCCGGGTTCGATTCCCGGCCAGGGCACACAGGAGAGGCGCCCATCTGCCTCTCCACCCCTCCCCCTCTCCTTCCTCTTTGTCTCTCTCTTCCCCTCCCACAGCGAGGCTCCATTGGAGCAAAGATGGCCTGGGCACTGGGGATGGCTCCTTGGCCTCTGCCCCAGGCACTGGAGTGGCTCTGGTCGCAACAGAGCGACGCCCTGGAGGGGCAGAGCATCGCCCCCTGGTGGGCAAAGCGTCGCCCCCTGGTGGGCGTGCCTGGTGGATCCCGGTCGGGCGCATGCAGGAGTCTGTCTGACCGTCTCTCCCCGTTTCCAGCTTCAGAAAAAAAAAAAAAAATTAAAAATAAATAAATAAATAAATAAATAAATAAATATAAAAATATCCCTGGCCAGGTAGCTCAGGTACCATCCTGGTCAGGGCACATACAAGAATCAACCAGTGAATGCATGAATAAGTGCAATGAATTGATGTTTCTCTCTCTCTCTCTCTCTGAAATTCAATCACTCAGTAATTAAAACAAAACAAAACAAAAACACTACCCTATTCAACATGCAAAATCAACATCTTCAGGCCCTGGCCGGTTGGCTCAGTGGCAGAGCATTGGCCCGGCGTGCGGATGTCCTGAATTTGATCCCTGGTCGGGGTACATGAGAAGCAACCATTTATTTCTCTTTCCCACCCTCTCCCCTTCGCTCTCTCTTCCTCTTTTGTAGCCAATGGCTTGACTGGTTCAAGTGTCAGACCCAGGCGTTGAGGATAGGTCAATTGATTAGAGCATCAGCCCCAGACGGGGGCTGCCAGGTGAATCCTGGTTGGGGTGCATGTGGGAGTCTGTCTCTTTATATCCCCTCCTCTCACTTAAAAAAAATAGACATCCCATAACTCTTACTTATCAGCTAGTTAATCCTCTTCAATCTATGTTCAAGTTACTTGCATCCCTATGAAATGCTAGATTCATTTTTGTCCCCTAAACATTGTCCTACCATTATTTCCTTTCATATCCAAGTTCCTTATGTGAACTTGCCTCTACCATCGCATTTCCTGTTAGATAATCCATTCCTGGACCATTCTATGCAACTGTAAATCTCTACAGACCAAGTAATGGAAGGTCGTGTTTCCACTGACACCTTGGGAGCTCATGCACTACCTCCCATCCTCTTTTTTAAACCAAGCTTGTGGCCTGCCCCTTCAGCTGCTCTGCCCTGTACCACACCTCTGAGAGCAGAGTCTCTGGGTCCCACTTCTGAGAAAGAAACTCTCTTTCAGCACAGCCTTTAGAGTTTAAAGCACACTGTACTATAAGTACTCCTTTAAGGTCTGCCTTTCTGATTAGATTGCAAGCTCCTTAAGGGAAGCCTCTGCCATAACTTAACTACTTTCACGGTCCAGCATGTACCATGGTGGTTGTTTAAAAAAGAATTGGTACTTGGACAGATTCATCCAAAGTCTTTTCCCCACTGGTTCATCCCAGTCATTACTGAGGCTTATCTATTTATTTATTTTTTGTGTGTGGGAGAGACAGAGAGTTTCAGAGAGAGGGACAAACAGGAATGCAAAGAGATGAGAAGCATCAATCATCAGTTTTTCGTCGTGACACCTTAGTTGTTCATTGATTGCTTTCTCATATGTGCCTTGACTGTGGGGCTACAGCAGACTGAGTAACTCCTTGCTCGAGCCAGCGACCTTGGGTCCAAGCTGGTGAGTTTTGCTCAAACCAGATGAGCCCGCGCTCAAGCTGGTGACCTCGGGGTCTCGAACCTGGGTCCTCTGCATCTCAGTCCGATGCTCTATCCACTGCGCCACCGCCTGGTCAGGCACTGGGGCTTATTATTATTTTCTTCCTCATTGATCAGACCTGATAGGATCTCTTAAGACTTTTAACAGTGCCTAAAACTCTGACTGAACCTTTCCTCAACAAACACCTGTGAGTTCCCTCTATGAGCCCCAAAGATGAATAAGAGGAAATGCCTGCACCCTCAGGGAACCCAAAGCTGAGTGAGTCTAACCTTCTCTGCATGGCTGGCTCCCCACCCTGCCACCCATAACTACTGCCTTTAGCATCCTCTCCCTGCTACCCTGCACGTCTCTTTACTGACATGTATGTAACGTGCACACAGTGGCATCTCCTTAAAAACTGCTTTGATGGCCATAAGATAATACTTGTTTATCTTTTAGAAGTGGATTCCCATAACAAGGTTTTCACAAGTCTCTCTGAACAGAGCACGCCTGCAGCAGCATGCTGGGGACAGTCCCGTGGAGAGTCTTCTCTGAGGACACGGCTGCCCCTCGAGGCCGGCAGCGCCCCGCCCCCCTCACCTAACTGCTCCTTGGTGCGCAGGGTGTTGAAGCAGGGCTCCGAGATGATCTGGCAGAAGAGCTCCAGGAACATGTTCTCCGCGGTGCTCTGCATGTCTGTCTGGTAGTATATCTCGATGCCACAGTTATTGTGCACTTCGTTTCTCTGCTGGTAAACAAACCATCCTCCTAGGAAGTTTCAAAAAGAGAGCAACACATTCACAAACTTATTTAGGGTTTAATAAAATTAATGTTTTGCTTGCCTTTTAAGTTTCAGTTTGTTGTTTTTCGGCAATTCCAAACTGCGATTAACTTACTAGAATGTGAAACGCAACTTACCTAAGGGAATTCCATTACAGTGATTTGTATTTGATGGGCCCTCAATAAGCCTTCATTGAATTTAAAGGGCAAAGAACTTAGAAAAAAACCATTTTATGACTAAGTATTAATTCTAAATAAGAACCAGAGTTAATAAAATGTACAATGTAGTATACATACTAGCTTAGAACTAGCTACTACATACAAGAACCTCAATAGAAATAACCATACAAAAAATTTTTAATTACTAGTTGTGTTTTTATTATCTTGCATTTCTATTTATTTAGTTTTTTTTATGCTTATTTTATTGATTTTAGAGAGAGATGAAGGGAGAGAGGGAGAGAGAGACAGGAACATCAAGTCTGCTTCTTATACGTGACCTGACCGGGATAGAACCAGCAACCTCTGCGCTTTGGGACAATGACCTACCCCCTGAGCTATCTGGCCAGGGCCATCTTGTGTTTCTATTTAATTTTCTATTCCCAATATTGTTTACTCATACCCACAGTAAAAGTCATTTCACAGGTTTACAAAAGTGTGTACACTGCTTAGAGATAACTTAGCCCAGTATCTCACTTTAGAGAGCAGGAAACGAAGACCCTGAAAAGTGGGGCACCTTGTCCGAGGACACAAAGCCCAGCGGACAACTAGGAAGAGATCTCAGATATGCTGATCAAATATTTCATCAACATTACAGATAGATGATCGTGCTTTATGATCTAATAACATTTTATGAGCGACAAATTTGACTAAGCAAATATGTAGGGCTTAGTATTTAATATTATATGACTCAGAAATTTCAGATTTCTCAGACGCAGAAGTAATAATATGTTTGCTCACTCTACCAGAAGCTAACTTAGACATCAGCAGTAAAGGGAGGCAGAGAAGCCTGGAGTTGTATTTCATCTGTTTCACTTTTTGACCGTGTCCAAGTTGGACTAACAAACTTTCTGATCGTATACTGGCAGCATGACATTCCCTCTTATCAGAAGAGAAAGAACACAGGCTGTAAGTCACCCCCCCCCCCCACACACACACACTTCCAGCCTTTTAATACTCAGTCCCAAATGTCTCCTTATTCACACTACCGGAAATTTTTCTTTTTAAACTGTAAATGTTGCCCCACGGAGAGTTAGGTGAAGGACTATTTAAGACATTTCCTAACTGATCAATTGGGTAAATTAGAATGTTCCCTAACATCTAGCATTTTGAGAATGGGATATGAACTGAGTTATTTTTGAGTGTGGACAGATCTGCTTTCAGAGACAAAAGAGACAAGGCCCTACCCTCGGAGAGGCGAGAGACGGTGAGAAGTATAAGGTCTACCAGAAAGTTCTGTCCATTTCTATCACAAGTTTCGACACATAAGCACATGTTTATTTGGTGCATGTGTGCCTCTCTATTTTTATCACTTAATGTATACATACTGACGTAGCAAATTAACTAAAACAAAGTTGATTCACGTTAGTCTTATATGTGAAGCGAAAGTGTACCCATGGCTACTGATAAAAGTTCATTTACGCCTCTGCAATTTTTACAAATTTCAACAAGGAAGAAATGCTACAGAAGCATGTAGAAATTTATTGAAAGTGTTTGGTGAAGGAGTAATACCGACTATCACTTGTTTTTGTCCTTACAAAATTTTTTGAAGGGCAAAAAATTCAAAAATGAAGAAGATATCAAACAAGCACTGGTTCAATTTTTTGCATCAAAAGATAAAACATTTTTCAAAAATGGGATATACAAATTGCCCTCACGCTGACAAGAAATCATTAATAATAATGGCAATTATATTATTTAATAAAGTTTATTGATGGTAAGAAAAATTTGTATTTTGTTTTATTCCAAAAATGGACAGAACTTTCTGGTAGACCTTATATATTAAAAAGAAATGTGAAAGATAGATTTTACTTTAAAATTTTGTTTCTAGACTGGCATCACTTAGCCTGATAACCAAATGCTATGGTTCTTGAACAGGGCCGACCCTAACTCTTCCTCTCTGCCGCACTTCAGTGACTGAGAACACACTAGCATTAGTCTGAAATGAACCAGTACCGGTCTGTGATGACTGGTCATGCAGGACAACAGAGCTGTGCTCAAGGGATCCTTACATATTCAACAATGATATCCTAAGGTAATAACTATGTTTGAGGTGCTTTAGTAGCTAGCTACTCAAGTGAGCCAGGCATAGATGCTGGTCTTCAGAAATATATAAACTGGCCCTTGCCAGTTGGCTCCATGATAGAGCATCTGCCCAGCATGTGGTTGTTCCAGGTTTGATTCCTGGTCAGGGCACATAGAAGAAGTGACTATCTGCTCCTCTACCCTTCCCCATCCTCTCTTTTTTTCTCTCTCCCCCTCCCATAGCCATGGCTCTACTGATTTGAGGGAGTTGGCCCCTGGTGCTGAGGACGGCTCCCTAGCCTCTGGCCCAGGCACTAAAAATAGCTCAGCTGCCGAGCAATACAGCAATGCCACAGATGGGCAGAGCATCGCCCCATGGCAAGGGCTTGTCTGGTGGATCCCAGTAGGGGTGCATGTGGGAGTCTGTTTCTCTGCCTCCCCTGCTCTCACTAACTAAAACAAAAAAGAAAGAAAGAAAAGAAATGTATGGTTAACTTTGATACCCATGCAAGAGAAAAAGAGCTGAGTAGCTTAAATAAGGAAAGGTTCAGAAAACCTGGGCTGGGAGGTCATAAGAGGAAGTGATTACTTCTAGCTGGAAGTCCTGGAAAAAGTTTAGTGGAACAGGGGGCTTGGAAGGATGAAGAGGATATAGACATAGGTCCATGAGGAAAAGGAGGGCTGGGGATGGGAAGGAGCAATATTTCGGGAGATAATATAGCTGGGAAAAAAGCCCAGACCTGTGTGCATGGGGAACAGTCAACATCAGGCTGGCTTCTCACCCCAGGTCTAATGAACTTCCTGCTAAACAGTTTTGAATACTGAAAATAATGCTTAATAAGTTATTTTTTAATCAACACAAACCACTATTAATGCAAAAATAATCCAACACTGTAGACTCTAATATATTGACTATCTGTTCTTTATGTTAAAATTCCTCATAAAATATACATATAATAAATACAAGTTGTTATTTGAACCTGTGGCTTTGCTAAAACTCTGCCAAAGAATCAATGGGCTTCCAACTGGGTATTATAATTTCAGTTTTTATAAATAAATTTTATTTCATGAGTCATGATCACCATTTCTTCAGCTTTGTGATATTTTACTTCCAAACTCCTCTATGCATAATTATAGTCAATTCCAGTATCGTTCCCTGCAAAATAATTTCCTACCTCCAATTTCACCTCTTTGGTCTACCTACTGAGAATTTCCTGGCAGAATTATCTATCTTAAACCATACTTCAATAAATAGCAGTGTATTCCCTAGTTCTTTACCATAAAACAATACATTACCATCCAAGTAAATTTGATCTACCTGTAATCACCCACAATATTATGTCAAAGTTGTCCAGTACCAGAGTTAAAACATTTCAACTTACTGTCAGGGAGCTGAACTTCTCTATACCGAACAAGCTGACTTGGAAGGAGAGGTTTCGTATGAGCGTGTTCAATAAGAGTGTCCTCGACCATCTGCATAATTCCTAATGCAGCCTGTGGACAAAGATGGGTCACAGTCCATTACAAGAACATAAATGCAACTTGTCTGTAAAAATACAAACAATATATTGAATGACAGCCCAAGTAATATGAAAACAACATGCCTGTGAAATAAACCAGCCTAGTTTATCATAAAAATTGATTTTTAAATCTTAAACACATTTGATACTATTCAAATGAATAAAAATTAAATTTGTCAATCTGCAATGTGGTCCATATGGCAGCAGTGAAGAGAAATGGAGACCTAGACCGCCTCGATGCTGGAGCTGACATTGCTAAAGCTGAAGAGGCACTGGTGACGGGAGTTAGTCCCCCGTGAATGACAGCTGGGTTACAGCAAAGCAAAGGAAGTGAGCATGAGGCTATTTTCAATACAATTCACCCTGCTAGGAATCCTGTCCCTGCCACTGGACATGGTGTTTTGAAGGCAGTGGAGCAGAGAGGTAGAAAGCATGGGCTCTTGAGACAGATTGTTCGGACACCCAGAGTGCTATCCATGTGCTAAACGCTTGGCCTTCCCTATTTAATTTAATCCTTATAACTCTAACTTTACAAATAGGAAAACTGAGCCAGAGAGGTTAAGATTTTTCCAGAAGATTGCATATCTAGTCTGTGGCACAGCCAGGATTTGAACCCAGGCTGTCTGACTCCACACCATGTGCTCTTATCCACCCACTTCCCTCTGACTGCACAAGGCAGGCCACAGCCGACGCGGCAGCCAGGACAGTACACCCACAGTTACCCAGCATCACCCTGCTCCTCCTGGGCTCCTCTTTCCTTCCTTCCTCCAGAGAGCAGAGAAGGCTGATTGAACGTTAATGTGCTTACAGTGACACTGAGTGGTTAACAGTCTTAGACTCGGGTAAAAATCTCTTGCACCGATCCATAAAAGGTTGCTAAAACCTCAACCACCTACCTGCTTTGCTATGTTTCCATGGAGAAGGGCTTCAATGTGCAGCCGTGACAGGAGCTGAGGTATGAAGGCCTTAAGGCGAGGAAGGGTGACATCTATAAAGGTGTAAGACATAGAGAGCTCTACTTAAAAGGTTTAAAAAGAACTCAGACCTGAGATTTATGGAAGAGTTCCAAGTTCAAAAATTAGTAGTTCCTGTATACTCTTCACCCAGTTTTCCCTAATGTTAACATCTTTCCTAACCATAGGACAATGATCAAAACTAAGAAATTAACCCTAGTACACTATTAACTAATACACAGACTTTATTTGGATTTCATTTTTTCCACTACTGTAATATCTTCTTTCTGCTCTAAGATCTAACCACAGTCCCACCTTGCATTCAGTTGTCATGTGTCCTTAGTTTCCTCCAGTCTGTGACAGTTCCTTGGTCTTTCCTTGTCTTTGATGACTTTAAGATTTTTGAAGAGTACTTACTGTTCAGTTATTTTATAGAATGCTCTTTTGGGTTTGTCTAGTGTTTTCTCATGATTACATTGAGCTCACATCTTGGTAGGAAGAATAGCACGAAGGAGCATGTTCTGTCTGCATCCCATCAGGGTACGTGATGTCAGTACTGTATGCTGCAGTACCGGTGATGTTAACCCCTATCACCTGGCTAGGGTGCTGTCTGCCAGATGTCTTCACTGACTGTGCACCAGTTTATTCTTTTAATTATAATTGAGTAACTCATGTATGCTATACAAGCAATTAGCAAAAGCCACCTGTTCATCAGTGCTTATCTTTCTCACTGTTTTTTTAATTTTTAAAATTATTTTATTTATTCATTTTAGAGAGGCGAGAGAGAGAAACAGAGAGAGAGAGAGAGAGAGAGAGAGAGAGAGAGAGAAGGGGGGAGGAGCTGGAAACATCAACTCCCATATGTGCCTTGACCAGGCAAGCCCAGGGTTTTGAACCGGCGACCTCTGCATTTCCAGGTCGACGTTTTATCCACTGCGCCACCACAGGTCAGGCCTCTCACTGTTTTTAATTAATATTTATCTGGGGGAAAATACTTTGAAACTATACAGATATCCTGTTTTTCCTTAATTTTTACCCACAAATTTTAGCATCCATTGGTGTATACTGCCTGCATTAATTATTATTATTATGGCATCCTAATAGTTTTCTACTCCCCACTTTCCTTTTATAATTCTTAATTTAATTCTTCAATTAGGAAGAGTTTGTCCCTTTTCCATTAGGACACCATACTAATTATTACTAAAATGGATGCTACAATTAGTGACTGAAATTTAAAGAGAGGCACGGAAATGAAATTAATAAGCGCTTACTACTGGCCAGCATCTTATAAATGTTATAAACTGTAACGTGTAAGCTGTTATTCCCATTTTAAAGGTGAGACAACTGAAGTTTAGAAAATGTAAGTTTTCTGACCGAAATCATCAAGCTCGTGAGTTGCAGGGCCGGCACCTGCTCCTCAGTCTGACTAGTTGCTCTTCTCCCCTGCGCTGCCTTGGACCGCCTACCCCCTCAGCACTCTTTACAGACCCCCATCACAGCACCCATTCTTTCTGCCTCTACTGCCATGATCTTTTACATTCATGCTTGTCCACTAGACTGGAGCTCCCCAATCAAAGAAACCCCATCTAAATAATTTTTTAATCTCAAGGAACTGGAGTCTAGGGCTTGGTGGATAGCATGCAGTCATTAATGCGGCTGGACCGCGTGACCTGAGGTTCTTGCTAGCCCAGCACCTGAACAGCTGACTGACTCAGAGTCATGAGGGAGTCAGCCTCTCACAGTGAGCTGTCTCCAGATTAAACCGTGTTGGCATCACTGGATAACTGTATAAATACACATAATAAAACAGAGTAATTATTTATTAGAGCAAAGGATTTCAATTTAAAAAGTGCTGACTTTCCCTTTAAAAAATACATTTTAGAAAAGTTTTGCATGCCTATGAGAAACTTCAGAGCTTATTCTGCTTAAAATTCACATAACATCTGACCCCAAAACTAAAAAGTGGGGGGAAAAAATCTAAAAATCTCTGCTTTTTGATCATGCTGAATGCAGGTTCAGTTTCTTGGGAAAAAATGCATTTAAAATCAATTATCTGGTATTTTTTAAAGGCAAAAATTCTTCCTATTAACTGAATTTGACTCATAAACATTTTGCAAAGAAAGGTATATGAACTGTCTAGATTAAAAATGTATTTAGCCTGACCTGTGGTGGCGCAGTGGGATAAAGCGTCAACCGGGAACACTGAGGTCGCCGGTTCGAAACCCTGGGCTTGCCTGGTCAAGGCACATATGGGAGTTGATGCTTCCTGCTCCTCCCCCTTCTCTCCCTCTCTCTCTCTCTAAAAATCAATCAATCAATCAATCAAAATGTATCTGTTCTGCTGACCAGGCCGTGGCACAGTGGATAGCGCATTGGACTGCGATGCAGAGGACCGAGGTTTGAAACCTGAGTTCGCTGGCTTGAGTGTGGGATCACAGACACAATCCCATCCATGGTCGCTGGCTTGAGCCCAAAGGTCACACTGGCTTGAAGCCCAAGGTTGCTGGCTCGAGTAAGGGGTCACTCACTCTGCTGTAGCCCCCTGGTCAAGGCACATATGAGAAAGCAATCAATGAAGAACTAATGTGCTGCAACGAAGAATTGATGCTTCTCATCTCTGTCCCTTCCTGTCTGTCCCTCTCTCTGTCTCCATCACAAAAGAAAAAAATGTATCTGTTCTAATTAATAAGTTTTATAATCTATATACCTACCTAATGCTGGAGGCAACCAATAAAATAATGTTTCAACAGTTGTGCTCTTACTTTGTCACTGAAGACATCAAAAACACAGAGCTGCATAATAAGTATAAGAACTCAGCATAAAAGATCATTAAATATTCAACAGTATTCTTTTTCCTTATTGCTGAGCAGGTAGGAAGAAAGATTAATTGGTAAAGTGATGTCAAGAAATGGAAAAGATAAAACAATAATAAAGGATGACATCAGTCTACATTCTTCCCAATGTTAGCAACCCTAAAAGTAATTTCATTCCATTTAACAGGTACTCATTGACAGCACACAGAGGATATATTACACTAGATCCCAGATAAAGAGGCTAAAAGGCATAATCACTGCCCTCAAGGAATTTATAACTTTCAAGCAAAAGGTATGATTACTAGACTAGAAATTTTAGAAGAAAAAAAAAGAACAGAAGATGACCTTTCAGTTCTTTTTATAATTTTCTTTTTTTAGTGTTTATTTTATTGACTTTAGAGAGAGAGAGCGAGAGCAGGTGAGAGACAGACACATCTGTTCCTGTATGTGCCCTGACTGGGGATCAATGGCAAACTCTGCCCTTAGGGACAACGCTCCAACTAACTGAGCTCCCCGGTCAGTGCAGCCCTTCAGTCTCTCCAGTTCCTGGTTTGTAACCGAACCAAACGGATCCAAAGATGCCTGAACACTTTCTGTGGGGAAAGAATTGCAAACCTAGCCTTACTTCCTTTCCTGGAAACAGTATTAACCAAGTACTGTAAGTGCTTTGGTCCAAACATTTAGTCATCTGCAGAAATCTACGAACACTTCTAATGAACTGCTATGGGTTTAGGTTGAAAATAGCAAATGTAGGTCAACTGCCTGAAAACCAGAGCCACTTCAAAGGTCACCAGTGTTTTTATAAAAAAGTATACAAATCTGGCTTTAGAACTACAGGTTATTAGAAAGCATGAACACTAGATATCAGGATAAAGTAAAATGACTTTAGAAAATAAGGAATAAAGCAGCAGGCTCTCAGTAGAGAAAGTCTCACCATCCAGGGCTTCTTTCAGTTCGTCCTTAGTCCAGGCCACTTCCGTCATCAGCAAGCGGAGGTAGTACATGGCGTGCTGGTGGGGCTGCTCAGCTCGGAAGTTGTTAAGAGATCGCATGTACTAGTGAACGGAGACACGGGCTCATTACTTTTATAAGTCCTTTACAAATCATTACATATTACTTTATGAACAGAACACCAATAAACTATAAAAATAACAGAAAACTTACTGCCTCTTTGATAATTTCAAATCTTTTTTCATCAATTTCAAAGGTAGCCATTTTCTCAACAATCTTCTTTAGCAGAATTGGCTGCTTGTCATTGTAACCTTTCACTGAGAGCTACAGAAAGAGTTCAGGTGTTAGAAGTCTAAAATAACATGAAATACCTTAAGCCTAATTTGTAAACATTCAGAAAACCCCCCAAATAGTGCTTTGAAATAAAGTCAAACAAGAAATTAAATTAACTTCTCATGAATACAGTTTAACACTGGGAAAATAACATTAATCTTCGGTATTTACTAATATCTAAAAGCATGACTTTGCTTTTCCTAAACAAAATCAGCAGAGGGAAAACTCACCTGATGCCCAACTGTGGCAGCACACATTACATGATCAAAATTCAAGTTCTCATAAAGTCAAAATTAATTATAGAACGTATTTTAAGTTTAATCTTTAAAAAAAAATTTCTAAGGAATGGCTGGCTTAAGGTTTTTACCAGTGTGGTAAAAAGGTCAAAATCATAGGGGAGTGGATTATCTACAAACTGGGATATGTCCCCAAATTGTT
This sequence comes from Saccopteryx bilineata, assembly GCF_036850765.1. Taxonomy (NCBI): domain Eukaryota; kingdom Metazoa; phylum Chordata; class Mammalia; order Chiroptera; family Emballonuridae; genus Saccopteryx; species Saccopteryx bilineata. The sequence goes on from NC_089496.1 coordinate 79,880,160, forward strand.
TATATTTAAGTATTTTAAAAACACATTTGAAGAAACCAGCCAGTCCCAATTTTTTCTTATGTGGCATTTTCCACTTTCTTAATCAATGTTGTCTAATAAGGATCCATTTGGCAAAACAGACGTGTAGTGAGGAGACGCTGGGTTCTGCCCTAGGACGACCTACTTGAATAGCGTCTGAAAGCGTACATTCAGCAAACTGGGCGATGCTTACTATATTTCCTATGATTGCATTTCCACATAGCGGTCCCCCTGCGGTAGGAGATACAGCTGGGCACCTACGCAAGCCCTGCCTTATGAAAAATGACAGACAAAAACCTCAGCGGAAGAGAAGGTTCTTGGCCATGGAGAGCACAGCACACATCGTGGAAGCAGAACGACCACTGGCTGAAAGCCCATTTTGTCACAAATAACTAATTATTTGTATTAATGGTAATATGCTACTAAAACTCAATAGTGAAATATCAACAATGGGGAATTACTCTTCTAGATGGAGTTTATTTTGATCACTGAGCTCTAAATTTCCCAGGACTCTGACATTAGGTTGTCTACATTCTTATACATTAAACAAAAACTACGAGAAAATTTACTTGTGAAGAAAAAAAGTTACTGCAAAATAAATAAAATCTGAAAACCCTAGACCTTTTGTATAAGAATACACAGCACATACTCTCAACTCTAGTTGTTATTAAAACATACAATGTATTTTCAAGAAGAGTGAAGATGAATGTAAGCCATAAAGGGATGTTAATTTGAAAATGAAATGTAGGTTTGGAAACATCACCAACAGTGTCAAAAGAAGGGATCTAGTTATTTCTCAGAGTGCATTTAATAATGTTTATTTTAAAACACACTTAAAAGTAGTTAATGATGCATGCTACAAAAAAAAAATTAAATAAAAATGTAACAACTATCTCCAGCACAGGAACTTTCTATTACTGTCACCAGAGAGAAAGGAAGCTTAAATAAAATCCAAGCACCACATTAACTATGGACACCTTTCACTTACAGATGTTATACTCAAACACGTGAAAAGAACAGCATGCCTTCAGGATTAGTGTGTTAAGCATTTCAAGCAGAGGAACATGCAAGTAAGTGTAGCTCATGTCCATGTTCACAAAATGCACTAAACTCAGCTAAATCATTCATTAGAGTAGCTAATACCAATTTGAGTTCTTTGGTCATTAAAAAAGTGCAAGGAAAAAACCATCAATCTTCTTGTTTAAGAATGCAGAAGTTAATAGTTTTCCCAAGCTCAACATAATGCTTAAACGGTGTGGTGCCTTTTCTTTGGTTTCCATTTACTTACAAGTATTGCATTCATTCCTGATGCAATGCCATAGCTCAAACCTGAGAGGCGTGCTGCATATGTATACTCTTTTAAATCATCCTTCAATAACCTGATAAACAGGTATGTCATGTTGCAATGGAGAGGATCAGCATAAATGTAGCGACTAACAAACAAACAAACAAAAAAAACATAAAAGAAATGCTTTGATACCTCAAGCAGTGGCATGGTAATGAAGAAACATGACCGAAGAGTATGAATATGCAGCCTCGTGATCTGAATGGCTAGGGAAACAGTACAGGCCAACCTGACGGTTTACAGTGGCAGCGAGATGTCATTCTCTGTTGTCAAAGAGCAAGACTTCAGATACAGAATGGCTAAGATCTAAATCTAAATCGGGGTCCAATTTTGTTTGAGGAGAAAAAAATCTGACAATCTGATGAGAGATGTTAAAAAAAAAAAAAGAAATCAAGGAAAATTGGCATAATATGAATAGTATATTGAATGTTTAAAAGAACTAACTTCAAAATTAAATGATGAGAAAATATGATTAGCTATAAAGGTAAAAAAAAAAAAAAAAGAAATTAAACTCATATCCTTAATCAAAAATGCTTCCATCAAATCAATGTAAAAAATGTTGATGAGTGGAAGGCTCTGAGACATGGGTACTTACATACATCCCATAGATGGTATTTTGGAGGTCATAGCTCAAGCCTGCTAGCTCTGCTGCATATGCATACTCGTTGAGTGAGTCTTTGAGGAGCTCAAGGTACAAATAGGCCATGTTACAGTGCAAGGGGTCCACATAAGCAAATGGGCTGGAAGAAAATGTCGACAGTAAAATAGCTGATTTATTACGTCTCAATATGATATGTGGCCTTTCGAGATGGATCAGGAAACTGAACACCGATTCACATAATTTCCCAGAGATATGGTTTGAATTCTTGAGTCTGTCTCTTCTTCTCGTGAGGAGAAACACAAGATGTCTAAGGAAGAAGTCTGAACTATGCCACGTGTGCTGGTGGAGGTGAAGAGGGAGGAGGAACTGCTTACCCCACATGGTGTGACAGACCCGAGCTAGAAGGGGTGGAGCCAACCAGAACGCATCCCTCCATTCAGGCTGACAGGAGGAGGCATGGTGAAAGGTCTGAGTCAGCACTGGCATGTTCCCGTCTCCTCCTCAGCAAACCATGAGATTGGGGCGTTGCTGTTTGGTTTTTGTTTTTTGAATTTAATTATTGATTGATTTGAGAGAGACAGAGAGAGAAGCATCAACTCATTGTTCCACTTAGTTGTGTAATCATTGATTGCTTCTCATTCATGCCCAGGCTGGGGATCGAATCTGCAACCTTGGTGCACTGGGATGATGCTCTGTTCACTGAATCACCTGGCCAGGACAAATTGGGAAGTTTGTGTGCTACAATTATATAAACTTAACAAAGAAAAATTGAGAACTGTGAAAATATCTGCTTATCTCCGAGTTTCCCCAAACCAATAAAGCTAGAGCACTGTCAGTAAAATAATTACTGATTTCCACCACATAACTGCAGCCAGAACTAGAAAAAATACTAAAAGAGAAAAATATACAAGTGAAAAGAGAAGAAACAATTATAGAGCACAAGAGTTAAATAGGACCACAGAGATCACCTATTTTAAAACTTCATTTCCCAATTAAGACACATAAATTTCCTCATGACACCTGGCCTGGAAGCAGCAGAGTTAGGATTCAAATTTAAATCAAATAACCTACACATCTGACTATATGACACTACTTACCTTTATGAGAGGTAAGTAAAAAATTCATTCACTCAACAAGTATTACATGCTCACTACCATGGTAGGCTCTTCTCTAGATACTGGGATTAAAGAAGGAACAAATCAGGTACAGTCCCTGACCTCAGAGTTTACAGTCTAGTTGGAAGAGACAAATAATAAATTTAAAATATGATACATACCAGGTAGTGATATTGCCTTGGAGGAAAATTAAACAGGGAGAGAGGGAAGGGAGTGATAAGTGGTGGTGGTGGGACAGGAAGATTGCTAAGATGGTCAAAAAGGTGACATCTGGGCCCAGACCCGAGGAAGCAGAGGAGCAAGCCCTGGGGCTATCTGGGTAGGGTGGGCAACTTTCCAGGCTGAGAAAACAGCTAGTGCAAAGGACCTGAGACAGGTGCCCACTTGGCTTGATGGCAGCAAACCGTAAGTTTCAGTCTCTCTATAGCACAGTAAAAGTAGTTACTACATTCAGAGAAAAGCCAATAATTTTATCAAAAAGTGATAATGTGCCTGACCAGGCGGTGGTGCAGTGGATAGAGCATCAGGCTGGGACACAGAGAACTCAGGTTTGAAACCCCGAGGTTGCCGGCTTGAGCGCGGGCTCACCAGCTTGAGCGTGAGGTCACTGGCTTGAGCACAGGATCATAGACATGGGCCCAAAGCTCACCAGCTTGAGCCCAAGGTCGCTGGCTTGAGCAAGGGGTCACTCACTCTGCTGTAGCCCCCTGGTCAAGGCACATATGAGAAAGCAATCAATGAACAACTATGGAGCACAATGAAGAATTGATGCTTCTCATCTCTCTCCCTTCCTGTCTGTCGGTCCCTGTCTGTCCCTCTCTCTCTCTCTCTGTAACTAAGAAAAAAAAGGGGGGGGGCCAATAAAGCAAAAACTGGGGTATGGTGTTGAGCCATCCAGGGAATTAAAATCAAAGACAAAATTCTACAGATATATAAACAACCTCCATCTGGAAAACAGAAGTGAATGCCACATAATTGAATTTTTTAAAGTTATTACACACAATGACAGACTTCCTTTTCCAAGCAAATAGCAGTTTATAAACAGGGCAAAATTCACAAAAGCAATCAAAACAAAAGAATCCACAAAAGGGCTCAGCTCCACAGGTACCTACGCACCTTTCTTAGGTGGAAATGAACAGCCAGAAAAAGCCGAGTGCGGGAGCTCAACACCCTGGGGCCCAAGCTCGGAAGGTAGTTCTGAGGTGTCCTAACATGTTGCAACACAGCAGCCAGCCAGTGAGTTGGAGAGGGTCCTAAACTAACTCTGTGTGTGTGTGTGTGTGTGTGTGTGTGTGTGTGTGCGTGCGTGTGTGACAGAGACAGAGAGAAATACAGAGAGAAGGACAGATAGGGAGAGAGGGAGAGAGATGAGAAGCATCAATTCTTCATTGCGGCTCCTTGGTCTTCTTAGTTGTTCATTGATTGCTCTCTCATATGTGCCTTGACAGGGGTGGGGGTTGGGGGTGGCTGCAGCAGAGTGAGTGACCCCTTGCTCAAGCCAGCGACCTTGGGCTCAAGTCAGCAACCTCACGCTCAAGCCGGAGGAACCCACGCTTAGCCAGCGACCTCGGGGTTTCAAACCTGGGTCCTCCGTGTCCCAATCTGATGCTCTATCCACTGTGCCACCGCCTGGTCAGGCCTAAACTAACTTTTAAAAGAGAACATGATTCAACTGAAATGCTTAAGTTCTGATTCATTTCCTTTTCTTTCTTTCTTTTTTTTTAAAATTTAGCCAGCAAGCAAGAGACAGAGGCAGAGACAGATAGGGAAAGATATGAGAAGCATCAACTCGTAGTTGTGGCATTTTTAGTTGTTCACTGATTGCTTCTCATACATGCCTTGACTGAGGGACTCCAGCCAAGCCAGTGACCCTTTGCTCAAGACAGCAACCTTGGGCTTCAAGCAAGCGATCATGGGGTCATGTCTCAAGCTGGTGAGCCTGGGCTCAAGCTGGCAACCTTGAGATTTCAAACTGGGTCCTCAGCATCCCAGGTTGACGCTCAATCCACTGCACCACCACCTGGTCAGGCATGATTCATTTCTTAATTTGAAAAACATTACTTTGTAATCAGATGCTATATGCTTAACTATGAATCACAGAATTTTTAAAACTGTAAATATGCATAATATAATCCTATTTCTGAAAAGACATCTACAGAAACAAACAAGAAACCTAATAGTGTATACTTCTAAGGAGACCAGAAGACAGAGAGAAGGATTCATAAAAAGCAGATATTTTTAATTCTAAGAACTAGGCTGGGCAGTTTAGAATATGCAAAAATATCAAAAGGTCTCTCAAAAGGTATTCTGAAGCCAAATGGAAAAGTACAGGCACACGGTGTTTTATTGTGCTTCAACTTATTGTGTTCTGCAGATGTTGAGTTTTTTACATATTGACAGCCAGACTCTCCACCAGCAGAAAGATTACACTTGTTTCATTATGATACTCATTTTACTATAGTCGTCTAGAACCCAATCTGCGATATCTGCAAGGTATGCTTCTGACCAGCCAGGAATAGAGAAAGCAATATCTAAGAGCTCCAGATCATTTAGTAACTACCACTTCTTCTCCAGGGCAAGTTCCAGGAACACAAATCAAAACCACAACCAAAAACATCCCAAATTTTTGAGACTTTTTTTTTTTTTTTTGTATTTTTCTAAAGCTGGAAACGGGGAGAAATAGTCAGACAGACTCCAGCATGCACCCGACCAGGATCCACCCAGCACGCCCACCAGGGGCGATGCTCTGCCCACCAGGGGGCGATGCTCTGCCCCTCCGGGGCGTCGCTCTGCCGCGACCAGAGCCACTCTAGCGCCTGGGGCAGAGGCCAAGGAGCCATCCCCAGCGCCCGGGCCATCTTTGCTCCAATGGAGCCTTAGCTGTGGGAGGGGAAGAGAGAGACAGAGAGGAAGGAGGGGGTGGGGGTGGACAAGCAAATGGGCGCCTCTCCTATGTGCCCTGGCCGGGAATCGAACCCGGGTCCCCCACACGCCAGGCCAACGCTCTACCGCTGAGCCAACCAGCCAGGGCCGAGACTTTTTTTTTAATACAACTTCTGGGTAAGTCCATGACCTCCCCATATTCTGAAACCCTAAAGGTTAGGAAAGTCCTCCTAATAACTAGCCCAGATCACTTCAGTGAAAGGGTGTACTTGTCCATAGAAAGAAGAACGGACACTTTGTTCTTACAATATCCCTTAACAGCAGCAGCCTTCTCTTGTCTAGGCTAAACAGCCCTAATTCCTTTCATTTTTAGACATGGGTCTTCAAGGAAACAAAGACAACTTTTAGAAAGTAATTGTTGATTTTTTATAAGAAGCTTTATAGCTAGATTCATCTTACATACCTGAAAAATTCAAAGTTGAGACAAGCCTTCGGCAAAAAAAACTTGTCATCTTGTTTGAACCAGAGTTTGCTCATAGCTGTATCCTGTGGCGGAGAAAAAAACTGGTTACGGAAACGGGCAGATTTGACAAAAAATGTTCAGTCAAGTCACTCTTCAGGAGAAGGAGGACAAAGGTGACAGCGAGAGTTCTGTCCTGGAGAGGCTGCTGCCTCCGGGCCTTGAAGTCCACTCAGAGGGTCCCAGCAGGTGGGAGTGAGACAGGGCTGGGGATTCCAGCAGCAGAGAGAAACCACCCTGGATCCCTCCTCTTTACACACCCTCTTGGGTTAACGACATGGGGACACAGTCAAGGAAGAGTCAGGTTGGAGAAGCTAATACCAAGCATCCTGTCCCTGCCTTTCTGGAACCTGGAGGCAGATGCAGGAGTCCTTAGAGAGGTGTGTGGCAGCCAGGCTCTCTGATGGGCCGCGAGGTTCCCTGCCTACTGGGATCAACGCCCTTATGTTGTCCTCTCCCCCACACTGAGCCGGAGTTGGTGTGTCTGACCAACAGAATGTATTCGACAGAAGTGATGACAAGACACCTCAGAGGTTATAAAAGACACTGCGGCTTCCATCTTGAGCACTCACTTTCCCTCTTCAATCACTCGCTTTGGGGGAAGCCAGCTGCCGTTTCAAGCAATTTTATCGAGAATAACCAAGACCTGCCAAAAGCCACTGAACTTCAGCTCTTAGGCGAACCCTCCAGCTCTAGCTAAGTCAGCGGTTCTCAACCTGTGTGTCGCGACCCTGGCGGGGGTCGAATGACCAAAACACAGGGGTCGCCTAAAGCGATGAGAATACATAATGCATATCAGGTATTTACATTCCGAATCATAGAAGTAGCCTTTATTTTTTGGTTTGGGGTCACCGCAACATGAGGAACTGTATTGCGGGGTCACGGCATTAGAAAGGTTGAGAACCACTGAGCTAAGCCTTCAGATGGCTTAAGCCGCAGCTAACAGCTTGACCATAACCTCATGAAAAACTGCACCAGGACGACCCAGCTACGCCACTTCCAGAGTCCTGACCCCCAGGAACTGAGTGAGATAAAATAAATACTTGTGGTTTTAAGCTGCTAAAGTTTGGAGCAATCTGTTACCCAGCAAAGAACACAGCCAGGGATGAAAAAATAAGCCACTATCTTGACTCTCCTCTTCACTCTGCACATCTAAAAATAGCCTTAGATGTTCACTTGAAACTCTTGACAAGCGATAGAAATGGTTTAATGTTCTCCCTAGTTTACTCTAAAAAGACCTATTTAAAAAACCAATTAAAACTTTAGAGGTAAACAAGTTTTGCCTTTCAATAACCTAACCTATAACTCCTTAAAATGTTATTTTTAAAGTAATATGCTTGTATTAATAATAATTTAATTGCTTCTTATAAATTAAATATCATATTCCTAAACAGTAATTCTTATCTCACTGAGTTAATCGAATGTGAGGTCATTTGAAGAAAATAAAAAGAAACAAAGATGTGTGTCTATGGTGGTGAGTTTAGCAAAACTTAGTTTTAGAGTTTAGAAAGAGATTGTGCTACAATAATCTGATCCATTTTCTATACAATTTTTACCAAAGATGTGAATAACATGAAAAGGAATTCTGGAAATGGCTCCATGAACTTCATATACCACTCTCAAAAAGAATTGTTTTTAAAGGGAAACCCAACAGCTCCCCTTAGATACGCTCTCATTTAGGCTTTAGAGATTCTTTCTTCTAATTTTCATAATGCCACATAAATCCACTTCTTTATTGGGTCTTCAATGAATATGAAAAAGAAGCCACTATCTCTTAACAGACTCCTGGTTACAGTCCAGACTTACTATATTTTTCCTGCAAAGAAAAAGAATTCTCTAGATTCTGTGTTGTGTAGTTTTGTTTGCTTTAACATTTCTGGTCTTTTAATGTTTCTTGTATTGTTCTCTCTAACTTTTCTATCATGTCTTTGGACATGAGGACTCAAAATCAACACAGTACAAGTGCAAGAAATCATCTCTCTGGTCCCTTTCAGGTAATAGATATATCCCCTGAATTAAAAATCACTGAGTTTAACATGTTACCTTAATAAGAGAAGGGTATGGTGTTGCTTCTTTTTCTAATGATAAAATCTCAAAATTTGTAGGAATAAATTCATTCTTCGTTGGAAGTTTAAATTTCCCATTCAGGTCAGCATTTTGCCATTTCTGGGCAAAAAAATGAAAAACACAATAGTTTAAAACAGTCATTTTGCTTAAAATCCAGGAAAATATTAAGGGGATAAATGTCACACAGCATTGTTTTCCATCATAAATAGAGGCTAGCCCTAGCTGGTTGGCTCAGCAGTAGAGCATCAGCCCAGTATGTGCAAGTCCCAGGTTCAATTCCCGGCCAGGGCACACTGTTTGGGAAGCGCCCATCTGCTTCTTCATCCTTTCCCCTCTCCTTTCTCTCTATCTCTCTCTCCCCCTCTCCTTTCTTTCTATCTATCTCTTCCCCTCCCGCAGCCAAGGCTCCGCTGCAGCAAAGTTGGCCTGGGCACTGAGGATGGCTCCATGGCCTCCGCCTCAGGCGCTAGAATGGCTCAGGTGGCAACAGAGCAACGCCCCCTGGTGGGCATGCTGGGTGGATCCTGGTTGGGCACATGTGGGAGTCTGTCCGACTGCCTCCCTGCTTCTAACTTTGGGGGAAAAAAATACAATAAATAAATAAATAAATAAATAGGCTACTCTCAAGATCTATTGATGACTTTTAATGAAACTAGAGTCATGAATCTCTGATACTAATCAAGGTCTTATCCTTATCTACCCCTCCTCTTTACACACCACCAAGATGACCAAATAAGGTTAGGGATTATCTGAGACTGTGGAACACTGAGGCTAACAGGTCCACAGGAAGATCATGTGTGCTTCAGCTTTTCGCTGTAACCACTTGGCAACCTCATCCCATTGCTTCAGCTCTTCAAGAATGAAGAATATGACCTGTGGTGGCGCAGTGGATAAAGTGTCAACCTGGAAATACTGAGGTCGCCAGTTCGAAACCCTGGGCTTGCCTGGTGAAGGCACATATGGGAGTTGATGCTTCCAGCTCCCCCCCACTTCTCTCTCTGTCTGCCACCTCTCTCTCTCTCTTTCTGTCTCTCCCTCTCCTCTCTAAAATGAATAAATAAATAAATTTGAAAAAAAATTAAAAAAAAAAAAAGAATGAAGAATAATCAGTACAGGGGAATTTCCCAGCTGCTAGGTAGTATGTCATTTATGTAAGAGTTAAAATTTCACCTATACCAGTTACTTGCACCTACATTGGGCTTGTTTCACTCAGTACTTCTTCTTTCAAAATAAAAAATAAAAAAATGCTAGGCTACATTGGGCTTGTTTCACTCAGTCCTTCTTAATACCAGGCCCACACCTCTCCCAGATGACCACATGAACTTTCAGATAAAGCAGTAATTCAAGCACAAGGGTAAGGACAAAGCTGAGACTCATTGCGGGACAGGGCCGACACCACCTGCACGCTGGCCCTCTTCCCTGGGCTAGTGCCAAAAGCTGAGTGGGGCAGATCGGAGGCCATCGAGTGCTGGCCTCTAATTTATAAGACTTTTCATTATTTAAAAAAGAAATAAAAAGCAACCAACTGCCAATAATTCTGGGTTCAGTAATTTGGCGTCCAGATGATGCAGCGCAGCCTGGTGGCTTTGGCAGTTCTATTTTGGTCCCTGCGACAGTGGGGATACTGGCCGTATTATTTGTAAGTAAAAACTGAAGTATTTCTTGTTTTGGAATTAGTTCGGACCCAGCTCTCATTCACGGGAGATCAGCTTTCCTTGAAGTGTAGCAAGATGGCGCTCCAGCAATCTCCCTTGCGTGGTGTGAATACATCAGAGGTATCAGAATAATTTTCTTTTTAACCGTTTCTTCTTTTTTTTTCCTGTATCATCATTACACAGACATTTAAGAAATGTCTGTTATTTAAGTTTAACTAGAATCTAATCAGAGCAAAGCTACAGAATCTCAAAGTCAACAAGAACTGAAAAAGTAATAGACAAGTAGACAGGGCTCACAAACAGAAGCTTGACTACCGATGAATGGGGTAGCATACTACCCAAACGTACCTGTTTTGAAACCAATACTAATTCTCCTGTGTTGACAAAAAGAGCAATGAGGCAATATGAGGCTTAAACTACAGCATCTCCTCACAAGAGGACACTGTGATCCCAGAGACGGCCTCCCTCTGTGTTGCCAGCAAGGTCAGGAGCTCTCTGGAGCCCGTGTCTGTCTTTCAGGCTCCCTGCTCCCATCTCTTCCTGCCTGTCACGGTATCTTTGTTTCTCTGTGCACTCTGTCCGGCACTTTGAAGCCTGACAGACAGGCAGGAAGGTGGCCGCCGTGCCTGTCTCCATGCAGAACCTCCGATCCAGCTCCCCACCTCCCGGGTTACCCCTCTCAGGATGGCACAGGCAGTGCTGGGCCTTCAGTCTCCACACCCTGGGCTGTGAGTTAGTTGACCTAAGGGGCTCATGTTCTTGTGTGTCCCTCACACAGCTGACTTAAGTCACAGATTAGTTCATCATACCTTAATGACTTCATCTGTTATAGCTTCTTGTTTATAGTGGGTTCCATACCATTCTTCAGTACGATCTGTTTTTCCTTCAAAAGACTTGGAAACTATTGCAACCCTATACATACATGGAAAAAATAAAGAGAAAAAAACCTATAAACTCATGTTGTATATATAAATTTATAGAATTTGACTCATGAAAGTATAAATAATATGCAAGAATGTGTTGGGCCTTTAAAAACACCCAGAAAATCCAGCCTGACCTGTGGTGGCGCAGTGGATAAAGTGTCGACCTGGAAATGCTGAGGTCGCCGGTTCGAAACCCTGGGCTTGCCTGGTCAAGGCACATACGGGAGTTGATGCTTCCAGCTCCTCCCCCCCCTTCTCTGTCTCTCCTCTCTCTCTCTCCCTCTGTCTCTCCCTCTCCTCTCTAAAAATGAATAAAAAAAAAAAACACCCAGAAAATCCAATAAGCCTTAGCTGAAATAGGCAATATATACATAGAGGTTTCTGATCACATTCTATGTATCCTTTGGTGATAGCCCAAAACTTTTAGTGGGGAAAAAGTATCTGCAAGAAAGGTTCTTGTGGGTATACTACTTTTTTTTCCCTTGAAGTGAGAAGCAGGGTTGGCAGACAAACACTCCCACACGCACTTGACCAGATCCACCTGGCATGCCCACCAGAGGGTGATGCTCTGCCCATTTGGGTCATTGCTCTGCTGCAACCGGAGCCATTCCAACGCCTAAGGCGGAGGCCATGGGACCATCCTCAGCGCCTGGACCAACTTTGCTCCCATGGAGCCTTGGCTGCGAGAGGGGAAGAGAGAGACAGAGAGGAAGGAGAGGGGGAGGGGTGGAGAAGCAGATGGGCGCTTCTCCTGTGTACCCTGGCTGGGAAACGAACCCGGGACTTCCACCTGGCAGGCCGACACTCTAGCCAACTGGCCAAGGCCAAGTAGGTATACTATTGACTAAAATTTTTAAAGAGTAGTAGCCAGGAAGAAAATGAAACAAGGTCAGCTGAAAACAGTTTCTAAGAAAGCTAAACAGCCTGAGCAGGCAGTGGTGCAGTGGACAGAGCATCAAACTGGGAGGTGGACCCAGGTTCGAAACCCCAAGGTCACCCACTTGAGAGTATGGGCTCATCCGGCTTGATCCCGGGGTTGCTGGCTTGAGCGTGGGATCAGAGACATGACCTCATGGTCACTGGCTTGAGGCCAAAGGTCAATGGCTTGAGCAAGTGTCACTCACTCTGCTGTAGCCCCCCCCCCCCCATCAAGGCACATGAGAGCAATCAATGAACAACTAAGGAGCTGCAATGAAAAATTGATGCTTCTCATCTCTCTCTCCCTTCCTGTCTCTCTGTCTTATCTGTCCTTTTCTCTGTCTTCATGAAAGAGAAAAAAAGAAAGAAAGAAAGAAAGAAAGGAAAGAGGAGAGAAGAGAAGAGAAGAGAAGAGAAGAGAAGAGAAGAGAAGAGAAGAGAAGAGAAGAGAAGAGAAAAGAAAAAAGAAAAGAAAAAAGCAAGCAAAGGAAATTACTTCTTCCCAGGAACAGCTTAGGCCTGGGGTGAACAAAAATGGCTAAATAAACCTACTGGCTCATCCAGAGATCCAAAAAGCCATAAACACACTTTTATTATTATTTGCTAACTTGTGCTCTGTTTTTATTTCCTGCCAGAGACTACTATCCAATATATCTCTATATGTACATTAGCCTTCCTGCTGCCAGGGAGCAGGGGACAAGACAAAGAAGCAACCCTTTAGCTTCTGGTTTTTTAAAAGCTTTCTTTGATGGGATAAAAACAGCCCAGAAGTCAGAAGGGGGAAAAAAGTTCCGGGGGGGAAGTTAGAGGTAAAATGCCATCAAGAGCCCTGGCTGGTTGGCTCAGCGGTAGAGCGTCGGCCTAGCGTGCGGAGGACCCGGGTTTGATTCCCGGCCAGGGCACACAGGAGAAGCGCCCATTTGCTTCTCCACCCCTCCGCCTCTCTCTTCCCCTCCCGCAGCCGAGGCTCCATTGGAGCAAAGATGGCCCGGGCGCTGGGGATGGCTCCTTGGCCTCTGCCCCAGGCGCTAGAGTGGCTCTGGTCGCAATATGGCGATGCCCAGGATGGGCAGAGCATCGCCCCCTGGTGGGCAGAGCGTCGCCCCTGGTGGGCATACCGGGTGGATCCCGGTCGGGGGCATGCGGGAGTCTGTCTGACTGTCTCTCCCTGTTTCCAGCTTCAGAAAAATGAAAAGAAAAAAAAAAAGAAAAAAAAAATGCCATCAAGAGGTAAGTGAACAAGTTTACAATACAGGAGCAAAAGAAGCTCTGTAATCCTTGTGAAGGATTATCAGGGACATTTCTGCCCCTGCAGCCTTTTAATTAGCAAAGTTGGAATCATTACGCTCCCACCAGCAAACTCAACCCCATGCTGGGACCAATCCTATTCTGAATCTTGTTGATAGAGGAGTTCTAGGCCAATAGCTTGTACGGCTTGCCATGAAGTCAGTCTGTTACTAGTTTCACTTCTCAGCTAAGTTCCAATTCAAAAAACTAGGTTTATGTCTCTTCCTGCTTGTTTTTACCTGTCCTCCTAGAAGTCTGGTTCTATCTTCTGAATATGAACAATGGCCTCAAAGCTGAAAGTCCAGCACTTACAACCAAAACTCTCCCGTACTGGCCCTGGCTGGTTGGCTCAGTGGTAGAGAATTGGCCTGGCGTGCAGAAGTCCCGGGTTCGATTCCCGGCCAGGGCACACAGGAGAAGTGCCCATCTGCTTCTCCCCCTCTCCCCCTCTCCTTCCTCTCTGTCTCTCTCTTCCCCTCCCGCAGCTAAGGCTCCATTGGAGCAAAGTTGGCCCAGGCGCTGGGGATGGCTCCATGGCCTCTGCCTCAGGCGCTAGAGTGGCCCTGGTTGCAACAGAGAAATGCCCCAGATGGGCAGAGCATCGCCCCCTGGTGGGCATGCCGAGTGGATCCCGGTCGGGCACATGCGGGAGTCTGTCTGACTGCCTCCCCACTTCCAACTTCAGAAAAATACAAAAAAAACCACCTCTTCCGTACTGAATACCCATCCATACCTCTGTGTTCCAAATACCTGCACCTCACTGGACCTCCCCAACTTCAATGTCTGACTGTCTAAACCACCATTTATTTCTTATTCTAGACAAAATACTCTACGCAGCTAACTAGACAGGGCCTTATCATCTTCTTAAGGATAGATAGGATATGCAATCTAATTTACCTACCTGTTAGTATGACTGACTGATCTGGTCCTGCTGCCATTGACCACTACCAGTTCTAGAGAACATACTAAAGAAGAGTATGTTCCACAGAAACTCAGAGAGGAACCATAGGGTTTAACAAATGGAGTCCTATTATTGTGCCCAGAAGAAGTGCTGCATGTTAGCAATTTGAGAAGCCCTCTGGAGCATTACTTGTGGAGTTTGTACAGAACTCATATAGCCACATAAATGGTACACGATGTATCTTAAGGGCATTCATTCAAGAAACAGAGCCTGCTAAAATTCAGCCCTAGAAACTTCTCCTCCTGCTTATTTCTCAAAAAATGGATTGACTTGCAATAAGACCTTTGAAAAATGTGTTAAGAAGTAAAAATAGGCGCTGGCTAGTTGGCTTAGCAGTGAGCATCAGCCCAGCATGTGGAAGCCCTGGGTTTGATTCCTGGTCAGGGCACCCAGGAAAAGCAACCATCTGCTTCTCCACCCCTCCTCTTGCCCCTTTCTCTCTCTTTTCCTCCTGCAGCCAAGGCTCCAGTGGTTCAAGCAAGGTGGCCCGGGGTGCTGAGGATGGCTCCATCGCTCACCTCAGGCACTAAAATAGCTTGGTTGCTGAGCAACGAAGCAACAGACCCAGATGGGCAGAACATCAGCCCCAGACAGGGTTGCCAGGTGGATCCCTATCAGGGTGCATGTGAGAGTCTGTCTCTGTGTCCCTGCCTCTCAATTGATTTAAAAAAAAAAACCTGGAGGAAGAAGGGTATAATCCCAAGGGATTTAGATACTTGTATATCAAAGTAAAGTGTACGGGTAACATTTTAAATGTCATAAGGAAGTAAATATGAATTAGATAAACATAATTCCTCAAACTAGGCAAATATCAAATGTGTACCTAATCACAAAGAGACACCTTTGCAAACCAGGAGTTAAAAATACATCACCGAGGAATTCAAAACTGAAATATACAATGAAAGAGTGTGTACTAAAAAAATAAATTCTAAATGGCAGGGAAGGGGAACAGCTATAGAGACAGGATACCACCTCAAACCAACCCGGAAATTTATGAACCGGAGTGTAGAGGCAGAGGAGCACTTCAATTAGGAGAAAAGTCACAACCATCAAAGTATAGCACAGAAAGCTGCAGTATATTTAACTGCAGACAGCTGAGAAAAATTGGCGTGGTCATGGTAGCATCTTAGACTATCTGCTGAAAATTTATGCTAAAAAACAGTCCTGATGAGTTATTTCCTTTCTCTCTTTTTAAAAAAAAATGTATTTACTGGCCCTGGTCAGTGGCTAAGTAGATAGAGCGTCAGCCCTGTGTATGGATGTCCTGGGTTCGATTACTGGCCAGGGCACACAGGAGAAGTGACCATCTCCTTCTCTTCCCTTCCCTCTCCCTCCCTGTAGCCAGTGGCTCCATTGGTTTGAGGGTGGCCCTGGCGTTAAGAATAGCTCGGTTGGTCAGAGTGCCTCAACTTCAGGTGCTAACAATAACTCAGCACTCGAGGACTGATTTCAGACAAGGTTGTCTGGTAGATTCTGGTCAGGGCGAATGTGGGAATCTGCCTCACTCTCTACCCTCCTCTCACCTAAAAATAAATGAATAAATGAATGAATAAAATAATTAATTTTAGATAGAGAAGGGGAAGAGAGAGATAGGAACATCTGTTCCTGTATGTGCCCTGACTGGGGATCAAACCAGCAACCTCTGCATATTTGGATGATGCTCTAACCCACTGAGCTATCCAGCCAGGGCTGATTACTTGTTTCTTAAATTGTGTCATGTGAGTGTGCACGCACATATATATGTGTGTGGCCGTGCTATTCTTTCCTTTAATTCTGTCCACAAAGTGAAAGCTGATAAGGCACTGACACAATCCTTAGAAATACAAGAGAAAAATTATCTTTTCTTTTCATACTGAAACTTACAACAGTGAGAAAAGGGAACAGTGGGCTAGAACGAATGCTGACTGCCGACTTCAAGTCAGTCATTTAGAAATGTTCAAGGAGAAGGAATAGCTCTTGGAGCTGGACGGGACCCATTCAGGAACAGTATTTGCCTACAGACACTCGAAGGCAATATGGTTCCCAAAGAAGGAACTCTCACAAGACTTCTGCAAATAATGCCTGAGTGAGAAAGGTGAAAGACATCCAAGAATGAGGAGAGGCTTCCTAGATAACTGTGGTGACTTCAAACAGAATGAGTAGAGAGAGCACAGACCTGGCCATAAGAAACCCGGGTTCCGGATGATACCAGTGACTCATGTTCTTTGAGGTCTTGCCAAAATCAAGGTTAAGATTTATATTAGGCAAGTCTCTGGACTTCAGTTTCATTACTTTTCAATAAGGATTCAAACTAAAAATAACTCTATATCTATCCACTAGTAGCTATAGTGTCATATCAAATCTCATTTTCAAAAGATACACCCAGAAGAAAGGTGAAAAAATTCTATTGATGAAACTCAAAACCAAACTTAAAGGACACTGACAGGAAGGCTAAAGTGTTAAAAAATGAGGTTCATGAAAAATGCTAAGAAACATTTTTTAAAAGTGTTCCTTAAAAGTAAGGAAGAAAATAAAGAAAGGTTAGGCTAAAAGCTTAGAGAATTCAATCAACTGTTACTGAACCCTTATTAGCTTGAATTCTGGGAAAGGAAAAACACAGTTCCTATGTGGAAGTAACTTATAATCCAATAGGACACATGACCTATAAAAGCAAAATGTATTCCCGGCCAGGGCACACAGGAGAAGCGCCCATTTGCTTCTCCACCCTTCCGCCACGCTTTCCTCTCTGTCTCTCTCTTCCCCTCCCGCAGCCAAGGCTCCATTGGAGCAAAGATGGCCCAGGCGCTGGGGATGGCTCTGTGGCCTCTGCCTCAGGCGCTAGAGTGGCTCTGGTCGCAACATGGCGACGCCCAGGATGG
Source organism: Saccopteryx bilineata (assembly GCF_036850765.1). NCBI lineage: Eukaryota > Metazoa > Chordata > Mammalia > Chiroptera > Emballonuridae > Saccopteryx > Saccopteryx bilineata. The sequence goes on from NC_089496.1 coordinate 79,897,311, forward strand.
GCAGAGCATCGCCCCCTGGTGGGCAGAGCGTCGCCCCATGGTGGGCGTGCCGGGTGGATCCCGGTCGGGCGCATGCGGGAGTCTGTCTGACTGTCTCTCCCTGTTTCCAGCTTCAGAAAAATGAAAAAAAAAAAAAAAAAAAAGCAAAATGTGACATGCTGACTTCATGTTAGCATATGACAGAACTACTGACCTCTTATTTACACTGTCTTTGAAAGAAACACAGGTCTTTTAAACTGCAAAGGTGAACTGATAGAAAAAAGGAGTTGAAGCCTAGGATTAGTGAGTGAGCCAGCCAAGTGATTCAAATAAATTCATATCTCTAACACAGATGAGTCGCACTCTCCGATGCTTAGGTAACTAACAAATCCCAGTAGGATCACTGCACATCACTTTTTAGAAATACTGGCCATAGAAGAGGCAGAAGACTGGAGATGTGCAAATGCTCAAATTTTCAGAAAGAAAACGGTGTGTAGCCTAAAAACCATAAACCACTGGACTATATGCATTAACAAAACTACAGAGTCTGGCCTGACCAGGCGGTGGCGCAGTGGCTAGAATGTCAGACTGGGGCATGGAGGACCCAGGTTCAAGACCCCAAGATCTCAAGCTTGAGTGTGCAGGCTCATCTGGTTTGAGCAAAGCTCACCAGCTTGAGCCCAGGGTTGCTGGCTCGAGCAAGGGGTCACTCGGTCTGCTGTAGCCCCCTGGTCAAGGCACATATGAGAAAGCAATCAGTGAACAACTAAGGTGCCGCAATGAAGAATTGATGCTTCTCATCTCTCTGCTTTTCTGTCTGTCTGTCCCTCTCTCTGACTCTCTCTGTCACAAACAAACAAAAAACTACACAGTCTGTCAAACATTTAAGTAAGACAGTTATTACTAGGACCTCCCAAGAATTCACCAAGAATAACTCCTCCCAAATGAATGGATTTATATTGACTTAAGCAAGGCCTGTGGCAAAGACCCAGCAGTTGTATTTGTTGGTTTAATATGGTAAAATGGGCACCAAGTGACAGGATCAAAGGAAGTGGCTGATGATAATGATGGTGCAGTAATAGGTAAACATCTTTGTAAAGGTAAATCAAGTCTCAACTTTCAAAAGAACAATTAGGACTGGTAAAATGGAACTGGGTACCTTGTTATTGAATAAGTTCCCCATCCTTGGAGGAATTTAAACTGAGGCTGGTAGCTACATGTTGGAGATAATGCGTAAGAGATATACATCTGACAGAAACGGAATTAAATGACCTTTAAGGTTCTTTTAATTCTGAAGGATATAATATTCTTGTTTATTTTTCTACATGGTTACAATGTTAAACTTGTCTCAGTCAGTATTAGAAAAAGAAATCTTAGCCCCGAGCACCCCCAGTCGGGCCTGCTAGCTGGCACTGTTATCCAGGCTGTGCTGAACTCTGATAGCCGGCACTGTTATCCAGCTGTGCTGAACTCTGATAGCCGGCACTGTTATCCAGCTGTGCTGAACTCTGATAGCCGGCACTGTTATCCAGCTGTGCTGAACTCTGATAGCTGGCACTGTTATCCAGCTGTGCTGAACTCTGATAGCTGGCACTGTTATCCAGCTGTGCTGAACTCTGATAGCCGGCACTGTTGTCCAGCTGTGCTGAACTCTGATAGCTGGCACTGTTATCCAGGCTGTGCTGAACTCTGATAGCTGGCACTGTTATCCAGCTGTGCTGGACTCTGATAGCTGGCACTGTTATCCAGCTGTGCTGAACTCTGATAGCCGGCACTGTTATCCAGCTGTGCTGAACTCTGATAGCTGGCACTGTTATCCAGCTGTGCTGAACTCTGATAGCTGGCACTGTTATCCAGGCTGTGCTGAACTCTGATAGCCGGCACTGTTATCCAGCTGTGCTGGACTCTGATAGCTGGCACTGTTATCCAGCTGTGCTGAACTCTATCACTGCCCTGCTGCACTTACAATGACACAGCCAGAAAAACCAATCCGCTGTAGAAAAAGTGCTTTTTCCTCCAAATGAGGGTAGAGAGAAAGAAGGTTCTCAATTCTAATTGCACATGACATCGAATTTAGAAACAGGCCATTTAAACAAAAGTAAAATGTCTGCTCCTGAGGACTGACTCCTACAAAGAGCTGATGGGTCAAATTATTGGCTTATTGGGCAGCAAGAACCATATGAACATAATTTAAATTATTTTCTTGAAAAAGAAGCATATCCTTATATAATCTTAACAACATTGCCTTATATTTGGACACTTTTCAAGTTTGCTAAACCATTCTGCATCATACAGAAAGATAAAGTACTATTGCCATTTTGCAGATGGACTAATTTCTTTCTTACTGATTGATTTTAGAGACATGAATGAGGTAAAATCACAAAATAATTGTGTCGAAAGCAAATTTACTCAACTGTCAAGTTCCCAGAAGAATTTTAGAAATATGTCCTTGACAGAGGTGAAAAATTAAAAATGCAAAATATGTGGCAGTCGCCTGACCAGGCGGTGGCGCAGTGGATGGAGCATCAGACTGGGATGTGGAGGACCCAGGTTCGAGACCCCAAGGTTGCCAGTTTGAGTGCGGGCTCATCTGGTTTGAGCAAAAGCCCACCAGCTTGGACCCAAGGTCGCTGGCTCGAGCAAGGGGTTACTCGGTCTGCTGAAGGCCCACGGTCAAGGCACATATGAGAAAGCAATCAATGAACAACTAAGGTGTCAAAAACGATAAACTGATGATTAGTGCTTCTCATCTCTCCGTTCTTGTCTGTCTGTCCCTATCTATCCCTCTCTCTGACTCTCTCTGTCCCTGTATATAAAAAAAAAAATATGTGGCAGTCAAGTATATGCCTTCCATTATTTGATTTTAGAAAAATATGTATAAATTCTATTTTAAGGCAGAAACACAACGTAGTAGTTCATACTTCTTTAGGGCTGTCCGTTCCGTAACAGTAACAGCTCTGCCACCGTAAGAGCTCTGCCAACTTCAACCTCCTGGCTGACCGCTGGTTGGTCAGAAGAATTCTGAGACTGTAATCCTTACTTCTACTTTAAAGAGAGAGGGTGCCCTCCCTTGCTTTAAAACCAGAGGGGTGAGCTGATCTTGGGCATCTGAGTTCAGATAAAGCCAGGTGAAGATCTATTATCACATTTTATTCATGATAGATTCTTCATGTTTTAGAGATAGTATTTAGAATGGAGGGAGGATAAGTAAGAGGGGTGGGTAAGGGTAAAAAAGACAAGCCATGCACAGACTGTTTAAGTTGGGTACTGGTACATTACATTATTCTACTTTGGAATCATGCTCAATAAAAAATTTTAAAGAAAGCCTTTTATTCACAATTTCAAATTTTTAGATTCTGACCATTATTGAAAATTTAGTATGTAATAGTAAAACCTGTAGAGTGACTCACCGGACATTTTCTGGTCTGAGTTTATCGAGAACCATCTCTATTAAATCAGGTCTAAATTCTTCCAGTAAATATTCAGCTGTGAGCACTTCTTCTAGGGGATAATACTTCAAAATAAAACAGTAAGTAAGTAAATAAATAAAATGTACAAGACTAACTTTTTTAAAAGCCATCAGATCTCTAATACATGACATTTCATTACATTATAACCCCTCTTTCCTTCAATTAAAGTTTACTCAATGAGAAAAAAATGTCTAAATCTTTTCTCTTTCCTACCATACTTTAAGCAGTTTCCTATTGAGGCATGAATTTTGTAGTTAATCCCCATATACACTTCCATTACAGAAAGCTAAATTACATTTTTTTCTAGAAAAAAGTGTAATATTTCTGCCTAAAAACTGAGTACTTGTTAATAAAAAAAAATTGATGATTAAATGTTGACATCTATAGAATTTTTATTATAAAGTGAATACATTTTTAATGAACAAATGTCCTTTTAAATTTCTATGAATAAAATCAGACATTTATAAAGTTGTGGGGAAAATGGCTTATATTTTTGGCTAGTGAATAAAAATAAGATAGAAGATGCTTTTTAGTAAAAGCAACCTCTAATGTACTGAGATAGATGGATTGATCCTTTCATTTGAGATAAATTTTTTTTTCTTCTTCTTTTTTTTTTTTTTAAGGTGAGAGGAGGGGAGACAGTGAGGCAGACTCCTACATGCATCCCAACCAGAATCCACCCAGCAACCCCATCTGCGGCTGATGCTCAAGTTGTGAGCTATTTATAGCGCCTGAGGCCGATGCACTCCAACAGAGCACCCGGAGCCACACTCAAACCAATCAAGCCACAGACTGCAAGAGGCAAAGAGGGAGAGGATGGGGGAGGAGCAGATGGTCACTTCTCCTGTGTGCCCTGAGCAAGAATCGAACCCAGGATGACATCCATACACCTAGCTGATGCTCTATCCACTGAGTCACCGGTCAGAGTCATTTGACAAGAATTTAATGAATACCTAGTCTGTACTAGGCACTATTCTAGGTGCTGTTGTGGATACAATGTTAGATAAGCCTGACCAGGCAGTGGTGCAGTGGATAGAGCGTTGGACTGAGACCCAGAGGACACAGGTTCAAAACCCTGAGGTCGCCAGCTTGAGTGTGGGATCACACACATGCCCCATGGTTGCTAGCTTGAGCCCTCGGTTGCTGGCTTAAGCAAGGGGTCACTTGCTCTGCTGTAGCCCCCTGGCCAAGGCACATATGAGAAAGTAATCAATGAACAAATAAGGTGCCGCAACGAAGAATTGATGCTTCTTATCTCTCTCCCTTCCTATCTGTCTGTCCCCCTGTCTCTGTCACACACATACACAAAAAAAAAGTTAGATAAGACAGATATTGTCCCTGTTCTCAAAGGAGCTTATAATTTGAAAAGAGGCAGGCAATAAATAAATACTGTCATTATATTGATAGGCGCTATGAAGAAAATTTAAAAGGGGAAAGGGAATGATTGGGAGGGCAGAGGTCTCTCTGAGGAGGAGACTTTTGAGCAAAGACCCTAAGAATTAAAAACACGTAGCCTTGCAAAGATCAGAGTGTTCCACATAGAGAAAACACCAAATATAAGGGCCCTGAGTGGAAGAATAAGCTTAGTGCTTGAAAGCAGGGAAATAGTATCACTGAAGTGAAATGGGAACGGGAGAGTAGGTGGGGGGCAGTATGCAATATGGTCAGAGACAGGCAGGGGCTAGATCACCTTGCAGGCTAAGGTAAAGCCGGATTTTATTCCAACTCTGATGGGAAATCACTGAAGGACATGACACAGAGGAGTACAGCAATCTAATTTTGGTTTTCAAAAGATCCCTGAGGCTGGAAAAATAACCTCTAGTGGGGACAAAGGGAGAAACATGGAACGCAGGTAGGAGACTATGATGGCAGTCCAGGCGAGGAACGATGGCAGCCACAGTATTAGCAACAAAAACACTGCATAACTGAACACTGTTTAAAGCCAATAGCAAAATGCCCATGTAATGAAGAACATTACAGATGAGAAGTTATAGGATAATGAAAATTAAGAATTTAAGCATGTCTTGACATCAGAGTTTGCCAGGTTATTAGTGTCTAAAACTTTAACTGCAGCTTCAATTTTTATCGTTCATGTTATACTGAAAGTAATATATGCAAGATCCCTGAAATATTCTACACACCGATCTGCACAGTAAAATAACAGCAAACTTACATGCAATATTCCTGCGATCTTAGAGGTATAGCCCCGTGGCCTCTCTTTATCTTTAAATCTAAAAGCAACAGCATTCAAGTCCTAAAATGGAAAGTTAACATAATTAGACATAACTATTATTTAAAAATACCTTGTGTGTGTGATTGGATTGCACTATAGATTTTTCTACTCTATACTTAACTTCATTACACTTTCTCAAAAAAGGACTGTTGAATTTAGAAATGTATAGAACATAAATAAAAATAACAAATAATTGGAAAAACTATGTGGAAGAACCTTGTGAGATCCAACAGTTAATTGCATAGAACAGATGATAATTTTGTTGACCCATTCAGAGAACTGCACCCAGATTAGAATGATTGTCACAAATTTCACAGAGATTATACCTTGAAACTTTTACCCAAGTAAAAAAGATGTTTCTCATCCTAAAATAAATTTCAAAATCTTTTTGGCTTTAAATATAAAGAACATATATTTCAAAACCCTTTAAAAAGAAGCCTTTATAATTTTGGAAGACAAATAACTTTTGCTTTATACAGAAAAAAAGAAAGGAAAAAGAAAAAGAGCTAGGCTTTTCCACATATACAATATAATTACTCTTAAGACCAATCATATATAAGAGAATTCACTATTTCTTTGAAGCTTGCTATAGACTCTTATTACCAGATCTGAAAATGGCAGAGCTCAGGTAACTGCTGGCATTCTTCTGAGGGATACAAAAGCAATCCAATTTCTTCCCTTTCCCTCCCTGAAAAAGGCTAGATGATGCCTTAACCCTTAACTGTGCCCCAGGCAGCCAATCAGTCTAGTACAACTAAGCCTAACTAAAGCTACCATGCATTGCAAAAGTTTAATTTAGAAGAGGAAAAAAATACTTAAAAAGTTTCACTGGGCCTTAAATTTAAATTAATTCACATATATATGTTTTCTGAAAATGTTCCTTAAGAAGAATTTTGGTGAAACGAAAGTACCTTGCACTCTTGGAAAACCCATTCTTGAGGTCCTTCTGCACGTAACTTCTGAATGTATTGAAACATGTGCAAAATTATATCTTCAACATGTACTGGAAGAAAGGGGCACACTTAAAACCATTCAGTCCTCAATCCTCTCGAGCAGTGAGCTCACTCCGAAGGTCCAGTCAGGTGAGTGGAGGTGGTTCCTCTGCAAAGTGCAGGTCTCACCCCCCTGAGACTGGCTCTAGGGTCCCCCACGCGAGGCCCTCCAGGCTCGGGGACATGTGACGGGATGGGCGCTAGGGTAGTAAATGAGCAAAGGAAAAGCCAAGGACACATTTGACAAGTGCAACATAAAGAGCAGACGTGGAAAAGTCATCCGTGAAACAAAGGGCACATTACGCATTAAAAATACACTGGATAAAGGGTATGAATTAAAGTGTTGATAGCTTTACAGTATAAAACAGATCCACAGCATAAAGAAGTTAAAAAAAAAATCATACAAAGTCAGTTTTCAATCAAAAAACAAAAAAAGTCAATACTTACATAAACCTTCCTCAGTCAAGTCCACATTAATGATAAAAAACATGAAACCTCGGGCTCCTTCCTTCTGCCCGCCAACAAGAGTATTCACCCAGCCTGAAACATTCAGTGGGAATAACATGATTGCACCGGTGGACTTTTAGGTCAAGGAAGTTTTAAAATTCATATTATATGTTCCCAAAGACTAGAATGCACTTCTTGCAGAAAGGAAAGGAAAAAAAATCGGAAAATGGTTCAGAAAACCAGTTTCAGATATGGCAGAAGACTCAAGGGATTGGGGGGGGGGGGGGTTGGAAGCTTTCTTTAGGACTCCTCAGGTCAGTTCCCAAATCAAGAGTAGACTACTGTGTGTGTTATGTACAAGCGAAACCTGAGTGGAGAGGGGCCTTGGAAATTATTTACTGACTAGATCCTAGTTACCACGTACATCCTCTGGTGTGAAGGATAAGAGCAGGGAAATAAATAAATGGGTACTAACACTTCACAGAAATGGTGAAAAATACCCAAGTTTATACTTTTTAACCCTTTTTAAATTTAAAATGTGCTCCACAGGCCCTGGCTGGTTGGCTCAAAGGATAGAGCATCGGCCCACTGTGTAGATGTCCCGGGTTCGATCCCCACTCAGGGCACACATGATAAGCAACTATCTGCTTCTCTCCCCCTCCCTATTCCCCTTCTCTCTCTTCCCTCTCACAGCCACTGGCTCGGCAGATTCCAGCGGTGGCCCCAGGCAGGGGTTACCAGGAGGATCCCAGTCAGGGCGCATGCAGGAATTGATCTATCTCCCCTCCTCTCACTTAAAAAAAAAAAAAAAGCAAACAAAAAAACATGCATCACAATATCTTATTTAATACCTAACCTTTACTACTCACTGCTGAAGGATAATTGGGGGGAGGGCGGGCAAAGCAAAAAACTATGCACACTTAACAACCACCACCTCTCTGTCACCAAAACCCAAAACAGTCCGGCATCCAAAAATTCACAGGAAAATATTTAGGAGAAAGCGAGAGCCAGAAGAAAAAGATGTGGTGGGGCACTAGGCTCAGAAACTGGCACCCAGAAGACTTACCCTTTGATTTAAGTTCTGATAACAGACTTCCAGGACCTTCATGTCCAATGAGATGACCAAGATAATGACCAGGATTTGATTTGTAGTATTTCTGAAGGTCAGGTATGGGAAAGGTCACATAAAGATTCCTAATATCTTTAATAGGTACTATTTTATAAATTTGCTGTGGGGGAGGAAAAACAAATAAATTACAAAAGATTAGCTACATACAGCTCCCACTGAAAAAACATTTATAAACCATGAAGAATACTGATTTTCATGGAAGAATTCCAAATTCAAGAGAGAATCACCAACAAAATCACACTGACTCTAAAGAAATGATGACCTGGCTTCCTTCTTTGCGGGATGTCATTACAGACGGTATAAAATCCCTGCTTTGTCCCTGGACCATGAGCTACATACTGCTGGCCGCCTGCCTTCTGGCACTGGGTCGGAGCTTTCACCATCTGCCAGGGCTACAGCTACCAAAACTACCTTTAGCATGCAAAGATCGCACTACAGTGCTATCTTTTTGGTGATACATGTCCCTAATAAATGTGAAACTGACTTGGTTATCCAGATAAATATTAAAAACTATATAATGACCCCCCCTCATTTATCTACTCTGTGGTAAACTAGGTATATGTAAGTCCATAAATTTAAAAACAAACCCTGACCAGATAGCTTGGTTGGTTAGAACATCGCCCCAAAGTGCAGAGGTCACCAGTTCAATCCTCAGTCAGGGCACATACAGGGACAGATCAATGTTCCTGTCTCTCTCTTACCCTCCCTTACTCTCTCACTAAAATCAATAAATAAAAAAATTTTAAAAACAAAACAAAACCAAAAACACATGTACTTACTTTAAGATGTTCTTCTTGGAAAGGGTGTTCAGGGAATTCTGGCAATGGGACATTTTTATTTTCTACTTCAGAAAATAACTTTACCACCAGATCAGTCAAGTCATCTAAAGATTCTATAAAAAAACAAATAAGGAAATCAAAACTTAATCTAATTATAACATATACAAGTAGTGTTTAAGACCTTAGAGTCATATATACATATATAAAATGATGTCATACACTTTAAACTTACATAACGTTATATCTCAGTAAAGCTGGGGATAAAAAAAAAACCCTTAGGATCTTCTGAAAAACATCAGGACTATTAAAACAAAAACCTGAAATATTTTTTAAAAACTGCTTTGGATAAAATTGAAGCACTCAGGCATGACCAGGCGGTGGCGTAGTGGATAGAGCGTCAGACTGGGACCCAGAGGACCCAGGCTCAAAACCCTGAGGTCACTGGCTTGAGCGCAGGTTCATCCAGCTTGAGTGCGGGCTCACCAGCTTGAACATGGGATCGTACACATGATCCCATGGTCGCTGGCTTGAGTTCAAGGTTGCTGGCTTGAGCAAGGGGCCACTCACTGCTGCAGCCTCCCAATACCCCCCATCTAGGCACATATAAGAAAGTAGTCAATGAACAACTAAAGAGCCACAATGAAGAACTGATGCTTCTCATCTCTCTCCCTTCCTGTCTGTCTGTCCCTCTCTCTGTCACACACAAAAAACTGAAGAACTCAGTTACGTTCTACTAGTGCCTATATAAGTTCTAAAGCTGCTTAACAATATCAGTAATGATTATACATCACATGTCTGCCTCTTTATCACTTAACCCTGCGAGTAGTGAGTTTTTTTCATGCCCGCTGATGCCCAGTTTTTTTCCCCCCAAAAAATGAAATTAGTTTCAGGCACAGTTTTATTAACTTAAAATCATGTTTGTTTGATAACTAATTTATAGAAACAAGAAGAATGTACATTTGCCATTTTTAATGTTGCCTTCCACATTTTTAAAATAAAAATTTTTGTATGATCATACTCTGGAGTATGATCAGGAGTCACAAGGACATACATGAACATTCATACTACTCAAAGGGTTAAAAACTTTTACACAAATGTTATCTTGCAATAAATTTTTTAAAAATATTAGAAATAATAATTAATTGCACTTGGAAACTATTTTGTTTATACTTCCCATACTAGCCTGACCAGGTGGTGGTACAGTGGATAGAGCATCAGACTGGAATGCCCAGGACTCAGGTTCGAGACCTTGAGGTCGCCACCTTGAGCATGAGCTCATCTGGTTTGAGCAAAAGCTCACCAGCTTGGACCTAAGGTCACTGGCTGGAGCAAGGGGTTACTCGGTCTCCTGTAGCCCCACGGACAAGGCACATATGAGAGAGCAATCAATGAACAACTAAGATGTCACAACGAAAAACTAATGATTGATGTTTCTCATCTCCCTCCGTTCCTGTCTGTATCTATTTATCCCTCTCTCTGTCTCTGTAAAAAAATAAAAAAATAAATATAATTCTCATATTAAACCATCAACTTCATAGACAATCTACATCCAGTGTTAAAAGTCAAGTGTTAGGCCTGACCAGGCAGTGGTGCAGTGGATAGAGCATCAGACTGGGATGCGAAGGACCCAGGTTCAAGACCCCGAGGTCGCCAGCTTGGACTCAAGGTCGCTGGCTCCAGCAAGGCATTACTTGGTCGGCTGTAGCCTCATGGTCAAGGCACATATGAGATAGCAATCAATGAACGACTAAGGTGCCACAATGAAAAACTGATGATTGATGCTTCTCATCTTTCTCCGTTCCTGTCTGTCTGTCCCTATCTATCCCTCTCTCAGTATCTGTAAAAAAAACAAAACAAAACCCAAAAGTCAAGTGTTAGTTTGCCAGTGACTGATTTTAGATGAACACTGTTTATAACAACAAAATCTGAAAATTACCTAAACACCTATTGTGTGGATGTTAGGAAACATCTGTACAGTAGAATTTTATGCAGCAATTAGTGAGAGAGCTGTATATGCCAATACGAAAATATCTCAAAGTGCTATTAAGTGAAAACTGTAGACTATAAAACAATACATTATGATACAGTCTTGTTTAATTTTTTGACATACGTATGTGTAAGTATTAATATATTAAAAATTTTTTACTTTTGGAAGTATAATAAGAAATAAGGTTACTATTTTTTCTTTTCTTTCTATTAAAGTGACTATCTTTGAGGAGAAGGTATAGTGGTCATATGATGGGAAAAGGAAGAAATTGATTTCCATTTTATACTTTTCAGGATCAGATGAGACTTCTTCCACTTACAGACATTACTTTTATTCTATAATAAAAAGGGAAAGTGATAAAAGGTTTTCTTTTTATAAACAAGATAACCACTCACCTTGATTCTGTATCCACAAAAAAAATAGGTTACTTATAACTGGTACAAACATTCGTCACTGGTTACTGTCAGGAAGCTTTTGGATCAAGTAAGAAATTTCCCTTGATATTCTATGACCCATTTTGAACTTTTCCATGAACCCTCCAGAGAGCACTTATTCACTGTGTGAGAACTGCCTTTATGTAGTATGAATGCTCTTCTATAAATGTGGGCGTTTGCACTTTATTTAAAAAACGTGTTTTGTAACATCCCTATTTTAACCAATCTCCTATTTTAAACATTTGAATTGTTTCTGAAGTTTCACTAATAAATATTACATTGACAAAAGAATCCTTGAACATTACCTGTTAGGAACAGCTCTATTTCCTTAGATTGAACTTCTAAAAGTAAAAATATACTTTTATCCCCCACCCCGTCCTCCCATTCACAATACAGACAGCAAAAGGCTGGGCAGGTGTGTATGGGGTGGGTTTACTGTCTCCTCTTTTTTTCCTTTTTAGTGAGGGGGGGCAGAGAAGAACCAAACCTTTTTTTTTTTTTCTAAGCGCCTGAGGTTGAGGCCCCGGAGCCATCCTCAGCGCCCCGGGCCAACTTGCTAGAGCCAATTGAGCCATGGCTGTAGGAGGGGATGAAAGAGAGGGGGGGAGAAAGAAAGAGAGAGAGAGAGAGAGAGAAGAAGAAGAAGAGGAGGAGAAGGAGGAGGAGGAGGAGGAAGAGGAGAAGGAGGAGGAAGAGGAGAAGGAAGAGGAGGAGGATTGGTGGAGAAGCAGATGGTTGCTTCTCCGGTGTGCTCTGAGAGAGAATCAAACCCGGGACATCAACACACCTGGCCTACGCTCTAGCCCTGAGCCAACCGGCCAGGGCTTGCTTCCTTCTTTTGTACAGTCAGTGTAAGAACACAACCTAGGGAAGCACCAGGAGGCCAGAATGTAAAATTTTTTAATTTTTATATACACACACACACACACACACACACACACAGGGACAGAGATAGAGTCAGAGAGAGGGATAGATAGGGACAGACAGACAGGAATGGAGAGAGATGAGAAGCATCAATCATCAGTTTTTCGTTTTGACATCTTAGTTGTTCATTGATTGCTTTCTCATATGTGCCTTGACGGGGGGGGGGGGGGGGGGGGGCTTTAGCAGACCCAGTAATCCCTTGCTCAAGCCAGCAACCTTGGGTCCAAGCTGGTGAGCTTTTGCTAAAGCCAGATGAGCCCGTGCTCAAACTGGCGACCTTGAGGTCCTGAACCTGGGTCCTCGGCATCCCAGTCTGACGCTCTATCCACTGCGCCACCACCTGGTCAGGCACATTTTAATTTTTTTAATTGATTTTAGAGAGAGAGGAAGGAGAGACAGAAAGTAATTGGAACACTGATTTGTTCCTATATGTGCCCTGACTGGAGCTTGAACAGGAGACTTCTGTCCTTTGAGATGACTCTCTAACCAATTGAGCCATTTGGCCAGGGCCACAATATACTTTTTAAAGGTAACGCATCTTGTTAAACTGTCCTCCAAAAAATGTAGAGCAATTGTATAAATTGTATATACATCAAAAAAAGAGTACCTCTCTTGCAAAACAAAACCAAAACCAAAATTATGGTAATTTAATAGGATAAAACAATACAGGCGGGGCAAAGGTAGATTTACAGTTGTTTGTATGGAAAATACAATAAATAATAAATAATACAAGAATAAACTCAATGTTTTGCATACCTGCAAGTGTAAACCTATGTTTGCCCCACTCTGTATATTATCATTAGTTAATTTGCATTAAAAAAAAAATCAGCCTGACCAGGTGGTGGCACAGTAGATACAGCATCAGACTGGGATACGGAGGACCCAGGTTCGAGACTCTGAGGTTGCCTGCTTGAGCGCAGGCTCATCTGGTTTGAGCAAAGCTCACCAGTTTGGACCCAAGGTTGCTGGCTTGGGCACGGGGTTACTCGGTCTGCTGAAGGCCCACGGTCAAGGCACATATGAGAAAGCAATCAATGAACAACTAAGGTGTCGCAACGAAAAACTGATGATTGATGCTTCTCATCTCTCTCCATTCCTGTCTGTCTGTCTCTATCTATCCCTCTCTCTGACTCTCTGTCTCTGTAAAAAAAAAAAAATCAAACCAGGCCCTGGTTGGTGGTGTAGTGGATTAGGGCAATGTCCTCTGGAGGGACACGGTCACCAACTGGACCCCATGGTTGCTGGCTTAATCCCAATGGCACAGACTCATCCCTGAAGTTGCCAGTTTGAGCCCTGGTCTAGGCACGTGAGAGAAGCAATCAAAGGGTGCACAACTAAGTAAAATAAGTTGATGATTCTCTCAAAAAAATAAAATAAAATAAAATTCAAAGCTGGCCCAGTTTGGTTAGAGCGTCATGCTAACATGCTGAGGTTCCAGGTTCAACACCCAGTCAGGACACACACAAGAATCAAGTAATTAGCCTGACCAGGCGGTGGTGCAGTGGATAGAGCGTCCGACTGGTATGCGGAGAACACAGGTTTGAGACCCCGAGCTCACCAGTTTGAGCGTGGGCTCATTTGGTTTGAGCAAAGCTCACCAGCTTGGACCTAAGGTCCCTGGCTTGAGCAAGGGGTTACTCAGTCTGCTGTAGTCCCATGGTCAAGGCACATATGAGAAAGCAATCAATGAACAACTAAGGTGTCGCAACAAAAAACTAATGATTGATGCTTCTCATCTCTCTCTGTTCCTGTCTCTGTCCCTATCTATCCCTCTCTCTGACTCTGTCTCTGTAAAAAAAAAAAAACAAACAAACAAAAACACAAGTAATTATGGCATGAATAGGTATAACAAGAAATTGATGTTTCTCTCTCTCTCTCTCTCCCTTTCTCTCTGAAATCAATAAAGTTAAAAAAAATTTTGGGCCTTTCATCTTCATAAAGTTTTTTTTTTTTAATCAAACCTTTGTTGTGTACCTTCCAAAGTTCTCCCAGTTCATCATCATCCTTTAATATTATTTCTAACTTTGTGAGTTATCAGGTCAAATGTGTCAATCTTTTCCTTTATACATCTCTTCCTATTTTATGTGCTTAGAGCACTTATGATTAATTTATATTTTCTTCAGGGTCTACATTTAAAATTGCATAAGCTTTTCTTTTTTTATTTAAAAGGAGATCATTTTCAAAAGCCTCTGAACATATAAAAGGTATTATTTATATCCTTCTTCCAAATACTTTGAAAAAGCCAAAACGGAAAACTTTTATTATCAATTTAATGAAAAAATTTTAAGTATTCTTACCTCGCCCTAAAACACAAATAGCCATTAAGTTTGATGAATAATAAGTAGAGTGGAATTTCAGGAGCTCCTGTCTTACATCAATGCCTTCTTGGTTTGGCCTAGTCTCTAGAGTATATTTGTTACCTGAAAGGGAGAAAACAACATTTCTTAGAGAAAGCAAAATATGTGCACTTAAAATTTTCCAATTATTATGACATTGCTATAAAGTGAACTTAAAAATCAGAGTTCAAGCTAACACACACAATGATTAGTCAAATGTGTTTGAATGTAAGCTGGATACAAAAGACACTACAGTACAAACTAGTAACATTTCAAACTACAGTATAGTGAAATTTCCCACAAGAACTTTAAGTGCTTTACAAAAATCATACTTCTTAAAACCCCTGAGATAGTAGGTGTTACGAGCACTTATAAGACAAAATGAGATGCACACGGCCTTCATTCACTCTGACTTTAATTCCCTGTGTGCTCCATAATTAATTGAACATAATCACAAAGGGACTTTTTTGGAACTTGCCAAGTTACTTGTGGAAATAAATATACTATTTTTGGCTGATGCATTAAATCTGTGATGTAAATTCTCATGAATTTGATCTAGACTGGTAAAAATAGAATGCAATGCTATTTTTATAAGTCTCAGGTGGTCTATCAGTGTACCAACTATGAGATCTCTTATGAAATCAAATAACTTAAATCAAAGTAGGATAAAATATTCATGTCAAAGCAAATAGTCAAACTGTCTAAGTACTACTTTTCTAATAAAGATCTTGCAATTCAGAGACTAAGAGATGGAATTTAAATGGTTGGTGTTGCTCTAAAAATAGCATCTCAACTAGAAATATCCTAAGATCCTACCTAGTATAATAACTTTTATTATTGTTCCTGCTTAAATGGGATCCTGTCTTTTGTCTGCAGAGATGAAACTATGGAAAAACATATTCTTGATGTAATTTTCCCCTTTGGGTTATTATGATTGATGAAGGGACATTGGGAGTCCCTTTCACTAAACTGGAGACCCAAAGAGAGCCACCAGATAGTGCTCTCAGACCCAGAGAGCTGCACAGTACTCAGCTAAGATTCATGCCCCAGAATGCTTGAAATCAACAGATCTAGTGGAGAGTGTGTCCAAGTACTCATTAACCTTTTCCTAGTAACAAAGCAATCAAATGTTCTCATCTTCACTAGCAGTGGCTGTTACTCAAGTTTCCAGGTTCTTAACTAGTCTTCTCAGTTTCTCACTGAAGATCCACTTCAATTCCGGATCAGCTCTACACGGAGTCCTGGGACATCCCCTCACTCTACCTGGAGGAGGATTCAGATGTTCTCACAAGTACCCAAAGTCTCGATCAATTCTTCAGGAAAAAAAGGAAGCCTTTTGCTGGGTAATGGCTTGAAGCTCTCTCATTTTACAGTGAAACCTGAGTATTGATGGTGCTTTCCTTTTCCACTAAATGAAGATTCTAAAAGCCTCTGTTCCAGAGGGCCTAGGCTTACAGCTTCCTTAGACATTTACACTGCCAAGTTCAGATTCCTACAACATCTGGACAAAGATAACACACTGGAACACCTAAATTTGTGGAATTAAGTTTCATTTTAACAGACTGTAAATGTGATATAAGACAGAAATCAGATTTTTTTTTTTTTTTGTATTTTTCCAAAGTGAGAAGCGGGGGTTGGGGGTAGCAGACAGAGACACTCCCGTATGCACCCTACCAGGATCCACCCGGCACGCCCACCAGGGGGCGATGCTGTGCCCATCTGGGGTGTTGCTCCACTGCAACTGGAGCCATTCTAACGCCTGAGGGGAACCATGGAGCCATCCTCAGCACCTGTGCCAAGTTTGCTCTAATGGAGCCTTGGCTGCAGGAGGGGAAGAGAGAGACAGAGAGAAAGGAGAGGGGGAAGGGTGGAGAAGCAGATGGGCACTTCTCCTGTGTGCCCTGGCCGGGAATCGAACCCGGGACTTCAACACGCCGGGCCAACACTCTACCACTAAGCCAACCGGCCAGGGAAGATTTTTAATCTAAATGTGATTTAATTTGATTATTCACAATCTAGTCAATATTCTGGCTTTAAAAAAATCTCAAATCAAAGTCCAAGAAGACCAAGATCATGGCCTCTATCTAGAACTTAAAATTCAGGATTAACCAGCTCTAGCTCATTCTGCTTTGATTTTAATGTACCCGATTATCTTACCTTTTTAATCTCTACTCTTTATCTTTAACTCATTTTAAAATACAGAGATAAAGCAGGAGCATACACCAAGTACACTCAGAGTCTGGGTTATGCTAAGGCAGAACAGAAGTGACCCTTGGGGTAAAGAGTGACCACAAAGGATGGTAAGGTGCTGGAAATGTTCTGTTTCTTTACTGGGTGCTGATTCTGCAGTCTGTTCTGGTTTTAAAAATTCAATATTATACATAAGTAACAACAGTATTCAACTGACTCTTTAAATAGCAAAAGTAACAACAATATATCAAAACCACATAATTCTGTATGTTTATTAGTCTTCAACAAAAAAATAAATGAAAAATGAGCTGAAGGTGCCACTGTCAACAGCCATCTGCCTCATGTAAGCACAGAATCTAATGATTCTGGATCTCTGGCTACACAGATAAACAGAGACAATACATTTGTTCTCAAAAGTAGCTTTTAGACACAAATAGATACCATTCTATAAATCTACATAATCATTTATTCGCTGCCTGGATGTTTTCAGTCTTCCTAAAATGTGGTAACAAAAAGGCCTAACCAGGCGGTGGTGCAGTGGATAGAGCGTCGGACTGGGATGCTGAGGACTCAGGTTTGAGACCCCGAGGTCGCCAGCTTGAGCATGGGCTCATCTGGTTTGAGCAAAAGCTCACCAGCTTGGACCCAAGGTCACTGTCTCGAGCAAGGCGTTACTCGGTCTGCTAAAGGCCCGCAGTCAAGGCACATATGAGAAAGCAATCAATGAACAACTAAGGTGTCGCAATGTGCAACGAAAAACTAATGATTGATGCTTCTCATCTCTCCGTTCCTGTCTGTCCCTGTCTATCCCTCTCTCTGACCCTCTGTCTCTGTAAAAAAATAAAAAAATAAAAATAAATAAATAAATAAAAAGAAACGGTGGTCATTTGGAAACACATCTGAGAATGGCAGTTCTGTGTCCTTAGAGGCTCCTGAATTAGAAAGAGGAAAAGGTTTCCCTCTTGGGGTCAGGACAATCATATCTCACTACACTGACAGAGAAACATGGATACTAGGTATAAATGGGCTAGAGCCAGGCTTGCCATTATGTTTACTATCCCTTTGATAACAATTCCTTTAGGTGTTTTCTAAAAACAGGAAGACTAGCTAGTGGAAGTTCTCAAGAAACAGATGAAGAAATGAAAGGAAAAGCAGGATACAATGCACAGAATTCCACAATCAGTCCTTAAACTACCGAGTGGATTCTGTTCCTGTCGGCACCACGATCCCCACCAAGGCAGGGAGGTGCAGAGGAACAGGCACTGGCCTTGCTGTTGGCGAAGCTGCCACCTAAGTCAGGGCAAGTCACCTTCTGCTTATATGACCTTGAACAAGTTACTTAACTTCTCTTAGGCTCAATCTCTTATGCTGACATTGGTGGGCTTGCACTAAATTAAGAAAAAAACATGTAAAAAAGCATCCAGTAAATAGAATGGAAAGTCTGATGACACCAAGTACTATTTAGGGACATGGAGAAATGAGAACGCAGACACTGCATGAGGGAGTGCAAATTAATCAACCTCTGTAGGAAACAATTAGACAATATCTGTTAAATCTGAAGATGTACATATCCTACGGTACAGTAATTCCACTCCTGGAATTCCACTCCCAGTACCAGAGGGAGCTCGGTGTACAAGGAAACATATATCAATACAAGGAACGCTCACAGCAGCACTGTTCCAATCTCAGGAGAATGAATGATAAACAGTGGCACCTACATTCAATGAATTATTCAGGTAGCAGCAAAAATAAACTTATCAAAGGCATACTCATCAATATGAATAACTATTAAAAATATAATGTTGAAAGAAAAAATACAAGTGGCAGAGATTACTCACAATAAAATACCATTTTTTTAAAAACTGATAGAACATAGTACTTAGAGGTAAATACATGACTAGCAATGTTTTTATAAAAAAGCATGGGAATAACAATCACCAAATGTCACAGCGTGGTTACCTGTCAGGAACATGGAGGAAAAAGCAATTGGAAAAGTATAGAACAGATGCCAAACTGTGTTGGCAATGTTTATGCTTCTTTAAGTAGTGTGTGATCTCACAACTGTGTTTGTACAACCTCTTTTAGACAAATAATAAATCTGTAAAATGTTAAAATATTTAACATAGTACTTGAAATATAGTAGAAAATAAATACAATGAACAGAAGCGACTACTGCTATGATTTGAACTGTAAGAGGGACCCCTGGATGCTGAGTATGTCATTCAAACTGTGGCAGTGAAGTAGGGAAGAAAGCTCAGCAAAAAGTCCAGATAACTCTCCTCTACCTAAGAATACCAGTGTGGAGAACAACGTGAATATGGCTGTAATAACAAATTCCTGTGCAGTCTCTAGACACACACTGTCCTAATTTAGTGCTAATTCAGCTGGGTCATTTAAATCAAATTAAAATGCTGCTACCAAAATCCTGAATCCTACCTTTCTGGCTCTGTCACCATTAGAGCGAGCTCCTGCAGTGGACTGAGGGCACTGGGGCTGCTGACCCACTGAGACTCTGCCACTCTGAGCCTGCTGGGAGAGAGCACTGGCTTGATGGTTGGCAGATTCGGGGTTTCCTTGTACTGGCTCCATCACGTACTAAATAAGCAACCTTGGGAAAGTCTCCAGTGTCTCCAAGGCTCATTTATTTTATCTGTAAAATAGGAGTAATATGGATACATGCCCAGTTGTTAGGAGCAAGAGCTCAATCCCTGACTCTGGTTTCCTAGCTATGGGACACAGGCAAGTCTCTTAACCTCTGTAAACCCACTTTCTTACTGTAACTAAGAAAACGGAACCAAGCTCACAGGACTGCTGTGAGAATTAAATGAATACTCCATGTTAAGGCTCAGCACAGTGTCTGAACTTAGGTTGTGACTCTTACAAAAAATAATAATGGACATAAATGGAGTTTTGTAAATTGTAAAACTCAATGCTATTTTATATTTTTGTTGTAACAATTTAAATTCTATATATTTTTTAAATTTATAAACTTTGGTACTAATGTACATAAATGCTGATTTTTTAAGGAAACAGAATTTATATTCCTGAAGTCAGCCATGTATTTCTTACATTCTGTGAGAAAGACTAAATTTAAAGTTTAAAAATCTGTTTTAGAAATTAGAGCCATCTCCAGCTGTGTCTGAAAGGTTCTCAGGAAAAGGTCAACTTGATCGTTATAATCATTAAAATCTTAAATGTTCTCTAAAAAACTAGAATTCTGAAGGTTTAGATTAACGAATCTACAGTTAGTTACTTGAAATTATCATAAAAAAATTTTTTAAAGCAGCTCCTTTTCCTTGGTATACCAATTTTCTAAACATCCTAGAAGAGACTAAAGCCTTTTGAGAAATCAATTTTCCTATAAAATCAAAAGGACAATTCTGCAATGTAGGTAAGTATACACAAATACAAGGTGTGAGTTAGGAGAGAGGACTCGAAGTGAAAACCTTTTAAATGCCATAATAAAGCACCCGTACAGATGACTGATTTCTGGTTTTCAGTAAATTTCTAGTTTTCCACTGACACACTTCCTAGCAAGGAAAAAAGACAGTAACAAAATCCATGGAAAAACTTAGGGAATAATAAATGACTAAATGGGCTAAAACACATCGAATATTTTTATATCCATGGGTTTATCCTGATACTAAAAAAACAAGTTAGTTATCCTTCAAAGATGTTAGGGCACCAACTCATTACTTTGAAAACTGGTAAATGAAGGAAATTATTCAAATGTTTGTCCTGCCTATCCTATAATAACTGTACCATGGAGAGGCAAAGGAAAAAAAAAAAGGAAACAGGGCAGAGAAGAGAATTTATCAAGAACTACAAAACTAAAGCTAAAGGCATACGTGAATGAGAAATGAAGGGGAAGAGCCAATGTGGACACCAACCATGGCATCGTTTTAAAATGAGAACATTTCTCTAATAACAAATTGCCCTAAAGTCAGTTCATCAAATCCATGGCTCCAAGCTCTTGGCTGGCCACCTCACCCTTCAAGGCAAGGACCTTTTCAAAGTTTTGATGTTTTCATAACTACCAATCAGTTATTAACTAGTTATTATGATGTTACTATCATTTCTTGGGCACTATTATGGCCAGACTTTTTGCTAACCCCTCACATGTACAACCTCCTTTGATTCTCACATCAGCCTGACATGGGAGAGAACTGAGACCTACAGAAGTTAAGAAACCAGCCCAGTCTCTCAGCTGGCCAGCGGTAGAGCAAAAATTCAAACCTAGTACTGCCCAATTGCAGAGGCCAAAGTTGAAAACACCTAGGAGAATGCTAGTAGGGTGTATGAGGGCTCCTGGCTGAAGTCTGAGGCTAGGAGAGTCAGACAAGGACTCAATGCAGACAAGACATGTGTGCAGACAAATTTAGCACAGAATATATATGCAAACAAATTTCAAACAAAGTGACTGACTCAGAACAGAAACACTCCTGACAGATGGTAGTTTGAGAATGTGCGAACTCTGATCATGGAAACCCAAGACAGAAGGGAGGACAACTTGAGAACCTGTCCTATTTGGTCAAAGGTTTGCAAAATTGAATGCTTTCTAGGACAACACAGGCTTCTTTTGACACTAGTAACCTACAGGCTTCTTTTGACACAAACATACTTGAGCAGTAAACACACAAGGCCTCACACACAGAAAGTATGCTCTCTCCTGCTTATCTTGAAGTGTCACTCTTTCAGTGTCTCCTTTTCCCATTTTTGTTAGATGAATGGGTACAAAAAATATTTCACATTTCTCATTTAATTTTAAAATTGTGAAATATTTAAAAATATTTAAACACACTGAAGCACACACACAAAAATAACACCTATATACTCACCTCCTGGTTTAAACTCTCTTTACATTCGGCCTATTTGTTACAAATACTCTTCCCTCCAGTAATAAAACTGAGGGACGGAGCTCAAGTCCTGCACCTTCTCTTCTTTTCTCTCTCCCTCTCTCCCAGGGTTCCTAATCAGAACTAAGTGGTTCATCATTTTGGTACATATTTTATTTTATACTATATTATATGCATATACCAACATTAACATTATACAGTACTATTTTACATGTCTTTAAATTCTACAGAAAGCTATCATATTAAACATATTCTACAACTTGCATTTTGCTCAAAATATTTTGCTCTTTATCTAGTTCCTGACATGAGTTCTAGCTCACTGATTTCAACTGCTATAGAATATTCCACTGCACGAACAGTCCAATATATATTAATTTATTCAAATGTTGACAGACATTCAAAGTCATTTCCTGTTTTTCACTAGTTCAGGACTGCTTCGTGAACATACTTGTATCTCTTCCCTGTGCACAACTGCTAGGCTTGTTTCTCTCTGTCAAGGAGATTCCCTGGGTAGAAGGACACAGGTATCACTTGATTAGATCGTTATTAGATCAGGCCAAATTGCTTTACAAGGTGGTTGAACCAATTTATTTTCTCAGCAGCAACATATGAGTTTGTTTTTCTACATGTTCACCAACACAATACTTGGTTTCATCTGACTTTCAACTGCTGTCAGTCTGGTAGGTGTGAAATGGTATTCCATTACTGTTTTATTTTGTATTTACCTGATTATTAACGGTCTGGGCATCTTTCTTATATCTATTTATGAGTACTCATCTTATTCTGTGAACTGCGTATTCATACCCTTTGCCTATATCTCTAGTGAGCTTTTTTATCTTTTACTTATTTACTTGTACAAGTTTTCATCTTTTATATGCTTTTCAAATCTCTTCACTGAGTATGTGGCTTGCTTTTGTGTCTCTATTCAGCAAAAATTATTAATTTTAATGAAGTCAAAAGTATCTTTGCATCTACAGTTTATCTTTATTTCCAAAATTTATGCTGTACTTTGTGTTCTTTAGAACACTTTTCCTATCCTAAGATAACAAAATTATCTGCCTGGCCTGTGGTGGTACGGAGTAGACCCGAAGTGCTGAGGTTGCAGGTTTGCAATCCTGGGCTTGCCTGGTCGAGGCACATTCAACAATCAACAACTAGAATGAAGCAATATGAGTTGAAACTTCTTGCCTCCCCCTTCTCTCTCTGTGAAATCAATAAATAAAATCTTTTAAAAAATTATCCTGTATTTTATTCTAAGAGTTGGAAAGTTCTTTTTATAATTAGGTCCAGTCCTCCTGGAATTAATTTTTGTGCATGGTCTGAGATGAATCTAATTGTACTTATTTCTACATGGCTAGCTAATTGCCCCTGTACCAGTCACTGAAAGGTCCAGCCTTTTCTTACTCATTTGTAATGCCAACTTTCCATATAAGTGTGGCTGTTTCCAGAGTCTATAATGTGTGCTACTGTGATCTTCATGTATCCTTGCATCAATTCCACTATTAGAATTCTAATTCTGTAACAATTAGAATTTTATAAAATAAGTCTTAGTATCTGGAAGATGTCCCATCTTAAATAATTTCCAAAATTATCTTAAGCCATTTTTAGTCCTTTATTCTCTTATAAATTTTATAATCAGATTATAAGGTTCCTCAAAAGAAACGTTTTTAGGCTTTAAAATGACATGGTATTCCCCTGGCTGGGTTGGCTCAGCGGTAGAGCGTCGGCCTAGCGTGCGGAGGACCCGGGTTCGATTCCCGGCCAGGGCACACAGGAGAAGCGCCCATTTGCTTCTCCACCCCTCCGCCGCGCTTTCCTCTCTGTCTCTCTCTTCCCCTCCCGCAGCCAAGGCTCCATTGGAGCAAAGATGGCCCAGGCGCTGGGGATGGCTCTGTGGCCTCTGCCCCAGGCGCTAGAGTGGCTCTGGTCGCAACATGGCGACGCCCAGGATGGGCAGAGCATCGCCCCCTGGTGGGCAGAGCATCGCCCCTGGTGGGCGTGCCGGGTGGATCCCGGTCGGGCGCATGCGGGAGTCTGTCTGACTGTCTCTCCCTGTTTCCAGCTTCAGAAAAATGAAAAAATAAAAAAAAAATAAAAAAAAAAAATGACATGGTATTTAGGTCAATTTGGGGTAAATCTACATCCTGTGTGATACTAAGTTTACCCATTCATGAACACGGTGTATCTCCCCATTTACTGAGGCATTCTTTTATATCTACGATATATTTCTTTCTCTTAAATTTCTAAGTACCTTATAGCTATATTTATAACGTAAATGACATTTTTCCTCCAGCATTTTTCTAATTGACTACTAGTGATACAAGAATGTAATTTTTAAATTATTTTTACTTAACTATAGTTAATATACAATTTTATATTGGTTATTTTAGTTTTAGGTGTACATGATAGTTATCTGACATTTTTATACCTTACAATGTCTTGCTCTCGATGTTAAATGAAAAGCTTCCAGCTTTCCGCCATTGAGTATGATATTAGCAGTGGATTGCCATATGCAGCCTTTATCAAGTTGAGATAAATTCCTTCTATACTCACTTTGTTCAGTTTTTATTATAAACAGATATGGAATTTTATCAAATGCTTTTTCTACATCTATTGGGATAATCATACGATCTTCGTCATCCTTGGTTCTGTTGATGTGATAAATCACATTGTTTTGTGAAGTTGAACCACCCCTTGTATCCCTAGTATAAATCTCACTTAATTGTGGTGCATAATCCCTTTAATGTGCTTAAATTAGTTTGCTAGTATTTTGTTGAGAATTTTGGCATCTTTGAAGAACACAATTTTGGTGTGTTTCTCTTCTTTTGGCAACCCTGGTAAATTATCTTGTTTTTATCTGTTGAGCTGAAGATTTTCTTGAATATTTTTATGCATACAAGTATATCATAAGGAAATAAGCTAAGTTTTCTTTTGCTTCCTTTCTTTTACATATCACATCTCCTCCTTGATTTATTGCAGTAATTAGTGCCTATAGTACAGCTGAATAAAGTGATTAGAGAGTGTTCTTGTTTTGTTTTTGACTTTCAGTGGAAATCCTTTTGAAACTTCACCATTAATCATGTTTGACATAGGTTTTTCTCAACACAACAGTTTTTTTTGTTTTTGTTCACAAATGAGTGCTGTTTTATCAAAAATTTTTTAAGTCTACTGAAATGACTGCCTGTGACTGGTTTACTTAAACTGTGGACTGGGACCCATTTGATTGAAATCAAATAAGTTTAATGTATTGGCACACCAGAATTTTTAAAATTCCGGTACCAGACTTCATCCCAAGATATAAAAGATATTGTTTAGTACAACTTTTGTTTTAGCTGTTTACACAACATACATATATGTGCTCTGAGTTCCTAAGTAAAACATCTTTCTTACTGTGGGTCGTTTGAAAGCCACTGATCAATACTACTTTTGAAGCATGAAAAAGTACTGTAAAGGACAAAGAGCATAAGGTTTCCTTAAAAATAAATAACACAAGGCCCTGGCCGGTTGGCTCAGCGGTAGAGCGTTGGCCTGGTGTGCGGGGGGACCCGGGTTCGATTCCCGGCCAGGGCACATAGGAAAAGCGCCCATTTGCTTCTCCATCCCCCCCTCTCCTTCCTCTCTGTCTCTCTCTTCCCCTCCCGCAGCCAAGGCTCAATTGGAGCAAAGATGTCCTGGGCGCTGGGGATGGCTCCTTGGCCTCTGCCCCAGGCACTAGAGTGGCTCTGGTCACGGCAGAGCGACTCCCCGGAGGGGCAGAGCATTGCCCCCTGGTGGGCAGAGCATCGCCCCTGGTGGGCGTGCCAGGTGGATCCCGGTCGGGCGCATGAGGGAGTCTGTCTGACTGTCTCTCACCGTTTCCAGCTTCAGGGAGAAAAAAAAAAAAAAAAAAAAAAAAAAAAACCCTAAAAATAAATAAATAAATAAATAACACAATATTTCTATTTTGTTCATTTAAAAATACACATTTTTCCAGACATTATGCAAATAGTACTTAAATATTCTTTTTAAAATATCTTCTAGTCTACGGCCATACCACCCTAAACGCGCCCGATCTCGTCTAAAATATCTTCTATTTAAATATTACTAATATTAAAATAATAAATCATAACCCCTTGATGGGCAAAATGGTCCACATTCACAGAAACATCTGAAATAACAAATTAAGCATAAATTTCTGACAAGAACTCTTCTTTGTGGATCACTTTTACAAAATTTTCTGCATGTGTAATTTCTAGAGCTTGAGCTTTCATCGTATTTCAAGAAGACAGAAGCCTACTCCAGAAAGCTCAGTGCTAATCTTCATTTCTAAAACCAGAAGGTAACTTGGCATCTGCACTACTTATATCACAGTTTCCGTCCTGTTGTATTGAGTCTGGCTTACTCATCTCTTAGCTGTTTATATTATATACCTCATCCTTTGCTGACGAACCGCCTGGCCTTGTCAGTAGCTGAAATAACCAATAGGCCTTCAACCCCACCCATACCCATAAGGCCATTCGGTGTTCCTCTTTGCCAATTACCCCTGAAACTCTGCTTCAGGGCATTTTAAGATTTTTCTTTCCTTGTGATCAGAAGTAATATTACACATTTTATCCACTGGATTTATTTCTGGAAGCTTTGTGGCTTCCTGATTAGGCTGAATATGATTTGTCACCAGGGAAGCTGTTTAAAAGAAGGCAACTCCCAAAGAGGAGCCCCAATGTGTTCTGCACAACAGCAGCATTGTTGGTGTATGTATCTAACCCACCAAGAGGCCACTTAAAGGAACACAATCACTTGGGGGCAATAATTTTGAAAAAAAGTTTTAACACTCACATTCCCTTCTTGATAGCCCAGGTATGCTGAGGTTCTCTCCTAAAGCCGCTTCTCAAACAAACTGTCATGACACAGACATTTTAGGGGACACAGTATTCCCATTAGCAATAATGCTGATATTGGGTGCCAAGTATATAAATCTAAAGAATACAATATCATGGCTGACTTGTGGTAGCAAAGCAGATAAAGTGTAGACTTCGAATGCTAAAGTCACTGGTTCGAAATCCTGGGCTCGCCTGGTCAAGGCATATAGGAGAAGCAACTACTACGAGTTGATGCTTCCTACCCCTCCCCACCCTTTCTCTCTATTCTCTCTCTGCTCCCCCTCTTTAAAATCAATAAATAAAATCTTAGAAACAAAAATACAATTTCATTGCTTCTAACTGCAATTTTTAAAACCTCTAATTCCACAAAGGTATACTAATTCCCTGGCTGCTGCTAGATATAACAGAATGATAACCCAACAGAAAAAAAGCTTTTATATTTTATAGTCTTTTCAAAAGTCCTCCAAGTTAATTTACATAATAAGCATAAATTTGAAAGTACAATGAACAATTAGCTACATGTAATTTCATAATCCCCAAAGCAGTATTTTTAAAATCATAGCAACCTGTTAACAACAATTACATCTGTTACAACAGCTAAGAGATGAGTAAGCCAGACTCAGATTGGCAGGAGTAGATGAAGAATAGGAACTTTTTGTTTTTCACTTTAAATACTTTAGTATTGATTAAATATTTAAACACTTTTTAGTTAAAACTTGAATTTTTTTTTATACGAGGAGGAGAGATAGACTCCCACATGTGCCCTGACTGGGATCCACCTGGCAAAATAGGCCGTTGCTTGAGTACCAAGCTATTTTTAGCACCTGAGGCTGATGCATTCAGACCAACCAAGCTATCCTCAGTGCCCAGAGCTATGCTTGAACCAATCAAGGCACTGGCTATGGAAGGGGAAGAGGAAGAGAAAAGGGAAAGAGAGGGAAAGAGAAGCAGATGGGTACTTCTCCTGTGTACCCTGACCAGGAGTTGGTCCCTGGATGTCCATACTATCCACTGAGCCACTGGCCAGGGCCAAAACTTGAATTAAAAAAAAAGAGGCACAATTATAAAATCCAAAATCTCCACATTCGTTTTTTTCTACACCGTCACCCCATCTCTACTTGCCTTCCAGACAGCAATGCTCTGAGAGCAGAGGCCTCCTTTGTCTACTATAGTGTCCTGTCTCCCAGAGAGCCAACCCACAGCAGATGCTGTGCTTCAAGATGGATATAGGTGAAGGCAATGGGAACAGGAGGATTCAACAAACCTTGACGGGGCATTAAAAATGGCACTTATTGCCTGACCAGGCGGTGGCGCAGTGGATAGAGTGTTGGACTGGGATGCAGAGGACCCAGGTTTGAGACCCCGAAGTCGCCAGCTTGAGCGCGGGCTCATCTGCCTTGAGCAAAAACTCACCAGCTTGGACCCAAGGTCGCTGGCTCCAGCAAGGAGTTACTTGGTCTACTGAAGGCCCCCAGTCAAGGCACATATGAGAAAGCAATCAATGAACAACTAAGGTCTCGCAACAAAAAACTGATGATTGATGCTTCTCACCTCTCTCTGTTCCTGTCTGTCTGTCCCTATCTATCCCTTTCTCTGATTCTCTCTCTGTCCCTGTAAAAAAAAAAAAAAAAAAAAAAAAAGCACTTCTATTTAGAAGTGAAGGGAGCCAAAGTTTTGCCACCCTGAAGCTGCCTTTTAGGATTTGATTTTAAGCTGTTTATTAAGAAAGAAGATGCAGCCTGACCAGGCGGTGGCGCAGTGGATAGAGCGTCGGACTGGGAGGCAGAGGACCCAGGTTCGAGACTCCGAAGTCACCAGCTTGAGCGCGGGCTCATCTGGTTTGAGCAAAGCTCACCAGCTTGGACCCAAGGTCGCTGGCTTGAGCAAGGGGTTACTCAGTCTGCTGAAGGCCCACGGTCAAGGCACATATGAGAAAGCAATCAATGAACAACCAAAGTGTCGCAATGCGCAACAAAAAACTAATGATTGATGCTTCTCATCTCTCCGTTCCTGTCTGTCTGTCCCTGTCTATCCCTCTCTCTGGCTCTCTGTCTCTGTAAAAAAAAAAAAAAAAAGGAAAAGAGAGAAGATGCAGAAAGAACCTCTGACCATCTCTCATTCTGCCTAAGAGATTTAGATGGAAAGGCCTACTCCAGGAAGTGAATTTTAAGATATTTGTTTTAGCCTAATTTGAATTAAATATGGTAAACAGGAGGACTTCAGGAAGGGGCCTACTAGCTAGATACTCTGTGTCCCATTGTTTCTGAGTCATCTAGCAAGAATTTGCCTGCTTGGCCTGACCAGGCAGTGGCGTAGTGGATAGAATGTTGGACTGGGATGCAAAGGATCCAGGTTCAAAACCCCGAGGTCACTGGCTTGAGCGTGTGAAGCTCAAGCTTGAGCGTGGGGTTGCTGGCTTGAGCACAAGATCACAGACATGACCCTATGATTGCTAGCTTGAGCCCAAAGGCCACTGGCTTGAGCAAGGGGTCACTCAGTCTGCTGTAGCCCCCTGGTCAAGGCACATATGAGAAAGCAATCAATGAACAACTAAGGTGCTTCAACAAAGAATTGATGCTTCTCATCTCTCTCCCTTCCTGTCTGTCTGTCCCTCCCTGTCTCTGTCACACACACACACAAAAAAAAACTTTGCCTACCTTTATGCTCCCCTCTTCCTCAACTACATATAGAACGCCCAGTCTTGCTTCAGAAATCTTAGACCCCATTACCTTTGTCCAAAATATCATATATGCCCAATATTGCCTCACTGTTTTTGAAATTTTCATGCTTATGTGAATTCCCCATGCACATGCATTAAACTGTTATTTTCTCCTGTTAATCTATCTCTGTTAATTTTATTAGCCCAGCTAGAAGATTTTAGAAGGTGGGAGAAAAGTATTATTTCTTTAGCCCTCATTAGAAAGTAGACTTTAGAATAAAAAGATTCATTATCTTCTCCTTTTGAAATTCTGGTTAATATCTATTCACAACTCTAACTGCTTTGCCCCTTAAACATTCAGACTTTTATTTGAATAAGATGCCCAGAGTAACTCTCTATGGGGAAAATAATTGCTCGGGTCACTGTTACAATTTTGAAAATGTCATCCCGAGTATTACATACAAGTCCAATACCAAGGACCTGACTCCTGTTTGATGCTTTTTTTAGAACTACTAGCTAAAATGCAAGTCATCTATACTTCATTGCTGTTTCTGATCTCTGAATTCAATTCTATACCTTGCTACCCAACAAACTCACTTCATATTTGGTCACTATTCTCAATAACCTAGCACTCTCTCCATGAAGCCCATATACTTCAGCTTCCCCTCATCTCAGGTCACGAGTCACAAAGATACACAGGTGCCTACACTGGGACCAGGTAGATACCTTATGTATATGGGCATGGTTTAAAAAATAAAAGTAACAATAATGTAACAGCCACTTTCCAAGCCCCAGACTTGTGAGTTTATAAAAACAATGGAGGTAAAAATAAGTTCTGAATTCTTCTATCCTGTACTGTAAAATACAGTCTTATGCAAAGAGGCCATGGGTTTAAATGAGGTCAAGGAGAACTAATTCATGAAAGCTGCTGATGACAAACCTGTCCCAAATTTGCTGAAGGGGTGATTGGGATTCCCCGTAGCTTTTTCCAGCTGAAAGAGTCTCCAAGCATCATTCATCACATTCTTCTCATGTTCTGAATCAACTGCATTCACCTCTCTGTCTTTGCAACTCTCATCAAACAAGGGGCACAGAAAAAACTGTGCAAACCTAAGGGTATGAAACATAATTTGAAAACTGTTATTTTTTTAAGTGGTCTTTAAAAAATGTCTGATACCTAACAGATAAAAAATATGAATTCTACAGAATAAGAAAAAAACTACCATTACTACTAAGAAAAAATGAATATAAAATATGTTCAGGGTAACAGAAGAATAGTATAATATTGGATATATGTAAATTCAGAAGTCAGTCTACCCCAGAGATGTCAGTAAGTGAAAATATAAAAAGGATTTGTACCTCTGATTCTGACACCAACTACCATGTACTTTTCCCACATCATCAAGCAATTCTCTGACACCAGCTGGGTATCCTACATCTCAGTTCAATCACGACACTATCTATCTAAAAATCAGATGCTCAGTCCTACAAGATTGCCCCCTTCAGACACCTATCACAAATCCAGGTTGTGACCTAGGTCTCTGACCAACCCTCTGAACAATAACAGATCAAAAGGAGTCCACAACTTCCTCCTTGAGCTCAATCAATTTCCCAAAGATTCTTACAGGGCTCAGAGAAACATTTTATTTACTAGGTACTGGTTTATTATAAAAAGATATCATTCAGGAAAAGCCAGATAAAAGAGAGACAGGGCAAGGTATGTGGGAAGCAGGAAGGACCTTCCACACCCTCTTAGCACACTCTCTGACCAAATCTCTATGCGTCAAACCCAGGAGCTCTCCAAATTATAGAGGCAGAGCTGATTGGCAACTAAACTTAACCTCCAGCCCCACTTTCCTCCTTGGAGGTCTAGGGCTGAGATGAAAAATTCCAGCTCTCTTATCACATGGCTCCCACCCTCAGGTTACCTAGGGGCTTCCCCAGAGTCCTCATTAATGTAACAAACAACAGCTTTATGACTTTCACCACTTAGGACAGCAATTTTCGATTGGTGTGCTTGGAGAATTTTTAAAACATACACTACTGACTATTTTGTTAGAGGCACTGCCCTCTTTTCCCTCACACTGTCATATAAAAAAATGACAACAGCCAACAAATAATAGCTAACCAGTATGAATGAATCAAAATTAGATTTTTTTTTGTTAGACTGGCAAAAAATATTTTTTGGTGTGCTGCAGAATTTTAGTAACTAGTTTATGTGTGCCATGAGATGAAAAATTATGAGTTGAAAGTCACTAACTTAGGAAATTTCAAGAGAGTTGAGACTTATGAGTCAGGACTAGAAAAGAAGAATATATATTTTCTATAAATCATAATGTCACACCACCAAAAGGTCAAGGCATACTTATGGAGACAGCAGCAATCTATTTAAGATTTGCAATTGGGCAAATCTGCTATATGAAAATCCTTGTTATATATGGTTAATTCTCCAAAAAAGCAAAAGGCAGATGATAGTTCTTAGGCAAATAAATCTTAAATTTACAGTTTTAGGTGCAATTTCACCAAGACTCGGTCATTTTAGGACAAGCTAAATGACCTATTTTTAAAATGCTCCATTTGAATTTTTCTTCTTATGGTAAACCAAACAAACCTACTTTAACTAGAAAAAAAAAGTGGAGTGAGAAACCTATAACATAGCAGTTTGACTAAGACATAACTACAGGCTCTATTAAATAGTGAGTATTCTGAAATGCAGGGATTCAACAAATAACATGGCATGTAACTTTAATGTAAGAAACCAATGTGCTTTTCTTGAGGCTATTCTTTAATAGCTTTAGTTAATAAATTAACTCTCCTATATCAGGTTGCAAGTTAAATCATGATTTCATATAGCCTGCATCTTATAAAAACAAGCTCCAG
Source organism: Saccopteryx bilineata (assembly GCF_036850765.1). Lineage (NCBI taxonomy): Eukaryota > Metazoa > Chordata > Mammalia > Chiroptera > Emballonuridae > Saccopteryx > Saccopteryx bilineata. Next base: position 79,929,465 of record NC_089496.1, read on the forward strand.
AATTCAGGTGAAGCCAAGAGGAGATGGTCTACTACTATTCAGTGGACCTCAGAGACTCCTGAGGCTGAAACAGCTCAGCAACTGCTCCTCACACCGTCCAGCTGTCAGGGAGGGCTATTATTTGATATTTATTTTAAGCACATAGTGAATATAATACTATGCTAAATATTTTACACATATAATCCAAAGAAAAATATATCTATCTATCTGTGGTCTATCATCAAAGACATACTGAAACAGAGCTATTTCTGAACATGTAACCTCTTTTACTTACCAGGCTGGTAAAGTGCATAAAAGCTATCTACCACAGCTGGACAGACCCACACAAAGCGTCACAACTGACACAGTCTAAGTAATTTTCTTAAAGATGCTCTTATACAAGGGTATTTTTTTCCCACTCTGAGCCAAGTAACAGACATCCTCCATCATACAGAGGTCTATTCTATGAACATCTGCAGTAGCATTTATAGAGCAGGAAATTAAATTCCATGTATGATCCCAGGGAAATCATTAATGTTAAGTCTTCTGGCAATACATATAAAAGATGATTATACCTCAAAGCTGCTGTCTAAAGACTGAAACATAAGCTGAAATAAGTAAGAAACAGGCTACTCTGACCCAGCCATGTATCCTGAATCCATGCTTTTTTACCCTCTTAATATTCTTTGCATTAAGAAATAAATTTAAACTATTAGGTTTCTAAAACATAGAACTATTATTAATATAAGTAAGCAAATAAGCTTGACAATGACTAAAGCTGCAAAGTCAAACTCATTACAGACCCATTTAAAAACTTCAAATTACACCTTGGTAATATAAAAAACTATCAAAATTCACCAAGAAAATATTATACTTTGAATAATGACTCAAATCACTGATATAACAAAAAATTTGGAATTGTTAACTGTATAGAAAATTGACTAAGAAATTAAATTGGCCTAGGGGAGTGTGCTATAAAAAATACTTTCACAAAATGTCCCCAGGGCTGAAACTGCAGGTCAAACCATTCAGTCTCCACTAAGTGTTCTTGAGAATAGAGGAACTAAAGGAAAACAGAGTAACTTCTAGCATTCTAGAACAGGCATATGTTTGAAAAGAGGTTTCTGGCGCTGTGACAGTTTATTCTTCATCACCTGCTTCATATGAAATACCAGTTAGAATGGGAAGGATCGGTGAGAATTTTCTAAGTCAATGAAACCTTTGTAAATCTAAAGGCTGGTTTAAAGTCAAGCCATTACTTTTCCTCTACCAGAAAGTAAACATATGAGATCACTTATCACCATTTTTTTTCTTTTTTTCAAAACCCGGGGAAGGGGGGAACTGGGTAAAATACCGTTTGTTAAGCTATAAAGCTATAAATACATCTTTGTAAAAATAATAATTGTTACTATTACTAGTATTAATGCGATAAGTGCACAAAGTTGAATCATTTATAGAGTTGTAAGCGTTACCTGTCTAGGGCACCTTCTAGGTGTTCATGGGAAACATCAAAATAGTAATTGGTATGCTCTCCACTAGTAAAAGCATTTGAACTTCCTGCATGCTCACTGAGAAACTGGCTGTATTCATTTTCTTTAGGGTATTTCTTTGTCCCCAAAAATAGCATATGTTCACAAAAATGACTTAAGCCAGCAATATTTGGAGGATCTGACAGTGAACCTGGAATAGAGAAAACATTTGTATAATAAATCATTTTTTTATGTTAAAAGATACAGTACAGATAAGTTACAGAATACTTGAAACTTCTGTTAACATGACAACTCCAATCATACAATCAGAGAAAGTTAAGCACAGGCTGCTCTAAAATAATATTGTGTAGTTCTAACCACATCTTTTGACATTGATTAGTTGGTGACCTTGGGCAGATTTTAACCTCTCTGGTCATTAGCTTCTTCACACACCACACTGGGGGAAAGAGTTGAATTCACTGTTTCTTTTTTTTATGCAGGAGACAATGCAGCTTAGTGCTGAGAGCACTGGTTAGGGGGTTAGCAGCTCTGCTAGCTGTGAAACTCTGAGCACAATACTTGACCCATCTTGCTTCAGTCGCTTTTCTATTTATACCTAACTTAAGAGCGTTGTGTGAATTAAAATTATTTACTCCTGACCGGATGGTGGCGAGGGGATAGAGTGTCGAACTGGGATGTGGGGGCCCCAGGTTCGAGACCCCGAGGTCTCCAGCTTGAGCGAGGGCTCATCTGGTTTGAGCAAAAGCTCATCAGCTTGAGCCCAAGGTCGCTGGCTTGAGCAAGGGGTTATTCAGTCTGCTGAAGGCCCGCAGTCAAGGCACATATGAGAAAGCAATCAATGAACAATTAAGGTGTTGCAATACACAACAAAAAACCAATTATTGATGCTTCTCAACTCTCCATTCCTGTCTGTTCCTGTCTATCCCTCTCTGACTCTCTCTCTGTCTCTGTAAAAAAAAAAAAAATTTAATTATTTGCAAAGCACGCTGCATTGTGCTCAGCAATAATTATTTTTTCAACATATGATGATGTTATTACTTTATTTCCTCAATTTTAAAATGCCACTGAGTCAAACAAGTTTTTCAAAGAGAAAAAAAGAAAACATACTTTGCTAAAATGTACATGTAGGTAAGAAGCAACCTGAGTAAAGCAACATTACATGTGGAAGAAGTGTGCACCCAAGAATCAGGGAATAGAGTATTTCCCAGGGTGTCAAAAGTGTACAGAAGCGAGGGCATTAGAACTGTGACAGTAAAAAATAGACATGAATTTCCTTGCTGTTAGACCACCTCACTAGGAACCTAATTAGATGCTCTTGATGAATCTACTATCTGACTTAGACAACTGCAGATTAACAATAGCTGTAGCCTGACCAGGTGGTGGTGCAGTGCATAGAGCGTCAGACTGGGATGCGGAAGGACCCAGGTTAGAGACCCCGAGGTCGCCAACTTGAGCACAGGCTCATCTGGTTTGAGCAAAAGCTCACCAGCTTGGACCCAAGGTTGCTGGCTTGAGCAAGGGGTTACTCGGTTTGCTGAAGGCCCGCGGTCAAGGCACATATGAGAAAGCAATCAATGAACAACTAAGGTGTTGCAACGCGAAATGAAAAACTAATGATTGGTGCTTCTCATCTCTCCATTCCTGTCTGTCTGTCCCTGTCTATCCCTCTCTATCTCTGTAACAATAAATAAATAATAAATAAATAAATAAATAAAAACCAATAGCTGTACAAGGCTACTGCACAAAGTAAGGTACATTAGAAATGGCAATTGTTAGGTCTTTCTTTGCACAAATATGAAAGATTCTAACAAATGTCAGCATTAGCTCAATGAAACAGAACAAAGCTTAATTCACAATGTTAATTGTACCTATGTGTACATCAAGGGCCGCTGACGACTTATCCGTGGTGGGATCACTGATGAGAAGAACTTTGATGCCATTGGCCAGCTCTAGCCCACGGTATTCTCGCTTGTCTTCAGGAGATTTGATAATGTGATTTTCTAGTCTCTTGATAGCTGGATTATTCATTTTGCTGCAGTTCTTCTTTTGGAAACTTAAAAGAAAAAATTAATTGTTAGACTGTGGCTGCTTTTTTTTGTTAAAGAACAAAGAGTACCATTAAGCAAACCCATATAGTGCATCACCAGATTAAATATATATGTATCTATCTGGAGGAAACATTTTATATAGCCTATCTACAGGGTATAATCATTCCATTCCTCCCTCTTACCCAGCATTCTTTCAGAGAAATGTTAACAATATTGTTTTTGCAGAGCCATATTTAGGACAGCACAGGCTGAGGATATAAGACAGGATGGGTTGGGCCATGAGTTGGTCAATGTGCTGACCTAGAATAGAGTTTTCAATTACCAATAACTGCTTCCACACATATTTCAGAGGCATTGTTAGAGTAAGTGAGGTGAGAGGTGTAAGAATTATTAGGTCATACAAATATTGCTCAAACTGATTATATTCAAAGATAGGGCAGATCTCAAACTCATTAGTCTGGTATGCACATGCTCAGAACACAGGGAACAACCTCCAATGAGGAAAAGTCCTATGAAGTCCTAACACAAAATCAGACACCTGGGCTGTCCTATGAGTCATGGCAGCAAAAAAGGGACATAAAAACAAAGTTGGAAGGGCCCCGAGTAATTTTTATAGTCTGGTTCAGGGTGAATGCCAGAGCAGGAACAAGTCCAGTGATCTTAACAGCGATGTTAAATTGTCTTAGAAAGAACTTCCTTCCCTTCTTCTGATAGTCCTCTTCTTTCTTCTCTAGAAAAGCTGGAGTTAGTGATAGAAAGGGACTACCAGCACACAGTCCCGAAGGACTATTGCTATGTAGGGGTTACTAGTGCAGTGAAGGGGTTTTCCAGAGTCCAAGGTATGTATGTTCTGAGACCAAGAGTGGATGCTATTTTTGCCAATGTTAGGAACCGAGTAAGAGACAAAAACTGAGCCTGATATTATTAGGTCAAAAGAAGTGATCTGACTGCTCCTTAAAGACTAGCAGACATCCAAATTTAAAAGTAAATCAGAGGTGACACACAATTATTTTGGATAAGAACTTTTTTTGTGTGTTAAAAATCTCTGGAAATTAATGGAGGGAAATACCCAGTTTGCTTTTATTAGAAAAGCTGCTTCCCTAAAATCATCTATAACTATTCTGAGTAAGAATTGATAAACCAGGCCCTAGCTGGGTAGTTCAGTTGGTTGAAACATCATCCTGATACACCAAGTTTGCGCGCAGTTCAACACCCCCAGTCAGAGCACTTGCAGGAATCAACCAATGAGTGTACAGATGGGTGGAATAACAAATCAATGTTTCTATCTCTCTCCCTCCATCTCCTCTCTCTAAAATATCAATTTAAAAAATTGATAAACCAAGGGGGATTTTTTGCTCCTATTAGGATTATCCCTGATATTTTCTTTGGAAGGTATTATTTGGAATATTAAAGATCAGTAGAATAGGTCATACTAAATGTATAATACTGGTTTTTAAAAACCATATAGTACTTCACAGAGACAATACTAATAGTCTTGCCCTGTTTATAGTAAAAATTTCTTAAAAAACAAAATATAAAATATAAGACTAACATATTTGGGATATAGGGCCACTTTTGGAAAATTCAAAAGCAGTTTGGAAGCAAAAAGGCATTATCAACAACTCCTCTATTTCCTTAGCCATAAACTACTTTAAGATCAATGTCAGCCTGACCAGGCGGAGGCACAATGGATATAGCATCAGACTGGGACACGGAGGACCCAGGTGCGATCGAAACACCAAAGTCGCCAGCTTGAGTGCGGCCTTATCTGGCTTGAGCACAAGCTCACCAGCTTGAGCACAGGGTCGCTGGATTGAGCGTGGGATCCTAGACATGACCCCATGGTTGCTGGCTTGAGCCCAAAGGTCACACTGGCTTGAGCAAGGGGTCACTTGAACCCCCCACCCCCGCCCCGTCAAAGTACATAAGAGAAAGCAATCAATGAACAACTAAGGTGCAGCAACAAAGAACTGATGCTTCTCATCTCTCTCCCTTCCTGTCTGCCTGTCCCTATCTGTCCCTCTCTCTGTCTCCATCACAAATAAATAAATAAATAAATACCATAAGATCAATGTCAAAGGCAGATGAAGATCTGAGTGCAAAGTCTTAAAAAATGTTTTATGGTTAAAAAAGGTCTCAGGCTAATAAAACATGGTCTATGTAAGCCTCCAAAGACAAGCACAATAATAATAATCCTGGTTAAGGTATTTCCCCAAAGCTAATCTGTCTGAACTGTTGCAAACATTCTTAGTAAATACCTGGTTTTAAAAGAAATTTATTTTTTAGGCGAGAGGTGGGGAGATAGTCAGATAGACTCCAGCATGTGCCTGCACCTGATGGAATCCACCCAGCAACACCTTCTGGGGCCGATGATGAGTGCAGAGCTAATTTTAGAGTACAGAGCTACTTTTAGGGCCTGAGGCTGACTCTTGGATCAACAGAGCTATCCTCAGCACCTGGGCCATGCTTAAACCAATCCAGGCACTGGTTGCCGAGGGGAAGAGGGAGAGAAGAGGGAGAGGTAAAGGGGGAGAAGCAGATAGTCAGTTCTATGTGCCCTGATCAGGAATCCAACCAAGACGTCCATATGTCGGGCTGACTTCTACCCACTGAGCCACCAGCCAGAGCCTAAAAAAACCCTTAATTTGGGTTCGATATAAATTGCTTTATTAAAAAATGAGCTTCAATCTAGCAGCAACTTTAAGATTAAATAAACCTCCTAACGAGGTGGTGACGCAGTGGATAGAGCATCGAACTGGGAGGCAGAGGACCCAGGTTCGAGACCCCGAGGTCGCCAGCTTGAGCACGGGGCTAATCTGGTTTGAGTAAAAGCTCACCAGCTTGGACCCAAGGTCGCTGGCTCGAGTGAGGGGTTACTCGGTCTGCTGAAGGCCCGCAGTCAAGGCACATATGAGAAAGCAATCAATGAACAACTAAGGTGTCGCAATGCGCAACGAAAAATAATAATTGATGCTTCTCATCTCTCTGTTCCTGTCTGTCTGTCCCTATCTATCCCTCTCTCTGTCTCTGTTAAAAAAAAAAAAAAAAAAAAAAAGCTCAGTGTACACCACACAGATGCTTAAGCTCCTTCCTGCAAGTCTACTAGAGGAAGGGAGGGGCTGGGATTCCAGCGATGAATTCCACTATGTGGGAGCAAAAACTAAAGGCTATTCTTGTTTCATTGCCATTGTTTACACCCAAGCCCTCTATTGTACTTGTCCAGCTAGATTGATTTAGGAGAACCAAAAGTTACAAAGGATTAAAATGTAATCACAATGATGCTGATAATGATGGTAGAGCTCTGAAACTTCTTCTACCCACTCCACAATTGTAGTGAGGGGATGAAATACAGCTCACTGTGGTAGGACAAGCTGCTCTATGTTTTAGTCTGTGGGAAGTGAAAATTTCATTCTAATTAAGATAACCATCCTTAACTATAGGCTACGTTCTGTAGTTTTTACAGGGTGCAATTTGTCTTGTCCAGAATTTCATTTTCTTAAAGGAAAAAAATATGATCAGAGGCATTATATAAATCATTTGGGCACTGAAGCTATGCCTGATTAATATCCCTAGTGTGACTAAAGAAAAAAGCAATAGATTTATTCTATAAGTCAAACAGAAAAATTAGTCCAACTACTTTCAGACATCTGTGTACAAGATCAAGAACAACTATAAATTTCCAAGCTGGCAATGCTCCCAAATCAATCATGACTTTTTGTGGAAACAAAGGCCAAGAGGAATAATAGTGACATTTTCAAACAAGATCCTTTCTAGCAATCCATATTCAACAAAGTTTCTCAATCTATTCAATATACTGTGGGACACTTAAAGAGGGAGGAGAAAAAAGATTGGTAAAAGCTCAACAGTCACAGGCTAGCTTTACCTAGAGCATATCTCTCAACACATCCTACAACAATTAGATTCTCACCTTCTGGAGAACTGAAGGAAATGATCTGGAACTCCTCTGATGATGAATTCAACAGCTTGCCTGTCTCTGTATTTATACTCATGAGATCACATGTCTGTCTATCTCAGCTCATTAGCATAAAGCCTTCCAAAGTAATTTTATCTATTGCAAATGTTCTCCAATATGCACAAAAAAGCGAACAAGTGAGTATTACGACTCTTAATGACAAGCTAGTGCTAAATCAAATATTTTACCAGACATTTGATATTTTTAACCTGTCAAAGTCAAAATCTTAGAAGCAAAACAATTACTTTTAATTTCAGGAACATTTTCATACATTGGAAACTTCATCATAGACAGAGAATTGTCAGTACTCAGCATTCTAATAAACTTGGAGAGATATTAATTGCAGCGTATTTTGTAATTTTGTTTAGAATTTAAAACAATGACTAAAAACACAGAAGGCAAAATGTGGAAGAGACATTGGCTGTTACCTACTTATTTTTGCAATTCAAGGACTAGCTGCTCTGACTCTTTCTGGGAGCTTATTAAAAATGTAAAATATCAGAAACCAGACAAGATCCCCAGATAGGCTAGTCCCTATCTTATTTACACAGAATCTGAAGCTCTAGGACCTTAAATCACCTAAGATCATCCAGCAAAATGGTATAATTAGAACTCAGTTCTTGACTGTGCCCACCCCAGCGTCCCCATGTCTACACAAACATTCCAGGAGGACTATGTAGATCCAGACACTACCACTACCGGGCACGCTGGCTACAAAGAGGAGAGTGCCAGAGCCCTTGCTCTGAAGGAACCCAGTCTGTGGACAGATATGAAAACAAGTTGTCTTTGAACTGTGGTGACACAGTTGTCCCAGAGCTCTATGGGAGTAATAAAAAGAAGGATATACCTAACTTTCTAGGAGGGGAGAGAGTAGGTGAGTAGAAGTATGCCAAATAGAAGGAAGGGAATACCCGAGGAGCGAAGGACTGGTGGTGAGAAAAAACAGAGAGGCATAAAGCGAAATACAAAAGCTTGAGGTTAACAGAACTACAACCAGAACTCCACTGAGAGATCACAGACTTTTATCTGGACATGTAAAGGCCTAAACTGCAGGTTTGTAAAAACAAATTCCCAAGTAGTTCATTTCCAAATCCTCGTATCAAGAATTTTTTTCTGCAAATCATTTTTATTCAGATGAGCTTTCACCAATCTTTTTTCCTAAGTGTTCCTCAGTGTACTGCGAGATTGGGAAACTCGGCCTTCTGTCTACCTACCTCCACAGCCTCAGACATAATTAAAGTCAAACCTGATGCTTTTTTCTTTTTTTCCCTTTTTGCTCAACCCCTCCACTCTCCTCATGCAGTGACCCCCCCCCCATTTCTAATTTATAAATGGATGACCTATAAACCCAAACAGGTAAATGATCATTCTAATAGTCAATTATGTGGACTATTCCTTCTGTGGAATTCAACCACCTACTCCCAAGCCACAAGCAGAAGTTGAGCTTACCTTATGGCACTCCTGAATGAGGAGGAGGCATCGAAGGAGAGAACGCCTACAATCAGAACCACATGAAAACATTTCTTAAAAATGTTTATTATATTAATTTGAGAGAGAGGAAGGGAGAGAAGGAAAGAGAAAGACAGGAACATCGATCTGCTCCTGCATGTGCCCTGACCGGGGATTGAACTGTCAACCTCCATGCTTCAGTATGATGCTCCAACCAACAGAGCTATCTGGTCAGGGCACTCCATTAACACTTCTTCCCCATAGAAAGCAGAAGTTAGAGAATATAAAGATCATAGTGGCATAAGCCCTAGGATGCCTCACTGTGAGACTACACATTCCCAAATATTCTTTACGTTCCTTGACCTAAAAAAAAATAGCAGGTCTCAGGGAACCATCTATCCATGGCTCTTCACTTATAGGGACCAGTTCACCTCATCTCACACCAGCTAGATCATAAAGGCGGGTATAAACTAAATCCTGTCAATTAAATCCTCTTTTCCCGTGATGAGATACTTCGCCTTTATTCCAGGCAAAATGTCATCTGTGCCTTCTGGAAAGGAGCTTACAATAAAAAAAAATTAGCCCTTATGAATAAGGACCACTGTAATTTAAAGGAATCCTATAGCAGTATCATTTTAAAGATATGTGCTTTTGCAAATTTTGTTCTTTTCTTTGCACCTACATATCAATGGTTGTTTATTCCAAAACTGACAAGCTTATGTGGGGGTGGAAGATATTTTACATTATCCTCTAGGTTTTTTGGGTGGTCTAATAATTAAATGGACATCAAACAGATTAACAAGAGGAAATAAACTTAATTACACATGTATGTATATGTGTATGGGAACTCCACATAATGAATCAGAGACCCCATACACATTAAGAGGTTCATAGAGAGAAAGGTAAAAAATGGTATGTACAATATTCTAAGCTAAGAATAAGGTTCAGTGCCTTGGGGCTTCAGAGGGGAAGAAGGTCATTTGCAGAATAAGAGCAGATGTGCCCTATAGATAGGTCATAAAGTAATTTTTGGTGATATGGTGATAACTCTTATTATGGGCAAGGCCCCAACTTAAATTTATTTTTTATTTTAATTTTTCCATTGATTTGATAGAGAAGGAGAAAAGAAGGGAGAAAGGGGGGTGAGAGGAAGAGGAGGGAGAGAGAGAGAGGTAGAAGGAGAGAGAGAGGGGAGAGAAGAAGGGAGAGGGAAAGAGAGAGAGGCAGCAACTCGTGGTTCCACTTCAGTTATTGCATTTAGTTGTGTGCTCACTGATTGTTTCTCCAATGTCACAGGGATCAAACCCGTGACCTTGGTACTCAAGGACGATACTTTATCGACTGAGTCACCCAGCCAGGGCCCCCAACTTAAATTCTTTAAGGGAGAAGTAAAAGTTTCTCTTGAGCCCGCAGGGTCTCTCCATCGCCTTCAGCTCAAAATAAGCCACATTCCAAAGTTACACATTTCAGCAGGCCTGTGCTGAATAACTTCACTCAACAGGGAACATTTTATAGACTTTATGAAGGTTTAAGCACAGCTAATTACAGAAGGTTTCTTATACAGTAGTTGTCATTTTGGAACCGAACCAAAAGTGTTTCATGTGTATCCTTCCTCCACAGGTAGGTTTCCGGCTGTTAGAAAAGGTGAGAAAGATGCCACTGTACAAGGTAACCCTAACAATCACTCCATTTTAAAAGTGTCATATGCTTTATAAACTGCTAATTTAATCTTTCCATTCTCCCTGAGTGACAACTCACAGCAGCTTTGATGGTCATTCCCCTTAACTCCAGATGAGAAAACAAAAGCTCAGTGGTTTGGGTGATCTACCCAGTGGCATTCCCATACCTGATCTGTAACAAACCCCGACCTATAGAGAGAGAGGAAGCATGGGAAGGGGAGGGACAGAAGGTGGTGCTTAAGGAAATCGTTCCTGGCTTTCTTCCTAGCTTCCAGGTACCGCCCCCACAGCCCTTCCCTGACCCCGTTCTCCTCCCTAACAATCCCAAATAACAAAAACAAGGAAGTGAAATCTTAAATAGGTCAAGATTAATTCTGCAAGAAAAGTTTTTTTCTCTTCTTTCTCCCATACAAAACAGATAAGTGGTGAAAGGAGTCTGAAAGAAAGCTTCTGATCTGCCAAACAAGTCCCTCGGCTGAGAACCATATTATCTCACTTACTTTGCTAATAAGAAATAAAAAGGAAAATATATAGCAGGATTAAAGAGAGTGAAGAGTGTATAGCATTGTCTCATGCATGAAAGGGAATATGAAAATAATTACCACAGTAGATATGCAGGGTTATGGGTAATTTATTTTTTAGATGCATCCATTAAGCTATAGGAACAGAAAAACAAAAAGAAAAATCATGTAATTATCTTGGTAGATGCAGAAAAAGTACTTAACTAAATTCAACCATCAGCCTGACCTGTGGTGGCGCAGTGGATAAAGCATGGACCTGGAACACTGAAGTCGTGGGTTCAAAACCTTGGGCTTGTCTGGTCAAGGGAGTTGATGCTTCCTGCTCCTTCCCCCCTTCTCTCTCCTTCTCTCTCTCTCTCTCTCTTCTGTCTAAAATGAATAAAGTCTTAAAACAATTTAAATTCAACAATCATTCATGTCTTTAAAAAAGTCAGCATACTTAAAATAAAAGGGAGACTATTCTTTCATCCCCACACTATCATCTCTTCTGTTCAACATTTTACTGGGAATTCTGACTAGTGCAATAACTCGAGAAAAAACAACATAGAGCTGAGACAGGAAGGGAGGGAACTGACATCTTCCATTTGAGTAGGGTATATATAGTAGGTCATGGCAATCTGATTCAGGTTCAGTAACTAGAAAAAAACCATAATAAATTACAAAAATCACATTTTAAAAAATGTTGGAGAGGTGGAGCATGAGGACTGGATAAACTGGAATTCCAGAGAAGGATGAACCCAGAGCTGAGTTGATGATCATCACCCATCAATTAAAAAAAAAGTCATCCTGGAAACCGTACCACTTGGATACTGAAAAGTAGCTATCCATATCAAACAGGTGCTAAACAGAGAAGGCGAACTAAGAAATTAATAGTCCAATTAATGGGATAATTATCTAAAGCTTCTCAGGTGTGTCCTGAGACTATTCATTCTATTGTTATCCTAACCAGAAGAAATAGGAAGCCCATTTAAGTATGGCATGAGTCAACTTAACCAAGTCAATAATAAAGTATGTTAAACATGTTAATCAAGTGTTTACTCATCATGATAAGACCTGAAAACTAGCTTTTAGTAATTACTTATTTTAAACTCCAGTTAAGAGTCTAATAAAACTTGATATTCTCAGCAACCAATTAAAAGTGACAAGCAATAAATGTAATCCAAATAAAAGCAAAATAATTAAACTTCAAATAAATTCTCCCCTTGCTGGGCAAATCAGTTTGTAAAATGTGTTTTTTAGGTTTGCCCGCTCATATTTTGCATTGGCCTGGGCAGTGCAGTGAGTGAGTAGTCTGTGAAAGGCTGTGCTGCTTGCCCTCTGGGCAGCAGACTGCAAATTGTGGCTTACCTTCCTGCTTGGGAGAAGTGATGTATTACTAACGTTTACTGAAGAAAAGACCTTTTCCCCAGCCTGGGTTTTGCAGGAAGGGAAGGAGTGCAGATGTGGAACCGGAGCTGAGGGGCTTTGGGAGCTCCTCTGAGGCTGGTGGGGCCTTTGATTCCAGGAGGAAGCGGAGAAGACTGTCCGGGTTGTGGAAGGAAGAACGTGGCAGGGCTTTGGGAGCCCTGAATGAGAGGGAAGCAACCTTCCCTGCCTGTTTGCTCCTCCGCTGGTACAAGACTTTAATACAGGAATGGCCCACCATTGTTTGGCTCCTCTGTTTCTTTGCCATCTGCCCGAATCCAGTGAGAACCTGCATGGCCATAAGGGCGGCAGCCACTGGCCATACACCCCCCCCTCAACAATTTTCAACATTTATATCAAACAATAATTTATCCAGGATATGAATTACATAGGTTTTGTTATTTTAAAACAAAACAAAAATAGCCCTGGCTGGTTTGCTCAGCGTTAGGGCGTCGGCCCAACGAGGGGATGTCCTGGGTTCGATTCCCGGCCAGGGCACACAGGAGAAGCGCCCATCTGCTTCTCCACCCCTCCCCCTCTCCTTCCTCTCTGTCTTCCCCTCTCCCGCAGTCACGGCTCATGCCAGCAAGTTGGCCTGGGCGCTGAGGGTGGGCAGCATGGCCTCGCCTCAGGGACTAAAATAGCTTGGCTGCCAAGCAATGGAGCAATAGCCCCAAATGGGCAGAGCAACACTCAGTAAGGAGCTTGATGGATGGATCCCAGTTGGGGTACACGTGGGAGTCTGTCTTTCTGCCTCCCACCTCTCATTAAAATTTTTTTTCACCTCAGTCTTAGAATTATTTCTTCAAAGAAACATTTAAATTTTTTTAAAAATCAAAACAAAAAATAATAATATGTAAACATGTCTTCAAACTGAGAATTAATTTTGCATATGGGTTATCTTATCTTCCTCATAGAGGCCCCTTGGTCCCAGAACAGCAAGACAGCTCAAAAATCCCTGTCATGGTCTCTAAAGATTAATTTAAATCACAGGGTAGAAAGAGTTATCAACCTGTAAGTAATTCTCTCAAGACAGCCCTCCAACGAAAGCAAACCACAACACCATTTTCAGTATTCTGTGTAGCTCCACTGGAGGGCGCAGTGACATCCCTGTGTACACTCTGGTTCTGAAAGAGAGAATCCTTTCTTGTTCAGCTAATGCTCATTCAGGAAGCTTGACTTGCACTCTGCCTTAATATGATCCTCCATGCCAGTACTGACCCCTCGACCACTTCCAGCAGCTTTCGGTAATTATAGGATAGTATCAATATATACCTTCACCTTTACTGGGTGACCCTTTTGCTACTTAGATCCTGGATACTATTGGACTCTTTTGGTCAAACTGGGCTTGTGGGACTCATCCAGTTTTGCCAGTCAAGAGTCACATGAAGTGTTCACAGAGGTGCATTAAATTGACAGGGACACCTAATATTGCATCAGACTTGGACAGCCTTTATATATAGCACTTCTGTTGTAAAATAAATATATAGGTAGAAATAAATTTCACCAAGGCACAATGTCTGGCATGTTGTAGGCACCCATAAATGGTCACCTTTTATTATAATCATCATTGTAATTATGATCCTGAGGGGTGAGATGCAAACAGATAATCTCAATAACCACATTATTACTAGCATTACTTAACATATACACATGCAATTCCAGTTATATAGTGTCATCTCCAGAAGTCAAAAACATTCACTGGACAGGCTAGTAATACGAAGGTACTTTATAAAACTATCAAAAAAACAAGTAAATAATTATCTCTTTGAAACTGCTATAGGTAAGCCATTGTTTATAGTCTGTAGCTCTCAAAAAGTGACAATTTTGCTCCCCAAAGAGACATATGGCAATGTGTCACAACTGAACTGTCAATACTGAAGTATGCAACTGGTGACCAGTGAGCACGGAACAGGACTGCTGCTAAGCATCTTGCATTGCACAAAACAGCCCCTTACCACAGTTATATCTGGCTCAAAATGTCAACAGTGCCAAGGATAAAAGACTCTAGTTTATAGTTCTGACTTTATCATCCAAAAATAATGAATGAAAATCACTACAACCAATTCAATCCACTTAAAAGTATGAGACAGCTTCATCAAAACATACAAAGCTATCTGCATTAAATTTCCATCCATCTAAAGAAGATGTGGCACATCTACACTATAGAATACTACTCAGCCATAAGAAATGATGACATCGGATCATTTACAGAAAAATGGTGGGACTTTGATAACATTATAGGACGTGAAATAAGTAAATCAGAAAAAACCAGGAACTGCATTATTCCATACGTAGGTGGGATATAAAAGCGAGACTAAGAGACATTGATAAGAGTGTGGTGGTTAAGGGGGGTGGGGGGAGAGGAAGAGGGAAAGGGGGAGGAGGAGAGGCACAAAGAAAACTAGATAGAACGTGACAGAGGACAATCTGACTTTGGGTGATGGGTATGCAACATAATTGAATGACAAGATAACCTTAACATGTTTTCTTTGAATATATGTACCCTGATTTATTGATGTCACCCCATTAAAAAAATAAAATTTAAAAAAAAAAAGAAAAAAAAATGTCCATCCATCCATCCATCCAAAAAGGGCTTAAATGAAAAAAAGGGGTAAAACTGTTCATAGGAGAAAAAGAGAGGAGTAGCTTTGCAATCCCTGAGTAAGCAACTGAGCGCTGTAGTAAAGGGATCTGCCTTAGAAAGGGCACAGCCTGGGCACTGGAACAGAGCCTTCCACAACGTTCACTCACTATCCTGCACTGCACGAACTCCTTATGGCAGAGGTCGGGAACCTATGGCTCGCGAGCCAGATGTGGCTCTTTTGATGGCTGCATCTGGCTCACAGACAAATCTTTAATAAAAAAAATGTTAAAAATATAAAACATTCTCAAGTATTACAATCCCTTCATTTCCTACCACTCATGTTCATGGTTGCGGGTGGCTGGAGCCAATCACCGCTGTCCTCCGGGACGACACCAAATTTTTATTGGATAATGTAAAACGTACACAGGTCGTTGTATGGCTCTCATGGAATTACATTTTAAAATATGTGGCGTTCATGGCTCTCAGCCAAAAAGGTTCCCGACCCCTGCTTTAATAGGAATATACCTTCAATGCACCCCTTAGAAAGATCCTATAGTCACCATTTTCCCTGCCTGGGAAAATTAAACCTCATAAAAGTTATTTGGTTAGGGTCATACAGGCATTATTTTTTTTTTTTTTTTTTTTTTTTTTTTTTTTTTTTTTTCCACAGAGACAGAGTCAGACAGAGGGATAGAGAAACAGGAATGGAGAGAGATGAGAAGCATCAATCATCAGTTTTTCGTTGCAACACTTTAGTTGTTCATTGATTGCTTTCTCATATGTGCCTTGACCGTGGGCCTTCAGCAGACTGAGTAACCCCTTGCTCGAGCCAGTGACCTTGGGTCCAAGCTGGTGAGCTTTGCTCAAACCAGATAAGCCCATGCTCAAGCTGGCGACCTCGGGGTCTCGAACCTGGATCCTCCGCATCCCAGTCTGACGCTCTATCCACTGTGCCACCGCCTGGTCAGGCAGGCCACACAGGCATTAAATAAGAGAACTAGATTCAAATCCAAGACTTTAGACACCAAAGCATCATGCTCTTAACCATCCCACCAAGTTAAAATAATTATTTTATGTACAGAGACAACTAATGGATACTCACAGAAGTTGAGTGTGGTTACGTATGGATTAGGTGATCTTTATTCTTTGTACTTTTCAGAATAGTACAAAAAGAATCTTTGAAAACATAAAATTTAATGGACTTGAATGCACCATGACCTGCTTACTAAGTTTATAAGCCCAAAGTGAACGTTTATTATTACTATTATTTTGTTATTAACTTGGTTCAGCTACATTATAATATAATGCCTAATTAATAAGGAAAATAATCTGGACTTTTCCATTCACTATATTTGCTGACAACCTGGTCCCCTAAGAAAGCAGTCTGTTGGGCTTCAACTGTGGTGGTGTAGTGGATAAGGCGTTGACCTGGGATGCTAAGGTCACCAGTTTAAAACCCTGGGCTTGCCCTGTCAAGGCACATATGAAAAGCAAGTACTAGGAGTTGATGTTTCTGACTCTTCTTTCTCTCTCCTCTCTCTCTAAGATCAATTTTAAAAAATCTGAAAGGAGGCCCTGGCCGGTTGGCTCAGTGGTAGAGCGTCGGCCTGGCGTGCGGGGCACCCGGGTTCGATTCCCGGCCAGGGCACACAGGAGAAGCGCCCATTTGCTTCTCCACCCCCCCTCCTTCCTCTCTGTCTCTCTCTTCCCCTCCCGCAGCCAAGGCTCCATTGGAGCAAAGATGGCCCGGGCGCTGGGGATGGCTCCTTGGCCTCCACCCCAGGCGCTAGAGTAGCTCTAGTCGTGGCAGAGCGGCGCCCCGGAGGGGCAGAGCATTGCCCCCTTGGTGGGCAGAGCATTACCCCTGGTGGGCGAGCCGGGTGGATCCCGGTCGGGTGCATGCAGGAGTCTGTCTGACTGTCTCTCCCCGTTTCCAGCTTCAGAAAAAAAAAAAAATAATAATAATAAAAATAAAAAATCTGAAAGGAAAAGGAAAAGAAGAAGAAACTAGTTTGTTGCCTCACAACTCAGGCAATTTCCAAAACAATATTTTTTACGGTTTGTGATGTGAGGTGAAAGCCTGAAGCTGACCTTGGAAGAAATGTGTATCCTAATTCCAGAACCTGCTTCCTTACTCAAGTGCTGACCCAATGTGCTTTGGTTCAATGTTGCTGTCAATTTTACACTTCATTTCATTTCTTTCTACACTTAGGATAGGAACTTAAGGTAGTTTAGAAATTAACAGCCCCTAGATTCTGACTTTTAAAAATTTTTTTTAACCACAGATGCTACTCTGTTTCTTTCTTTAGATACAGACTTTAAGAAAACTCACCCGTCTTGCTTCCTTTGGCAGCACATACACTAAAATTGGAACAACACAAAAAAGACTACCATGGTCCCTGTGCAAGGATAACACACAAAGTAATGAAGTGTTCCACATTTTTAAAAAAGGAAAAAGGGCCTGACCAGGCATGGCACAGTAGATAGAGCGTCGGACTGGGATGCAGAGGACCCAGGTTCGAGACCCTGAGGTCGCCAGCTTGATCATGGGCTCATCTGGTTTGAGCAAAAGCTAACCAGCTTGAACCCAAGGTCACTGGCTCCAGCAAGGGGTTACTCAGTCTGCTGAAGACCCCCGGTCAAGGCACATATGAGAAAGCAATCAATGAACAACTAAGGTGTTGCAACACGCAATGAAAAACTAATGATTGATGCTTCTTCTTCTTCTTCTTTTTTTTTTTTTTTTTCATTTTTCCGAAGCTGGAAATGGGGAGGCAGTCAGACAGACTCCCGCATGCGCCCGACCGGGATCCACCTGGCATGCCCACCAGGGGGCAATGTTCTGCCCATCTGGGGCGTCGTTCTGTTGCATCCAGAGCCATTCTAGCGCCTGAGGCAGAGGCCACAGAAGCCATCCCCAGCGCCCAGGCCATCTTTTGCTCCAATGGAGCCTTGGCTGCAGGAGGGGAAGAGAGAGACAGAGAGGAAGGAGGGGGGAGGGGTGGAGAAGCAGATGGGTGCCTCTCCTGTGTGCCCTGGTCGGGAATCGAATCCAGGGGAATCGAATCCAGGACTCCTGCACGCCAAGCCGACGCTGTACCGCTGAGCCAACCGGCCAGGGCCAATGATTGATGCTTCTCATCTCTCTCCGTTTCTGTCTATCTGTCCCCGTCTATCCCTCTCTCTGACTCACTGGCTCTGTAATAAATAAATAAATAATATTTTAAAAAGAAAGAAAAAGAAAACTCACCCCTCAAGCCCCAATTAGCAGGCTGCCTACAATTCTGAAATTATATGTGTTCTAGTGCCTAGAACTCAGTACTGTACACAACACGTTCTTCTCCTCTTCATAGTAATGGGAGCATCGTTGCTGTTATTAGTTCACATTTATTGAATACTTATCTATAAGATGGAGACATATACATTACATGAATTTCCTCATTTACTTCTCACTACGAACCTCTGAGGTAGATACTATTTTTGCCCCCATTCTGCTGTTGAGGAAAGAGGCTCGAAGAGAGAAGTAAGGAGTACCAGGTCACACAGAAGTAAATGGCAGAGACTAGCTACTGAGGCTCCAGAACCCCTATAGCAATGCAAGCCAAAGAGCAGTAATTATCGCCATTCTCATCCAACCCAAGTTCCTTTTTTTTTTTTTTTTTGTATTTTTCTGAAGCTGAAAACGGGAAGAGACAGTCAGACAGACTCCTGCATGCGCCCGACTGGGATCCACCCGGCACGCCCAGCAGGGGGCGATGCTCTGCCCCTGGGGGGGGTCGCTCTGTTGCGACCAGAGCCACTCTAGCGCCTGGGGCAGAGGCCAAGGAGCCATCCCCAGCGCCCGGGCCATCTTTGCTCCAATGGAGCTTCGGCTGTGGAAGGGGAAGAGAGAGACAGAGAGGAAGGAGAGGGGGAGGGGTGGAGAAGCAGATGGGCGCTTCTCCTGTGTGCCCTGGCCGGGAATCGAACCCGGGACTTCCGCATGCCAGGCCGACGCTCTACCACTGAGCCAACTGGCCAGGGCCGTAACCCAAGTTCCTTTAATAAATATTGTAGACAAGATCTACCAGGGGGTGCTAAATGTTTGAGATACAAAAAAATTAGCATAGTTCCCAAGTATCTCCCCAAGATATTATCAACTACAAAGGTAAAGATATTAATCTCTTTTTCTTGATAATTATGCTTATGTATAGAGGAAGTTAATTATTTTTGTTACTTTTCTGTAAGTCCAAAATTAGTCAAAATAAAGTTTTTAAAAATTGCCTGACTGGTGGTGGCACAGTGGATAGAGCATCAATCAACCTGACGTCCCAGGTTCGAAACCTTCAGGTCAACGTTTGGCCGCAGGCTCATCCAGCTTGAACGCGGGGTTGCCAGTTAAAGCGTGGTATCATTGACATGATCCCATGATCACTGGCTTGAGCCCAAGGTCACTGCCTTGAGCTAGGGGGTCACTGGCTCAGCTGGAGGCCCCCCACTCCATTCAAGGCATATATAAGAAGCAATTAATGAACAACTAAAGTGACGCAACTAGGAGTTGATGCTTCTCACCCCTCTCCCCTCCTGTCTTTCTCTTCTTGTCTCTCGCTAAAAAAGGTTTTTAAAAATTAAAAATACAGCCCTGGCCGGTTGGCTCAGTGGTAGAGCATCGGCCTGGCGTGTGGAAGTCCCGGGTTCGATTCCCGGCCAGGGCACACAGGAGAAGCGCCTTTCTGCTTCTCCACCCCTCCCCCTTTCCTTCCTCTCTGTCTCTCTCTTCCCCTCCCGCAGTCGAGGCTCCATTGGAGCAAAAGATGGCCCGGGCGCTGGGGATGGCTCCTTGGCCTCTGCCCCAGGCGCTAGAGTGGCTCTGGTCGCGACAGAGCGACGCCATAGAGGGGCAGAGCATCGCCCCCTGGTGGGCGTGCCGGGTGGATCCCCGTCGGGCACATGCGGGAGTCTGTCTGACTGCCTCCCCGTTTCCAGCTTCAGAAAAATACAAAAAATAAAAAAAATAAATAAAAATTAAAAAATACACCCATACCCACTCTGACCTACCAAAAAAAAAAGTTAATGCAGAGGCCTAAACTTCATTAGAGAAAATGTTAGAACCAAGATTATGCTACTAGAAGGCCAAAGTTAGAAAACAGTACTGTATTCCCCCAGTATAAGATGCATCATTTCCCAAAAAATTTGGGGTTTAAAAACTGGGTGCATCTTCTACAGTGGTTGTAGATTTTTTTGGCTTACATTTCGCTTTTTCACACTTGTTTTTGTGCTCACTGTTGAAGACAGCGATTCATCATCAGGCACAGACTAGAACAAGCTAATGAATGGGGAGTTTTGGCGGTGATGAGGAGTTGTATGAAATTGATGATAAATAAAATTTGAGTTCAATAACTTTATGTAATACTTTTTTTTTCAAATCTGGGCCCAAAATTAAGGTGTGCTTTACCCATGGAAGCATGAGGAAATATGGTAAATATTTATCTAAGACTTTCCTAAGAAAATGGGCACATACTTTTTTTTTTTTTAAAGAGGACCTGCATATCACATACATGGATGAATACATTTCTAGGGGATTTTTTTTTTCTTTTTTTAGATTTTACTTCTTTATTTACTTTTAGAGAGAGGAGAGAGAGAAAGAGAAGAGAAGCAGGAAGCATCAACTCCCATATGTGCCGTGAGCAGCAAGCCCGGGGGTTCAAACCGGTGACCTCAGTATTCCAGGTCAACGCTTGATCCGCTCACTACAGGTAAGGCAGGCACATACTTTTTTATTTTTTTCTTTATTCTAGAACCCTGGTCAGCAAACTGCAGTTCACGAGCCACATGCAGCTCTTTGGCCCTTTGAGTGTGGCTCTTCCACAAAATACCATGTGCAGGCGCTACCTCTGTAAGGAATGTACGTACCTATATAGTTTAAGTTTTAAAAATTTGGCTCTCAAAAGAAATTTCAGCCTGACCTGTGGTGGCGCAGTGGATAAAGCATCAACCTGGAAATGCTGAGGTCACCAGTTCGAAACCCTGGGCTTGCCTGGTCAAGGCACATATGGGAGTTGATGCTTCCTGCTCCTCCCCCCTTCTCTCTCTCTCTCTCTCTCTCTCTCCTCTCTCTCTCCTTTCTACAATGAATAAATAAAAATTTTTTTTTTTTAAAAAAGAAATTTAAATCGTTGTACTGTTGATATCTGGCTCTGTTGACTAATGAGCTTGCCAACCACTGTTCTAGGACCATCAAGTAAAACTTCTCAGTCCTGAGCAATTTAGTTTTTAAATTTTTATTTCATACGCATTTATACAATTTTGAAAAAATTATCCATTCTGGTTATAGATTAAGTTTTTTAAAGTATAAGGAAATAAAATTTGCTAAATACCACCATCTAAAGACATATTCTTAATGTATGTCCTTCAAAAAAATGTACCTAAATGCTCTTCCCTTATAAAAGTTAACTAATTTTAAGTCCAACAATCCACTCTGTACTTAGGATGAGAACTTCTTATTCATCACACACCTACTTCATAGCTACCAACCAAAAAATCTTGGGGAAAAAGGCAAGGGCCATAGCCAGGTAGCTCAATTGGTTATAACGTCATCCTGAGATGCTAAGGTAGCAGGTTCAATCGAACCCAGTCAGAGCACATATAAGAGCCAATTGCGCCTGACCAGGTGGTGGCACAGTGGATAGAGCGTCGGACTGGGATGTGGATCCAGGTTCGAGACCCCAAGGTCGCCGGCTTGAGCGCGGGCTCATCTGGTTTGAGCAAAAAGCTCACCGGCTTGAACCCAAGGTCCCTGGCTCCAGCAAGGGGTTACTCGGTCTGCTGAAGGCCCACGGTCAAGGCACATATGAAAGGGCAATCAATGAACAACTAAGAAGTCGCAACGCGCAACAAGAAACTAATGGTTGAAAAAAAAAAAAAAAAAAGAGCCAATTGCCTGACCAGGCAGTGGCGCAGTGGATAGAGCCCTGGACTGGGATGCAGAAGACTCATGTTCAAAACCCCCAGGTCAAAAAAAAATCTCCCCCAAAAAAACCAGGTCACTGGCCTGAGCACAGGCTCATGTGGCGTAAGCTCAGGTTTACCAGCTTGAG
This sequence comes from Saccopteryx bilineata, assembly GCF_036850765.1. Classification (NCBI taxonomy): domain Eukaryota; kingdom Metazoa; phylum Chordata; class Mammalia; order Chiroptera; family Emballonuridae; genus Saccopteryx; species Saccopteryx bilineata. The sequence continues at coordinate 79,951,671 of NC_089496.1, forward strand.
TGTGGGGTCGCTGGCTTGAAGCCCAAGGTCACTGGCTCGAGCAAGGGGTCACTCTGCTGTAGCCCCCCCAGTAAAGGCGCATATGAGAAAGCAATTAATGAACTTAACTAAGGAGCTGTAAAGAAGAACTGATGATTGATGCTTCTCATCTCTCTCCCTTCCTGCCTGTATGTCCCTATCTGTCCCTCTCTCTGTTTCTCTCTCTGTATCTGTCACACACAAAAAATCAACCAATGAATGCATAAATAAGTGGAACAACAAATCATGGTCTCCCTCTCTCTCTCTCTCTCTCTCTCATTCAACCAATAAAAAAAATATTAGAATTAAAAAAGGCAAGGTAGTGATGTTTGTGAGTACATGGTTACCTATCATCTCCTTTTCCATCTCTTTCTGTACAAGTTAGGCCTTGTACTTGGCTTTATTTACAAACTTCAGGGTATTTAAAATAAAGGCTAATGCAAGTTTTAAAATATCCCCATTTCCAAGTGGGGTGAGGAGTGCAGTCTTGCCCCTCTGCACCACAGCACAGTAGCTAAAGCCGGAACAGGATGAGGAGGCAGATTTTTTTTTTTTTAAATAACAGTTTTATTGTATTTTTGCCAGGTATTATTTAATATTTTTTCATTAATATTTAATTTTTTAATTTTTTTATTTATTTTTACAGGGACAGAGAGAGAGATAGATAGGGACAGACAGACAGGAATGGAGAGAGATGAGAAGCATCAATCATCAATTTTTTGTTGTGACACCTTAGTTGTTCATTGATTGCTTTCTCATATGTGCCTTGACCGGGGGCCTTCAGCAGACCAAGTAACTCCGGGCTGGAGCCAGCGACCTTGGGTCCAAGCTGGTGAGCTTTTTGCTCAAGCCAGATGAGCCCGCGCTCAAGCTGGCGACCTCGGGGTCTCGAACCTGGGTCTTCCGCATCCCAGTCTGACGCTCTATCCACTGCGTCACCACCTGGTCATGCTAGGAGGCAGATTTTTGAGGGAACAACCCCAAGAGGGGTGTCGAGGCTCAAAAAAAGAGCAACTTCTCATGGGGCAGCCTGACATAGAGTGACAGTGCTCATGAAGCACCTCAAAGGGAACGGAGTGGCAGCAGGGATGACATATTGGTACAAATAAGGGGTGAATTAAATAAGTGTATTTATTTATTAAGGATAATAAGCACCAGGGACTTCGTTATCAGGGCTAGAAATTACAAATATGAAAAAAGAAAAAAGCTAAAATGAACCTTGTAGCCTGACCAGGTGGTGGCGCAGTGGATAGAGCGTCGGACTGGGATGTGGAAGGACCCAGGTTTGAGACCCCGAGGTCGCCAGCTTGAGCGCGGTCTCATCTGGCTTGAGCAAAAAGCTCACCAGCTTGGACCCAAGGTCACTGGCTCCAGCAAGGGGTTACTCAGTCTGCTGAAGGCCTGCGGTCAAGGCACATATGAGAAAGCAATCAATGAACAACTAAGAAGTCGCAACGCGCAACGAAAAAGTAATGACTGATGCTTCTCATCTCTCTCCGTTCCTGTCTGTCTGTCCCTGTCTATCTCTGCCTCTGTAAAAAAATATTAAAAAAAAATATATATAAAATGAACCTTGTAGTTTTAGATTAGAACTGGAGGTTATCTGTGTGATTCATGGTTTCTAATAAGGTGGATAATATTCACACATGTATATTTATATACGTAAAAGAGAACATCTATTTATTTGTATGCATGTATTTCTAGCTCTGTCTACTAAGAGGGCCGGGGAGCGGCGCTTCTCCTCCTCCTCCTCTTAAACAGCAACGAGTACACCGAGCACTAAGAACTTGGTTTCTACATTTTATTCTCCACTAGAAGGAACCAGGGCTCCTTGGAGAAATGGTTAATTTCAGGACTGAGGCAGAGGAAGTACAAAATGAATCTGGAACATCTTGTTATGCCAAAAAATAAGAAAAGTACAAAAAGAATGATGGATATCAAATGAATACAGGAGCCAGCTTAAAAGGGCACCCACTGCCCATATCTGGAACAATTTGAGCATCTGATTGAGAAATGGCAGCCACGAATTAAAACCCTTTAAATAAAACAGGACAGAAGTCCACACTGAAAAAAAATATATGAGTAAACTGAAAGTTTGATGAGGAACACTGTATTTACATTAGTTGTAAAGTATTCCCCCTGAAGATACTTAAAGAGAAAAGAGTCACTTTACAGTAGACAAGAACCTATCTTATAGTGATCAAAGTAAATATAACCAATAAAGGACAAATCAACATTGAGTGCCAATGATAGGGCACAATAAAAAGACAGAAAACCATTGCCTGACCTGTGGTGGCGCAGTGGATAAAACATCAACCAGGAACATTGAGGTTACCGGTTCAAAACTCCAGGCTTGCCTGGTCAAGGCACATATGGGAGTTGATGCTTCCTGCTCCTCCCCCCTTCTCTCTCTCTCCTCTCTAAAATGAATAAACAAAGTCTTAAAAAATGATTTTTAAAAAGACAGCAAGCATCTCTTGTGATATTCCTGCCAAAACTGGGTATTTAATCATGTGGAATAGTAAGAAAAATCTAAATTAGGGCCATTCTGCAAAGTGACTGGTCTATAAATTTCAAGAGTCAAGGTCATGAAAGGCTTTGTCTGTGGAACTATTCTAGTATGAGGAGAATAAAGAGACACAACAACTAAAGACAACACTAATTCTTAACCGAATCCTTTCATTAAAATATCCTTCGGTAAAGGACATAACTGGACAACTGGTAAAATTTGAATGGGATTTGAGATTTATATGGTAGTAATGTCACAATGTTAATTTTCTGATATTGACAGTTGTGTTACGGTTATATAGGAAACTATCATTGTTTGTAGGAAATCACACTAAAGAAACTGGAGGTGACAGAGCATTGAACTGGCAGTTTACAATCAAATGGTTCAAGAAAATATTTTTAGCCCTGGTCGGTTGGCTCAGCGGTAGAGCGTCGGCCTAGCGTGCGGAGGACCCGGGTTCGATTCTTGGCCAGGGCACACAGGAGAAGCGCCCATTTGCTTCTCCACCCCTCCGCCGCGCCTTCCTCTCTGTCTCTCTCTTCCTCTCCCGCAGCCAAGGCTCCATTGGAGCAAAGATGGCCCGGGCGCTGGGGATGGCTCTGTGGCCTCTGCCTCAGGCGCTAGAGTGGCTCTGGTCGCAATATGGCGACGCCCAGGATGGGCAGAGCATCGCCCCCCGATGGGCAGAGCATCGCCCCATGGTGGGTGTGCCGGGTATATCCTGGTCGGGCGCATGCGGGAGTCTGTCTGACTGTCTCTCCCTGTTTCCAGCTTCAGAAAAATGCAAAAATAAAAAAATAAAAAATAGTTTAAAAAAAAAAAAAAGAAAATATTTTTACTAGCAATTTTTCAGTGCGAGACAGACTTTCAAAAATACATCACTCCAGCCTGACCAGGCGGTAGCGCAGTGGATAGAGCGTCGGACTGGGATGCGGACCCAGAGGTCGAGACCCTGAGGTCGTCAGCTTGAGCACGGGCTCATCTGGTTTGAGCAAAAGCTCACCAGCTTGGACCCAAGGTCGCTGGCTCCAGCAAGGGGTTACTCAGTCTGCTGAAGGCCCGCAGTCAAGGCACATATGAGAAAGGAATCAATGAACAATTAAGGTGTTGCAATGCGCAACAAAAAACTAATGATTGATGCTCCTCATCTCTCTGTTTCTGTCTGTCTATCCCTCTCTCTGTCTCTGTAAAAAAAAAAAAAAGAAAAATACATCACTCCATATACATTCATGATAAAAACACTCAACAAACTAAGAATAAGGGGGCCTGACCTGTGGTAGCGCAGTGGGTAAAGCATCGACCTGGAAATGCTGAGGTCACCGGTTCGAAACCCTGGGTTTGCCTGGTCAAGGCACATATGGGAGTTGATGCTTCCAGCTCCTCCCCCCTTCTCTCTCTCTCTGTTTCTCTCCCTCCCTCTCTCTCTCCCCTCTAAAAATGAATAAATAAAATTAAAAAAAACAAACAAAACAAAACCAAAAACTAAGAATAAGGGGATTTCTTCAACCTGATAAAGGATATCTATCTATGAAAAAGTCATAGCTAGCATCATATTAATGGTGAACGATTCCATGTTTCTAACCCTGGATCAAGAATAAGACAAGGCCCTGGCCGGTTGGCTCAGTGGTAGAGCGTCGGCCTGGCGTGCGGAAGTTCCAGGTTCAATTCCCAGCCAGGGCACACAGGAGAAGCGCCTATCTGCTTCTCCACCCCTCCCCCTCTCCTTCCTCTCTGTCTCTCTCTTCCCCTCCCGCAGCCGAGGCTCCATTGGAGCAAAAGATGGCCCAGGCGCTGGGCATGGCTCCGTGGTCCCTGCCCCAGGCGCTAGAGTGGCTCTGGTCGTAACAGAGCACCGCCCCAGATGGGCAGAGCATTCGCCCCCTTGTGGGCGTGCCGGGTGGATCCTGGTCAGGCGCATGCGGGAGTCTGTCTGACTGCCTCCCCGTTTCCAGCTTCAGAAAAATACAAAAAAAAAAAAAAAGAATAAGACAAGGATGTCTACTCTTGCTACTTCTATTCAACTTTAAAGCTGATCTGGCCCAAGGCCCTGGCCGGGTAGCTCAGTTGGTTAGAGCATCGTCCCAATATGCCAAGGTTGTGGGTTCGATCGTGGGACAGGGCACATACAAGAATCAACCAATGAAGGCATAAATAAGTAGAACAAATCGATTCCCCTTCCTCTCTCTATTTAAAATCTATTTTTAAAAATGTTAAAGATGATCTGGCCCAGCACCCACAACCACACAGCCAAGCTAATGGCAAAACCAAGACTAGAATCCAGTTGAATTGAGTCTTTTTACAAAAAGTTCTTTTCCACTACACTTTCTATCCTTTATGTCCCACTCCTTTTCAAACCAACTTGGTTCCTATGAGTAACTCAGACCTGCAAGAAATCTTGGAAATATACTCCAACCTCCAATTTCTTTATAATAAGAAACATACACATAAGTACTAGTTACTAGCTACACTGACATTTAGAGTATAAAAATGGCAAATTGTGAGCAAAAACAGAATTGTGTTTATGACCAGGGCTCCATACTCTGGACAAATTTATCCAACAAATACTAAACTCCTGTATGTGCCAGACACTGTGCTAGGTGCCAGGAATACAATTACAGGGGACCCTTACTCCTTCAGAACTCCTGGCCCTCAATATAACTAAACATTCTAAAATGAAGTGGCCTGAGCTTATCAGATGGTGGTGCAGTGGACAGAGCGTCAGCCTGGGATGCTGAGGACCCAGGTTCGAAACTCTAAGGTCACAGGCTTGAGTGTGGGCTCACCAGCTTGTGTGCCAGGTGGCTAGCTTAAGTGCATGATCATAGACATAACCCAATGGTTGTTGGCTTGAGGCCAAAGGTCGCTGGCTTGAGCCCAAGGTTGCTGGCTTGAGCAAGGGGTCACTTGGAGCCCTCTGGTCAATGCACATATGAGAAAGCAATCGATGAACAACTAAGGTGACACATGAAGAACTGATGCTTCTCATCTCTCTCCCTTCCTATCTGTTCCTGTCATTCTCTGTTTCCGTCTCTCTCTTGTGCTTAAAAAAAAATAAAATTAAGTAGCCTATAAAGCTGGACAAAGGATTATCATATTAACTGAATTGGAACTGGAACCCATAATCCCTACTGGACCCTTCTCTACATGGAGAAAAATGGCAGAACTTATAACAAATGAGGAAACTGAGGCCCAGGGTTATAAGAACTTTAATTTACCTTTTTAAATTTTTAATTCTTCCGCCTGACCTGTGGTGGTGCAGTGGATAAAGCATCGACCTGGAAATGCTGAGGTCGCCGGTTTGAAACCCTGGGCTTGCCTGGTCAAGGCACATATGGGAGTTAATGCTTCCAGCTCCTCCCCCCTTCTCTCTCTCTGTCTCTCCTCTCTAAAAATGAATAAATAAAATTTAGAAAAAAAAATTTTTTTTAATTCTTCCTTAATTTGAGAGAGAAAGAGACAGAGGGAGGGAGGAAGAGAGAGAGAAGCATCAACTTGTTCCCCTTAGTTGTTCCATTTACTTGTGCACTCACTGATTGCTTCTTCTATATGCCCTGACCAGGGATCGAACCCACGACTTTGACACACCAGTTCAACACTCTATCCACTGAGCTACCTGGCCAGGGCCTTAAATTTTTAAATGACTGTTTATAAGGAATAGCCCTTCTAAATCAAGACCTATCTTCTTTTTTTTTTTTTTTTACAGAGACAGAGAGAGGGACAGACAGAAACGGAGAGATGAGGAGCATCAATCATTAGTTTTTCGTTGTATATTGCAACACCTTAATTGTTCATTGATTGCTTTCTCATATGTGCCTTGACCGTGGGCCTTCAGCAGACTGAGTAACCCCTTGCTGGAGCCAGCAACCTTGGGTCCAAGCTGGTGAGCTTTTGCTCAAACCAGATGAGCCCGCGCTCAAGCTGGTGACCTTGGGATCTCAAACCTGGATCCTCTGCATCCCAGTCTGACGCTCTATCCACTGCGCCACCACCTGGTCAGGCTAAGTCAAGACCTATCTTGAACAAATATTTATTTTTCCATTGCTACCCTCTTCACCTGTACCTTCAGAACCCTTTTCTAGACCCTCTCTTAGCATTGTTCTTTCACTAGCTTCTTCCTTTTCAGCCACCACTATCAGCTTTTCTATTTCCCCACCAGGCTTTTGCTCAAGCCTGCTCGCCAGCTCTTCCCCAGCTGCTATCTAACTGCTCCAAATTCAGTGCCTCATGGTATCGAATTCAGGGCCCCATACAATTTAGTTTTTGACTCCTCCCTTTTATTGCAACACCTTAGTTGTTCATTGATTGCTTTCTCATATGTGCCTTGACCGTGGGCCTTCAGCAGACCGAGAACCCCATGCTGAAGCCAGCGACCTTGGCTTCAAGCTGGTGAGCTTTGCTCAAACCAGATGAGCCCACACTCAAGCTGGCGACCTCAGGGTCTCGTAACTGGGTCCTCTGCATCCCAGTTTGACGCTGTATCCACTGCGCCACCGCCTGGTCAGGCGACTCCTCCCTTTTATTTGCAAGTTACCAATAAAATGGTCTTTGGTCTTTTCCCAAGGCCCCACTTCCTCAAAACCTCTTTGGCTAGACATGTCTGACCGTCCTGCTTATGATATCATCTTCTGCCTCTAGCCCCCAACCTCTCCAACTGTTCCCTTTATCCCTAAACATCAGTATTCCTTAGGGTTTAACTTGGGCCCTCTGCATGTCTACACAGATACTGCCCATATATCCACCCATGTCTTCAACCATCATCTCTACACTAAGCTCTCAGATGCAGGAAATCAGTTCAGATCTTTTCATCAAATTCCACCCACATTTCAAATGCAGGTGAGCCTGCAAATCTCCCCTTGGCTATCCAGCACTCACTTCAGATTCAATACCACCATCACCGCCTACCATGTATACCCTTCCAAAACCATTTCCTTGTGCTGACTTCTTCATCTCTACTAGAGATGCCAGGCTATCTCTAGGGAGGGAGGTAATATAATGGCCAACTCCTGAGGTTCTTGAATGAGCCCACCTGAATTCATTTCTGGTTAAACCATTTACTAGCTGTGTATCTTTGAACAGGTTAACCTCTTTGAGTCTCAATCTCCTTATCTGAAAGAAAGAAAATAACTACAATACCATTCTCACAGAATTACTGTGGCCATTAATGAAGACATCATATGGAAAACTCCTAATACAATGAAAAACACACAGTAGGCATTCAATAAATAGTAGCTACTAAGCTTTTTATGGCCAACATCAGCAGCAGCAGCAGCAAGAGCATCATAGCTGAGTGCAGTACTTAGGCTCCAGTCTTATGCTAGGCTCTGGACCCATTTCCTATCCTTAAGCAGAGGAAACTTAAGAAATTCCAGTAAGTAGTTCGGGAATGATTAACCTGGTTTTAATCTTTTAATTGAACTCTTCCTGAGCTACCAACCTACAAACTGGATCATCACTTTGGTTTGCTTTCTGGGTGCTTAAGGATTGCTCTGTCTTGTTCACTCCCCTGAGGGGCCCTGAGTCGCCCAACTTCCTGATGGTTACCAGCCAGCTCTGAAGTGCCTACAAGATTGCACTGCTGTGCTCCACCGCGGCAGGTGACCAGCCTGTTCTCCTTCCATCTAAACTATTCTCCCTTCCCCTTCTGTTCATCCAAATTTTATATTTCTTTCAAAGACATTTGCTCCAGTCCTGTTCTCTGTGAAACTCACTGATATCCCTGGTAGAAGACCATTTCAGAAGCAAGGGAAAACAATGCAAATAACGTGAACAAGAGTGGTCTGTCAAGAAGACCACTGTAGGGGTGAAAGTGGTCATTTTGGAAACAAGGCCAGAGAGGTGGTAAGAGACCCAGAGAGCAGTGGTTCTCAAAAGTGTGTGCCAGCCTGACCTGTGGTGGCGCAGTGGATAAAGCGTCGACCTGGAAATGCTGAGGTCGCCGGTTTGAAACCCTGGGCTTGCCTGGTCAAGGCACATATGGGAGTTGATGCTTCCTGCTCCTCCCCCTCCCTTCCCTCTCTCTCTGTCTCTCCTCTCTCTCTGTCTCTCCCTCTCCTCTCTAAAATGAATAAATAAATAAAATAATTAAAAAAAGTTAAAAAAAAAAAGTGTGTGTCAGGGTGCACTAGTGCGCCCTATGGTATTCCAGAGAAATATGTGCCTGTAGGAGACCAAAAAACCAACAGGGTTTTTGGAGTTTAGATCTTTGGGGGACACAGGTGTGGGGAATTGGCTGTAAGCTGACAGTCTGCCCAACCCCCACCTCACTAGCCTGATTAGGTCGCAAAAGGCTGTTAAACTGTGCAGCTGGATTGTTGTTGTTTGTTTGTTTTTTTTAATTTTTATTTATTCATTTTAGAGAGGAGAGAGAGAGAGAGAGAGAGAGGAAAGAGAGACAGGGGGGAGGAGCTGGAAGCATCAACTCCCATATGTGCCTTGACCAGGCAAGCCCAGGGTTTCAAACCGGCGACCTCAGCATTTCCAGGTCGACGCTTTATCCACTGCGCCACCACAGGTCAGGCCTACAGCTGGATTGTTTACACTACCCCCCATGTTCCCCGGAAAGACTGGAGGCAAGTTTCTTCTATCCTTTGTTTGGTGTAAAGTTAAGATGATATGTATGGTGGGGGTTTTCTGCCCTTGGTAAAATTCTTAGGTTGCCTTGAAAACATGATCAAAGATCTCACTGATTTGCTAATGGCCTACTTTGCCCTATAAATAAAGCAAGATGAGGTTTCTGGGTGCACTTTGTTGTGCCAGCAGCAATAACAGGACCCTCCCAACCCTGTATTTTATTAATTCTGCACCGTTCCCACTTGGGACCTGGAATTACTAGCTGTGCTGGTTCACAGCATGTGCCCAGAGATAAAAATAAATATAGTTACTCTATTACACCATTTCATTACGGAAATACCGCTTTTTGTTAACACATCATTATTATATTTATTATTAACATCATTATATTATTTTTAGATAAATACACCCAAATAAAATGGACAGATTTCTCAAAAAGAAGCGTGATATTGAAGAATCTGATTCTGTAAGTGAGCAAAAGTTAAGTGTAAATAAAATAGGACTTGAAGGCTGACGGGCAGAATTTAATTTATAGCATTTTCCATCACTTAACACTGAACAATATGATTGGATTAGAAACCCATTCATGGAAGCTTCAGTGAATTTGGTTTAACATTAACAGAAGAAGAGGAACTGGCAGCTATATCCACTGATTGTGGATTGATGATTAAACATAAGGAATTGTCTCTTGAAGCCCTTCGGATTTCTATAAAAGAAGAATATGTGGAAATACCTAAAAAAGCTTTGAACATTTTACTACAATTTTCAACATCTTATTTATGTGAATTAGGAATTTTTACCCTCAACACAATTAAGAGTAAAAAAAGAGAAATTCTTCAATGTATTGACAAGGAAATGAGAGTTTGCCTTTCAAATATATACCCAAACATTGAAGAAATCGCTAGGACACATCACGCTCATGTTTTTCATAAACACAAGAATGAAAAAACACATTTCCGCAGGGACATGCCCAATTTACTAAATCTTACTAAGATTGTATCTCTCTCTCTCTCTCTATATATATATATATATATAAAGGTAACGTTTTTGTCATTTTTTATGAATTCTAAAAAGCATAACTCAAAAAAATGTAACATAAAAATGTTTTTTTAATATCAGAATAAATTTAATTTTGTCATATTTATTTTGTTTATTTACCATAAAAGCAGGCTCAGACTTTATATTTTTTATTTAATATTTAATTATTATAACATATTTCTCAGAAATTTGTATATAGTGTGCCTACAATTATTTGTAGGATTTTAAATTTTTTTTTTAATTTTTTTTTTTTTTTATTCATTTTAGAGAGGAGAGAGAAAGGGAGAGACAGAGACAGAGAGGGAGAGAGAGACAGAGAGAGAAGGTAGGGAGGAGCTGGAAGCATCAACTCCCATATGTGCCTTGACCAGGCAAGCCCAGGGTCTCGAACCGGCGACCTCAGCATTTCCAGGTCAACGCTTTATCCACTGCGCCACCACAGGTCAGGCTATTTGTAGGATTTTAAATGTGCCCCAACTTCAAAAAGTCTGAGAACCACTGCCATAGAGCCTTCTTGGCCATTATCAAGACTTTGTCTTTAAATCTAAGCAAAATGGGGATCAACTGCAAGGTTTTAAGCATTCCCTACCAAGGATTTATGACTTAGAATTCAAAAAGATCATGCTGCCAGTGGTGCTAAGAACAGGCTATATCTAGAGAGGCAAATGCAGAAGCAAGGAAATGGTTAAGTTTATCATAGTAGACTGGTGTGATTAGAACCAGGGTGGTGGCAGTAAGAAGTGGTCTGTACCTGGACATTGCTGACTAGATAAGGAATAGGAGAACAAGAAAGGAGTTAAGGATGACTCCAAGTTATTAGTCTAAACAAGCAGAATCTTGTCATCCTGTCATTAGTCTAAACAAGCAATATCTATGTCATCTGAGATGGGAAGAATATTGTGGGAAGAGGAAGTTTGGGGAAGAAGATTGAATATAGGGTTTTTTAAAAACATGTTTTTTCTAAGTTATATACTTATTTTTTTTTTTACAGAGACAGAGAGTCAGAGAGAGGGGTAGATAGGGACAGACAGACAGGAACGGAGAGAGATGAGAAGCATAAATCATTAGTTTTTCGTTGTGACACCTTAGTTGTTCACTGATTGCTTTCTCACATGTGCCTTGACCGTGGGGCTACAGCAGACCAAGTAACCCCTTGCTCGAGCCAGCGACCTTGGTTGGGTCCCAGCTGGTGAGCTTTGCTCAAACCGGATGAGCCCGTGCTCAAGCTGGCGACCTCAGGGTCTCGAACCTGGGACCTCCACATCCCAGTCCAATGCTCTATCCATTGCACCACCGCCTGGTCAGGTTGAATATAGGTTTTGAACATGACTAAGTTTAGGACATACATTGGATATCCAAGGGAAAATGTTGAGTAGAAAATGTATTACCCAAGTCTACCCTGACCAGGCGGTGGCACAGTAAATAGAGCATTGGACTGAGATGTGGAGGACTCAGGTTCGAGACCCCGAGGTCGCCAACTTGAGCACGGGCTCATCAGGTTTAAGTCAGGCTCACTAGGTCACTGGCTGGAGCAAGGGGTCACTCCATCTGCTGTAGTCCCCCCCCACCCCCGTCAAGACACATATGAGAAATCAATCAATGAACAACTAAGGAGCCGCAACGAAGAATTGATGTTTCTCATCTCTCTTCCTACCTGTCTGTCTGTTCCTCTCTCTGACTCTCTCTGTCTCTGCCATCAAAAAAGAAAAAAAGAAAGTTTAATTTTAGACCTGAGTCTAAAATTCAGGGAAGAGGTCTGGTTAGAGATATACATAACATAGATCAGGCCCATTTCAGAAAACTTCTGTGATGATGGATATACATATATATATTATATATATATATTATATATATATTATATATATATATTTTTTTTTTTTTCTGTAAGAAAACATGACAGAGCCACAATTTCTTTTATAACCTTGCCTCAAAAGACACGCATCTTTTTTTTTTTTTTTTTTTTTTTTTTGTATTTTTCCGAAGCTGGAAACAGGGAGGCAGTCAGACAGACTCCCACATGCGCCTGACCGGGATCCACCCGGCACTCTGCCCATTTGGGGCGTTGCTCTGCTGCAACCAGAGCCATTCTAGCACCTGAGGCAGAGGACACAGAGCCATCCTCAGCGCCCAGGCCAACTTTGCTCCAATGGAGCCTTGGCTGCGGGAGGGGAAGAGAGAGACAGAGAGGAAGAAGAGGGGGAGGGGTGGAGAAGCAGATGGGCGCTTCTCCTGTGTGCCCTGGCCGGGAATCGAACCCAGGACTCCCGCATGCCAGGCCGACACTCTATCACTGAGCCAACCGGCCAGGGCCAAGGATATATTTTATATGTACACTGCCCCATGCGGTAGCCACCAGCCACATGAGAGTTGAAAAGTGGCTAGAGTGACTGAGAAAATGAATTGCTAATTTTTGTTAATATATATTTAAATAAGCCCATGTGACTCAGGGCTATATAGTGAACAAAGCATATAGATAGTATTTAGAGCAATGTGATTGGGTAAGAACCCTAAATAAGTGAGTATAGGCAGAGATGTCCAGAGATTGAGCACTGGGGTACACCAACAACATGGGTTATTTGTGATAGGTAAAAAACAAACAAAAAATGAAACAACCCAAATTTCTAGCAACAACAGAAGAGAAAAAGAATTTATTCACATAAGACTGCCAATCAGCAGTGAATGCATACATCCATGTCAATGAATCTCCAAAACAATGCTAAATGTAGCCTGACCAGGCGGTGGCACAGTGGATAGAACGTCGGACTGGGATGCGGAAGAACCCAGGTTCGAGACCCTGGGGTTGCCAGCTTGAGCGCGGGCTCATCTGGCTTGAGCAAAAAGCCCACCAGCTTGGACCCAAGGTCGCTGGCTTGAGCAAGGGGTTACTCAGTCTGCTGAAGGCCCGCAGTCATGGCACATATGAGAAAGCAATCAATGAACTATGGTGTTGCAATGAAAAACATGATTGATGCTTCTCATCTCTCTCCGTTCCTGTCTGTCTGTCCCTATCTATCCCTCTATCTGACTTTCTCTCTGTCCCTGTAAAAAAATTAAAAATAAAAAAAATTTTAAAAATGCTAAATGAAAAGAGTAACTTAGAGAAGAAAATTATAAATGTCAAAAGCAGACAAAACTAAGCAACATACTGTTTAAGAATATATTCAGACTGATAAAGCTATATAGAAAAATCAAGGGAATTACTATCCAAGTATAGGATAACATTATCTCTCCAGCAGAGAGAAAAGGTTGCAGTTGAAGGCAAGCACAGAGGGCTTCAAAGTTACTGGAAAAGTTCTATTTCTTAAACTAGATGGTGGGGACACATGTGTTCATTTTGTTATTCTTCTTTGTCCTATATACTCTGGCATATATATATATATAATATATATATAATATTAAGTTACTAAAATAGAAAAAATAATATATATGAGGCAGTATATGGGAGTTTCAAAAGCTCTTTAGATCATTAAGTTCAGAGAAAGAAAACTGTATAGAGTTGTATAAGGTCAAAAAAGGACAGATTTAGTCATATATATAAAAGAGGGAAGAGCATTTTAGAATTACGAATGGACAGGTCATGTACCAGAGAGAGTAAATCAGTGAGTGTGATGGAACAAAAAGAAGGTAGGTGAAAAGTTAGGCTAGGGCCGGCCCCCAAGATTCTTAAATTCTGGGTCATGAAGTTTGGACTAGATCTAGAAATAGTGCAGAACCACTTAAGCAAGACAGTGGCATGGGGAAAGCGGTATATTAGTAGGATTAATCTGATTATCAGGATTAAATCGTAGGAAGACAGAAGGCTGGAAAAATCAGTTCTAGAACTTGAAGATATGAGAAGTCAGAGAAAATGATCAAGGCCTGAACTAGGATGGTGATGGGAGATCAAGTTTACCCCAGGAAACTTGAGGATGAAAGATTCAAGAAAGTTTGGTCTTGTGGATAGGCAGAGAGGAAAACAGAGAGAGATTCAAAGATTGCAACAATTTTCAAGCTATACTAAGAAAATGGTAACACCATCATATGCAAAACTAGGGAAATCAGTAGAAAGCAGGTTTTAAAGGAAGACCATTATTCAATAAATGTCAGGGATAGTGTGACAGATTTCCCTCAGGGAGCAGCTTATAAGTAAGTCCCACTTTAAAAACAAAACAAAACTAGTTACACATTTTTTTTTAATTTTTAATTTTTTTTTACAGAGTCAGAGGGAGGGATAGACAGACAGAAACGGAGAGAGATGAGAAGCATCAGTCATCAGTTTTTTATTGTGACACCCTAGTTGTTCATTGATTGCTTTCTCCTATGTGCCTTGACTGGGGGGCTACAGCAGACCGAGTGACCCCTTGCTCGAGCCAGCGACCCTGGGTCCAAGCTGTGAGCTTTGCTCAAACCAGATGAGCCCGTGCTCAAGCTGGCGACCTTGGGGTCTCGAATCTGGGTCCTTCGCATCCCAGTCCAACGCTCTATCCACTGCGCCACCGCCTGGTCAGGCATAGTTACACACTTTTAATAGACTATATACACACACACACACACACACACACACACACACACACAGTTCTTTGGAGGAAATAAAAGCTTTTATTTTTATTTTTTAAAGATTTTATTAATTTTTTTTACAATGAGAGGGGAGCAAGAAGTATCAACTCAGAACTGCGTCACTTCAGTTGTTCACTGGTTACTTGACATATGTGCCTTGACTGGGTAAGCCCAGCGTTTCCAATCACTGACCTCAGCATTCCAGGTGTACGTTTTATCTACTGCGCCACCACAGGTCAGGCAGGAATAAAAGCTTTGTATAGCTTTCAATCATAAGGATTTTATAAGTCCTACTTTTAAAATAAGAGTTGCATGATAATAAAAATACTAAGTTGCTTTTCAAAATATATTGAAAGAAGCAACAGAACACAAAAGTGCAGGTGTTCAGTAGGAGTGGAACTACTCACCATTGGACTGCAAACTATTAAAGGACAAAAAATTCATCACTGTCTTTGCATCCCCCACAGTGCTCAGCACAGTGAGTGATCAGTATAGAATAGACATTCAAACAACGGCTGAAAGACAAGACAGAAGAGTGAGTGGAGACAGACTGAAGACAAGCCAATAACGCCCTACTCAAGGCTCCAGAACCCCAAACACAGAGAATCTACCCCTATGGAAGGAGAGCCCTTTTAGCCTTGTCACCCTGGCTGAAAGGCAGGCTGATCCACTGGGCATCTGTGTAGGAGATCTATAAAACACCAACAGAAGAACAGAAAGAAAACCAACTTTTATGAAAACATATACTGAATTTTTGCTTCCTGGTAAGATCGTCCCCAACCCTTTAAGGCAGACAGACAAAAATATAACCTTTTACACTGTGTGCACTGAACTAATAATGCTAATAAAAGATACTCAAAGGCCGACCAGGCAGTGGCACAGTGGACAGAGCGCCAGCTGGAGACACTGAGGACCCAGGTTCAAAACCCCAAGGTCACTGGCTTTAGTGCAGGGTGTGCTAGCTTGAACGTGGAATCACAGACATGGTTGTGATTGAGTCCAAAGGTTGGACTCAATGGTTGCCGGCTTTGAGTCCAAAGGTTGCTGGCTTAGACTTAAAGGTTGCTGGCTTGAGCAAGGGGCCACTGGCTCAGCTGGAGCACCCCCTCATCAAGATACATATGAGAAAGCAATCAATGAACAACTAAAGTGCTGCAACAAGAAGTTGATGCTTCTCATCTCTCTCCTTTACTATCTGTCTGTCCATGTCTACCCCTCTCCCTCTCTCTCCCTTTCACTAAAAAAAAAAAAAAAAAAAAAAAAAGGAGAAAGAGAGAGAGATACTCAAAGGTATCTTATCCTTTTGGACGATTAAAAGACATTTTTCAGGCCCTGGCCGGTTGGCTCAGTGGTAGAGCATCGGTCTGGCATGCAGGAGTCCCAGGTTCAATTCCCGGCCAGGGCACACAGGAGAAGCGCTCATCTGCTTCTCCACCCCTCCCCCTCTCCTTCCTCTCTGTCTCTCTCTTCCCGTCCCACAGCCAAGGTTCCATTGGAGCAAAGTTGGCCTGGGCGCTGAGGACGGCTCTGTGACCTCTGCCTCAGGCGCTAGAATGGCTCTGATAGCTGCAGAGCGACGCACCAAGATGGGCAGAGCATTCGCCCCCTGTGGGCGTGCAGGGTGGATCCCAGTCAGGCTCATGTGGGAGTCTGTCTGACTGCCTCCCCGTTTCCAACTTCAGAGAAATTAAAAAAAAAAAAAAAGACATTTTTCAACCTGATCTGTGGTGGCGCAGTGGATAAAGCGTCGACCTGGAAATGCTGAGGTAGCCGGTTGGAAACCCTGGGCTTGCCTGGTCTAGGCACATAGGGGAGTTGGTGCTTTCAGCTCCTCCCCCCTCCGCTCTATCTGTCTCTCCTCTCTCTCTGTCTCTCCCTCTCCTCTCTAAAATGAATAAATTAAAAAAAACCAAAAACATTTTTCAGGTTAAAAAAATATTTTAAAAGCCTGACTCTTAATGGCTAGTTAGTCCCACCTTACACACTACTTATTTCCTAAGCTTAGAGAACAGGGAAATGCAAAGCAGGGCTGCTTGCAAAGTACAAGACTGACGCCCAGGTGATTCACGTGGTTGCCAGGGACTACACTATTATCTCCAGGATTCCCCAATAATTCAGGTAATTCCACATGGCCCAAACTTATCCAATTTGGCTGAACAGAAGACAAGGAGGCTGCTTTTCAAGGTAATTGATCATATATATAAATGCTTTTAGGCCTGACAAGGTGGTGGAATAGTGAATAGCGCATTGGCCTAGGACATCGAGGACCCAGGTTCAAAACCCTGAGGTCGCCGGCTTGAGCAAAGGGTCACTGGCTCGTCTATAGCCTCTTCTGTCCCCCCCACGTTTACCTCTGTCAAGGCACATATGAGAAAGCAATCAGGCCCTGGCCGATTGGCTCAGCGGTAGAGCGTGGGCCTGGCGAGCGGGGGACCTGGGTTCGATTCCCGGCCAGGGCATATAGGAGAAGCGCCCATTTGCTTCTCCACCCCCCCCCCTCCTTCCTCTCTGTCTCTCTCTTCCCCTCCCGCAGCCAAGGCTCCATTGGAGCAAAGATGGCCCGGGCGCTGGGGATGGCTCCTTGGCCTCTGCCCCAGGCGCTAGAGTGGCTCTGGTCGCGGCAGAGCGACGCCCCGGAGGGGCAGAGCATTGCCCCCTGGTGGGCAGAGCGTGGCCCCTGGTGGGCGTGCCGGGTGGATCCCGGTCGGGCGCATGCGGGAGTCTGTCTGACTGTCTCTCCCCGTTTCTAGCTTCAGAAAAATACAAAAAAAAAAAAAAAATTATATATATATATATATATATATATATATATAAAAGAAAGCAATCAATGAACAACTAAGTTGCTGCAATGAAGACTTGATGCTTCTCATCTCTCTCCCTACCTGTCTATCTATCCCTATCTGTCCTTCTCTTTCTCTCTTGCTAAAAAAAAAAAAAAAAAACCACACACAAAAAATGCTTTTGAGGCCCTGGCCGTTGGCTCAGCGGTAGAGCGTCAGCCTAGTGTGCGGAGGACCCGGGTTCGATTCCCGGCCAGGGCACACAGGAGAAGCGCCCATTTCTTTCTCCACCCCTCTGCTGCGCTTTCCTCTCTGTCTCTCTCTTCCCCTCCCGCAGCCAAGGCTCCATTGGAGCAAAGATGGCCCGGGCGCTGGGGATGGCTCTGTGGCCTCTGCCTCAGGCGCTGGAGTGGCTCTGGTCGCAACATGGCAACGCCCAGGATGGGCAGAGCATCGCCCCCTGGTGGGCAAAGCATCCCCCCATGGTGGGCGTGCTGGGTGAATCCCGGTCGGGCGCATGCGGGAGTCTGACTGTCTCTCCCTGTTTCCAGCTTCAGAAAAATGAAAATAAAATAAAATAAAATAAAATGCTTTTAAGATCATCTCTTTCTCAAGAGGGAAGGACAGGAAATGATAGCCCTAAAACTGGCATAAACAGGTCCTGGCCGGCTGGCTCAGTGGTAAAGCGTCCACCTAGTATGTGGATGTCCAGGGTTCAATTCCCGGCCAGGGCACACAGGAGAAGCAACCATCTGCTTCTCCACCCCTCCCCCTCTCCCTTGTCTCTATCTCTCCTTCCCTCTGGCAGCCAAGGCTCCATTGGAGCAAGTTGGCCAGGCCTCTGACAAGGGCACCATGGCCTCCGCCTCAGGCACTAAAATGGATCTGGTTCTAAGAGAGAAAGGGCCCCAGATGGGCAGAGCATCGCCTCCTAGTGGGCATGCTGGGTGGATCCTGGTCAGGCACATGCAGGAGTCTGTCTCTCTGCCTCCCTGCTTCTCACTTAAAAGAAAAAAAAAGAAAAGAAAAAGAAAAAAAAAAGCTGGCAAGGGCAGTATAAGAGCTCAGGCTCTGGCACCAGACAGATATGGATTAAATCTCAGCTCTTTCCAATAAACGTTTATGTAATCACCTCTGTCAATATATTCTTTCCACCATGGAGGGTTGATTACCTTCCTTAAAATATGAATATGTGGTAGCTTCATACGTTAGTGCTTTCCTTCCTAAAACTACACCCTGATCCTTTTGATTGGACCTGTAGTTTCCTTAATAGCCTCAACCACTAATTTGCAATGTAGAGCTTTCTAGATGGTTAATCTCATTCATTATGTTTTGAATCTCCTGAATTTCCCTCAGAACAACCTTAAGTTGAAGTGCTGATTTTCAGCCCACGCTCTGGACTTCACCATGAAAGTGAACAGCAGTGGGAGAAAACCACAGAGAAAAATGGAGTTGTAGGTAGAACATACAAACCTTTCAGCTGTATAAAACTTAAAATCAATGCTTTTTTTGAAATCACAAATTCTGTACACTGGAGACAATATGAAGCTAAACACAGCCTATCAGCAACAATGCCTGAAGGAGGCCCAGGGACTACCCTGCCTATGCTATCACCCCCAATTATCTAAGCTCAGGGACCTTTCTGCAAGTTGTAGCGGATAGTGCAGGGAAACAGAGGAGGAAAAACAAGTTCCACAGATCCTTCATTTGCATCCTTAGTACCATTACTGCCTTCCTAGTTCAGGCAATTAAAACTACTAAGTCCCAACCACTTTCTTGGCCTCTGGTTTCTCCATTCCTTTACATCTTGCCCACAACCACTAAACCAATTTTCTAAACTGCCAATTTCATGAGATCACTCCCACCTCAAAAACACTTAATGAGGCCCTGGCCGGTTGGCTCAGTGGTAGAGCATCAGCCTTGCATGCAGAGTCCCAGGTTCAATTCCCAACCAGGGCACACAGGAGAAGCGTCCACCTGCTTCTCCACCCCTCCCCCTCTCCTTCCTCTCTGTCTCTCTCTTCCCCTCCCACAGCCAAGGCTCCATTGGAGCAAAGTTGGCCCAGGCGCTAAGGATGGCACTGTGGCCTCTGCCTCAGGCGCTAGAATGGCTCTGATTGCGGCAGAGCGATGCCCCAGATGGGCAGAGCATCGCCCCCTGGTGGGCATGCCGGATGGATCCCGGTTGGGCGCATGCGGGAGTCTGTCTGACTGCCTCCCGTTTCCAAATTCAGAAAAAGAATAATAATAATAATAATAATAATAAAACAACAACAAAAAACACTTAATGGCTCCCTACCTCCTATTCACTGGAGAAAGCCCAACTAAAATTCAAAGCCCATACTAGCATTATCCTATTTTTTAAAATATAGGACATGTTTCCTCTTAATTCCCCCATGAAAATTCTCTAAGCCTCTGTAAGGCCAGTAGCCACGGCCACCATCACAGCCGCCTGGCCCTTGCAGTTTCGCATTTGATTCGGACATACGGTAATGAAACAATGGAGCCAAGAACTGGTGGGCCATTACCTTTTAATCCTAGCTCGTACCCAGCAGGTGAGAAATATACACAGTGGGAAAACACTTCCCTTTCCATTCAGGGCTCCCAGAGCCACTGACTTATCCGAGTTTCCTAGAATCAAAGGTTTCAAGCTCACCAGCCTTATTCACCTCTGTTTCCCATCTCCTTCTCTCTGCACAAACTGGCTTCTCCTTCAGCACTCCACCATCTTGGCTGCTTCCTCTTGCAATGCTAATTTCAGCAACCAAGAGAGAAAACCCCTGGTCTGTCTCACTTTAAAGTGTAGAAAATTAAAGCCTTTAAGCCAATATACAAATAAGGAAGTCCCTGATACAAAGCCACTTATCTGAGGCATAAATGGGATTCCTCATAAGAGTGCACCACCCCCTATCATGCAACAGTCGAGGGTGTGGGGAAAAGCTTAGTTTTGAGAAGACCTTAGTATTAGAAGGGAGGGAAAGGCTTAGTCTTAAAACTAAGCCTTAGGCTATAATGACTGCCAGCCATACCCAAACCGAGCAAACATATATACCATATTTACAAACTTATTTGACCAACAGCCTCCAACTAAACTAAGTTGCTCACTGTCCCCCCAACAACCAGACTAATCTGTACTACAACGACCAGGCTCCATCCTTCACCACCTTCTCTGCCTTTCCTTCAAAGATCAGTCCAGACCCCCTCTATCTCTGCCCAGCACTCTGCTTCTAAAACACACCCTACCCATATTGTCCATCTTCTGACTCTCTTCAAACATCCTTTTTAGCTGGTTACACTCTCCTGGTGGCTCAATCCGCTCCAACCAAGAGCAAGTTCCTTGGAGGCAGACCACATACTTACACGGGTCTAGCGCAGAGCCCTGCACTTGGCAGGTTCTAGATATTAAAACCAGAGGAAAAGTTCAAATGACGTAGGTCACGACAATACTGCCCATCTTTGCCAATTTCTCCTTATTCACAATAAAGGGCATTCAGCGTTCATTACAAGCCTGAAAATTTCTACTATACCCAGGGCAACGAAGTGCTGCGAGCACGCCACCGGATGGCAAAGAAACCTGCGTCCCAATCTGGGTTATTGATACAATCTCTGCCATTGTGGGGAAATCATCATCTTTCCGGGCATCGGTTGGCTCAGGTGCAAAACAAGGGAGATGCTGTGATGGATCCCACGGTATCCTTTCCTAAATCCTCCCGGACAGAAAACCCAACCCTCGTCTATCCGCTAAAGCGGAGTCTACAAACTTTTACGGTTCCCAACGCGGGCATTTCCACAAGTGAAAACTAAGTCCCCATAGGAAATAGCAGGGCTCAGAAGAAAGCGGTCGCCGTGAACTCCAGGGCAAGGGACAGTCCGCTCAGGTTCCCGTCCCCTCACAGGCAGACTCCCCCCAGCCTGGCGCGGCACGGATCCGGGAACGGGCCGGCGTGACTCCGTCCGCGCCGGCGCCCCGCGCCCCCACACGTATGACACACGCCGCGCGTCCCCAGGTTACGGCCCCTATCCGCCCTCACCGGCCCGAGGGACGCCGACCTCTCTCCGCAAGGCCCCTCGCTCCCACCGGGCGAGCTGTCCTTCTGGGCCCTGGAGCGACCTCAGCGCGGCCGTCTGGGCCCCAGGCCGGCGGGACCGGCAGCATGAGGGGCGGCGGCGGCTTTAAGTGCTGAATCACCACTTTGCAACCCGAGCTCCAAACCACTGTGACCCGCGGGCCCCGAGGGCCTGGGCGCTGTGCTCTGCTTACCCGCAGAGGCGTTCCGGGGGCAACAGGCGGGCGCCGAGGACCGAGCGGAAGGTGCTGGGCAGAGCGGGGTGCAGCAGCCACGATAGCAGGTACCGCATACCCCAGCGCAGCCGCCGGGATCACACCGAGCGACCGCTTCCTTCTTGCGCCGAAAGCTGGTCTGGGCCACTGCGCATGCTCAGCCCGCCGCGCCGCGCCGTCTCCCGGGAGCCTTGGAGTGGCCGCCACTCCGGGTTTTGCCTGGCGCCGGTCTGGGGGCGGGGCGCGAGGGGCGGGGAGGGGGGTGGAGACGGCGGGCAGCGGACGTCCCTGAGCTTGCGGGCCCGGAGGAGACCCGCCCGAGAGCTGCGGGAGCCCAGTAACTAAGCTTTCCCGAGTGGTGAGGCCCCCGGCTGAGTCACAGCAGCACCTAGGAGGACGGCATTGTGTATCTGGCTGTGTGTATGCGGGGTCTGAGGGGACTCACAAATATTGTGAGGATAAAAGAGGCCATGTGGATTAGAGGTACCCCTTTGGCTATCACCCTGTGGATTAGAGGTACCCCCTTTGGCTGTCACCCCGGCCGTGCAGGTGTTGGGACAAGGTCCGCCGACGAGGATGCTTCGCAGAAAAAGAATCTGTAACCTGACCAGGTGGTGGCGCAGTGGATAGAGTGGAAGACCCAGGTTCGAGACCCTGAGGTCGCCAGCTTGAGCGCGGGCTCATCTGGTTTGAGCAAAAGCTCACCAGCTTGGACCCAAGGTCGCTGGCTCGAGCAAGGGGTTACTCGGTCTGCTGAAGGCCCGCGGTCAAGGCACATATGAGAAAGCAATCAATGAACAACTAAGGTGTTGCAACGCGCAAGGAAAAACTAATAATTGATGCTTCTCATCTCCATTCCTGTCTGTCTCTGACTCTCTGTCTCTGGGAAAAAAACAAAAAAGAATCTGTAGCTGGTTCCCTCTAGAACGGGCGGGGGGGGGGGGGGGGGCATGGACCGCGTGTGTGTGTGGGGGACTTGGGAAGTTGGGGGGTATTAGATCACTGGAGTCCAACAGTGGGAGGCCAGGACCCTGGGGGAAGTGTCCATCCTGGGAAAACTAGCTGCCCTTAAAAGAGTAAGATGTATATGGGACAGGCCATGGCAAACAAGGCTTTTGTGGACTTTCAAATCCAGAATAGAAACTACTACACTCTCTACTCCTATTAAAAAACACACACACACACACAACCACATACACATGCCCACCAGGGGGCGATGCTCTGCCCATCTGGGGCGTTGCTCTGTTGCAACCAAAGCCATTCTAGCACCTGAGGCAGAGGCCATAGAGCCATTCTCAGCACCCGGGCCAACTTTGCTCCAATAGAGCCTTGGCTGCGGAATGGGAAGAGAAAGAGAGGAAGGAGAGGGGGAGGGGTGAAGAAGCAGATGGGCACTTCTCCCGTGTGCCCTGGCTGGGAATCGAACCTGGGACTCCTGCATGTCAGGCCGACGCTCTACCACTGAGCCAACCGGCCAGGGCCCAGGCAGGGTCCTTATAGCCTAAGGCTTAACTAAGCCTTTCCCACCCTTTTAATACTAAGATCTAGCTTTTCCCCACACCCTTGACTATTGCATGATGTGGGGTGGTGCACTCTCATTGTAGTAAGGTACCAAAAAGCTGCAAAATTAATATTGATATTCTAGGAGGAAAGGTCAGGCTTTCCTGTCCTGTCCTTTCTTTGGGGAGGGGAGGGAGAAGAATGTAGAAGTTTCTGACTTGCAAGAACAATGGGTCATTTAGTTTTAAATCTAAAATAAAGGTTAACTGAGAAACTTCTTCTCTTTCAATGGGAGACAGAATTTACATATCACCCTACATTGATTGTAGTTCCTCCCCCTTCCTGGAATCCTGAAAGTAACATACCTCTAGGTCAGGGTTCCCCAAATTTTTTACACAGGGGGCCAGTTCACTGTCCCTCAGACCATTGGAGGGCCGGACTATAAAAAAAAAACACAAAACTATGAACAAATCCCTATGCACATTGCACATATTTTAATTTTTTTACAGAGAGAGAGAGAAAGGGATAGGCAGGGACAGACAGGAACGGAGAGAGATGAGAAGCATCAATCTTTAGTTTTTCGTTGCAACACCTTAGTTGTTCATTGATTGCTTTCTCATATGTGCCCTGACCGCGGGCCATCAGCAGACCGAGTAACCCCTTGCTTCAGCCAGCAACCTTGGGTTCAAGCTGGTGGGCTTTTGCTCAAACAAGATGAGCCCATGCTCAATCTGGCGAACTTGGGGTCTCGAACCTGGGTCCTCTGCATCCCAGTCCGACGCTCTATCCACTGCGCCACCGCCTGGTCAGGCTGCACATATTTTATTTATTTATTTATTTATTTTTTTAAACATTAAGACTTTCTTTTTATTTATTTTTTTACAGAGACAGAGAGAGAGAGTCAGAGAGAGGGATAGACAGGGACAGACAGGAACGGAAAGATGAGAAGCATCAATCATTAGTTTTTCGTTGCGCATTGTGACACCTTATTTGTTCATTGATTGCTTTCTCATATGTGCCTTGACTGCGGGCCTTCAGAAGACCGAGTAACCCCCTTGCTCGAGCCAGCGACCTTGGGTCCAAGCTGGTGAGCTTTTTGCTCAAAGCAGATGAGCCTGCGCTCATGCTGGCGACCTCGGGGTCTCGAACCTCAGTCCTCGGCATCCCAGTTCGACACTCTATCCACTGCGCCACTGCCTGGTCAGGCCACATATCTTATTTTAAAGTAAAAAAAACACAAAACGGGAACAAATACAATATTTAAAATAAAGAACAAGTAAATTTAAATCAACAAACTGACCAGTATTTCAATGGGAACTATGGGCCTGCTTTTGGCTAATGAGATGGTCAATGTCCGGTTCCATATTTGTCACTGCTAGCCCTAACAAGTGATATGACGCGCTTCCAGAGCCGTGACACGTGCGTCCGGCGTCACTGGAAGTAGTACTGTACGTGAGCGACGCCACGCTTTGCAGCACCACCATATACAGTGCTCCTCTCACTGACCACCAATGAAAGAGGTGCCCCTTGTGGAAGTGCGGTGGGGGCCAGATAAACAGCCTCAGGGTACCGTATGCGGCCTGCGGGCCGTAATTTGAGGACCCCTGCTCTAGGCAAAGGAGAGAAGATGAACCCTGAAAGATTTTAAATGTCTTTGATTGTGTTACCTTGAAAGTCTTAATGTTCTTGTGTATCCCCTAAACAAATGTTGAAAGCTCGTGCCATGATGTCATGCTCTCCCCTTCCCGTGTGTGATCAAGGGTATATAACCAGCCCTGAGATGTATTTGGGGCACATGATTTGGGTCTGCAAATGTCCCGTGTCAGCCATATGTGGCCGGCATATTTAATAAATCTCCTCCTTTAATAAAACCCTTCAAAATTCATCTGGATTTGGTGGCTCTACATAAACCCGCAGAAGTGAGGTACAGTACTTTTCAGCATCTGGGGTATAGTACTTTACGACATCATGAGAATCTCATTATGCCTCAGATAAGTGACTTTGTATCAGAGACTTCCTTGTTTGTATATTGGATTAAAGGTTTTGATTTCTACACTATAAAATGGGGCAGAGGAGCCTATGCTGGAGGAGAGCAGAGAAAGGCCACGTGGAGGAGAGGAGAAGCAGACAAGATGGCAAAGTGTTGAAGGAGAAGCCAGTTTGTGCAGAGAGTAGGAGATGGGGATCAGAGGTGACTAAGGCTGGTGAGGTACAAACCTTTGATTCTAGGAAACTCAGATAAGTCAGAGGCTTTGGGAGCCCTGAATGGAAAGGGAAGTGTTTTCCCACTGTGTGTATTTCTTGTCCGCCAAGTGCAAGCTAGGATTAAAGCTAATGGCCCACCAGTTCTTGGCTCCGTTGTTTATGGACTGTCTGAATCAAATGAGAACGTGCATGGGCTAGGCGGCTGTGATGGTGGCCGAGGCTACTGGCTTTATCGACCACATTACTCCAACCTCTGCCAGAGAGGAAGGGAGACAGCAAGAGAGACAGGGAGATAGCAAGACAGACAGAAACATCAATCTGTTTCTCTGTTCCTGTATGTGTCTTGACCCAGTTTGGAGGAACAGTATATATATGTATATAAATTTGAATTCAATTGAACATGAACAAAAATGGTTACAAAAAAAGGCTGCAGGAATGACTGAGTCATTTACTCAGGGTGGAATAAGATGTCCTGCTGCAGTTTCCCCTGAAGCCAGGGAAGATGTTCTTACCACTTGATTGCTGGCCTAAGTTAATTATTTCAGAATGTGATGACCTTTCTCTGTACCTAGAGGTTATGCAAGAAGGGCCCTTGTTTAATAACCTTCAGCCAAAATTTTCCTATAAATATAGGTAGGGTCTCAGACCACCCATGAAGCTCTAAGGAACTCTTCCTCATAGATGCGCCAGGCAGGTATCCAACTTGAGAGCCCAGGCTGAAGCTTCCCAGTCTGGTGATGTATTTCTTCATGGTTTGATGAGCTTTGTACATACTTATAAATAAGGTGACCAACATTTTTACAATTAAAAGGAGGACAGCCTGACCTGTGGTGGCGCAGTGGATAACGCATCGACCTGGAAATGCTGAGGTCGCCAGTTCAAAACCCTGGGCTTGCCTGGTCAAGGCACATATGGGAGTTGATGCTTCCTGCTCCTCCCGCCTTCTCTCTCTCTCTCTCCCTCTCTCTCTCCTCTTTAAAAATGAATAAAGAAAAAAAATAAATAAATAAATAAAAAATAATAATAAAAGGAGGACAAAAATAAACTGAAGGGAACAATATTATAAATAAAAGAAACATTTTATTCATTACAACAATAATACACTATAATATGAAAAATGCATAATAAAAACATTTGTGATATTTTATATTGTAATTATGCTTACATGCCTATTAATTTTTAATAATTATAAGAAAAAGTACTCATTTAGTAAAACTAAATATCAAAACCACTAATTTGGAGTGATATTCGGGTGTATTGATCATTTTGTAATGAAAAAAACGTCTGTTTTATGCAACTATTTAATCAAAATGCATTACTAAATGATATGGTTTGAGGTTAGATTTCCAGGTTTAAACTCGAATTTCGGTAAAATACTTGTAAATAAAATTATATGTATTTGGAAATTATTAAATAGATAATGAATTAATAAAACGTTAATTGTGCTTACTTGTCTATGATTGAATATTCACTGAAAAAGAAATAATCGTGAGTCTACAATGTCGTATGTGCCGTGTCGTGTTTCAGTAAGAAGTACACAAAGCCGCCTGTGCACTTGGTATATCGCACACTCTCTCAAGGTCTCCCAGGTGGAGCGCATGCATCTAATAATCACGTCTCATCACACTGTACTGATCCTTGATGAATTGTCATGTGAAATACAAATACGTCACATCACATGCAATGGATCAACTCTGCATGGATCAAATATAGACATTTACAGATTAGTCTTCCAATATCAAAAAGGAGGACATGTAGGAGGACACTTTTTGAGGGAGGACAGAACTTACAAAAGAAGGACTGTCCTCCCTAAAGGAGGACGATTGGTCACCTTATCATAAATCTTTTTTTTTTAGTAAGAGGAGGGGAGGTAGAGACAGACTCCCGCATGCATCCGGACCGATATCCACATGTTAAGCCCAGTAGGGGGCAATGCTCTGTCTGTCTGGGGCCTTTGCACTGTTACAGCCAGAGCCAATTTTTAGCACCTGAGACAGAGGCCTTGGAGTCATCCTTAGTGCCCGGGGCCAACTTTCTCGAGCCAATCGAGCCATGGCTGTGGGAGAAGAAGTGACAAGGGGGAGGGGTGGAAAGCAGATGGTCACTTCTCCTATGTGCCCTGACCAGGAATTGAACCCAGGATATCTACACGCCGGGCCGATGCTCTACCACTGAACCAACTGGCCGGGATTCTTTTTCTTAATCTATTTTAGTTAGCTATTACTCTAGAGCCCAGACTGATGTTTCTTTGTCTGGTGATGTTGTGTAGCTTATTGTCTTGAATCTTTTTCTTTATTATACTTTAGATTACATACATTCAAAACCCTTTTGCCTGACCTGTGGTGGCACAGTGGATAAAGCGTCAACCTGGAAATGCTGAGGTTGCTGGTTCAAAACCCTGGGTTTGCCTGGTCAAGGCACATATGGGAGTTGATGCTTCCTGCTCCTCCCCCCTTCTCTCTCTCTCTTTCTCTCTTCCCTCTCTATAATGAATAAATAAAATCTTTAAAAAAAAAAACCTTTTGATTTTGCCTTGATTATTTTTGTTATTCATCATAATAAATTTCCCCCTAAAATCTCTCCATAATTGCAACTCTGTACCGTGCCTCCTGCACAGCACACTGGGGATCAAACTGGCAACCTCTGTGATTGGGACAATCTTCTCACCAACCGAGCTATCTGGCCAAGGCTTCTTCAGTCTTTTTTTTTTTTTTTTTGGATTTTTCTGAAGTTGGAAACGGGGAGGCAGTCAGACAGACTCCTGCATGCGCCTGACCGGGATCCACCCAGCACACCCACCAGGGGGCGATGATCTGCCCATCTGGGGCATTGCTCTGTTGCAACCAGGGCCATTCCAGCACCTGAGGCAGAGGCCATGGAGCCATCCTCAGTGCCCGGGCCAACTTTGCTCCAATGGAGCCTTGGCTGCGAGAGGGGAAGAGAGAGACAGAGAGGAAGAAGAGGGGGAGGGGTGGAGAAGCAGATGGGCGCCTCTCCTGTGTGCCCTGGCCAGGAATCAAACCTGGGACTCCTGCACACCAGGCCGACGCTCCACCACTGAGCCAACCGACCAGGGCTTCTTCAGTCTTTTTTTTGGGGGGGGGGGTTGTTTATTTTTTGTATTTTTCTGAAGTTGGAAACGGGAAGGCAGTCAGTCAGACTCCCGCATGCACCCAACCGGGATCCACCTGGCACGCCCACCAGGGGGTGATGCTCTGCCCATCTGGGGCATCGCTCTGTTGCAACCAGAGCCATTCTAGCGCCTGAGGCAAAGGCCACAGAGCCATCCTCAGCACCCGGGCCAACTTTGCTCCAGTGGAGCCTTGGCTGCGGGAGGGGAAGAGAGAGACAGAGAGGAATGAGAGGGGGAGGGGTAGAGAAGCAGATAGGCGCCTCTCCTGTGTGCCCTGGCCGGGAATCAAACCCGGGACTCCTGCACACCAGGCCGACGCTCCAACACTGAGCCAACCGGCCAAGGCTTCTTCAGTCTTTTATAAGGACAATTGTCATTGGATTTAGGGCAAAACCAGGTAATCTGGGATCTCTTGTCATCCTTAACTTAGTTACATCAGCATAGACACTATTTCTAAATAATGTACACAGGCTCCTGGGATTAGGACATGGACATATCTTTTGTTAATTTTAGTACAGGGGGACAAACTGTAGTCCAGTTTCATTCTTTTGCATGTGGCTTTCCAGTTTTCCCAGCACCATTTATTGAAGAGGCTTTCTTCATTGTGTGTTATTGGCCCCTTTATCAAAAATTATAAGGACATATCTTTTGGAGGCCACGCAACCTACTAACCACCCACCTTTCCAGCCTCTACCTCCACCCTCTACTAACTCCAATTCACACAGTTGTCACAGTTAATTGATAATTACAACAATCATAACTTATTAGTGCTGTAGCAACTTTTAAGCCATTTTGAAATGGCATTGTCTTTACAAAACTTTTCCTTATTAAAAAAAAACCCATAAAAAACAAACAAAAAAAGCCATACCCCATTGGAAGTAACCACTCTCTGATCTGAGCTGCCAGAGTCATTTGCCACTCAAAAGACACATATTTGGATCTTAACCTTTTATACTTGTAAGAAGCAGTAGATTAGGAATGATGTCTGAGTCATTTTTGTATCTCACCTGGCAGCAAGCATAGTGCTTAGTTAATGCTTGTCGAACACATGCTTGCTAACTCCGATTAAGCCGATAGATGCGAAGACAATGTATAGGAAACACAGGGGACAATAGTTAAATAACATTTTAAGGATACAATCATCAAAATTAGAATGTTTAGAACACTATTGGACAAATGACCCTATTTCTTTGACAAATAAATTGCAAAATAAAGAAGAAAAGAACAGCCTATGGATTAAAGGGGATTTAGAACTGACAAGCTATAAAAAGATGTTTATAAAAGTTTATGTAAAAGGAGCCCTGAAAAACAGCCCTGGTTTGATAGCTTGGTTGGTTAGAGCATCGTCCCAAAGCACCGAGTTCAATTTCTGGTCAGGACACATACATCTGTTCCTTCCTCTCTCACTAAAATCAGTAAATTAAAAATAATAATAAGGCCCTGGACGGTTGGCTCAGCGGTAGAGCGTCGGCCTGGCGTGCAGGGGACCCGGGTTCGATTCCCGGCCAGGGCACATAGGAGAAGCGCCCATTTGCTTCTCCACCCCCCCCCCTCCTTCCTCTCTGTCTCTCTCTTCCCCTCCTGCAGCCAAGGCTCCATTGGAGCAAAGATGGCCTGGGCGCTGGGGATGGCTCCTTGACCTCTGCCCCAGGCGCTAGAGTGGCTCTGGTTGCGGCAGAGCGACGCCCCCTGGTGGGCAGAGCTTCGCCCCTGGTGGGCGTGCCGGGTGGATCCGGGTCGGGCGCATGCGGGAGTCTGTCTGACTGCCTCCCCATTTCCAACTTCAGAAAAATACCAAAAAAAAAAAAAAAAAGAGAAAGCAATCAATGAACAACTAAGGTTTTGCAACGTGCAACGAAAAACTAATGATTGATGCTTCTCATCTCTCCGTTCCTGTATGTCTGTCCCTGTTTATCACTCTCTCTGACTCTCTGTCTCTGAAAAAAAAAAAAAAGTTTTTTATAACATCACTTCATAGTACTGTACATATAGCCTACTCAACTTACGACCAAATCATGTTACAACCAGTCTGTCAGAACCAATCGTGGTCATAAGTTGAGTGCTAGCTGTATTCATATATATATATATATATATTTTTTTTTTTTTAAGAGAGGGAAGGAGAGAGAGCGAGGGAAGGAGAGGGTGAGAGGCATAAACTCATAGTTGCTTCACTTTAGTTGTGCATTGCTTGCTTCTCATATGTGCCTTGACCAGGGATCAGACCTTAGGATCAAGCTGAGCCAGCAACCCCTTGGTCAAGCTGGCAACCTTTGGGCTCAAGCCCGTGATCTTGGGCTTCAAGCCAATAACCTTTGGTCTAAAGCCGCGACCTTTTGATCATGTTGACCATCCCGTGCTTAAACCAGGGACCTTGTGCTCAAGACAGCAACCTTGGGGTTTTGAGCCGGCTACCTCAGCATTCCAAGTTGATGCTCTGTCCACTGCACTCCTCCCTCAATCTTTTTTTTGAAAACAGCCCCTGACCTCCATCAGCTTCTTCTTCCTATATCACTTTCTCTCCATCCAATGTCCCAGCCAGGGGTTCCTCAACTAGAGTTTGAACGTTTTGGAGGGCCAGTCATCTACTTTTCTTTCTGTCACTGTCTTGCTTTGGGCTCTTCTCAGGGCCTTCCCTAAAGAGTCTGGTTTGAGGCCCTGGCCAGTTGGTTCAGCGGTAGAACGTTGGCCCAGCGTGTGGAAGTCCTGGGTTCGATTCTTGGTCAGGGCATGGGCACACAGGAGAAGCGACCATCTGTTTCTCCACCCCTCCCTCTTCTCTCTCTCTCTCTCTCACTCCCCTTCCACATCCATGGCTTGAATGGTTGGAGCAAAGTTGGCCCCAGGTGCTGAGGATGGCTTCAGGGTCCTCACCTCAGGTGTAAAAATAGCTCTGTTGCTGAGCAATGGAGCAGCAGCCCCAGGTGGACAGAGCATCACCCTGTAGGGGGCTTGCCAGGTGGAGACTGGTTGGGGTGCATGCGGGAGCATGTTTCTCTTCCTCCCCACCTCTCACTTAAAAAAAAAAAGTCTGTTTTTTGTTTGTTTGTTTGTTTGTTTTTCTGAAGTTGGAAATGGGGAGGCAGTCAGACAGACTCCCGCATGCGCCCGACTGGGATCCACCCAGCATGCTTACCAGGGGACGATGCTCTGCCCACCTGGGGCATCGCTCTGTTGCAACCAGAGCCATTTTAGCACCTGAGGCAGAGGCCACAGAGCCATCCTAAGCACCCGGGGCAACTTTACTCCAATGGAGCCTTGGCTGCAGAAGGGGAAGAGACAGAGAGGAAGGAGAGGGGAGAGGTGGAGAAGCAAATAGGCGCTTCTCCTGTGTGCCCTGGCCGGGAATCAAACCCGGGACTCCTGCACGCCAGGCCAACGCTCTACCACTGAGTCAACCGGCCAGGGCCAAAAAGTCTGGTTTGAAAGTTATAGATGTTGAATATTTTTTTCTCTTTGCATTTCTGCTTTAAAAAAACCTAATTCTCCTGGACACCTTTGGTCTCTTGGAAAGTTTCTGAGGTGTGGCAAAGAGAGAAAAACATGGAGAGTAAATTTCAACACCTTTTGCTATGTAGAGAAATAAATATATGATGTTTTGTGAGAGCATTTTTGGGGAGCTAGTTCAGATAGAATGATTCAAGAAAGTCTCTCTGAGGAAGTGACATTTGAGTTGTGACTTGAAAGGTAAGAGGGAGCCAGTTAGAGCAGGTGAGAGAAAGGCTCCAGACAGTGGAAACATCCATCACAAAAGTCTGGGACATGCCTGACCTGTGGTGGCGCAGTGGATAAAGCGTTGACCTGGAAATGCTGAGGTCGCCGGTTCGAAACCCTGGGCTTGCCTGGTCAAGGCACATATGGGAGTTGATGCTTCCAGCTCCTCCCCACCTTCTCTCCCTGTCTCTCTCTCCTCTCTCTCTCCCTCTCTGTCTCTCTCTTTCCCTTTCTCTCTCCTCTCTAAAATGAATAATAATAATAAAAAAGTCTGGGACAGGAGAGACTCTGGTATGCTCTGGGATCTGACAGAAGGCCAGAGAATATCTTTCCCTTTCTCACCCAACTCATCATTGCTATAGAGACTCTACTATTAACACAGTAAAAACACTAACCAAAATTTAGATTTGGGAAAACTCTGCTTAAACATGTTGATTTTTTTTCTTACATGTTTATGAACAGTTCCTGGACTGTTTTTCCTTAGTTTATAAACACATGCAGACATATTTACTTTGTTGTCTTCGGCATTTATGTCCACAGATATAACAGAACCTAACATGATTCTGGCAACTATGAAAAATAGTTAGCTAAAGTTGAGTACTCCTCATCTACCCACTAAAGAATTGTTTAGAGCCCTGGTGGGATAGCTCAGTTGGTTAGAGCATTGGCCTGAACTGCAGAGGTTGCCGGTTCGATCCGTGGTCAGAGCACATACAGGGATGGATTGATGTTCCTGTGTCTCTATCTCTCTCTTTCTTTTTTGGTTTTTTTGTTTTGTTTTGCTTCGTTTTTTACAGAGACAGAGAGTGAGTCAGAGAGAGGGATAGACAGGGACAGACAGACAGGAACGGAGAGAGATGAGAAGCATCAATCATCAGTTTTTCGTTGCAACACCTTAGTTGTTCATTGATTGCTTTCTCATATGTGCCTTGACCGTGGGCCTTCAGCAGACCGAGTAACCCCTTGCTGGAGCCAGCGATCTTGGGTTCAAGCTGGTGGGCTTTTGCTCAAACCAGATGAGCTTGCGGTCAAGCTGGCGACCTCGGGGTCTCGAACCTGGGTCCTGCGCATCCCAGTCCGACGCTCTATCCACTGCACCACCGCCTGGCCAGGTTCTCTCCCTCTTTCTTCTTCTCTCTCTCTTCCTCTCCTTTCCTCTCTGGCTAAAATTCAATAAATACAAATTAAAAAAAGAAAAAAAGAATATTTTAGATATATATATATATATATATATATATATTTGTATTTTTCTGAAGCTGGAAACAGGGAGGCAGTCAGACAGACTCCCGCATGCACCCGACCGGGATCCACCCGGCACGCCCATCAGGGGGCGATGTTCTGCCCCTCTGGGGCGTTGCTCTGTTGCATCCAGAGCCATTCTAGCGCCTGAGGCAGAGGCCACAGAACCATCCCCAGCGCCCGGGCCATCTTTTGCTCCAATGGAGCCTTGGCTGTGGGAGGGGAAGAGAGAGACAGAGAGGAAGGAGGGGGGGGTGGAGAAGCAAATGGGCGCTTCTCCTATGTGCCCTGGCCGGGAATCGAACCCGGGTCCCCCACATGCCAGGTTGACGCTCTACCGCTGATCCAACCGGCTAGAGCCAATGAAGAATTTTTTAGGACTTCAAGGAATGCTTATAATTATATTAAACAAAAATATAGGATTTAAAACTACATATTAATTATTATTTTAATTAAGAAAAATATAGACAATTAGAACTACATCAAAATAGTAGTAATTACTAGGAAGTGGAATTAAAATTTTTTTCAGTGCGAGGAGAGGAGATAAAGAGACAGACTCCTGCATGCACCCCAACTGGGATCCACCTGGCAACCCCTGTCTGGGGCCGGATGCTCAAATCAACTGAGCTATCCTCAGTACCCAAGGCTGATGCTTGGACCAATTTTTTTTTTAATTTCATGGGTTTAATTTAATTAATTTTTAAATTTTTAGAGACTTTATTCATTTTAGGAGAGAGAGAGAGAGAAGGGAGGAGAAGCAGAAAGCATCAATTCCCACATGTGCCTTGAACAGGCAAGCCCAGGGCTTTGAACTGGCGACCTCAGCATTCCAGGTTGAATCTTTATCCACTGCAGCACCACAGGTCAGGCTGCACTTGAACCAGTTGAGTCACTGACTGTGAGAGGGGAAGAGAGAGAGATGGTGGCTTCTCTTGTGTCTTCTGACCATGCATCAAACCTGGGACATCTGCATACGGGGCTGACAATCTATCCACTGAGCAAACTGGCCAGGGCAGAAATCTCTTTTATAATGTTTATTGATTTTAGCCTGACCAAGGCACATATGGGCATTGATCCTTCCTGCTCCTCTCCTGCTTCTCTCTTTCTCTCTCACTCCCTCTCATCCCCTCTCTAAAATGAATAAATAAAATCTTTAAAAAGCCTGACCAGGTGGTGGTGCAGAGTGTATAGAACGTCACACTGAGATGCAGAGGACCCAGGTTCAAAACCCCGAGGTTACTAGCTTGAGCACAGGGTCACTGGCTTGAGTGTGGGTTCATAGACATGACCCCACTGTCACTGGCTTGAGGCCAAAGGTCACTGGCTTGAAGCCCAAGGTTGCTGGCTTGAGCAAGGGGTCATTTGCTCTGCTGTAGCCCCCCCCCCCCCCATCAAGGCACATATGAGAAAGTAATCAATGAACAGCTAAGGTGCTACAATGAAGATTTGATTCTTCTGATCGCTCTCCCTTCCTGTCTGTCTGTCCTTCTTTCTGTTTCTGTTGGAGAAAAAAAAAAAAGCTTTTCTTTGTTGTCAAGGTAAAAATAAAGTTCTGAGAAATGACCAGAAGCACTTGTTTTTCAAGGGTTTAAAGCAGTGGTAGTCAACCTGGTCCCTACGGCCCACTAGTGGGTGTTCCAGTTTTCATGGTGGGCGGTAGCGGAGCAATCAAAGTATAAATAAAAAGATAGGCCCTGGCCGGTTGGCTCAGCAGTAGAGTGTCAGCCTGGTGTGCGGAGGACCCGGGTTCGATTCCCGGCCAGGGCACATAGGAGAAGCGCCCATTTGCTTCTCCACCCCCCCCCCCTTTCCTCTCTGTCTCTCTCTTCCCCTCCCGCAGCCAAGGCTCCATTGGAGCAAGGATGGCCCCGGGCGCTGGGGATGGCTCTGTAGCCTCTGCCCCAGGCGCTAGAGTGGCTCTGGTCGCGGCAGAGTGACGCCCCGGATGGGCAGAGCATCGCCCCCTGGTGGGCAGAGTGTAGCCCCTGGTGGGCGTGCCGGGTGGATCCCGGTCGGGCGCATGCGGGAGTCTGTCTGACTGCCTCCCCGTTTCCAGCTTTGGAAAAATGCAAAATAAATAAATTAATTAAAATAAAATAAAATAAAATAAAATTGAGTGGACGGTACAGAGATTTCCCATATACTCCCTGCCCTCACACATGCATAGCCTTGCCCATTACCAACATCCCCCGCAAGAGAGGTCATTTATTATAACTGATGAACCAACATTAACAAATCACTAGTACTCAAAGTCCACAGTTTATATTAGGGTTCACTCTTGGTGTTGTATATACCATGAGTTTGCATAAATGCATAATGACATGTATCCACCATTATACTATACAGAGTATTTTCACTGCCCTAAAAACTCCTTCGCTAGCCTGACCTATAGTGGCACAGTAGATAGAGCATCAACCTGGAATGTTGAGATCTCTAGTTTGAAACCCTGGGCTTGTCCAGTCAAGGCACATATGAGAAGCAATTTTGATATTACTCTCTTTATCCCTCCCTCTCTCCCTCCCCCCTTTCTCTCTAAAACCAATAAATAAAATCATTTTTTAAATTTTTTTTTCTTTTTCTTTTTCTTTTTACAGAGATAGAGTCAGAGGGAGGGATAGGCAGGGACAGACAGACAGGAACGGAGAGATGAGAAGCATCAATCATTAGTTTCTCGTTGCAACACCTTAGTTTTTCATTGATTACTTTCTCATATGTGCCTTGACCCAGGGCCTTCACCAGACTGAGTGACCCCTTGCTCGAGCCAGCGACCTTGGGTCCAAGCTGGTGAGCTTTCGCTCAAACCAGATGAGCCCGCGCTGAAGCTGGCAACCTTGGGGTCTCGAACCTGGGTCCTCCGCATCCCAGTCCGATGCTCTATTCACTGCGCCACCGCCTGGTCAGGCCATTTTTAAAAATTAAAAAAAAAAAAAGCCTGACCAGGCGGTGGCACAGTGGATAGAGCGTCAGATTGGGATGTGGAGGACCCAGGTTCAAGACTCCAAGGTCGCCAGCTTGAGTGCGGGCTCATCTGGTTTGAGCAAGGCTCACCAGCTTGAGCCCAAGGTCGCTGGCTGGAGCAAGAGGTCACTCGGTCTGCTGTAGCTCCACGGTCAAGGCACATATGAGAAAGCAATCAATGAACAATTAAGGAGCCACAACAAAGAATTGATGCTTATCTTCTCCCTTCCCGTCTGTCTGTTCCTATCTGTCCCTCTCTCTGACTCTTTCTGTCTCTGTCACAAAAGAAAAAAAAAAATCCTTTCTGCTCTACTTAGTCATCCCTACTTCCTCTCTAACCTTTGGCAACCAATGATCTTTTTACTATCTTTGTAGTTTTACTTTTTCCAGAATGTCATAATACTTGGATCCATAGTATATGGCCTTTTCAGATTGGCTTCTTTCATTTAGTAATATGCTTTTAAATTTCCTCCATGTTCCTGTCCTGTGGTGGCACAGTGGATAAAGTGTCAACTTGGAACACTGAGGTTGCCGGTTCGAAACCCTGGACTTGCCTGGTCAAGGCACATATGGGAGTCGATGCTTCCTGCTTCTCCCCCACTTTTCTCTCTCTCCTTTCTAAAATGAATAAATAAAATATTTTTAAAAATTAAAAGAAATTTTCCTCCATGTCTTTTCATGATTTGGTAACTTGTTTCTTACTAGTGCTGAATAATACTCAATTCTCTGGCTATCCTATAGTTTATTTACTCATTCACCTACTAAAAGGACATTTTAATAGCTTTCAAGTTTTGGCAATTATGACTAAACGTGCTATAAACATCCTAGTACAAGTTTTGTGTGGACATAGTTTTCAACTCCTTTAAGTATGCACCAAGGAGCATGATTGTTAGACTGCATGGTAAGAGTGTGTTTAATTTTATAAGAACCTGCTAAACTGTCTTATAAGGTGGCTGTACCATTTTGTATTTCCATCAGCAATCAGTGAGAGTTCCTGTTGCTTCACATTCTTGTCAAAATTTAAAATTTGGCATTGTCAGTGTTCCAGATATGGGCATTTTTATAGGTGTGCAGTGGTATCTCGTTTTAATTTGCCTAATGACTTATGATGTGGAGCATTTTTTTTGAATGCTTACCTGCCATCTGCATATCTTCAGTAAGATGTCTGCTAAGGTCTTTGACCCTCTTTTTCCCCCCTGAAGTGAGAAGTGGGGAGGCAGAGAGACAGACTCCCGCATGAGCCTAACTGGGATTCACCCGGCAAGCCCGCTAGGGGGCGATGCTCTGCCCATCTGGGACATTGCTCTGTTGCAACCAGAGCCATTCTAGCCCCTGAGGCGGAGAACATGGGGCCATCCTCAGTGCCAGGCCAACTTTGCTCCAATGGAGCCTTGGCTGCAGGAGGGGGAAGAGAGAGAGAGAGAGAGAAAGGAGGGGGGAGGTGTGGAGAAGCAAATGGGCACTTCTCCTGTGTGCCCTGGCCAGGAATCAAACCTGGAACTTCCACATACAGGGCTGACACTCCATTACTGAGCCAACCGGCCAGGGCCCTTTGACCCATTTTTAATTGGGCTATTCATTTTTCTTAGAGTTGAGTTTTAAGTGTTCTTTGTATATTTTGAAAAATAGTTCTTTATCAAATATGTCTTTTGTAAATATTTTCTCTAAGTCAATTTTGTCTTTTTCATTCTCTTGACAGTGTCCTTTACAGTGCAGAAAATTTTAATTTAAAAAAACTTTAGCTTATCAATTGTTTCTTTCATGGATCGTTTTGAATTTGGATTGTATCTAAAAAGTCATCACCAAACCCAAAATCACCAAGGTTTTCAGCTATGTTATCTTCTAGGAGTTTTATAGTTTTGCCTTTTACATTACCCCTGTGACCCATTTCAAGTTGGTTTTTGTGAAGGTGTAAGATCTGGATTAGAGTCAATTTTTTGCCAGAAGCACTTTTTTTTTTTTTTTAACAGGGACAGAGAGAGAGAGAGAGTCAGAGAGAGGGATAGACAGATAGGAATGGAGAGAGATGGGAAGCATCAGTCATCAGTTTCTCCTTGCGACACCTTAGATATTCATTGATTGCTTTCTCATATGTGCCTTGACCACGGGCCTTCAGCAGACCGAGTGACCCCTTGCTCGAGCCAGAGACCTTGGGTCCAAGCTGGTGAGCTTTTTGCTCAAGCCAGGTGAGCCCCCACTCAAGCTGGCAACCTCGGGTCTCGAACCTGGGTCCTCCGCATCCCAGTCCGACACTTTATCCACTGCGCCACCGCCTGGTCAGGCCCAGAAGCACTTTTGTATTTAAAGTTAATCATTACAGAGAGAAGATAGCAGAAGTACTTGTGTTTTAAAGAAATGCCATAAATCACAATGAAATATTTTTTAATTTTTTAACTTCTACTAACTTTGATTTTAGAGAGAAAGAGGAAAGAAGAAAGAGAAAGAGAGAAACATCAACTTCTTGTTCCAATTATTTGTGCATTCATTGCTTGATTCTTGTATGTGCCCTGACTGGGGATGGAACCCACAACCTTGGCCTATCCGTGACAAGTCTAACCAACTAAGCTCCCTAGGCAAGGCCTGATATTTTTTTTTCTTTTTTCTTTTTTTTTTTTTTTTTGAGAGAGGCAGGAAGGGAGAGAGATGAGAAGCATCTACTCATAGTTG
This sequence comes from Saccopteryx bilineata, assembly GCF_036850765.1. Taxonomy (NCBI): domain Eukaryota; kingdom Metazoa; phylum Chordata; class Mammalia; order Chiroptera; family Emballonuridae; genus Saccopteryx; species Saccopteryx bilineata. Next base: position 79,990,817 of record NC_089496.1, read on the forward strand.
TGTCACTTTAGTTGTTTATTGATTACTTCTCATACGTGCCTTGAATGGTGGGCTCAAGCTAAGCCAGTGACTGCTTGATCAAGCCAGCAGCGTTGGGATCAGCTTGATAATCCCATGCTCAAGCTGGTGACCACTGAGCTTTGAACCTGTGACTTCAGCGTCCTATGTCGATGCTCTATTCACTGCACCACCACTGGTCAGGCCTGAAATATATATATATTTTTAAAGATTTTACTTACTGATTTTAGAAAGCGGAGAGAGAAAGAAAAAAAAGGTGGGATAGGAGCAGGAAGCCTCAACTTCTAGTAGTTGCTCCTGGTGTCTGTCTTGACTGGGCAAGCCCGAGATTTCAAACCAGCGACCTCAGCATTTCAAGTCAACGCTTTATCCATTGCGACATTTCTAATGAGATGTAATTCACATGCTATAAAAAATGTCATTTCAGAGTGTAAAATTTGGTAGTGTCTATTCTATTATATTCACAAGGTTGCACAATCGTCACCACTAATTCCAGAACATTTTAATCATCCTAGAAACCTCATCAGCATTAACCCTCTCCCCGCATGTCCTCCTTCTCCAGACCCTGGTAATCATTAATTTACCTTTTGTTTCTGTGGATTTTCCTGCAAATGGAATCATACAACATCTGGTCTTTTGTTTCTGACTTCTTTTTCACTTAGCATAATCTTTTCAAGGTTTATTGCTCCAACCAACTGAACTACCTGGCCAGGTCTTAACATTATATATAAATATAAATATATATATATATTTAAAGCTAGCCTAACAGGCAGTGGTACAGTGAATAAAGCGTCGGACTGGGACACAGAGGACCCAGGTTCGAAACCCGAGGTCACCAGCTTGAGTGCAGCGTCGCTGGCTTGAATGTGGGATCATAGGCATGACTCCAAGGTCGCTGGCTTGAGCCCAAAGGTCGCTGATTTAAGCAAGAGGTCACTTGCTCTGCTATAGCCCCCCTCTCAAGGCACATATGAGAAAGCAGTCAATGAATAACTAAGGAGCTGCAATGAAGAATTGATGCTTCTCATCTCTCTCCCTTCCTGTCTGTCCCTATCTGTCTCTCTCATAAAGAATCCCGCTACAGATAGTTCCATTTTTGAGATGCCGATGAGCGTTCTAAGAGAAATCAGTAGATATCTGACTATGCAGCATCTCCTTTGATCAGCAATCGAACCTTAAGTTTAGAGGTTTTTCTCGGAGGAATCTGAGAGTTTTCCACTCCACCTGGCGGTTAACTTAAGGAACTAAGATGACATCTAGGTTCCTGTGGGCTAAGGGTAGCCCAGAAGTACAGCTTCTAGAATTGACTATGGCAAAACCCATGACTCACTATGCCCGGTACTAGTACACACGTCTAAGCTGTTGAATTACCTTAAACGCTGCCTAGCCGCCCCTGGTACACAGAGGAAAGCCGGAGGTCCGTAAGCGTGGAGGCGAGCCAGCGAGCGCTGCCTGCTGGGATTTGTAGGCTGAGCCTCTCGGACGTTTGCTCAACCACCTCAGCCGATCACTGGGTGCTGCCAGGGTACTTGAAGCAAAGCGCGCCCTGAGCTTCTTGCATTAGTGACTGCGAAACCGTTGTCCGAAAGCGCAAATCTGATCTTACTTTCATGCTTGGAATTATTTTGCAATAGCGATGACTTCTCATCAGTTAAAGGATACATTCAGAGTCTTGGATGCTGCCTCCGAGACAGGGGCTTGTTTGGACCTCTCTCTTCTGTTCTCCCATAGCACCCTCTCACGAGTCTTTTAAAAATTGATTCTAGCGAGAGAGGGAGAGAGAGATAGGAACACCAATCTGTTCCTGTATGTGCCCGGACCGGAGCGAACCTGCAGTCTTGTCGTACTGGGGCAATGCTCCAACCAACTGAGCTAGCCGGCCAGGGCACACAATTGTTTAACAATAATCTAAGTTATTTTACCCGTGTTGGCTCATTAATTCTCACACAGCCCTCCGAAATGATTGCTATTATTTTCATTTTACAGCTGAGCAAATTTTGGGTTAGGGATGTTATGTAATTTGAGCCTCGTCGCGTTGAAGTATCGCACTGTTTACACTCCGTGTGTGTGCCTTTGGATTAACCAGCTCCAGTCCAGGACAGACGGACCAGTTTATTACTTTCCCGCCGGCCACGCCCCGGGGGCGGGGCTATGGTGACGACAGCGCATCCCATGGTGCTTTGTGCGCTCGCGCTGCAATTGGCCAGGCGATTGGGCTCCTTTTTCAAATTGAGGCGACGAGTTGTTGTTCGGTTCTTTGGCCGGCTGGCGGAAGCTAGATTGGTGGGTTGACCGCTCTGGCTGGAGCGAGTGAGACTCTTCGGCCAATCCGAGTGCCTAGTGGAGAACGGGGACACTCAGCTGCTTCTGTCGGTTTCCCCCGCCAGGCGCCTAGATCGGTGTCAGGCCTTGTTTTCCGCAGGGTTCCGTCATGGCGTCCCAGGGAAATTCCTCCTCGAAGAAGAAAGACGAAAAAGGGAAGAACATCCAGGTGGTGGTGAGATGCAGGTAGGGTCATTCGGAGCGCTGGGCTTTGCTGCTGGGCTCCGTCCTGCGCGGTCGGAGGAGAGTGATTTTGTTTGTAATTTCTGAGGGGACCAAACCTTTCTGTTTCATAGTCCGTCGCATTCCATGGGATGAAATGACAGTTTGTTGCTGCGAGGAGTAAGTTAGTGCCTTTTTCAGAAGAACGGATATGTTTGGGTGCAAAAACTTTTTTTTTTCTTTCCACCTTCTAAATTCTTCTAACTAGGCTATTAACATGAGACCGATTAACAGGAGAGAATGTCCACAATTTATTATGGATGTACATGTAGGGATGCCATAAGACAGACCTCAAGACGCATAGGGCATTTACGGTTTAATAATGCCATTTTAGACAAAGGAGAAGGGGTGCAGTGCGCTGGGATTTCAAAGGGAAAGTTTTTTTCTTTTTTTTTGAAAGTTTTTTTTTTCTATTTATTTATTTTTACAGGGGCAGAGAAAGAGTCAGAGAGAGGGATAGATAGGGACAGACAGACAGGAATGGGGGCAGATGAGAAGCATCAATCATCAGTTTTTCATTGCGACACCTTAGTTGTTCATTGACTGCTTTCTCGTATGTGCCTTGACCATAGGGCTACAGCAGACCGAGTAACCCCTTGCTCGAGCCAGCGACCTTGGGTCCAAGCAGGCGAGCTTTGCTCAAACCAGATGAGCCTGCACTCAAGCTGGCAACCTCGGGGTCTGGAACCTGGGTCCTCCACATCCCAGTCTGACGCTCTATCCACTACGCCACTGCCTGGTCAGGCCCAAAAAGCATATTTTGATGTTGCAAATTTAAAATATTTGTGTCAGAGATAATAGTTTAAACTGCTGTATTCAGTAGAATTTGATTACTGTTCTTTAAAATTATGTTCTTTTAAAAAAAAATTAACAATGACAAATAGTATCACAGAACATAGAATGTTATTTATTTCTCCTACTGCTTTTACCAGTGTAGTATAATATAAAACTTCCAATCCAATATTACATGGTCTTATATTCAAGCTAGTTATAATTAGTACCTTAAAAAAATAAAGTTCTAAATATAAAGTTGGAGATTTTTTTCATGTAATATGTACCTCATTGAGGATATACAAGAATTGAAACTAATAGAGATTTTGCTTTTGTGAAAAAAAAAATTATGTTCTTTTTAAAAAAGTAACATAGACAGAGACTTAGGTGTTACTTTTGTATGCCATTTCTTGCAGTTTGTTAGTTTGGAAATAAGACTGCATGCCCACTTTGCAGATGTTTTAGCACTAAGATTGGGATTACCCTACTCTCCATCAACTCTTAAAACGTAATTAGTCATCCGTTTTTTCTAGATGCAATATTTTTTCAATCCCTACGGAACAAGTAAACATCACTGTGTTTAAATTTTAAAAATTAAGTTATAGAGTGAGTTTGTTTTTAAAAGTTCAAAGAGACTACTTAAACCAGTATAACCATCTTATTGTGCTGCAACTTGGTCTCCCCTAGAACAAAGGAGACAGCTTTTTCAGGGTGATTGGATGCAGGCGTTCAAATCTCCTCTCACTGATTTCCAAATAACTTCCCAGTTGTTTTTTTTTTTTTTTTTTTTTTTTTTAAATATTTATTGATTTTATTTTTTTATTTATTCATTTTTATTAGAGAGAGAGGAGAGAGAGAGAGGAAAGAGATAGAGAGAACAGAGGGAGGAGCAGGAAGCATCAACTCCCATATGTGCCATAAAGCCTGGGGTTTCGAACCAGCAACCTCAGCATTCCAGGTCAATGCTTTACCTGGTGTACCACCACAGGTCAGGCCGGCTGTTTTTGTTTTTTATTTTGTTTTTCTTCAAATAACTTCCCTTTTTTTTATTTTTGTTTTTTAGATTTTATTTATTCATTTTTTTTTTAATTTTATTTATTTATTTTTTACAGAGACAGAGAGTGAGTCAGAGAGAGGGATAGACAGGGACAGACAGACAGGAACGGAGAGAGATGAGAAACATCAATTATTAGTTTTTTCATTGCGCGTTGCAACACCTTAGTTGTTCATTGATTGCTTTCTCACATGTGCCTTGACCATGGGCCTTCAGCAGACCGAGTAACCCCTTGCTGGAGCCAGCGACCTTGGGTCCAAGCTGGTGAGCCTCGCTCAAACCAGATGAGCCCGCACTCAAGCTGGCGACCTCGGGGTCTTTGAACCTGGGTCCTTCTGCATCCCAGTCCGATGCTCTATCCACTGCGCCACCACCAGGTCAGGCTATTTATTCATTTTTAGAGAGAGGGGCAGAGAGAGAGAGACAGACAGACAGAGAAAGAGAAAGGGGTAAGGAGCAGAAAGTATCAACCCCCATATGTGCCTTGACCTAGCAAGCCCGGAGTTTCGAACCTGCGACCTCAGTGTTTCAGGTCGACACTTTACTCACTGTGTCAACGCAGGTCAGGCTAACTTCCCAGTTTTAAAATTAGTATATGAAGACCATACTTGTTCCTGTTGCTTAATTTGAAGGTGATTTATTTAGCTTGTTAGAGGCCCTCCAGAGTTTACTGGTGAATGTGTTTTGTGTGTCTCTTTGTTGCTGTTTTAAAAACTCTACCAGCTGTCATCAAATGTTCTGTAAAGCCAAAAGTATTCTTTTAGTATTTAATTCTAAAATTAAAATATTTTTAAAATGTGTCAACAAACTTTCTAAGGTTATTGTGTAGTCACTTTTGGTGACTTAATTGCAGATATCAAAGGCAGTAGCTAGCTTTTTAAACCAAGTGCCAAAGAAGAAATTTAGTAGTAATCTTAAGTCTAGCTAATTACCTCTTGCATTCTAGGGCTTCTGTTAATATTTGTGGGGTTTTTTGTTTGTTTTGTTTTATTTTTTAAAGATTTTTTTATTCTCCCTGGCTGATTGACTCAGTGGTAGAGCGTCAGCCTGGTGTGCAGTTGTCCCGGGTTCAATTCCTGGCCAGGGCACACAGGAGAAGCGCCCATCTGCTTCTCCACCCCTTCCCCTCTCCTTCCTCTCTGTCTCTCTCTTCCCCTCCCACAGCCAAGGCTCCATTGGAGCAAAGTTGGCCTGGGCGCTGGGGATGGCTCATGGGCTCTGCCTCAGGCTCTAGAATGGCTCTGGTTGCAACAGAGCAATGTCCCAGATGGGCAGAGCATCACCCCCTGGTGGGCGTGCCAGGTGGATCCCGGTCTGGCGCATGCGGGAGTCTGTCTGAGTGCCTCCCCGTTTCCAACTTCGGAAAAATACAAAAAAAAAAAAAGAAGATTTTTTTATTCATTTTAGGAGAGAGAGAAAGGAGGGAGGAGCAGGAAGTATCAACTCCCATATGTGCCGTGACCAGGGAAGCCAGGGTTTCAAATCAGCAACCTCAGTGTTCCAGGTCAACGCTTTATACACTGAGCCACCGCAGGTCAGGCAATATTTGTTTGTTTTGAAGTTTTAAAAAAAATCAATAGCCTTTTAAAAGTGCAAATTTATAGATTATTTTGATCAATTAATAAAACCAGCCTGACCTGTGGTGGCACAGTGGATAAAGTGTTGACCTGGAACGCTGAGGTCGCCGATTTGAAACCCTGGCTTGCCTGGTCAAGGCACATATGGGAGTTGATGCTTCCTGTTCCTCCCCCTTCTCTCTCTCTCCCCCCTCTCTCTAAAATGAATAAATAATTTTAAAAAAGCCATGCAATATTACATTTTGTGTGGTTTTACTTAATTTATTCTTTGTTACAAAATATGTCAACCCTATAAAAAGTTATATAAAGAACAATGTAACAGACATCTGTATATCCATCACCCAGATTAGAAATTAAGCAGTCATTTCTCTCTCTCTCTCTCTCTCTCTCTCTCTCTCTCTCTCTGTGTCTCTGTCACATACACACACAAAAGAATTAATTTGCATAGTTTATTGTAGCCTAAGAAGTCAGCAAGATTTCAGGAGAGGAAATATGACTTCACTACTTCATTACAGTGAATCAGTGTTTAGGATGTTCTTTACTTGTATAATAACTATATGAAGAGAAGTTATTATTATTATTATTTTTATTTTTACAGAGAGAGTCAGAGAAAGGGATAGATAGGGACAGACAGACAGGAACGGAGGATGAGAAGCATCAATCATCAGTTTTTCGTTGCGACCCCTTAGTTGTTCATTGATTGCTTTATCTTATGTGCCTTGACCACAGGCCTTCAGCAGACCGAGTAACCCCTTGCTCGAGCCAGCAACCTTGGGTCCAAGCTGGTGAGCCTTGCTAAAACCAGATGAGCCCGCGCTCAAGCTGGCGACCTCGGGGTCTCGAACCTGGGTCCTCCGCATCCCAGTCCAATGCTCCATCCACTGCGCCACCACCTGGTCAGGCGAGAAGTTATTATTTTACCTATACGTAGCTCAAGATAAAGATACAACTTCTAGAGTTGAGAAGCTGATGGTAGGGAGAGTATTTTTTTTTTATTTTTTATGACAGAGATAGAGACAGAGGAACAGATAGGGACAGACAGGAAGGGAAAGAGATGAGAAGCATGAATTCTTTATTACAGCACCTTAGTTGTTCATTGATTGCTTTCTCATATGTTCCTTGAGGGAGGGGTGGAGGGCTACAGCAGACTGAGTGACCCATTGCTCAAGCCAGAGACCTTGGGCTTTAAGCCAGCGACCTTTGGCCTGAAGGCAGTGACCATGGGGTCGTATCTATGATCCTATGCTCAAGCCGGCGACCCGGCACTCAAGCTGGTGAGCTCACACTCAAACTGGATGAGCCTGCACTCAAGCTAGCAACCTGGGGTTTTCAAACTTGGGTCCTCTGGGCCACCTCCTGGTCAGGCAGGGAGAGAAATTTTAAAAATGGAAATGGCTGTGATACAAACACACACACATGCACAAAACACCTCTTTCTGTGGTATACTCTACAGGTTGTCACAAACCCTTTTGGATTTAGGTTATTTTTGGCATTTTAATCTAAACAGGTACTTAGGCAGTTTAGGTCTTAACATATCTGAAACAGTCATATATTTTATATAATTGTATTTTTAAAAAGGGCCAGACCAACTTTCCTTAAACAGTAACCCAGTATGACACCAGTTACCAAATGGAGAACAAACTTGTGATTCTGTATTAAATCAGCAAAGGATATTTTTTGAGAAAGGAAAACTTGGACATAGTTTGGAATAGAGACTTTAGGTTCATTATTCTAAGTTAGCAGTGGTTGCAAATAAGCTAAAGGTAAATCACTTCGAGGAGCTGCTTATAATTTTCTTTGTTAAGAAGATACTGTTGTTTTTTTTTTAAATCCTTGGAAAGATTTTCTTTTTTGTGTGTGGCAGAGACAGAGAGAGGGACAGATAGGGACAGACAGACAGGAAGGGAGAGAGATGAGAAACATCAATTCTTCGTTGCAGCACTTTAGTTGTTCATTGATTGATTTCTCCAATGTGCCTTGACCGGGGGCTACAGCAGACCGAGTGACCTCTTGCTGGAGCCAGCGACCTTGGGCTCAAGCTGGTGAGCCTTGCTCTAACCAGATGAGCCCACGCTCAAGCTGGTGACCTCGGGCTCTCGAACCTGGGTCCTCCACATCCCAGTCCGATGCTCTATCGCTCTACCGCCACCACCTCCAGGTGGAAAGGTTTTCTGAAGTTTATATCCTATCAGCAACAATTCACTCCTGGCATACTCCTCACAGTAGGACATTGGGTCCATGGTGCTGAAACCTTGATTTTTTCAGTGGAGTACTGGAGGCTTTTTTTTGTTTTGTTTTGTACCTGAGGGAGACAGAGATAGGGAGAGAGATGAGAAGCATCAATTTGCGCACTTTAGTTCTTCATTCATTGCTTCTCATACATGCCTTGACTGAGGGGCTCTGGCTGAACCAGTGACCCCTTGCTCAAGTAAATGACCTTTCAGCTCAAGCTAGTGACCTTAAGGTCATGTCTGTGATCTCACACTAAAGCCAGATGTTCCCATGCTCACGCTGGCGACTTCGGGGTTTTGAACCTGGGTCCTCAGTGTACCAGGTCGATGCTCTATCCACCGTGTCACCACTTGGTCAGGCCTCTGGAGGCTTCTCATCATAACTGCTGCCCGTTATTGCCTGGGCTATGTTCTGGGTGCCTGCTGTTGTTTTGCTGGACATCTTTTACCTGAAGTCAGTAAGACATTATGTGGCCCATTGTTTGGGGTTTTAAGTGGTGGAATGAATTTGCCAGTGCACTGCTGCTGCCTCCACCATTAAACACCCAATATCTAATTTTTTTATTTTTTATTTTTTGTATTTTTCTGAAGCTGGAAACCGTGAGGCAGTCAGACAGACTCCCTCATGCACCCGACTGGGATCCACCCAGCACGCCCACCAGGGGGTGATGCTCTGCCCACTCTAGCGCCTGAGGCAGAGGCCACAGAGCCATCCCCAGCGCCCGGGCAAACTTTGCTCCAGTGGAGCCTTGGCTGTGGGAGGGGAAGAGAGAGACAAAGAGGAAGGAGAGGGGAAGGGGTGGAGAAGCAGATGGGCGCCTCTCCTGTGTGCCCTGGCCGAGAATCGAACCTGGGACCTCTGCACACCAGGCTGACGCTCTACCGCTGAGCCAACTGGCCAGGGCTCATTTGGTAACTTAACCACACATCCAGGCAAGAGATTAGTTTAGGGATGCTAAGAATACTGATTGGAAAAGCTGTAAGCACAGGAAAATTCACTCTACTAGATCCTCTTGGCCTACCTCTGTGTATGTGGGTCTTGACTCAGTTTTGTTGGACTTCTAGTAATGCATGCTGTGAATGACATGCATCGTTTAGGTTTCAGCATATTTGACAAATGACATCATGACCAGATTTTACTTGGGATTTGCTGAATTAAACTTCCTGGGATCACAAATGTGGTCTTCTGACCAGTTAAAAATATGCTAGGGAGGTGAGCATATCAGAGTACATAGAGGTATTCTTCTTAAAATAAATAGCTACTTGGTTTGTCTATTGATTAGGGGAAAGATAATTTCTGTTTGGCATATCCTTTCATAATATGTGATACTCATTGGGAAAAAGGAACTCAGGTCAAGCATACATCTCTCCCTTTGGCCCAGATGTGTGTTAGGTACTGTATTTACTGTATTTCCCCCTGTATAAGACACACCCTTTTTTGAAAAATTTGGGGTCTAAAAACTGATTGCGTCTTATACAGTGGGTGAGGCATTTCAAATGCCATAGATGGAACTGAGGACGAAGCAATATGTGAAGACAGTGATTCTCATCAGACACAGATGAGGACAAGCTAATGAATGGGAGTTTTGACAGTGATGAGTTGTATGAATTTTATGAATAAGAAAGAGTTCAATAACTTTATGGAATGCATTTTTTTCAAATTTTGGGCCCCAAAATTAAGGTGCGTCTTATATATGGGGCATCTTATACATGGGAAATACGGTAAATATCTTATGGATGCTACTATATGGACTGTGGTTTTTTGTTTTTGTTTTTTAGCTTTCCCATCATTCCCCTTAGGATGACATCTATTTTATTTTACCTTATTTTTTTTTTTTTTAATTTTTTTTATAGAGAGTAGAGAGAGAGAAACGTGAGGAGAGAGGACCGGGAATCATCAATTTGTAGTTGCTTCTGATATTTGCCTTGCCTGGGCAAGCCCGGGGTTGTGAACCTGAGACCTCAGCATTCTAAATGGTTGACACTTTATCTACTGCACCATCATACGTCAGGCGTATTTTATTAGTTTTTGATATTATTTTTTTCAATTGAATTTATTGGGGTACAGGTTCAGGTGTGCCACTCAGGAATACATCATCTGTATACTGCATCATGTGCCCACCACCCCCAGCAATGTCTCTTTTGTCTCCATTTCCCCCTGTGTTGCCCACCTCCACCTACTTCCCCCCACCCTTTCCCTCTGGCTATCACCACACTGTTGTCTGTGTACATGTTTATATATATAGATATATTTTGCTTAATTAGGGTGACGTCTTTTAAGCAGTGTAGTTTAACGGGTATTGGAGAGCCTACTGGGTGCTAAGCATAGTAGCAGACACTGGGGAACCAGTGATCTAAACAGCATTTCTTTCCCTACACTGCTGGCTGGTTAGTACTATAATGATTGCCAATATCATTAGTCCCACTTTCCTTTTTGTTTTGTTTTGTTTTTTTTATTTTTTACAAGGACAGAGAGAGAGAGAGAGGGACAGACAGGAACGGAGAGAGATGAGAAGCACCAATCATCAGTTTTTCGTTGTGACACCTTAGTTGCTCATTGATTGCTTTCTCATATGTGCCTTGACCATGGGGCTACAGCAGATCGAGTAACCCCTTGCTCGAGCCAGCGACCTTGGGTCCAAGCTGGTGAGCTTTTGCTTAAACCAGATGAGCCCGCGCTCAAGCTGGTGACCTCGGGGTCTCGAACCTGGGTCCTCCGCATCCCAGTCCGACGCTCTATCCACTGCGTCACCGCCTGGTCAGGCTAGCCCCACTTTTCAAACGAGGAAATAGTCACAAAGTGCTCTATTGCCTGAGCATACTAGGTCAGAGTTCTCACTGTATTGAAATGCCTAAGGAGGATTTTAGCTTAGAGGATTACTTCCTCAGGAAGTCTTTGCCATCACCCAGGCCTCTTCCATCTCGCTCTGACCCAATCAGGACCACATTAAATCTTTGCTATATGTTCCTAACAGTACCCTTAACATACACTTTTAAAAACATCACCTCTCTTATAATCATTTGTTTTATCTCACTATTCTTCACTAAACCTCACAGTGTTGTGAGGATAAACTGAGTTAATATATGAAAAGTGCCTGACCAGGTGGTGGTGCAGTGGATAAAGCGTTGGACTGGGATGCTGAGGACCCAGGTTCGAGACCCTGAGGTTGCCAGTTTGAGCATGGGCTCATCTGGCTTGAGCAAAATAAAAAATGCCCACCAGCTTAGACCAAAGGTCGCTGGCTCAAGCAAGGGATTACTCGGTCTGCTGAAGGCCTGCGGTCAAGGCACATATGAGAAAGCAATCAATGAACAACTAAGTTGTTGCAACGAAAAACTGATGATTGATGCTTCTCATCTCTCTCCGTTCCTGTCTATCTGTCTCTAGCTATCCCTCTCTCTGACTCTCTCTCTCTGTCCCTGTAAAGAAAAAATTTTAAAAATAAACTTTAAAAAAACCCCTTAATATATGAAAAGCACTTACAATGAGTACCTGGCACATAGTAAGTACTCTATATATTAGTCATTATTTGTAGCTATTTTTTATTTTGTGCCAGTTATCCTTTGCCAGATTTGTATTTTGAACACAAATTTGGCTTGTTCTTTCTACTACATCATAACTTAACTTGATCAGATTCTAGAATATTGAAAAAGTTTGGCATCTTTTACAAGTTAGTTCTTTTAGCATGTACTCCAAGAAACTGTCAGAATTGTAATGTTTTACATATCTTTGAAAGTTAAAAAACTAATTTTATATCTGGGACTTGAAACCCTTAAAATTTTGTTTCCTTTAGTAATATCATATATTCCCTATCACCAGCAATGTAGTCAAAATGTCACATTGTTCTTTGTCTAAGGTATTAATGAAAATGTTATCAGTAATGTGATAACTAAGAGTTCTTGAATAACATTATATATTTCTTTTTATAGACCACTTAATTTGACAGAGCGGAAAGCAAATGCCCATTCTGTAGTAGAGTGTGATCGTGTGAAAAAAGAAGTTAGTGTACGGACTGGAGGATTGGCTGACAAGAGCTCAAGGAAAACATTTACTTTTGATATGGTACTTACTTAAAATGCTGCTACTTCTCTATTATTCACTAATGTAAAGTTATCCTAGTATTCATATTTCCTCTGATTTATAGTATACAATAACAGATTCCAGTTGACTCTGAGTTGGCAAGGGTTTCTAGCAGGCTGAATGAGTTAATATATTAAAAATAAAATTATTAGAGTGGGTACCTTTAGTTGTTTTTTGTTTGTTTGTTTGTTTTGTATTTTTCTGAAGTGAGAAGCAGGGAAGCAGAGAGACAGAGTCTTGCATGCACTGGTCTGGGATCCACCCGGCAAGCCCACCAGGGGAAAGCTCTGCCCATCTGGGGCGTTGCTCCGTTGCAACCAGAGCCATTCTAGCACCTGAGGTCAGGGAGCTATCCTCAGTGCCTGGGCCAACCCTGCTCCAATGGAGCCCTGGCTGCAGGAGAGAAAGAGAGTGACAGAGAGGAAGGAGAGGGGGAGGGGTGGAGAAGCAGATGGGTGCCTCTCCTGTGTGCCCTGGCTGGGAATCGTACCCAGGACTTCCATACACCGGGCCGACACTCTACCACTGAGCCAACTGGCCAGGGCCGCTAGAGTGGGTAATTTCAAATTTTTTTCTTTTTCTTTTTTTTTTTTTAAAGAATTTTATTTATTGAGTTTTTTATTTGTTTTGGGTTTCTTTTTTTTTTTTTCTTTTTTTTTTTAATTTTATTTATTCATTTTTGGAGAGGAGAGAGAGAGGGAGAGAGAGAAACAGAGAGAGAGAAGGGGGGAGGAGCTGGAAGCATCAACTCCCATATGTGCCTTGACCAGGCAAGCCCAGGGTTTTGAACCGGCGACCTCAGCATTTCCAGGTTGATGCTTTATCCACTGCGCCACCACAGTTCAGGCATCAAATTTTTTTCTTGAAATGCTTTGATCGTTTTTCTTTTTTTGATAGGTATTTGGAGCATCTACTAAACAAATAGAAGTTTATCGAAGTGTTGTTTGTCCAATTTTGGATGAAGTTATTATGGGCTATAATTGCACTATTTTTGCGTGAGTAAAACATTTTTCAAATTGATGAAAGGTTTAGATGTATATGTTTGTTTTTTATTTATCATTTTTGTTAATCTTTACAGATATGGCCAAACTGGCACTGGAAAAACCTTTACAATGGAAGGCGAAAGGTCACCTAATGAAGAGTATACTTGGGAGGAGGTATTTGTTGCTTATAATAGACTTTTCTCTCTAAAGTGGCTGAAATATAACTGAATAAAACTTGAAGGACTTCGTCTTGAAATAGAAAAGTATACCCATGTTAAACAGGAATTTAGGATTAACTACTACTATAGAAAAATTAAAGTTCTGGTATATGGTATGGCTTCTGTTTAAGAAACAGTCTCACTGGGAGAGATTGAACTGATACCTATGGTACAGTTAACTGATAAGAGAGGGGTGTTGTCTATGGCTATACCACCCTGAATGTGCCTGATCTCATATGATCTTGGAAGCTAAGCAGAGTCAGGCCTGGTTAGTACTTGGATGGGTGAAGGGTATACTGGGGACAGAATAGTTGGAACAGATTGTGGAAAATGGAATGTGAGTGGGGCTTGATGGTGAAGACTTTGCAATGAGGGACTGAATCTCATAAAGTTAGCATAGCAAGGGGCAGTATGGGACTTCATTAAGTGTTCAAGAAATTAAGGTCACTGTATTGTTGGCTATTGTAGAGAGCAAATAGTACATTTTACAAAGATTTTCACCAAATGTTTCAATGAATTTAATGACTAAGTTAATTTTCAAATAATTAATGTTTAGGTAGATTCTTTTTTTTTTTTGTATTTTTCTGAAGCTGGAAACAGGGATAGACAGTCAGACAGACTTCTGCATGCTCCCGACCGGGATCTACCCGGCATGCCCACCAGGGGGCGATGCTCTGCCCCTCTGGGGCATCACTCTGTCACGACCAGAGCCACTCTAGCGCCTGGGGCAGAGGCCAAGGAGCCATCCCCAGTGCCCGGGCCATCTTTGCTCCAATGGAGCCTCGGCTGCGGGAGGGGAAGAGACAGACAGAGAGGAAGGAGAGGGGGAGGGGTGGAGAAGCAGATGGGCGCCTCTCCTACGTGCCCTGGCCGGGAATCGAACCCGGAACCCCTGCACGCCAGGCCAATGCTCTACCACTGAGCCAACTGGCCAGGGCTAGGTAGATTCTTTTTTTCTAGAGGTTACATAGTTGAAGCATTAACTTTTGCATGGGTAATAAAGTAATGGAATTGCAATTGTAGGAGATATGGAATAGACTTAAGGCACAATTTCAAAATTTAGAGATTCACAACAGTTTTATTAAGGATAGTTACGTATTTGAGAAACAGTCATGTTTTATGTCAGAGTTAGGGAATATAGGTACTTTTAATGGGCAATTTTTCTGGTTAAAATGGTGGTATTATGTGCTCATGAGAAAAGTTAGAAAGGATAATTGAACTTGACTTTTTTTTTTAATTGACTTTTTAAGTAGCTTAGTTCAGTTGGGTTTTGTGCAGTGCTCAGGCATTAAGTGTCTGGCAGGCATGGCAGATTAGTGGAATTTATGAAGAATAATTACTGTTTAATAGACTGTTGTAAATGACTTGGCTTCTCTAACATTAGGTTATTTTTCTGTTTTGAAATACTTCTATTTACATATACTATAAAGGAGGCCCTTGAAACATGTATTTTGTTTGCCACAGTAAATGCCGTTTTTCCTTTATTTTATTTCTAATTAATATTACAATTTCAGGATCCTTTGGCTGGTATAATTCCACGTACTCTTCATCAAATTTTTGAGAAACTTACTGATAGTGGTACTGAATTTTCAGTCAAAGTGTCTCTGTTGGAGATCTATAATGAAGAACTTTTTGATCTCCTTAGTCCATCGTCTGATGTTTCTGAGAGACTACAGATGTTTGATGATCCCCGAAACAAGGTAACTCAGCTTTGAGAATGAAATATCTGCAAATTTAGTGGCGTGTGTATGTGTGAACCAATTTAATATGTGCTTTTTTTTTTATATTTGGTCAGAGGGGAGTGATAATCAAAGGTTTAGAAGAAATTACAGTACACAACAAAGATGAAGTTTATCAAATTTTGGAGAAGGGAGCAGCAAAAAGGAAAACTGCAGCAACATTAATGAATGCATACTCTAGGTAAGAGAGCTGTTGTCTCCTACCTGCTCTATTCTCTTCATAAGATGAATTACAAAAAAAAATTATGAACTTGGGAGAAGTCAAATTGGGGTAGGTCAAAATATGCGAATCACATACCTAGATTTTATGCTAGACTGTGTGTTTTGGTAATTGGTTTGAGATTTATAGGGAAGCACCAATGTGAGAAGAAAGCTAAAAGGAGAGCAAAGACAAGTTGAACTAGAGTAGAAGTATTAAACTTCTTTTTTTTTTTTAATTTTATATTTTTTATGTAGATTTTCCCCCTCAAATGAAACTGTACATGTGAGCCAGATTAAAGTATGGCGGCTATAGTTGACTTAGGGGTGGAATTCTCAGAGGCTTATCTGAGCCTTAAGGTTTACTCTGAGCATTTTTCTGAAGGCCCTGTGTAAACTTAGAATATAGTTTGAAAATCCTTGGTTTGAGTGAGGATTAGAAGAAAATCAAAAGACTTTATTTTTTTTAGCTTTCTTTAGGTATGATTAACAAAACTGTATATTTAAGTTGTACAACATGATTTCTTTTCAAAGGGCTTCGTTTTATTTATTTAAAAATTTACTGATTTTATAGAGTATGAGAGAGAGAGAGGGAGATAGAAACATCTATTTGTAGATCCACATACTCATGCATTCATTGTTTTTTTTGTGTGTGTATGTGTGTGTGTTTTACAGAGACAGAGAGAGAGTCAGAGAGAGGGATAGATAGGGACAGACAGACCGGACCAATGAGAAGCATCAAACATCAGTTTTTTGTTGCGACACCTTAGTTGTTCATTGATTGCTTTCTCATATGTGCCTTGACCGTGGGCCTTCAGCAGACCGAAGTAACCCCTTGCTCAAACCAGCGACCTTGGGTCCAAGCTAGTGAGCTTTTGCTCAAACCAGATGAGCCCGCGCTCAAACTGGCAACTCGGGGTCTCGAACCTGGGTCCTTCCGCATCCCAGTCCGACGCTCTAACCACTGTGCCACCGCCTGGTCAGGTGCATTCATTGGTTGATTCCTTTATGTGCCCCAACTGGGAATTGAACCTGCAACCTTGGCATTTTGGGGTGATGCTCCAACCAACTGAGTTACCCTACCAGGGCTCAAATGGCTTCATTTTAATGTAGAAAGACAATTTATGATAATGACGTATTTCAGATGGTTCTTACAAATGGAAGATTGATTGTAAGCCCCCCCCTCTAGCACACCAGGCAACTTTTCCACCCCTACCCCACTTCCAGCTTTCATACGTGCCTGAGGATTCTAAACCCAAGTCTTTTCAGGTAGTTTCTTATTGAATTCTACTGGCAGTAGGTACAAGGAAGCAAAAACCTAATCGTTGTTTTATCTACCCTCTATCTTCCCAAATTTTATCGATGTCTTCTGTCAGATATTATCTTTCTTTACTCTTGTGGATTTAGATCTTTCTTGGCTGTTTTTTATTTTATATATAGCAAGTAATATTTTGCATTATAATGACTGGCTAACTTGATCTTGTTTTCTAGTCGTTCCCACTCAGTTTTCTCTGTTACAATACATATGAAAGAAACTACAGTTGATGGAGAGGAGCTGGTGAAAATCGGAAAGTTGAACTTGGTAAGCATCTGCCTTAATACTACTGTTTGATTTTTTTGTTTTGTTTCTCTTCCTTTTTTTTTTTTTTTTTTTTTGACAGAGACAGAATCAGAGAGAGGGACAGATAGGGATAGACAGACAGGAAGGGAGAGAAATAAGACACATCAATTCTTCATTGCAGCACCTTAGTTGTTCATTGATTGCTTTCTCATATGTGCCTTGACTGGGGGGCTACAGCAGAGTGAGTGACCCCTTGCTTAAGCCAGTGATGATAGGTTCATGTCTATGATCCCACACTCAAGCCAGTGACCCTGTGCACAAGCCTGATGAGCCCATGCTCAAGCTGGCGACCTTGGGTTTTCAAACCTGGGTTCTCTGTGTCCTAGTCTGATGCTCTATCCACTGCGCCACCGCCTGGTCAGGCTGTTTTGTTTTTCACTCCAGCTTTATTGAGATATAATTGACAAAATTATTTATTTAAAGTAGTACAATGTTATCTGCTATACATATACTTTGTAAAATGATTACCACAATTAGATTAATACATCCAGTACCTCAAATAGTTACTTCTCTTTGGTGAGAACGCTTAAGATGTACTCTCAGCAAATTTCAGTATAGTATTAACTGTACTAGTGTGCATCAGATCCTCAGAACTTACTCATCACTGCAGGCTTGTAATCTCTCTGTCTCCCCCACGTCTCTGCTCCTCATAACCATTATTCTACTCTCTGCTTCAATGAGTTTGACTTTCTTTTTTTTCCTGATTCTACATATATGTGAGATCGTACAGTATTTGTCTTTTTGTTTTTCTCTGTCTGGCTTGTTTCACTTAGCATAATGTCCTCTAAGTTCGTCTATGTTGTAAGATTTTCTTTTCTCATGGCTGAATAATATTTCACTGTGTGTATATACCACATCTTTATTTATTCATCCATGGACACACTTAGGTTGTTTCCATATCTTGGGTATTTTGAATAATGCAATGAACATGTCAGTGCAGATATCCCTCTGACATACTGATTTCATTCCCTTCAGCGGTATACCCAGAAGTGAGATTGGTAGTAGTCTGCTCTGTCTTTCTCGATTCCCTCATAGAGCAGTCTGAAATTTAGTATTTCTAGACAATATTTTTGTGGTCACTGAGTTATTAGCTTTGTAGTGGGTTGTTAATTATCGAGAAACTGTTTTTCTGGCTATTTACTATGTTATATATAATAAGAGAATAAAAGTATTTGAATCCAAATCCAATAGACTGACAACTTTTTTCTTTTTTTTTTAATTCAAGGTTGATCTTGCAGGAAGTGAAAACATTGGCCGTTCTGGAGCAGTGGACAAGAGAGCTCGGGAAGCTGGAAATATCAACCAGTCCCTGTTGACTTTGGGAAGAGTTATTACTGCTCTTGTAGAAAGAACGCCTCATGTTCCTTACCGAGAATCTAAACTAACCAGGATCCTCCAGGATTCGCTTGGGGGACATACAAGAACATCTATAATTGCAACAATTTCTCCTGCATCTGTCAATTTTGAGGTAAGCCCTTTGAAAAGTATCTGTAAATATAGTGGCTGTAATACTTATTTAGCTATCATATTATTTCCAAAGTTCACTAAGTGACTTTATTTTATTTATTTTTAATTTTTTAAAAAATATTTTATTTTATTAATTTTACACAGGGGTTTGGCGTGAAAAGTATTGACTCATAGGTACTTCATTGCAGTTGTTCATTGCTTGCTTGTTGCATGTGCCTTGACCAGGCAAGCTCAGGGTTTTGAACCAGTGACCTCAGTGTTCCAGGTTGATGTTCTATCTACTGTGCCACCATAGGCCAGACCTAATTTGCTTTATTAATTCTATACTATAAGAAAAAGAATCTGGACATTGCATATGGACACATTTAGGACACCAGTAGAAAAACTGTCTTTTTCCTTCCTGGCAGAGTTTTTAATTTCTTTGAAGAAAATTTCTGTGATCGTTAGTGTATGGATACATCGTCTAGGGATTTAATTGAGGGCTTAGAAGTGAGTTAAGGAAATGTTAGTGTTATAGAGACAGCTTAGAGAACAGTGAAGATGGGGTTGGGTGTGTGGGAACAGGTGGGAAAACCGAAAGAAGCAACAAAGATGGCAAAATCGACTCCTTATTTTATTGGAGTCATTTACTTTAAATGGAATTAGAAAAGCTATATAAGGTCTGTAACTCCCCTATCCTTTAAAACATATTTTTTATTGAGATAGAATTCAAATACCATATAGTACACCCATTAAAGATGTTAATTCAGTGATTTTACTATATTCATGGAGTGTGCAACCATCATCAGAATCTAAGTTTAAAATATTTTCATCACCCCAGAAATAATCCCTATAATGCACAAGCAATCATTCCCCATCGGCCCCCACTCCTAGTCCTCTATAACTAGTAATTGCCTTTTTTAATCTATGGAATTGCTTATTCTGGACATTTCATATAAATGGAATCATACAAGTGTTCTTTTGTTTCTCTCACTTAGCAGGTTTTCAGTGTTCATGTTGTAGCTTGTATCACTACTACATTCCTCTTTGTGCATGAATAATATTTTATTGTTTGGATATAGGACATTTTGTTTATTCACCATCTGATTGAATTCAGAGTTTTTAAGCCTAAAGTAAAAAATTACTACATCGAGATATAAAGTTAAAGATCCTGAATATTGAAGAAAAGGAAAAAAAGATAAGAATTTTTTTTTAAGTGCACGCGCAAGAGAGAGAGAGAAAGAGACAGGAAAGGAGAGAGGTGAGAAGCATCTCATCGTTGTGGCACTTTAGTTGTTGATTGATTACTTCTCATACGTGTCTTGACAGGTGGTGCAGCTCAGCTGAGCCAGTGGCCCCTTGCTCAAGCCAGTGACTTTTGGGCTCAAGCCAGCATGTCTGTGACCCCATGCTCAAGCTGGCAATGCTGGGGTTTTGAACCTGGGTCTTTAGCATCCCAGGTCGATGCCCTTCTATCCACTGCGCCACCACCTGGTCAGGCAACATAAGGATGTTTTGAACAGTATAGTCATAGAGGGTAGATTTTCAGATTAACAATAACCACAGATCATTAATTAAATGTACTATATGAGTTATTATATAGTATATTTTAGGTAGCAGAACTATTTTCTTATATTATCTTTAGTAATTGGCCTTTCCATTACAGGAAACTCTGAATACATTGGTTTATGCTCATGGAGCAAAGAACATACTTAATAAGCCTGAAGTTAACCAGAAACTGACCAAAAAAGCCCTTATTAAGGTAATTGAGAATTTTTGTGGAGTAATGTAATTTTACTTGACAAATGTGAAAATAAGAAACTGCAATAGATAATTGTTAAAAGATTTGTTAAATTGCCTGTGGTAGGCTTCTGATCTAATGATTTAAACTAAATACCTTGTATGTTAAAATATTTTTTGTAATGCCAGTATGATGACTTTAGCAGCTCAATTAAGTCAGCAAAATTTGAAAGTACATACATTTAGAAATTTTAATTTTTTATAGCTTAAGGGTATAATCAACCATATGTTATATATAGTTACTATACACTAGGGCAGTGGTTCTCAAACTTTTTGAAGTCGGGGTGCATTTAAAAAACTACAAATAATTGAAGGTGCACTATATACAAATTTCTGAGAAATATGTTATAATAATTAAGTCAAATATTAAAGAAAAAAATATAAAGTCCAAGCATGCGTTTATGATAAACAAAATAAATATGACAAAATTAAATGTATTCTGACATTAAAAATTTTTTTATGTTACATTTTTTGAGTTATGCTTTTTAGAATTCATATAAAAGAGGGATTAAAAAATAAAAAAATGTCAAAAAAGTTATCTTTTTATATATATAGATACATTCTTAGTAAGATTTAGTAAATTCGGCAGGTCCCGACACGAATGTGTTCAGTGTTTTCATTTTTGTGTTTATGAGAAACATGAGCCTGATGTGTCCTAGCGATTTCTTCAATGTTTGGGCATATATTTGAAAGGCAAACTCTCATTTCCTCATCAATACATTGAAGAATTTCTCTCTTTTTACTCTTTTTTTTTTTTCATTTTTCCGAAGCTGGAAACGGGGAGGCTGTCAGACAGACTCCCACTTGCACCCAACCGGGATCCACCTGGCACGCCCACCAGGAGGCGATGCTCTGCCCATCTGGGGCGTCGCTCTGTTGCATCCAGAGTCATTCTAGCGCCTGAGGCAGAGGCCACAGAACCATCCCCAGTGCCCGGGCCATCTTTGCTCCAATGGAGCCTTGGCTGCGGGAGGGGAAGAGAGAGACAGAGAGGAAGGAGAGGGGGAGGGGTGGAGAATCAGATGGCCGCTTCTCCTGTGTGCCCTGGCCGGGAATCGAACCTGGGACTCCTGCACGCCAGGCCGACGCTCTACCACTGAGCCAACCAGCCAGGGCCTCTTTTTACTCTTAATTGTGTTGAATGCAGAAAACCCCCACCATACATATCATCTTAACTTTACACCACACAAAGGATAGAAGAAACTTGCCTCCAGTCTTTCCGGGGATCATGGGGGTAGTGTAAACAATCCAGCACCACAGCTTAACAGCCTTTTGCAACCTAATCAAGCAAGTGAGGTGGAGGGTTGGGCAGACTGTCAGCTTACAGCCAATTCTCCACACCTCTGTCCCTCAAAAATCTAAACTCTGAAAACCCTGTTGGTTTTTTGGTCCCCAACAGGCACATAGAATGTGTCCGGAAAGTCATGGTGCATTTTTTACCAGTCACAGGAAAGCAACAAAAGACGATAAAAATGTTAAATCTGCACCAAATAAAAGGAAAACTCTAGGCCCTGGCCGGTTGACTCAGTGGTAGAGCGTCGGCCTAGTGTGCAGGAGTCCCGGGTTTGATTCCCGGCCAGGACACACAGGAGAAGCATCCATCTGCTTCTCCACCCCTCTCCCTCTCCTTCCTCTCTCTCTCTCTCTTCCCCTCCTGCGGCCAAGGCTCCATTGGAGCAAAGTTGGCCAGGGCGCTGAGAATGGCTCCATGGCCTTTGCCTCAGGCGCTAGAATGGCTCTGGTCACGGCAGAGCATCGCCCCCTGGTGGGCATGCCGGGTGGATCCCTGTCGGGCGCAGGCGGGAGTCTGTCTGACTGCCTCCCCGTTTCCAACTTCAAAAAAAAAAAAGGAAAACTCTCCCAGTTTCGTACCTATTCAGTGCAGTTTGATGTGGGCTCACACACAGATTTTTTAGGGCTCCTTAGGTAGCTATCCCGTATAGCCTCTACAGACTCGTCACTGACTGGTGGCCTTTCAGAACGGGGTTTCTCCACCAAACTGCCGGTTTCCTTCAACTGCTTATCCCACCGAGTAACGTTATTCCCATGTGGTGGCGCTTTGTTATAAACGTGCCGATATTCATGTTGCACTTTGGTCACGGATTCGAATTTAGCGAGCCACAGAACACACTGAACTTTCCTCTGTACCATCCACATCTCAACTGGTATGGCCGTGGGCTGCTCCACTGTATACATGGTGTTACATCATCTGCGCATGTGCACATGCTGCCACATCATCCTACAGAAACTGGGAGGGTTTTCCTTTTATTTGGTGCAGATTTCACATTTCTATCATCTTTTGTTGCTTTCCTGTGACCGGTCAAAAGTGCACCATGACTTTACGGACACACTGTATTTCTCTGGACTACCATAGGGCACACCTAGAAATCTTTTAGGGTGCACCACTGTGCTCTGGTGCACACTTTGAGAACCACTGCACTAGGGTATAATTACTGTAACATTCACCTACTTTAAGTCTACAATGTAATGATTTTTGTGCATTAGATTCTACATATGAGTGAAACCATATGGTACTCGTCTTTCTCTGACTGGCTTATTTCACTTAGCGCAATGCCCGCCAGGTCCATCCATGCAGCTGCAAAGGGTGAGATTTCCTTCATTTTTGCAGCTGAGTAGTATTCCATTATGTAAATGTGCCACAGCTCTTTTATCCACATTGATGAACACTTGGCCTCTTCCAGATCTTTTTTTTTTTTTTTTTTGTATTTTTCTGAAGCTGGAAACGGGGAGAGACAGTCAGATTCCCGCATGCGCCCGACCAGGATCCACCTGGCACGCCCACCAGGGGGCAACGCTCTGCCCACCAGGGGGCGATGCTCTGCCCCTCCAGGGCATTGCTCTGCCGTGACCAGAGCCACTCTAGCACCTGGGGCAGAGGCCAAGGAGCCATCCCCAGCGCCCGGGCCATCCTTGCTCCAATGGAGCCTTGGCTGCGGGAGGGGAAGAGAGAGACAGAGAGGAAGGAGGGGAGGGGGGTGGAAAAGCAAATGGGCGCTTCTCCTATGTGCCCTGGCCGGGAATCGAACGCGGGTCCCCTGCATGCCAGGCTGACACTTAACCACTGAGCCAACCGGCCAGGGCCGGCCTCTTCCAGATCTTGGCAATTGTAAATAACACTGCAGTGAACGTAGGATGCATATATTCTTTCAAATTAGTGTTTTTGCTTTCCTTTAGCTATATTCCCTAAAGTGGACTCACTGGGTCATAAGGTTGTTCAGAAGAATTTTTTTAATCTTTATTTTTTTTTGTTGTATTTATTTATTTATTTATTTTTATTTTTTTTTTAAAATTTATTCATTTTAGAGAGGAGAGAGAGAGGGAGAGAGAGAGACAGGCAGACAGAGAGAGAAGAGAAAGAGACAGGGGGGAGGAGCTGGAAGCATCAACTCCCATATGTGCCTTGACCAGGCAAGCCCAGGGTTTCGAACCGGTGACCTCAGCATTTCCAGGTCGATGCTTTATCCACTGCGCCACCACAGGTCAGGCTTGTTGTATTTATTGATTTGAGAGAGAGATATCAATTTGTTGTTCCACTTATTTATGTATTCATTGGTTGATTCTTTTATGTGCATTGACGGGGCATTGAACCTGCAACCTTGGTGTATTGGGACGACACTCCAACCAACTGAGCTACCTGGCCAGGGCTCATTTTTAATTTTTTGAGGTAACTTCATACCTCTTTTCACAGAGGCTGCACCAATCTGCATTCCCACTAACAGTGCACAAAGTTTCTGTTTTCTCTGCATCCTCACCAACACTTATTTGTTGATTTATTGATGATAGCTGTTCTGACAGGTATGAGGGGTACATCATTGTGGTTTTAATTTGCATTTCTCTGATGATTAGTGATGTTGAGCATCTTTGCATGTCTATTGATCATCTGTATATCCTCTTTGGAGAAGTGTCTATTCAGGTCCTTTGCCCTTTTTTTTTTTTTGTATTTTTCTGAAGTTTGAGTGGGGAGGCAGAGAGACAGACTCCTGCATGTGCTCGACCAGGATCCACCCAGCATGCCCACTAGGGGGCGATGTTCTGTCTATCTGAGGTGTTGCTCTTTTGCAACCAGAGCCTTCCTAGCGCCTGAGGTGGAAGCCATGGAGCCATCCTCAGCGCCTGGGCTAACTTTGCTCCAATGGAGCTTTGGCTACGGGAGGGGAAGAGAGATAGAGAGAAAGTAGAGGGAGAAGGGTGGAAAAGCAAATGGGTGCTTTTCCTGTGTGCCCTGGCTAGGAATCGAACCCGGGACATCCACACGCTGGGCCGGCACTCTACCACTGAGGTAACCAGCCAGGGTCCTTGCCCATCTTTTTTAATTGGATTTTTGTTTTAAATTTATTTATTGATTTTAGAACAAGAGAAAGGGAGACAAGAAACATCAATCTGTTCCTATATGTGCCCTGACTGGGGATTGAACTCATTCAACCCTTTGTATCAGGGTGATGCTCTACCAACTGAACTATCCAGCCAGGACTTTTTGTTTTGGATTTTTCTGAAGTTGGAAACAGGGAGGCAGTCAGACAGACTCCCGCATGTGCCCGACCAGGATCCACCCTGCATGCCCACCAGGGGGCGATGCTCTGCCCATCTGGGGCATTGCTCCACTGTAACCAGAGCCATTCTAGCGCCTGAGGTAGGTGCCATAGAGCCATCCCCAGCGCCTGGGCCAACTTTGCTGCAATGGAGCCTTGGCTGCAGGAGGGGAAGAGAGAGACAGAGAGGAAGGAGAGGGGGAGGGGTGGAGAAGCAGATGGGTGCTTCTCCTGTGTGCCCTGGCCGGGAATCGAACCTGGAACTCCTGCATGCCAGGCCGATGCTCTACCACTGAGCCAACCGGCCTGGGTCCCATGGCTATTTTTTTTGGTGTTGAGGTATACAAGTTCTTTATTAATTTTGAATATTAATTCCTTATCAGATGTGTCATTGGCAAATACGTTCTTCTATTTAGTGGATCGTCTTTTCATTTTGTTGATGCTTTTCTTTGCAATGCAGAAACATTTTAGTTTTATGTTGTCCCATCTAGTTTTTCCTTTGGTTTCCTTGCCTTTGGCAATATATCAGAAAAAATAATGCTATTGCCATGCTGTTTTGATTACTATAGCCTTCTTATATAGTTTTATATCAGGTAGCATGATTCCTCCAACTTATTCTTCTATCACAAGATTGCTTTGGCTGTATGGGGTCTTTTGGATTGCATATAAAATTTTGAAATATTTGTTTTAGTTCTGTGAAATTTACCATTGGTATCTGGAAAGGAATTGCATTTAATTAATTGATTGTTTGGGGTAGTATGGACATTTCAATTATGTTAATTTTTCCTACTCACAAACACAGTAGTATATGCTTCCACTTATTTGTATTATAATGTTCCAAGTATAGGATTTTTGCATTCTTGGTTAAATTTATTCCTAGGTATTTTATTTTTTTAAAGCAGTTGTGAATTGTTTTCTCAGTTTCCCTTTTTGTTAGGTCATTACTGGTATATAAAAATGCAACTGATTTCTGGATATTTATTTTGTCTCCTACTTTACTGAATTCACTTATGAGGTCTAGTATTTTGGTGCAGTCTTTAGTGTTCTCTGTATTCAGTATCGAGTCATCTGCAAATAGTGACAGTTTCCAATTTGGATGCCTTTTAATTCCTCTTTTCTCTCTCTCTCTCTCTCTCTCTCTCTCTCTTTTTACAGAGACAGAGAGAGTCAGAGAGAGGGATAGATAGGGACAGACAGACAGGAATGGAGAGAGATGAGAAGCATCAATCATCAGTTTTTTGTTGCGACACCTTAGTTGTTGATTGATTGCTTTCTCATATGTGCCTTAACCGCGGGCCTTCAGCAGACCGAGTGACCCCTTGCTTAAGCCAGTGACCTTGGGTCCAAGCTGGTGAGCTTTACTCAAACCAGATGAGCCCTCACACAAGCTGGCGACCTCGTGGTCTCGAACCTGGGTCTTCGGCATCCCAGTCTGACGCTCTATCCACTGCGCCACCGCCTGGTCAGGCAAGGTGACCATTTTTTATTTTGCTCATGCCAGATGAGCCCACGCTCAAGCTGGCAACCTCGGGGTCTCGAACCTGGGTCCTCAGCATCCTATTCCAACGCTCTATCCACTGCGCCACTGCCTGATCAGGCTAGATACCTGAATTTTTGAACCCTAATGCTATTATTAAATCTAAAAATATTTAACAGTAATTCAAAAGAATGGAACTTGACTACAGTTTATCTCCTTGCACAAAAATTAATTCAAAATGGATCATAGACCTAAATATAAGATTTGAAACAATAAATTACATAGAAGGAAACAGGTACTAAACTCATGGATCTTGGCCATAAAGAACATTTGATGAATTTGACCCCAAAGGCAAGGGAATTAAAGGCAAAGATAAATGAATGGGACTACATCAAACTAAGAAGCTTCTGCACAGCAAAAGGAACTGTCAACAAAACAATTAGACAGCCAACTAAATGGGAGATGATATTTTTTTTTTATATAAATTTTTATTAATGGTAATGGGATGACATTAATAAATCAGGGTACATATATTCAAAGAAAACATGTCTAGGTTATTTTGTCATTAAATTATGTTGCGTACCCCTCGCCCAAAGTCAGATTGTCCTCCGCCACCCTCTATCTAGTTCTCTGTGCCCCTCCCCCTCCCCCTAACTCTCTCCCTCCCTCCCTCCCATGTCCTCCCTCCCCCCACCCCTGGTAACCACCACACTCTTGTCCATGTCTCTTAGTCTCATTTTTATGTTCCACCAATGTATGGAATCATGTAGTTCTTGTTTTTTTTCTGATTTACTTATTTTACTCCTTATAATGTTATCAAGATCGGTGAGATGATATTTTTAAACAATAGCTCAGATAAGGGCCTAATAACCAAAATACATAAAAAACTCACAAAACTCAGCAATAAACAAACAAACAATCCAATAAAAAAATGGGAAAATGACATGAACAGATACTTCTCCCAAGAAGAAACACAAATGGCCAACAGATATATGAAAAAATGCTCATCTTCACTAGCTATTAGAGAAATGCAAATCAAAACTACAATGAGACCCTGACCAGGCGGTAGCGTAGTGGATAGAGCGTCGGACTGGGGTGCTGAGGACCAGGTTTGAGACCCCAAGGTCACCAGTTGGAGCACGGGCTCATCTGGTTCAAGCAAAAAGCTCACCAGGTTGGACCCAAGGTCTCTGGCTCAAGCAAGGGGTTACTCAGTCTGCTGAAGGCCCACGGTCAAAGCACATATGAGAGAGTAATCATTGAACAACTAAGGTGTCGCAATGAAAAACTGATGATTGATGCTTCTCATCTCTCTCCGTTCCTGTCTGTCCCTATCTATCCCTCTCTCTGACTCTCTCTCTGTAAAAAATAAACAAAAAAACCCCCTACAATGAGATACCACCTCACACCTGTTAGATTAGCTATTATCAACAAGACAGGTAACAACAAGTGCTAGAGAGGCTATGGAGAAAAAGGAACCCTCATTCACTGTTGGTGGGAATGTAAATTAGTACAACCATTATGGAAGAAAGTATGGTGGTTCCTCAAAAAATTAAGAATAGAATTACCATATGACCCAGCAATCCCTCTACTGGGTATATACACCCAAAACTTGAAAACATGGGTATGTAAAGAAACATGTTCTTCCATGTTCATCGCAGCATTGTTCATGGTGGCCAAGACATGGGAGCAGCCGAAATGTCTTTCAATAGAGGATTGGATAAAGAAGATGTGGTACCTATATACAATGGAATACTATTCAGCCATAAGAAATGATGACATAGTACCATTTATGACAACATGGATGGACCTTGATAACATTATACTGAGTGAAATAAATAAATCAGAAAAAGCTAAGAACTGTATGATTCCATACATAGGTGGGACACAAAATTGAGACTCAGAGACATAGATAAAAGTACAGTGGTTACTGGGGGAAGGGAAGGGTGGAGGGGGAGGGGTGTAAGGAAAGGGGATGGGCTTAAAGAGAAACAAAATATAGGGTGACAGAAGATGATTTGACTTTGGGTGATAGGTATACAGCATAATTGATTGTCCAAATGATGTAGAGATGTTTTCTCTAAGTCTATGTACTCTGGTTGACCAGTATCACCCTGTTAAAAATAATTGTCTAAATAAAAAACAAAATAAAAAAGGTAATCTTTAATATAATATTCAGCCCTGTTTAAAATTCTATTTCAGTGTATATACTTTCTTATTTATTTGTTTTAAGAGCCAGCTAAGGTTTAGTCTCTGGAATTTTTGGATATATCTTTGGTCTTGACACATTGTTTCTCCTTTCATCTTTTCCCCTCCTATAAATTATTTGTGGTAGTACCTGTATTATTTGTCCTGTAGTACCTTTTACATGTTCTATTCTTTGTATTTATCTATACATTGTAGTTGGCTCTTGTGGTTTCATGGATTCAGGTTTTATCTTATTAATATATTTTTTGCAAAGCTGCTTCATAAGTGGTGATATGTTCTCCCACCATAAAGCACATATCACTTCTTTATCTCTTTGTAAGAAATTGGTCATATTCAATGATTGATCCTATAGTTCTTTAAGGGTCGCAGAATGGTAATTTTCTAATTCAATGGTTCTTAATTGACTGCCAGAGTACCTCTGTAAAGGGAAACTTGCCCTCATCTACCCAAGGGTATATTTCTTATAGGAAAGACAGGAAAAATGCTTAATTCATTTCCTTTGACAGTTTTGAGAATAATGAGTTGATTTCCTAGCTTTATCAATGTCATTATAAACTCATGGACTTAAAATATTTGTGTTAACCCATTGTAGTAATTATGCTCACTGATGTTCACATTGCTCTTCCCTTGGTCAGTGGTGACCTCTTTGAGTGAGTTATTGAGTCCTTTTCATTAGCCTAAGTTTTGTAAGCTTCCTTCCTATTTTGTTTGACAGAATGTTCCAGGTTCATGTTGAATGTTTCTTCTCCCAGTCCTAGAGTCATATACTTCCCGAAGGAGTCCTGTTTCCTTTTAGTGTGAAATGCTATTTGGAGACCACCTGGGTACTCGAGGTTGTGTGGTTTATTGTTTTGTTTTTGTCTGTTTTTTTAGAAGCCCACATTTTTATTAGGAGTCCATTTAAAAGGCTCTTTTAAAGTTGTTGAAACACTATTCTAAACAGATTACTATTGGCCTGACCTGTGGTGGCGCAGTGGATAAAGCGTCGACCTGGAATGCTGAGTCGCTGGTTCAAAACCCTGGGCTTGCCTGGTCAAGGCACATATGGGAGTTGATGCTTCCTGCTCCTCCCCCTGTTCTCTCTCTATTTCTCCCTCTCTCTCTCCCCCCCCTCTCTCTAATAAAAATGAATAAATAAAGTCTAAAAAAGTAAATAAAAAAGATTACTATTGAATGAATGAAAAGTATGGTTATAATATTTTAACATACTTTTTATGCTTTAAAAAGCACAAAAGGTCTAAATTTATTTTTGTTATATGTCCTCCTCAAACTGAAATTTTAAAAAAGTTGAGTTCTAAATTGATACCTATAGCACCCTTCTTGCGCAGGAATATACAGAAGAGATAAAGCGTCTGAAACGAGATCTTGCTGCAGCTCGTGAAAAAAATGGGATGTACATTTCTGAAGAAAGTTATAGGTAAGCCATTAACTAGAAATTATTTTCCAAGAATAAGCATTTCTTGGTAACAGGCTATTTGAAATAAAATTTACTTGTCTGACAGTGAAGAAAATCTTTATATGTAGTTCCTCCTACAAATGCTTGTTTTTCTTTTGACATTAATAAGTAGTTATCAAACACTTTTTGTTTTTATTTTATTTATTTACTTATTTATTTTTACAGGGACAGAGAGAGTCAGAGAGAGGGATAGACAGGGACAGACAGGAACGGAAAGAGATGAGAAGCATCAATCTTCAGTTTTTCGCCACGACACCTTAGTTGTTCATTAATTGCTTTCTCATGTGCCTTGACCGCAGGCCTTCAGCAGACCGAGTAACCCCTTGCTCGAGCCAGCGAGCTTGGGTCGAAGCTGGTGAGCTTTTTGCTCAAGCCAGATGAGCCCATGCTCAAGTTGGCGTCCTTGGGGTCTCGAACCTGGGTTCTCAGCATCCCAGTCCGACGCTCTATCCACTGTACCACCGCCTGGTCAGGCTGGTTTTGTCTCTTGATTTGATAATACAGTTTTACATAATACACTCTTCTCTACTATTAGTAGCCAAACATTAGACATTGGAGACTGTTTAATTTTCTTCTCTTCTATTTATCTCTTTGATGTATTCTAGATTAAGAAGCAGCTTTTTTTTTAGTTGTAAAATCCCAAAATTGAAAAGACAGTGCTTGATAGTGCTTGATGTTAATAGACACGAACCATAATCTGAAACAAAGTTCT
Organism: Saccopteryx bilineata; assembly: GCF_036850765.1. Lineage (NCBI taxonomy): Eukaryota > Metazoa > Chordata > Mammalia > Chiroptera > Emballonuridae > Saccopteryx > Saccopteryx bilineata. The sequence goes on from NC_089496.1 coordinate 80,021,501, forward strand.
TTCTGAAAAAGTTAAAAGGACATAAAAGCTGCAGCCAGCATTTCAAACAGGATAATTCCTTATTTACCCCGTGCTCTCTAGTTTTAGCCCTTATTTCATTCCTTCCTCCTGAGATTCACAATGCCTTCAAGTCCTGAGCCTTTCCTTGTTTCTCAGTATTGTTTATGCTCCATGTTCCTAATTACAGACACTTAAAGTTGTATTCCCCTACTTCTACTTTATGTGAGTTCTATTCCTCTGTTGGCTTTGTTGCTTCTCAAATTTTATATACACATTTTTCTCCCCCTTATAGGTAGGGATTCTTACTTTGAAAATGAAGATAACTGGAAAAGCAGTTATTAGACATGGACAAAGAATACATTTGTTATTTGCAACTTGTATTTATTGCTTATGATACCTAGGCATCATTATCACGATAGTGGTAAATGGTAGCACTGAGGTATAACTCCTCCTATTGTGTTAGAATAAGTTGTATATAGGAAGTAGGACAAATATGAATTATTAAATTTATATCAAACTTTATTTTAGAGACATGAATACTCAAGAAGAAAAGATTATAGAGTTGAATGAAAAGATTGGTGCCCTTGAGGAGAAGCTATGTGGGGTAAGCATTCCAAACAATATTGAGTGTTCTGTAAAAAGCAAATATTTAAAGAAAATTTTAGAGTATGAGGGACCTGATATTTTTTCTTTTTTTCTTGCTGATTCTTTTTTTTTTTTTTTTTTTTTCTTTTAAGGAATTGAAAGCAGGGGCTCAAATACATGCACACACATCTTTTTTTTTTTTTTTTTTTTTTACAATTTTTATTTATTTATTTTATTTATTCATTTTTAGAGAGGAGAGAGAGAGAGGGAGAGAGAGAGAGAGACAGAGGGGAGAGAGAGAGAGAGAGAGAGAGAGAGAAGGGGGGAGGAGATGGAAGCATCAACTCCATATGTGCCTTGACCAGGCAAGCCCAGGGTTTTGAACCGGCGACCTCAGCATTTCCAGGTCGACACTTTATCCACTGCGCCACCACAGGTCAGGCCTCTTGCTGATTCTTATACTAAAAGTTAATTGTATCATAATTTTATCATCATCGTAATGAAGAAACTATTTTGACACATTAATACAATATTACGAGAAATTAACTGAATTGTGCTATTTTATTGTTCATGTTAAATCATGAATGCTGAGATATTTTCATTTCCCTGTTTATCAGATGAGGGAATGTGATGTTGAGAGAAAACAGATATTAAATAACTAAAATGTAAAGACCTGATCCTTCTGTACTGCCTTCACATTGACAGTGTTGGATAAATCCTGAAGAATTAATACCACTATACTAGACCTGTTATTTGTTTTCAATTAACTTATTGGGAAAGACCAGATGCCATATATAATGTGCTAACCTACCCAGTAACTTACAACTTGTTATAATTTTTCATAGAAAGAATTTGTTTGGTTCTTTTTTTTTTTTTTTTTCATTTTTCTGAAGCTGGAAACAGGGAGAGACAGTCAGACAGACTCCCGCATGCGCCCGACCGGGATCCACCCGGCACGCCCCCCAGGGGGCGATGCTCTGCCCCCCAGGGGGCGATGCTCTGCCCATCCTGGGCGTCGCCATATTGCGACCAGAGCCACTCTAGCGCCTGAGGCAGAGGCCACAGAGCCATGCCCAGCGCCCGGGTCATCTTTGCTCCAATGGAGCCTTGGCTGCGGGAGGGGAAGAGAGAGACAGAGAGGAAAGCGCGGCGGAGGGGTGGAGAAGCAAATGGGCGCTTCTCCTATGTGCCCTGGCCGGGAATCGAACCCGGGTCCTCCGCACGCTAGGCCGACGCTGGTTCTTCTAATATATTATAAACTGGCCATATGTCTCCCAGGTGTCTCACCAACCAGTTCAGCATTTTTAATTATTTTTTTCTTTTTATTTATTGATTTTAGAGAGACAGACAGAGGAAGAGAGAGAGAAAGAGAGAGGAGCATTCATTTGTTGTTCCATTTAGTTGTGCATTTATTGGTTGCTTGCTGTATGTGTCCTGACCAGGGATCGAACTCGCAACCTTGTTGTTTTGGGATGATGCGCTAACTGACTAAGCTAACTGGCCAGGGATGCACTTTTAATTCTTTAAAAAGTATTTGATGGATTATATTTAGGTTACAGAATTGTTCATGGATAATAAAAATGAACTTACCCAGTGTAAATCTGACCTGCAATATAAGACAGAGGAGCTTAAAACCACTCAAAAACATTTACAAGAAACTAAATTACAGCTTGTTAAAGAAGAATATATCACATCAGTTTTGGAAAGTACTGAGAAGAAACTTCATGATACTGCCAGCAAGGTTTGTCCTTTATTTTCATTGTACTTGCATTAAGGAAATTAGAGAATGGGTAGAAATAATTTGCATTGCTTTAATTGTGAAATTCTGTTTATTCACCCTAAGTGACATTTCTGTCAATTTAAAAAATGTGCCCTGGCCGGGTTGGCTCAGCGGTAGAGCGTCGGCCTAGCGTGCAGAGGACCCGGGTTCGATTCCCGGCCAGGGCACACAGGAGAAGCGCCCATTTGCTTCTCCACCCCTCCGCCGCGCTTTCCTCTCTGTCTCTCTCTTCCCCTCCCGCAGCCGAGGCTCCATTGGAGCAAAGATGGCCCGGGTGCTGGGAATGGCTCTGTGGCCTCTGCCCCAGGCGCTACAGTGGCTCTGGTCGCAACATGGCGACGCCCAGGATGGGCAGAGCATCGCCCCCTGTTGGGCAGAGCGTCGCCCCTGGTGGGCGTGCCGGGTGGATCCCGGTCGGGCGCATGCGGGAGTCTGTCTGACTGTCTCTCCCTGTTTCCAGCTTCAGAAAAATGAAAAAAGAAAAAAAAAAAAAATGTTATTTTATCACTTTCATCTAAAATTTCCTCACTGGAGATGCTAACTTAAGAAAAAACTTATGGAAGTTTTAGAAATAGAACATGACTTTAATATACTTTGGGGACATTTAGAATAATGATGTAATGTCATGATTGAAATTAATCAGTCCTCAAGAATTTAGGACCTTCTAATGATGGAAGATGTTGAAAGTATTTACTTTTTTTTTTTTTTGTATTTTTCTGAAGCTGGAAACGGGGAGAGACAGTCAGACAGACTCCCGCATGCCCCCGACCGGGATCCACCCGGCATGCCCACCAGGGGCGAAGCTCTGCCCACCAGGGGGCGGTGCTCTGCCACGACCAGCACCACTCTAGCGCCTGGGGCAGAGGCCAAGGAGCCATCCCCAGCGCCCGGGCCATCTTTGCTCCAATGGAGCCTTGGCTGCGGGAGGGGAAGAGAGAGACAGAGAGGAAGGAGGGGAAGGGGGTGGAGAAGCAAATGGGCGCTTCTCCTATGTGCCCTGGCCAGGAATCGAACCCGGGTCCCCCGCACGCCAGGCCGACGCTCTACCGCTGAGCCAACTGGCCAGGGCTACTTAGGAACATAATAGAAAGCAAAACTTGTGGAGAATAATTACTATTTGACAAAATCAAATTTCCTTGCCAGTAGACTAGGGAGGGGAAATAAACATTACTAGATAAATTAACGTGAGTTTATAAATTTCTTCTGATACAATATATAAAACGTGCAAGTTCTCATTAGGAGAAATCCTTATGTAACACAGATATTTTCATAGATGGCTTTTGTTATATCCATCTTATCAACATTTATTTTTTAAATCATACATAGTTGCTTAACACAGTTGAAGAAGCTACACAAGATGTGTCTGGTCTCCATACCAAACTGGATCGTAAGAAGGCAATTGATCAGCACAATGCAGAAGCTCAGGATATTTTTGGCAAAAATCTGAATAGTCTGTTTGACAGTATGAAAGAATTAATAGAGGATGGCAGCTTAAAACAAAAGGCCATGCTGGATGTTCACAAGACCTTGTTTGGTAAGTTCAAGCATTTCTAATTATTCTAGTCCTTATGTGTTTAGTGTGAGACTGATTTCAAAACTGATGGTTTAATATCAAAAAATTCAGGTGACAGTGTCACTAGTCCCTCCAATGCAAACTAGGGATTAATGCTTCCACCACCTTTGGATTAAAGCAAATGTTGGTTTTGGGTTTTTTCCCCTGTTTTCTATAAAACAACTTAGGTTTATTAAACAGTAACTAAGTGTATAAACTTTAGAAGTGAAAGTCCCTTTAACCCTGATTTTGTCTCATTCTCCATAGATTAAATTTCTTGAGTTTCCCTTTAGAAATTTCTTATACATAAACATTTTGCATAATTTTTTTTGAGAATGTATATCTTGACTGTTCGTTGTATTGTCATTTTTAACCAAATAAGGTAACCATTGTTGTTACCTTACTTAGAAAAAACAACCTCTTAGTATTCATTTAATAATTATGAAAGTATTATCTTCATTATAGAAAATTTGGGAGATGCAGAAATATAAAAATTATTTTAAATCATCTGGAGTCTATTAATGCCAAACCAGCCTCTATAAATTTTGTTTATTGTTTTCTTGTTTTTCTTTTCTTCTATAACCTGTTTTACTATACTATTTATAGAGATTAATTTTAGAATATTCTAATTTTTGGTTTACTGTGAGTTATAGTTATGGGTCTGATATACCTACAGATATGTCAAGTGCTTACAGAATACTATAAAACAGCATATTTAAGATTTATATTTAAAATATGTTCTTGCTTATGTAGTGAGACCGTTATGTTAAGCTTATTTGTTATAACAAATTTCCACAGCAGAGATATGGTTTTGTCAGCTTCTTTGAGGTGGTTCTAACTGTGTTAAGTTTACATCCATTTAATTTTAGTTGTTATTTTGTATAGGTAACCTGCTGTCTTCCAGTGTTTCTGCATTAGACACCATTACTACGACAGCACTTGGATCTCTCAAATCTATTCCAGAAAATGTGTCGACACATGTTTCTCAGATTTCTAATATGCTATTAAAAGAACAGTCATTAGCAGAAGAAAGTAAAACTATGCTTCAGACAATGATGGTTAGTAAATATTTTAAAGTTTGTTGTTGTTGTTTTTTTTGTTTTTTTTCTAACAGAGAGAGAGTCAGAGAGAGGGATAGATAGGAACAGACAGACAGGAACGGAGAGAGATGAGAAGCATCAATCATCAGTTTTTCGTTGTGGCATTTTAGGTGTTCATTGATTGCTTTCTCATATGCCTTGACCATGGGGCTACAGCAGACTGAGTAACCCCTTGTTCAAGCCAGCGACCTT